>NC_092821.1:83682459-84282459 GCF_023375885.2 Dermacentor andersoni | reverse complement strand
TTTTATTCTTGGACAACATGGCATTATGTACAGAGGGGGAGGGAGTGGCGAGCTGCTAGTGCGCAGGACCACTAAAAAATATTTCCTTGGTCTAGGCAACAGTCATCAGAAATGCCGAACCAAAATAAAGCAATGAAAGCAAAAAGTGAGAGAAGGCGAAAAAAACTTTCCTTGTCTTTTTACATCACTCAGTACAACCTTGCTCATCTCCCGCCCTACCTAGCTGACTCGACACACCCGTTTGCCCTGAGATAATCAAGTTCTTTTTTCCCGAGTAAAACAGAAGGAGCACTGACACAGTAATCGTTTTCATTGGAGATACAAAACGCTTCAAAAATTTCCTGGATTTTCTGATTGCTATATTTGCGCAACACACGTGTTCGTTCGAAAAACGCCTTGCATGCTGGCTTACGCGAGCAACCGCGAATGTGGTCGGCTAAATGACCAGCGCCACTTAGTGAAGTAGCATTCCTGCGATGCTCTAGCAAGCGTTCATTCAGACAGCGCCCGGTTTGGCCAATCTAGCATTTTGCATAGGCGAGGGGAATACTGTACACAATACCGACGTCACATTCAACGAGGGCTTTGGTGTGCTCTATTTTGCAGGCTGGCTTCTTCTGGGATTCGTTTACTAGGCGACACATTCGTCCCAGCTTTTCCGGTGCTGAAAACACAACACGCCAACCTTCTTGAGGCGGTGAGAAACCTGGTGCCAATAGGGCACTACGACAGGGCGCATAAGCGGGCGGGCGTCTTTTTTCAGCCTGCGCCTCCAACCAACCTTTACCTCCCGAATCTGGCTCTCTACCACCGAGGCCACGATTTCTCCGTGGAACCCAGCCTTCTCCGGAAGCCTTAGCTGGGCGTCGACGCTGTCACGAACTTCATGTTCGCCTGACTTCTCTAGAGCAGAGCGGATGCAGTTTTTTGCTATAGCTCTTTTTATGAGCTTGTAGTGGGGCGATCGATAATTAAGAATTTTTTTCGACCGTGGCTTGTACTGCCAGCACACGCGCGCTCCATGAAAAATAAGACACAAGTCGCGGTACTGGATACTACCATCTTGCGGCAGTTCGTGCGTGAACTTCATTCCAAAGGCAAATTCTCAATTATCAATCGGCCCACCACAAGCTCGAAAAAAGCCAAGACGACTCGGAATGGTCCTCACATTTGATTAGTTGCAGGAATCCTTATAACGTGGACTGAAATCTGCATCGCAAAAGTTACAGTGCATGACCGCACCTACACTGCGACCTTCTTTCCCCTTCAAGAGCCCTCACATGGCGAAATTCTCGGCATGGACTTTATGAATCATCGCTGCGGTCAGTGACCTAAAGTCAAAGTCGATAACACTATCCAGAGACCAAGCGCTCCATGAAAAATAAGGCACAAGTCGAGGTACTGGATGCGACCATCTTGCGGCAGTTCGTGCGTGAACTCAAATGGTTCAAATATGAGTTTGTTCCAATCTCCTGACGTCACATTTGCGTAACCACCGACGCAAGCACCAGGCGGTAACCCGCAAGGTTGCCTGAACAGACCAATCAACCAGTCTCCTCGTTCGTAGGATGTCACTTTTTTTTTTTTTGCTTGATAAGCGAATAACACTGCCTACACTTGGCGGCTTGTCTTATCTAATTGGCTGACAAGAGGCGAGGAACACGCTCAACTGAAGAGGCATTCGATGGGGCCGAGCGCCTGCACTGAAAATCGATAACCGGATAAAGTGGGTGGTGCCGGCGTCTGTGATTGGTCCGCTTTCCCTTACTTAGCTTGCGGTGGCTGATCAAAAATCGCGGCGGCATGCAACGGAAGCTGAAGAATTCCGCTAAAACGGATCGTCAGCAAAGAATAGTTGGCATAAAGAGGTCATAAACGCTCCGAAAGTGCTAGAACACGTTACACGGTCACGGGAAAAGTATTGCGGTACGCAAATAAACCCATGCTCTCCGGCAGGTGCGAGTAGCCAGTGCCTGAGTGATCGGCGGAAATTACCTTTTATTACTTTCGGAACGGGGCTGCCTGCGGCTATTCATTAGGAAACTCAGAATTGTTCGGCATATTAATGCATCTTTAACGCGTGCACATCACTGTGACACGTTGAGTTTTTGCGGTTTTGCGACGTCGAGTGATGGGCAGTTCAAGTAGGTGCAGTCCGAAAACTTTTGACCAATAGCCGAGGGCTAATGGCCAAAAGGCTTCGAATCAGAAATAACACTTTTTCTTTTGTTCAGTCAAATCATGCTTAATCAATGTGTACACGTCATATCAGATGGGGAGGAACCGCGGTTTTCATGCTTTCGAGTGTCAGACAGGTGATGTGAAGGCGGTCCAAAAAGGTTTTTGGCCAATCGCGGAGGGCTGATTGCAGAATTCGAATAGAAATATTTGGGATTGTTATCATTAGAGCGCCCCAGGTCCACCTACATGCAGCTTGGAACTGCTATACAGAACGGCTACATGTTAGGACACCTGGCAGAATATACCGTAACTTCTAAGCAAAATTTGCACGTATCGAGACTACCCGGCGTGCATGCCACATTGCGTGACTAATTGCACAATACTATGCTCGTGATGATGATGATGATGATGATGATGATGATGATGGCTTAATGGCCTTCCCTTTGAAACGGGGGACTGACAGTCACCTAACCTACTTGATTCAATGAGGTATGGTATACATGCTTTTCATTCTACATATTTGTAAACATCTCCTTAACCTTTTTTTCTGAAATCTTCTGTATCTACCTCGTACAACTAACTATGCAACTGCTACATAACGTGCCAGCTCATGTAATAATACAGAACTGCAATACAAAGAGTGCACGTAACGACGCTACATTGCACACATCACACATAGCGTGACAAGTGGCGCGAAAATGTACTAATGAAGATGATTTTGACAGTTATTATGGGGAGGATATATTGGCATCGTATTTTAACAAAGCGGTGGCAGTCAACTAGCCTGAATGATATGATCGGATATGCCATACGTGTTTTCATTACAGGAATATTTATACAACTCTATAACCTCTTTTCTTCCTTAAGACTTCTCTGTCGATCTCGTAACACGGCCTATGCAGTTTCTACATGTCCGGCAACATGGCGTAGTAATATGGAACTGCAATGCAGAGGGGACCACGTATAGGCGCTACGCGGTTCGGATCTCACATTGCAAAACAAGTTGCACGATAGGATGCTACTGATAATAATGATGACATTTTATTGGCATCCCGATTTGAATCGCGGCAGTGATATAGTCGCCTAACCAGCTTGATTTCATCAGGTACAAATACGCGGGTGTGCGGCTTAACCATGTCCGAATGATAAGGGTTGAGCCAATGCCGAGTGTTTGGACCTTTGCGGCCCCTTGCGGCCCCTTGGTGGAGGCAACACACCTCTTTGGCCTCGGCTTGACTGACCCACACGGGGGAATTCGGTATTGCCTTTTACCGTCTCTTTCTCTCCCTCTGGCCTTCGTCTTTCTCTTACTCTCCTTCTTTGTTGTCTTTTCTGGGCTTCCACTTCAAACTTTTCAAGGCAGGAAGGGTTAACCTTGCGTGAGTAGCCAACCTAGGCTATGTCATATTCGGTTGCAGTCGTAACATACAGCGGGCGTTTGCAGGTCCCGTTTCACAGGTCGTGCAGCTTTTCCATGTAGGGCTCCACGTTGGGTGGCTGGCATTACTGGCGAAAAGAGTACACTCACTCATGGCTGCTTTCTTCCCGTCACTACCTGATAGCTCTCCTAAGATGGGCTGCACCGATGAATTCTGCTAGAAAATATTATTTGTGAGAAATGTTTACGTCTGTTTTTTGTTCTTAAGTTTTTACCAACCAACTGTCGCCAACGATTGATGCAGTGCTTACTTATTATGCTGACGGTCTCTGTGTTGCCAAGCTCACTAGACCACGCGCTAAACATAACTTATGCAAAACCACGGTGTTGAAAGAATGCTAATGCAGGCAAGCTTTTTACAGGTGTCTAAATAGGAAGCTTTGCGTCAGCACAACACGAATGCTACCGATTGAAATACATGTAAAACGCAGAAATGAATTTACGAGACAACCGCTTGACCGATTTTCGAATGAAGGTGGTTGGATTTGAAAGAAAAAAAGTGTAATTCTAGTTAGTGCCTTTGTTTGGCAGAGTTTTGATTCAGAGCACTGAGGTGGGGCGGGCAGGGGGGGGGGGGGTGTGTTACGAAATTCCCCGAAATTGGTAAATTTTGAGAAACTGCAGGCACGAAATTTACAAATGAGTAACTCGACACCAGAAATAGATATGACAGCTATGTGACTTGCATCCTTTATAGCATTTGAAGCGTACGAAGTGGCAGAAAAAGTAACAGTTTACATGATATTGTTAGAATGCTTAGAGGGTTCTGAAGAAAACTGGTCCTTACAATTTAGTGACATATTTCATAGCGGTGTGTATTTAGTCAATTTTCAATATATTATTAGGTGCATTCAGAATAACGATACCCTTTTCTATTGATGAATAAAATATTTCGGAACTTGATTTAATATATATATCTTTAATTTCCCGTATTTAACAGCTTTATAGAAAAGCAATCGATTTCTTAATCAGCAAAGTGCTTCCTGTGTTCACTATATTTTAAACTCTGTTTTTTTAAATGCAAAGTGATGTGGGCTGTATCAAGGACGCACCGGCAGTGGGATACGTGAAACGCCTTGTGCGTGCTGCAGACAGTGTATGCGCACTAGCATAAAAAAAGATGACGCAACGAGGTTGACACGCTACCTTTATTCACGCATTGGATTGCTACACGGCTAACTTCGGTTGCAGCTACTGGAGGTCGCATGGTCGAATTTTGTAATCGTGCTCGCTCCATAATAGTAGTGGGTCCGCTTGTTTTGCAGAGGGTGTGTTGAGCAATAGCACAAAGCAATGACTTCCCTGCTGGGGATGTCCGAGATTGCCCTTCGTCGCTCGAGCCTGCCGTACCTGTGTACGTTTGAAGCTCCAGTGCTTTCCTAAATCTGCGCTCCCCATAGATATAGACGTGTTTCACCATGGTCGAAAGAGCTGGTTTTGCCCTATCTTGCTGCCCGAGTCTCTTCATGCCATAGTTTGACCGTAATTGTGCAACATGAAGGGATTGCTGAGCAAGCGTTGGAGTATTCCTCCATATTACACATTGGTGGCAACGTGGTGCACCAAGCGTGACTGTTAGCAAGCGTTAGGTTATTGCACCATATTGTACATTGGTACGCGTTACAACTCCTGATGAGCAAGACTTTAATCGATAAACTGTACCTGCTAAGGCGTATTGAGCCCTCCTAAACGCAACCAATTGTGGTCGTATGGACAAAGATACTACTGGCCAGTTACAATTCTAGGAACGCTGCGACACGCTAAATGCGCTCCTACCGCCCCAAGCGTAGTGCGGAAACGGTGCGATCTACACACGCGGCGCATGCATGATCCAGTCATGCTGTGCTTGTTTTCTCTACACAATACCGAAGTAAGGTGCGTGTCTAATATGGCTGCGAAGATATTGCCACATGCTATATGGACGCCGAGGGTATGTGTCAGGCGATGAAAACGACGCTGAAGTAGCGTGCGAGTAGAGAAACAGAGACGACAACAAAGTTGCGTTGACTGCTCTGATAAAGTGCTTTCATACGTTCTCTACACCGGCTTTTCCGTCTCCTACTAGGCTATGACATTGGTGGAGGTGCGTGGTAGGATTGCCTCATGCTCGGCACCCCTTGGCAGAGCCATACGTCGAACGCGGAACCAACTTCGTCCGTCGAAACTCCTGTTCACCGGTACAGTCACCGCTTGCTAAGCCTGAAGCCTGAATTCAACCCTTTGCAGGACCCTGCAGGAACGCGTCTACCTACTTCCGCTATGGCTACTGCAAATCCATTGCAGGTGACGCTGCAGAATCCTAAGATCGCAGACAGTTTCCATCGTGACGCTTTTGAAGATGTCCGAGATTCGCTCGAACAATTTGCACGTGTCGCCAGTTATAATGACTGCGGCTCGCAGCAAAAGCTGGCTAATGTCTATTTTGCGGTTCAAGACAGTGCGCGGACGTGGTTTGTGAACCGGGAGAGAAGTTTGACCACATCGGATGCCTTCCGCACCCAGATGCTAGACACATTCACTAGTAGCGACAGAAGAGACAACGCGCAGCACCTGCTCGAATCTCGTATTCAAATGCCAAACCAGAGCGTTTCCATGTTTGCAGCAGATATGACCCGCATTTTCTGTAGAGCAGACTCTTAGATGGCCGAAGAAAAGAAGTTACGCAATCTCTTGCGCGGAGTGAAGGATGAACTGTGTCCGGACTCGTGAGGAACCCACCGATGACCGTGTTGGCTTCACCAAGGAGGCTACCGCTATAGAACAGCCACTACAGCAAAGGTACAGCCAATATGATAGCAAGAACTCACCGGTGAACGCTTTAATTCTACCTGAGAGCTGCAGCACGTCTCTGCGCGAAGTCACCCGAGAGATTGTGCGAGAGGAGATCCGGCAGCTCGGGATTCCTCCTATGGCACCAGCGGTGGCTTCGGTTGCTGATATCGTCCGAGAGGAAGTTGACAGGCCTTTTCGTCGCCCGACCGGCAGGCGGTGCCGCGACGATTAACCTACGCGTAAGCTGTCTGTCGTCCACCTCCGGCCACTTCGATGCTGCTAACACCGTCAGCCACTATGACGCAGCCATCACCGCCAGCCCCGAAGCCCTATTTTCGACAGTCACAGCCAGCGCCAGCTATGCCGTATCGCCAGCAGCCGATCGCATCGCATCTGTCTTACGGCGAATCCCCTGCAGGTTACCCGCTTCGAAAGACCGATTTGTGGCGCACCGCTGACTGCCGGCCGCTATGCTTTCATTGCGGCGAAGCAGGAGATGTTTGCCGTGCGTGCCACTGCCGCCCAGCTGGGCATCCAACGTTTCTCGACTGCAACTACCCTGTGTTTTACGCTGCACGTACCTGCGACGAAAATTCTACAAACTTTCGGCCGGAAGGTTCAGTGACACCTCGATCGCGTTCCCCTTGTCTGGCTCGTTACACCCCACCGACCCGTGCCAATTTTCTGACGCCTCAAGGGGCAGGTCCCCTAGCCCGCGCCGGGCAAACAGAAGCAGCGACCTCCGGGGGTGACGTTGCAAACCGTCTAACTTTCCAAGAACCCCCATCACCGACGACCGACGACTCAAACTCCGACGACTCAAACCACACCCCCTGTAACCGACGCCATCAGCACCGGTCTTGTCGTTTTCATTGACGGCCACCAAGTGGCCGCTCTCGTTGTTACTGGTTGCCATTTTCGATAATAAGTCAAAAGATGGCCGACAGGCTGAGAAAAGTGAAGACGGCGTGAACCGCGCCTGACATCAGAACTGCCGGCGGCGAGTTGATGACGCCGATTGGAAAATGCACAGCCAGAATAGTAATCGCCGGTGCAACCTTCGTCGCCACCCTCCTCATCCTCTTTGAGTGCTGCAAGGAACTTACTTATATTGGGGATGGATTTCTTGAGAAAGTACCGTGCAGTGATTGATATCCGTGACCTCGTCGTCACATTTTCTACGAGCTCAGACGATGTCGACCCCGCGGAACACCAGCGACCCCGCTTACGTATCGCCGAAGACGACGTCACGCTTCTGCCGCAAAGCTGTTCCCTCGTACCTGTTATCTGCGACAACTCGAACACCGGGACTGGCATCGCTGAACACATCGACGCACTGGTACTGAGTCAAGGCGTTTCGATCACCAGGGCCGTGGTTAACGTGCACGACGGATGTGCTGAACTCCTGGTGACGAATTTTACCAGGGAACGTCAACACATTGTTAAAGCCACGGCTGTTGCTTACTTCGACGAATTTACCTCAATACAAGACTGCCTCTCAGTGGAGCATGCGACGTCTACCGTGATTATGCCTGCCCCTGTGGTTGATATCAGTCCCACCTTGTCGCCCATCGAACGCAACAGCCTTCTTGAGCTCATCGATGAGTTTAACAGCTGCTTCTCATCCACGTCACGAGTCAGCCAGACGCCGCTCACTAAGCACCGTATTTTCACCGTAGCCGACGCCAGACCAATTCGGGAGAATCCCTATTTTGTAGCACCGAAAAAGCGCGAGGCAATCCAAACACAAGTGAAGACGATACTTGAGGACGGTGTTATTCGGCCATCTAACAGTCCTTGGGGATCGCCTGTCGTATTGGTGAAATAGTAGGACGGTAGCCTGCGCTTCTGCGTCGACAATCGAAAACTCAACCAGATCACAAAGAAAGACGTTTATCCGCTGCTACGTATCGACGATTCACTGGATTAGCTACGAAACGCACGTAACTTTTCGTCGATGGACTTGAAAAGCGGCTACTGGCAAATAGAAGTTGATGAGAGAGACCATGAGAAGACCGCTTTTGTGACGCCGGACGTACTTTATGAGTTTCAAGTGCTGCCCTTCGGTTTGTGTTCTGCGCCAGCAACGTTTCAACGACTAATGTACACGGTACTCTCAGGCCTCAAATGGCAAACCTGTCTGGTGTACATCGACGGCGTGATTGTTTTCTCCGTCACGTTGGAGGAACACTTACGGAGAGACTAAAGACGGTCTTTCAAGCAATACGCTCAGCTGGTCTAACTTTAAAAGCTGAAAAGTGCCATTTTGGCTCTGAAGAACTTCAATTTCTCGGTCACGTTGTTAGTCGTGAATGCGTCCGAGCTGACCCTGATAAAATTTCTCCCGTTGCTAATTTCCCAACGCCATCAGATAAAAAGGCCATGCGACGTTTTCTGGGCCTTTGCGCCTACTACCGATGCTTTATTGCGGAATTTTTGTGCATCGCATGGCCATTAACACATCTCCCCAGAGAAGACGTCCCCTTCGTGTCAGGTGAAGACAAGCAACGCGCATTTCATGACCTACGGCAACGGCTTCAGACGCCTCCAGAAATCGCACACTTTGATGACGACGCTCCAACGATTCTTCATGCCGACGCTAGTAATGTCGGCCTTGGCGCAGCGCTTGTACAGTGCCAGGACGGCACCGAAAGAGTGGTTGATTACGCCAGCAGGACGCTATCAAAGGCGGAGGCGAACTACTCCACTACAAAAAAAAAAAAAAAAAAGAATATCTCGCACTGGTGCGGGCCGTCCTGAAATTTCGGCCGTATTTGTATGGTTGGTGTTTCACCGTTGTCAGTGATCATCATGCACTTTGCTGGCTGACTAATTTAAAGGATCCAGCTGGTTGGCTTGCGCGCTGGAGTCTTCAGCTCCAAGAGTTCGACTTCACCGCTCTCTACAAATCAGGGAAACGGCGCACCGATGCCGACTGCCTTTCTCGGTCTCCTGTTGAGACTACAGTGCACGACGATTATGACGGGGCCTTTCTAGGCATGCTAGACACTGTCGCCGCTTCACGCCACCAACGTCGAGGACGCAGAACTGGGGCGCTATAACGTAAAACAATTCCAAACTTTTCTATTCGAATTCTGCTAACAGCCCTCCGCGATTGGTCAAACACGTTTTTGGACCACCCCCACTTCACCTGTCTCTCGCGCGACGTCACGAAAACCGCGGTACCTTCCCATCGGATATGACGTGTACACACTGATTATGCATGGTTTGATCGAAAAAAAAGAAAAACAGTTTTTTTTCTGATTCGACGCCTTTTCGCCATTAGCCCCCTGCTATTGGTCAAAAGTTTTTGGGCTTCAACCACTTCACCTGCCTGTCACGCGACGTCACAAAACCGCGAAAGCTCACAGCGTCAAAGTGACGTGGCGCATTAAAGATGCATTATTATACCGAACAAAACTGAGAGAGAGAGAGGGAGAGAGAATAACGTTATTGAATTGGGGAAATGGGGATAGGGCATTAGGAGCTTGATGGGTGGTGCCCCAAGCTGAATTTTCTTCTGAATAGCCGCAGGCTGCCCCGATCCGAAAAGAATAAAAGATAGCGGCCGCCGATGGCTCAGCCCCTGGCAATTCGCACCTGCCAGAGAGCATGGGTTTATTTGCGTATACTAAAACTTCTTTCCTGGCCATGTAACGTTTTCGAGCACTTTCCACGCGTTTACGACCTCATTGTGCCAACTCTTCTTTGCTGAGGATCCGTTTTAGCGTCATTCTTAAGCTTCCGTTGCATGCCGCCGCAATTTTCGACCAGCCACCGCAAGCTTAGTGCGGTAAAGCGGTCCAATGCCAGACGCCGGCACCACCCTCTTCATCCGGTTATCGATTGTCAGTGCACTGGCTCTGCCCCATCGAATCCCTCTCCACTTGAGCGTGCTCCTCGCCTCTTGTCAGCCAATTAGATACGACAAGCCGCTCAGTGTAGGCAATGTTATTCGCTTTTCAAACAAACGAAAGTGACCTCCTATGAAGGAGGAGAACGTTTTATTGGTCTGTTCAGACAACTCTGCGTGTGACCGCCTGATGCTTGCGTCGGCGGTTACGCAAATTTCACGTACGTTAGTTTACGTTAACAGTTTTACGTAATAGTTTTACGTTATAGGGTCCCTGGTTCCTTTTTTCGATTACTTAGCGGGAAAAACAAGCAACGTACCGAGGTTATTCGCGAGAGGGCTGCCTTCGTTTTGCTTGCGCCACGACGTTCTCTATAAAAAGAACTTTTCACCTAGTTGCAGCAGCTACCTACTTGTCATTCTCGCATCTCTTCGCGACGAAGTCCTACATGCCAGCCACAAAGAGCCGACCTTTGGTCACTTCGGCAACACCCGCACATTGGCAAGAATTAGGCTAAAGTACTATTGCCCGAGACTTGCGTCGGTCGTGAAACGTTACATACAGACATGCCTGGATTGCCAGCGCCGCCAAGCCCTACCCGGCAAGCCAGCTGGACTGCTGCATCCTGTTCAGATATCGCAAGCGCCGTTCGAACAAATTGGCACGTACCTTTTAGGTCCGTTTCCAGTCTACTGCCGGAAATAGATGGATAATCGTCGTTACAGATTACCTTATTCGATACGCCGAAACAGGTGTTATCTAACGTAGAGCAGCAGCCGAAGCAGCGCGATTTTTCATCGAAGCCATCGTCCTTAGGCATGGCGCTCCCGCAGTGGTCATAACAGACAGAGGATCTGCGTACATGGCTGCGCTTCTGCATACCGTTTTGCGACTAAGTGGTACCACTCACCGAAAGGCCACGGCTTATCATCCTCCAACCAATGGGCTGACAGAATGTTTGAATAAGACTGGCAGACATAATGAGTATGTAGATCGACGTCGACCACATGAACTTGGATGAAATTTTACCATTTGCGTACATGTTACATTTGCGTATAACACGGCTCGCCAAGAGACAACACGCGTGACGCCTTTTAACCTCGTTTACGGCCGGGAAGTGACCACAATGTTGTACGCAATGCTGCCACACGAGTGCGGTGACGACGAGGCTGGTGCCGAGGAGATTACGCAACGCGCAGAGGAAGCCAGGCAGTTTGCGCGTTTGCGAATTAAAAAACAACAGGAATACAATGCCTGACACTACAATCTTCGGCCCAGACCCATCACATACAACGTCGGTGACCAGGTGTGGGTCTGGACTCCGATCCGTTGACGGGGCTGTCTGAGACGCTCCGGTGAAGAGACTTCGGCCCGTACACAGTTCTGCGCCGCATCAGCGATGTGAATTATGAAGTAGTCCCCGACAGCCATAACTGCTCCAAACGCCAACGGCATCTGCCCGAGGATGTGCACGTGCTTCGTATGAAGCCATAGTTTTTCTCATGACCTCAACTTTGCACCGTCTATTCACAGCCTTCGGAGGTTGGTGCATCACGACGATGCCTTTTTTTTTTTTCAAAGGAGGGGCAAATGCCACATCCTACATGGACGCCGCGGGTATGTGCCAGGCGATGAAAACGGCGCTGAAATAGCGCGCGAGTGGAAAACCAGAGACGACACCAACGACGCGTTGACTGCTCTGATAAAGTGCTTTCATACGTCCTCTACACCGGCTTTCCCGTCTCCTAATAGGCTGTGACAATATAAACGAGAATGCTATAATATGCTTTCATTACAAAGAGGGCTGATGCTTTAAGCAAGCGGCCGTATTCGCCAGATTTTTCAATGAGTTACTCACCCAAATACCTGATTCAATTATGCGCCGTGGTTGCAGAGTTTATGTGATTTCTGCTTTCCCATCTATCGAGACAGGAGGCTTCAGTTGAAGGTTATTCTGAAGTGAGATGACTGCAGGAAGCAGAGGTTAATAATAGGAGTATTATATTTGCGTTTACGGAATCCTCTATCTCGTTCTGACGAATTTTAGGCGAATGTTCTCGTGCTGGCACTGCGATTCCTCTGACAAACCGGACAATTGTTTTTTTTTTTCTTAAAGATTATAACTTCATGTAGAAGATCTGGTCTGGCTAAAGTAGTATTCTGATTGCACGTCTACTGAACCAAAATAGAAAGTGGAATGAGTAGGATCGTGTTCGTTGCATCAGTACAAGGGGAACAATATTTCGTTGCGGTTTTTAAGTTTTGTTGAGCTTTATTTGTGTTGGAATATAAGTTTGCACGAACGAAGATTCTGCGTATGTATCCGATTGAAAGTGACACAAGAGCTTGGCACCATTTTCATGAAGCAAACACATGAGGGCGTTCATTGAAACCTACACGGCCTTGTGGGTTATCATGTACCAGGGGCAAGAGGCCGCATTAATGAAAGTTGTCGCAAAACAAAATGTCGTCAGCTTGCCGTTTAACTATGTGTTTTTAATAAAAATAAAGTTATAAGTACCACGCTGAAAAAGAAAAAGGAAAAGATATCGGGCAGAAATCTTGTACGATGGCTAAGCAAAACTGCCAATACCCAAAGCGCAGGCACGCGGTGTGGAATGCACCCCGGATCCTGTATTTCCCCCTGGACATGCTGTGCCATCGAGCGCCACTGACGCAATGTCTGCGCGAAGTGTATTGCGTGGCCACTGAGACTGCATAGCTTCCGAGATGTACACTGCAGCTGGGCACCTCTCTTGCCTTTCCCTGTGCAGAAGCTGCGCCATCTAGCGGCGCAGTTTCGAATTCCTTGTGTGGCCTTCGAGATGCGAAGTGCGCCGCTGCGTGCGAACGCAGAGAATTATCCCCACTCCCTCAGTCATGCATTGGTGGCTCAGTGCGTTCAAGTGTCGGGCTGTTGTGCTTGAAGACCCACTGATAGGCTGGTTCGGTCCCTCTCAGTATTGGTAAAATTTGCTTACGAATTTAAGATTTTCTTACTACCTTCGAGATTTACGCACATGTTTTGACTGCGCTATCTTAGGGATCGGTGCAAGAAAGCAGCTAGATAGTTCAGACAGCCGGAAAGAAAACTAGTATAACAGTGCCAAGAATGCTATTCGCAACAAGTGATAAATAGTAGCGATCATTTATTCGGACGATACTTATCTATGTTTTAAATATACTTGTCCAACCAAAAGATCAGCGCCTTTGAGCCATTGCAAGGAAAGTAATTTTGTAGGACGTAATTAAAATCCGCCATGACGGGCTCGTGCATTATGTGCGTGTAGAGGGGGGTTTCATGTGGCAATTACCCCTCCGTGACCATCTGGCGTCTGTGTGATAATTCGACTAAAATCAAACATGTATCGTTTGAAATCAGAGATCAAGCTAACATAAAGTAACAAAGAATGGTGATAGTGTTCGATAGAATGAGAAATATTCACATGGCATAAGGAATGTGGCAGAAAGGTGTAACGCGATTGAAGCCTTGTCTGCTCGTTGTATATATTGCTTGAATTACTCAGTAGTTTCAAATAACAAACAACACTCGAGCCAATCGGCCACTGCGCAGTTGCGATGTTCACCATTCTCACGACTACGTGTAATGCAGTGTTGCCGTCATCTATCTGGTCCCTTTGTCACGTGTGACAGTTCGCATAGAGCAGACTGTTTTCTGCTGCAATACCTCTCGCAGAGAGCAGGCATATGGTAGAAGCCGTGGCCGATGGATGGCACATGGCCGTGCAGTAGTGTGAATAAGAGTAGCGGTTAAGATTTCGTCACATGAAAAAGTTGTTTAGGTAAAAATAACAAATCAATAAGGATGTGATTGACGTCTACTGCAGTATTACATCATCCAAAACAGCGTCGCTTGGGTAAGCCCGGACTTGATTCTTCTTTGTGGGAATTTTAGAATTTGTATACAGTATTTTTTTCTGACGTGGCGTCAGCTGCAAAGATAGTGAATGTCTCTATTTGGCTGATGTAGTGATCTACTGATGTTATTGATACTTATTTCTTTCACTATCTGTTTATTATTACACGCTTCCTGAATCGAACTTTTGTCGCTAGACATTGATTATTGTTTTGCTTTCTATCGTCCTTTTTTTTCTCTGGCGCTGTATCCATAATTATGCTGCCATATTACAAATTATGACAACTATTATTACAGACAGTTTTCTGTAATTTACAGAGCTAACGAAACTATTGCTGGAGGCATGGATCCGAGCCACTCATTAGCCCTATCTTTTCTTTATTAAAAGAATGCACTATAGTTTCTCTTTTCAGATTGCCCCTTAAATCGCCCCTTAAATTCCGTATTCTAAGCTTATACGTGCCAAAACCACGATTTCATTATGACGCACGCCGTATTATGAATTCTAACAACCTGGTGTTCTTTAACTTGCCCCCAATGATCGGGACCCACGCATTTTTGCATTTCGTCCCATGGTAATGCAGCCGCTGCGGAGAGGATTTGATCCCGCGACCTCTTGCTTAGGAGTGCAGCACCATGGCCGCTAAGCCACCGCGGTGGGCAATCTGGCATATTGAAAATGTTAATAAGGTATAACACTTTGTGTTACTTGTTTATTTTTGCTGCACTACTACCACTACCATTTCCCACGAATACAGATAACATATAAGCAACAAAGAGATCAACAAAAGGTATTGATAGTAAAATGTTATTCTGAAAAAAAAACTTTATTTATGGTATAGCAAGCAGAAGGTCGTTTGTTTTGGAATGACATCCCACTGAGTAAATACAATTGGATTCATTTGTAGGGCACGCGAACAAGACGCTCAATATATCAGCTGTGCTCGGTTACACCACGCGCAAGTTACGCCACTTTTAGATAATTTAAATAAGCGTTAGGCGCCACTGTATGAACTCATAAAGCAATACATACCTCCGTGATTCCATTCCCACTGCGCCGAATATCTTTGTCCAAGGCGCCGTTAAGCGACAAATATACTGAAATAATGCCCATTTGTGTTGGTTTTCGATATATCTTTATTTACTCCTAAAGGCATAATGTGTAATGCGGGCTAAAACTCAGCGGTAACATTCCGACACCGGTATGCATGGTCCATCGTATCCTCGCCGATACTTTCCCCAAACGCACATGCAGTTGGTTGTGAAGTTCGCGGGGCAGAGGTCGTAGTTCGTGATCGCGCATGTGCACGGCGCACAGTGGTCTTCCGGGTCAAGCAGGGGTCTCTTGCGTGCTGCAACAGTGGTGCGTCACACTGCAGGAACTGCGGTCACAACATATTGCATAATGTTTATACTAAGAAGTTTCCTGCGTCGTACATACAAAACATTTTCTAACACGGTGAAAAAATTCATAGCTCTTTTATGTTGCAATTTTTACAAACTTGCGTGAATAATACAGGTGTGAGAAATCTTATACTTCTCAATTGAGATTTTTTTGTTCCCTGGGCAGACACAAAAGGGTCTCATGAATTCTACTAAGTCTATGTCATGCAGAATGCATATATTTTTTTTTTGTTGGATAAGTGTAAAGGCCAAATTACTCAGATTTCAATTTAAAGAATTACATTATATTTTGTTAATGTATTACACTCTGCACTGCCCCGCGTTTGACGGAGTTTTGATAAAGTCGTCTTGTAATTCTTGCACTGATTTTATGTGCTCAGTATTTTTTCTTTCATTGTGTATTGTTCCCCCTGCCAAGGCCTGTTGATGGCCGCCGCCCGCCCCCTCCCCCCTAGCAACGAAATCATAAATAAATATAGAAATTGCTCACACCATTGGTATCGTTATTCGGTACGTGATATTACCATGCTAAAAGGTTCAACCCTTTCTTGTAGTGTCAGAAGTGCTGCTTCATCAAAGAGCAAGCAAAAATATTCTCCTTTCACGTGAACAAAAGATTCTTTCTCTGCTTACGTGTACATTTAGCTTCGAAGACTGCGGCTTCTCCAGAAAATATTACAATGCAAAAGGAAGTTTAAAGAAACACACACACTGGCAAATACTGCGGGTTTCGCGCTACTGAGCACACCTACTTCGCTACTTTCTGAGTCTGTGTATGTAGCTTGTGATACGCAAAAATAAATCGCGAAGCCGCCATGGTTGCTCAGTGGCTATGGTGTTAGGCTGCTGAGCACGAGGTCGTGGGATCAATTCCCGGCCACGGCGGCCGCATTTCAATGGGGGCGAAATGGGAAAACACCCGTGCACTTAGATTTAAGGGCACGTAAAAGTACCCCAGGTGGTCGAAATTTCCAGAGTCCTCCACTACGGCGTGCCTCATAATCATACAATGGTTTTGGCACGTAAAACTCCATAATTTAATGAAAATGAATCGCGACCAAATCCACGTACAGGCGTGAGCAAAAGGGTAGAACCCAAAGTGTCATCAAAGCAATGGTTTCATCCAGCACATCGGTGTTACGTGAGATTATCTTAATGCATTACATTGGTAGGACAGGTGCGCGTAGCTATTGGAACTTGATTTTCGCCTTCATGCTTAGGCTAAGATTAAAAAGTGTTGGCCTCAGAATTTTCCACACACCTGCACATATATTGTCGGCTCACGGATATTTCTAAAATGGCAGTGAACACTCAACACCACAGCGCCTCATATTGAACGGCATTATTATGTTCATTTCTTTTTTTATTCGGACTAGCCAGATTTGTGCGCAAATATTAACACGTCACCAGATCGATGGCCACGATTGAAAGCTTAGAATCCTCGCTCGAAAATTAGCACCATTGAGAAGAGATTTTCTTTTTTGGTGCATAAGAAAACAGGCAAATCCCAACAGAGAGCATATACCGATAATGTTTTCTCGTAGTTATCTGTAAGGTAGACAGGCCTCTCAATGGAATAGTGCATGAAATACAGCGACGCATTGTTCTCAAAATATTTCCTTGTTGATACAACCCGCCACAACCACCACCACCACATTCAAGCAGCTTGCATATGGCCTTTCCCAGTGTGGCATTTATTAGGTGTCACTGGGTATGTGCTTATTCTAGGCATATCCTAAAGATTGCATATTTGCCATGATGGCAACTTAGGTGAACGCTTCGTAATTCTCTGCATACCCTCATTACTATATTCTCAACAAGCATTATACATTCCCTTTATCCTCGTGATATTGTTACGCGAAGGAAGAGTCACTAAGACGGGCAACTATTTACAAGTTATATTTACAACAGCGGTTGCAGCGCTGAACGGTTAGATTCACAGCGCGAACCCAGTTCATTCTTCCTCCTCTTTTCGCGAGTGATGGAGTCCATGCGTCTCGTTCAAACAATCAAATACCACACGCGTGCAGCATAATCCCCCGGCGGCAGAAGCGACGTCCCGGAGCATATAAATGTCATCACTGGGAGGGTGATAGTGCTTCAGTCGTGTGACGTGCACGATATCACTGGACTAAGAAGCAGATTTTGCGTCAGGGGCGATGTCGTAGGGCACGGGAGTCACGGCACGAAGTACTCGGTATGTGCCTGTGTAACGAGACAGCAGTTTTGCTGACAGGCCGACCTGATGCGATGGAGACCACAGAAGCACCAAATAACCAGGCGGAAAGGGCACGTTTCGGTGTCGCCGGTCGTACAAACGCCTTTGACTCTGTTGGGATTTCAGAAGGCGATCCCGGGCAATTTCCCTTGCGTGGGCACAGCGGGCGATGACGTCAAATGCATATTCACTGGTCGGTGCCGCGTGAACAGGGAGGGTTGTGTCGAGGGGCAGTGCTGATTCTCGGCCGAATAGAAGGAAAATATGGAATCACCGGCTGTGCCGTGGCGCGAGGAATTATGAGCAAATGTGACAAACGGTAGAGTGAGATCCGAGTCAGTGTGGTCTGAAGAGACATATTTCATGAGCATGTCTATGAGAGTGCGATTGAGACGCTCCGTGAGGCCATTTGTTTGCGGATAATATGACGTGGATAGCTTGTGCCTCGTGGCACAGGACTGCAGGTTCTCCGCGATAACATTTGATAGGAATGTCCGCCCACAGTCTATGAGAAATTGTCGCGGAGCTCCATGTTATAAAATCACGTCGCGTAGAAGAAAATCGGCGAGATCTGTGGCGCAGCTTGTAGGAAGCGCTCGGGTGATGGCGCAGCGCGTTGCGTAATCCGTCGCCACAGCGATCCACCTGTTCCCAGAGGTAGAAAAAGGAAAAGGGCCAAGGACGTCCAAACCAATCCAAAGTACTGGTGCAGGGGAATGTCGAGTGGTTGAAGGTACCCAGAAGGGAGCGTCAATGGTGCCTTGCGTCGCTGCCATTTCTCACACGCAGCTACGTATCTTCGAACGGAGCGAGCAAGCACTACCCAAAAGAAGCGTCGGCGGATCCGGTCGTAGGTACGTGACACACTCAGGTGACCGGCAGTGGGGAGGTCGTGACGATTGTGGAGAACAGCCAAGCCAAGGTGTTTAGGGATCAAAAGGAGTAATGCAGGTCCGTTGGGGTGAACGTTGTGGCGCTAGAGTACGCCATCTTGAAGTGTGAATGAGCGAAGGGAACTGTCGGTAAGTGACGTTTCGAGGCGGTCAATGATTATACGCAAGGACGGGTCACGGCGCTGCTCGTCGGCGACATGGAGCAGTGAAAAAACAGAACACAGGCGTCGGTGTCAGTATTACACATAGAGGTCGCGCCTTCGACAGGGTAGCGAGAGAGGCAATCTGCGTCATTGTGTTGGCGTCCCAACTTGTAAGTCACTGTGTAGGGATATTCTTGTAGTCGGAGCGCCCAACAACCGAGCCGGCCAGCAGGATCTTGAGCGACGAAAGCCAACAGAGCGCATGATGGTCTGCGATTACTGAGAAGGGCTTGCCTTATAAATATGGGCGGAACTTTAAAACTACCCAGACGACAGCAAGACATTCGCGCACGGTAATCAAATAGTTACGCTCTGCAGCTGTCAGGAGCCGGCTAGCTTATGCTATAACGCGCTCATGTCCACGTTGGCGTAGTGATAAGACGGCGCCAATCCTATAACCAGTGGCATCGGGTCGGACCTCTGTAGGTGTGGACTGGTCAAAGTGGGCCAAGACCGGTGGATTGGTGAGAATCGTGATAATGCGTGAAAATGCGGCAGCCTGAGGGGAACCCCTCGTAAAAGGCCCGTCTTTCTTCACAAGTTCAGTGAGTGGTCGAGCGATTGTTGCGAAATCTCTTACGAACTTTCGGAAACAAGAACAGAGCGCCACAAAACTCGGGACGTCTGTGACAGACTGAGGTACAGGAAAAGCCGTTACTGCTCGAATCTTTTCCAGGTCGGGTTGTATTCCGGAAGCATCGGCGATATGGCCTAGCACTGTAATCTGTCGGTGCCCAGTGGCACATGGATGAGTTTAATTGTAGTCCAGCCTTGCGGAAGACGTCAAGGATAGCTGCGACGCGTTCAAGGGGCGTCTCAAATGTAGGAGAAAACACAATGACGTCATTGAGGTAACAAAGGCAAGTTGACCATTTGAAACTATGAAGCAGAGAGTCGATCATCCGTTCGAACGTGGCGGGAGCATTGCATGAACCGAACGGCATAACCTTAAATTGGTAGAGGTCATCTGGAGTGACGAAACCGGTCTCTTCTTGGTATTGCTCATCGACAGGAATCTACCAATGACCTGATCAAATGTAGATGGACGAAAAGTATTTGGCATCGTGAAGACAAGAGTGTCGTCGATTCGTGGTAAAGCGTTAAAATTCTTTTTACTAACTTAATTTATGTGGCGGTAATAAACGCAGAAACGCTACGCTTCATCTTCATTTTTCAGGAGCACGACCGCGACGGCCAAGGAGTCGACGAGGGCTCAACAATGCCTCTGGCGAGCATCGTGTTTACTTCCTGCTGAATAATTTGCCGCTCTGCCGTGACCAAACGATACGGTCGGCGGTGAATGGGAACATCATCACCAGTGTTTATCCGATGCCTAGCAAGGGACGTCTGACCAAGTCGTCGATTGTCTGTGTCAAATATGTCGCGCTAGGAATAGCAAAAGGCGATATAGGGCGGCTGCTTCGTCAGGTGCGAGGTCCGGAGCGACCATGGGACGTATTGGACCGTCGAGGTTCAAGGCATCCTGCGGGTAATCAGGAGGATCTGGAGACGTGTCGGCTGCAAAAGCAGTGACGTGGTCGTCTGCCACTGACCAAAGCGCAACCACCGCTATCCCTTCAGGTAACACTTGCTTCGTCAAGCCAAAAGTGATAACGCGGAGCATCCGATTAGCGGCAAGGGTTACGACGGAGTGTGGCACAAAGATGTCGCGCGCCAGGAGGACATCACGAATAGGTGTGACGACATAGTCGCCATCAGGCACGGTTGCCGTTGATGACAATTCGACGAAGGTTAGGGCTTTTGGAGGTAAGCGAACAAATGCTGTAGTGCAGAGGGTGTTCAGCTGTTCGGGGTGAACGTGTGAAAGAAGAGGAACCTCGAGGCACAGCGTACAGGTGGAACAGTCGAGGGGCGCAGAATGAGTCGTCAGGAAGTCGAGCCAGAAGATTAGGTCATGAGGGCAACTGGTCAACAAGGTGACCGGGACTGTAACTTGGCGGCCAGCAATTCCTATTCGAGCAGTTGCCATACCCCTGACGGCAACAATGGCGCCATTGGCGACGCGTACGGCTCGAGTGTTCGCAGGCGTAAGATCTTTTTTGAGGTGACGACATAGATTAGCGCTCATTATAGATGGAGACTTGGGCTCCAGTATCAAATGATGACGTCAACAGAACACCATCTACGTCTACTTAAATTAGGTTCGTGTTGGTGAGGAGCATCAATGGAGGATTTGGACAGGGCGAACGTGATGCAGCACTACCTCGAAGAGCTGCATGGCCTAGTTTTCGACCCGTCGGTTTGGCGATGCAAAGCGACGAGGTTGGGGTGACGGGGAGCGACGGCGTTGAGGCGACGGCACTCGCACACAGGTGCGGCTGTCAGGGGCGTCAGAAGTAGGGTACAGACAGCGAGGTGAATAGCGGCGAGCGTCGGAGTATGTGCGAGGAGCAGGGAATCAGCTCCAGTACGGCCGCATCCAGGTGGTGAGGCAGTGGCGAGATACATGACCAACGCGGTTGGTCATGTATCTCTTAAGCAGAAGCAGATCGGTTTGTCGTCTGCGATTCGCCATTCAGCAGGATTGCCTAGTCTGGGAGCGAAATACTGGTCATTACACTTTGTGGTCATGGAAATGGGTGCCGAATTACGTCGGCAGGCAGAGCAGGCGGTACGGATGCCAAGGCGCAGTGATCGCTATGTTTGGTGCTCTTTCATCGTGTGCGGCTGCGTCAGATCATCGCTGAGCAAATTGCTCGCGTGTTTTTAATGTTGGCCTGAGACTGGGTGATCACGCTCTCTTAGCCAGCTATTGCATATCGCTTAAGGAGAATTGTACGGCGCAAAATATTGGCTCGCATATATTTTGGCCGCTTTCACGGACAAGGCAAACATGGTAATTTTTTTACCGACGTCTCTTTATTGCTCATCTGCATTAAAAATACTTCTCAGTGTGGAATGCACATCTCATGTGCGCCAATGCATGTTCGAGTCGCTGCCGTGCGTAGGATGGCTTGCATTCAGTGGAATTCACAGAGGCAAGCTCGATGGGGGAACGTATTGGCCTGTGTAACATGCTGAGCCGCCGCATTTGTACAGATGATTTGTCTCGTCTGGAAGCTGAAATTTCGCAGCGTTCAAGAGGTGTTCTAAAGATTTAGTTTTTAAACGTTAGCAAATGGCGCCATTGGGGTAACGATAGCCATTTTAGTATACGTACACAAAATGCTGGTTGCAATAACCTTTTTGTTATCACCTGGAATGAAATATTGACACGTATACTTATCTTTTCGGGCGACCACGTTTCGCCGCCTAACAAATGTTATCGCACATCGCGGGACGCGCCTGCATGCGTCCGAAGATTCTGGAAAGTGATCGATGCTTCTATCCGGCTGTCTGTTGTCGCCGAACTTTGTGTTACCAGATTTCATCGCGTGACGCGAATGGTGTAGAACTTTGTGGAAGGCACGCGGGTCCCAACCCTTAGTCTGGAACATTCGACGGCTGCTGTATAAAAGCCGACGCGCTTGGCCCGCTGATCAGATTTTCGACGATCGCGGACTGTGTTCGCCGCTATCGTTGTGCTATGAGTGTAGCCTGTTTTGTGGGCATAGGTACGCCCAATAAAATTTAATTTTGTTGTTCACAGTGTCGCTACTGTGTTCTTCAACGTCACCACCACGTGACATCTGCTGTAGGGGCTAGTGCCTTCATGTACCGAACGCCCCCGCAAAGTCGCGATCCAAGCCCGAAGCCCGAGGACAAAACCTACATCGCCCAAGACCAGCGTGCTAGCCGCAGACTGCAAGGACTGCCAATGGCTGCCCCAGCGTCCCCCGTTATCCTACAACAACATCGGCACCCACCGACCTTCCATGGAGCAGCGACTGAAGACCCAGAATCCTGGCTTGAGACCTACGAGCGAATCGAGACTTTTAACAACTGGGACTCCGACGACAAGCTGCGGCATGTATACTTTGCCTTAGAAGATGCGCCAGAACGTGGTTTGAGGAGAACCGCGAGTCGACCTTGACGACATGGGACCTCTTCCGTAGCGGCTTCTTGTGCACCTTTACGAGCGTCGTGCGCAAGGAAAGGGCCGAAGCCATGCTGGACGCCCGAGTGCAGCTACCTAACGAGAACGTTGCCATCTTCACGGAAGAAATGAACCGTCTGTTCCGCCACGCCGACCCGGATATGCCCGAGGAGAAGAAAGTCCGCCTTTTTATGCGTGGTGTGAAGGAACAACTTTTCGGCGCAATGATACGAAGCCCACCGAAGACCGTAGAAGAGTTCCTTCGCGAGGCCACCAGCATCGAGAAGACACTCGAAATGCGGAACCGGCAATTCAACCACCGTACAAGCTCTACCCACTACGCAGGAATTCAATCACTGGCCACGGACGATCTGCGCGAGACCATCAGGGTCATTGTGCGCGAAGAACTGCGCAAGGTCTTGCCTTCGTCGCAGCCTCAAGTGGCCTCGATCGCCGACATCGTGAAAGAAGAGGTGCACCGATCGCTTGGAGTTCCTGAGGTGCAACCAGAATCGCCACAGCCCCAGCCGGGGCTGTGGCCGTCAAGTCAGCCCTCCCCGACCGCGTCAGGGCCCTGTAACGCCGCAATTCCGTCGTCCACTGCCGCCGCCGCCAGCACGCCCACCCGTCGCCCACCGCACCTACGCGAGGAAGACGGACATTTGGCGAGCCCCCGACCACCGCCCGCTCTGCTATCACTGCGGAGAAGCCGGCCATGTGTACCGCCGATGCACATACCGCGACTTGGGACTGAGAGGGTTCGCCGTCAACGCGCCGCGTCCACAGCTTGGCGAGCGCCCACGTGACATCGCCGATTACCTCGCCGCTACTCAGTGGAGCCCTCGAAGGCCGTCCCGTTCGCCGTCACGAGGCCGCTACCTGTCGCTGCAGCGCCGACCATACACCAGCCCAGCCCGGGGCCGCTCTACGAGCCCATATCAGGAAAACTAAAAGCAGCAACCGATGGAGGTGCGGTTGCTGTTCGTCGAACTGACGAAGATCCTCCGCCGCAGACGAAGACGGCGAAGAGACCATCTCGACGATATAATAATGACCCGCCGCCGTCCCGACGAAATCAGGAAGCCAAGACTACACCGACGAAAGACGACTTGACGACGCGACGTTCCAGCTTCAGTTCAACACGACGCAGCCGTCATCCGACGCCAAGACCTAACTGCAACGCCAGACAAAGAACCACCGACCTCGACGTGCTTCTCGACGGCCACGCAGTTGCCGCCTTAGTGGACACAGGTGCTGATTACTCCGTCATGAGTGCACACATCGCCGCCCAGTTGAAGAAGGTTAAGACTGCATGGGAAGGCCCTCAAATTCGCACCGCTGGAGGGCACCTGATTACGCCGACTGGAATCTGCACGGCACGAATAACCATTCATGACCGGACTTACCCTGCCACCTTCGTTATCCTCCAACAGTGTTCACGAGACGGCATTCTCGGTATGGACTTCCTGAACCAACACGGCGCAATCATCGACCTGAAGTCGAAGTCAATAACGCTGTCGGAAGATAAAGCGATACCTCCGGAAAGCCCTCGTAGTGACCACGCCTTGAGTGTGCTCGAAGATCAAGTAAGTATTCCGCCTCGCCCCAGCATTGCTATTTCGGTCGGCACCGAAATACCCGCTGACGTGAAAGGTGTCATCGAAGGCGACCAACGTCTACTGCTAGACCGTGAAATTTGCGTCGCAAGAGGGATCGCTCGACTGCATGGAGGGAAAACTGAAGTGTTGCTGACAAACTTCAGCCAGGAATTCAAGCACATCAACAAGGGCACGACGATCGCGTACATCGAGGAAATTCTTGAAACCAGTAATGCATTTGCCCTCTCGGATTCCGCCGCATCTACCCCGACGACCATGGTTCTCGAACCAGACTACGACATTATTCCAAGTCTCCCCGTGATTAAGCAACAGCAGCTCAGAAGTCTGCTCCGACAATACAAAGGCTGCTTTTCGACGTCATCGAGGATTCGACAAACACCAGTCGCCAAGCATCGCATAATCACCAAGGAGTACGCTCGACCACTCCGCCAGAGCCCTTACCCAGTTTGGCCGCCAGAACGCGAAGCTATAAGACAACAAGTCAACAAAATGCTGCGCGACGACATCATCCAGCCGTCGAAAAGCCCGTGGGCATCCCCTGTTGTCCTAGTGAAGAAAAAGGACGGAACCCTACGTTTCTACGTCGATTATCGTTGTCTGAACAAGATCACGAAGAAGGACGTATACCCCCTCCCACGGATAGACGACGCATTGGATCGGCTCTGCAACGCTAAATACTTCTCCTCGATGGACCTCAAGTCTGGCTATTGGCAAATGGAAGTCGACGAAAGAGATCGCGAAAAGACCGCCTTCATCACCCCAGACGGCCTCTACGAGTTCAAGGTTATGCCATTTGGACTGTGCTCGGCGCCTGCAACGTTCCAGCATGTGATGGACATGGTTTTAGCAGGATTGAAGTGGCAGACCTGTCTGGTTTAATTGGATGACGTCGTTGTATTCGCCGGAAATTTCGACGATCACCTTAGGCGGCTTGCCACAGTACTAGAAGCCATCAAGTCATCAGGGCTCACTCTGAAGCCAGAAAAGTGCCGCTTCGCTTACGATGAGCTTCTGTTCCTAGGCCACGTCATCAGCGAGTATGGAGTCCGCCCTGACCCGCAGAAGACAGCTGCCATCGCAAAGTTCCCGCAGCCCACCGACAAGAAGGCAGTGCGTAGATTTCTTGGCATGTGTGCCTACTACAGGCGATTTGTCAGACTTTTCACGCATCGCTGAGCCGATGACACAGCTAACTAAATGTGACGTCGTGTTCAAGTGGGAAACGCCGCAGGCCGACGCATTTCAACAAGTAAAACGACGCATGCAGTCGCCGCCCGTACTTGCGCACTTCGACGAGCACGCCGATACCGAAATCCACACTGACGCCAGTAGCCTAGGCCTCGGTGCCGTCCTAGTCCAGAGAAAAGATGGACATGAACACGTGATAGTTTACGCTAGCCGGTCGTTGTGAAAAGCGGAAGGCAATTATTCTACAACCGAAAAGGAATGCCTCGCCATCATTTGGGCTACAGCGAAATTTCGCCCTTACCTATATGGCAGGCCATTCAAAGTGCTCAGCGACCATCACGCGTTGTGTTGGCTAGCTAACTTAAAGGACCCTTCAGGACGGCTGGCACGGTGGAGCCTCAGCCTACAAGAATACGACATCACTGTAACATACAAGTCTGGACGAAAACACTCAGATGCTGATTGCCTATCACGCGCCCCCATTGACCCGCCGCCGCAAGATGACGAGGATGACGACGCCTTCCTTGGAATAATAAGCGCGGAAGACTTCGCCGAACAGCAACGAGGGGACCCTGAGCTAAAAGGCCTCGTCGAGTATTTGGAAGGGCACACTGACATTGTCCCTAAGGCATTTAAGCGTGGATTGTCTTCGTTCACGCTACAAAACAACCTGCTCGGGAAGAACTTCTCACCAGTCCGCGCCAGCTACCTTCTTGTTGTACCGTCAGCGCTGCGTCCAGAAATACTGCACGCCCTACACGACGATCCAACCGCTGGGCACCTCGGATTCTCCCGGACGCTGTCGAGAATAGAGGAAATGTATTACTGGCCGCGTCTGACCGCCGACGTCGCCCATTACGTCAAGACATGCCGAGAGTGTCAGCGACGCAATACACCACCGACAAGGCCAGCAAGATTACTACAGCCGATCGAACCTCCTCGCCGACCATTCCAGCAGATTGGGATGGATTTGTTGGGGCCGTTTCCGATTTCAACATCCGGGAATAAGTGGGTCGTCGTGGCGACGGACTATCTCACCGGCTTTGCTGAAACTAAAGCTCTACCGAAAGGCAGCGCAGCCGAAGTGGCGAAATTTTTCGTCGAGAACATCCTGCTGCGACATGGTGCCCCAGAAGTCCTCATCACCGACAGAGGTATGGCTTTTACAGCAGAGCTCGTCCAAGCCATTCTGCAGTACAGCCAGACAAGCCACAGGAGGACAACTGCCTACCATCCGCAGACGAATGGTCTCACGGAACGCCTGAACAAGACCCTCGCCGACATGCTAGCAATATACGTCGACGTCGAGCACAAGGCGTGGGACGCAGTGCTGCCGTATGTAACCTTCGCTTACAACACGGCAGTGCAAGAAACAACACAGATCACGCCGTTTAAGCTGGTTTACGGCAGGAACCCGACGACGACGCTCGACGCCATGCTGCTCCACGTCACTGACGAAGAGAATGTTGACGTCGCTAGCTATCTCCAGCGCGCCGAAGAAGCCCGACAGCTCGCCCGCCTACGGATCAAGAACCAACATAGGACCGACAGCCGACACTACAACCTCCGACGACGCTTCGTCGAGTACCAGCCCGGCGACCGTGTTTGGGTTTTGACCCCGACACGCCGACGAGGACTGAGTGAGAAACTATTGCGCCGCTATTTCGGACCCTACAAGGTCATTCGACGTATTGGCGCACTGGACTATGAGGTCGTGCCAGACGGAATTTCGCATTCACAGCGGCGCCGCGCACGATCTGAAGTGGTCCACGTGGTGCGTCTCAAACCCTTTTACGCACGCTGACGAACTTCCTTATTTTGTTATTTTCTTTGCTACGGGTGTTTTCTTTATAACTTTCGTTTGTATGCAGCATCGGGTCGATGCTCTTTAAGAGGGGGGTAATGACACGTGTACTTATCTTTATCGGGCGACCACGTTTCGCCGCCCAACAAATGTTATCGCACAGCGCGGGACGCGCCTGCATGCATCCGAAGATTCCGGAAAGTGATCGATGCTTCTATCCGGCTGTCTGTTGTCGCCGAACCTTGTGTTATCAGATTTCATCGCGTGACGCGAATGGTGTAGAACCACTGATCTCCACTAGGGTTCTGGATGGCGCTTTGAGCGTGCCTTCGCACGGCTACCGGAAGTTCTAGGTCATGTCCCGGAAGTCTGGCAAATGGCCGCCGTGTTTACATGGTAGTAGCTGCCGTTGCGCCGTTTCGCCGGTATTTGTTCTTTTTTGTTCGAGAAAATGCCTGCTTGCTGCGCTATAAACTGCACAAGCAGGCCGGAGAAGACATCTGGGAAGACATTTCACGCGTAAGTATTACGCATTCATGTTGACTTTATGCGACACACGGCGAAAACGCGACCGCTTGTCATGTATAGAGGTTGTGTTTCTCGTCTTATGCAGGTTTCCACGTTCAGACCCTCAGCTGTATCAGCGGTGGGTCGTGAACCTAAAGAGGGACAAATGGACACCATCTCCTGGCAGCAGACTCTGCAGTGACCACTTCGAGGAGGGTTGCTTTGATCGAACGGGCGCAAGGATATGTCTTCTACGTGACGCAGTTCCCACGCTGTTTTCTTTCCCAAAACATCTGCAGAAGGTAGGACGATTCTGAGTTGATGTTGCCTAAAACATATCAAACTAGAATAAAGCTGTGCCGTTGTATTCGTTGTATTATCCACCTCGTATATCTGCGAGACGACCGAGAAGGTCATTCGTCTGCAGGAAAAAGTTAATGGCGGTAGCCTTTCAAAGAGACAAATTGTGGATAGCGCCTTGACAGCCAAGGTCATGGGTGAGCTCTCGGCAACTCGGCTCGGCCAGCTGTATCCAGAACTGCACGAGCACATGTTTGAGTCAGCTGCTGACTCAAATCATTTTGTGCGTCTGGTTAAATGTGTCATTGGATGCTACATCAAGTTTAGAATGCACCACGCTGCAAAGCAAGCAACAGCAAAGATCAACGGCCCAAACATCCGCAAGCGCTTGACGAATTTGGTACTTTTCAACCACCAATAAGGTAATGTAATATGTGATGTGAGAAAACTGCCAATTTTCGAGTGAAATAAACCATGTTTTATTTGTGTACTTATTTAGTTCCTAGTCAAGGCCTCAAACACATGTAAGTTAAGTGCGTTGATGTTTTCTTCTAGTTCTTTTTCAAGACCTGAATGATGACTGGTAAAGAGATGACCATTTGTAGATAGTTGTTGGTCCCTAGAAAACCATAACATACGTTCATAGGCTGCAGCCATTACCCATCAGGTTATGGAGCTCGTTACAGGTTACCATTTCCAAGGTGGATCCAACAGCACAGCATGTTGTAGCTAAGGGCTGCAGAAAGTGTTTGACCACCTGCTGTGCAACGCATATTAAAATCTTGATACGGCACTATGGCAGGTTGGTTTAAGTTATGAAGCCTCCAAAAGAGCTAACAGTGCACATAGAGGTTGGGAAGTTGAACAACACACAAATGATTTGAGGGAGGAGCCTCAGTCTGCTATCCAACATTTCAACCAGACTTCTCTGGAAGACCCCTCCACCCTTAAAAGAAAGGTAAATACTGCATGTGTGCTGTGTACTCTGAATACAGCAATAATGCCTGGCTGTGCTAGCTCAAGCGTAGGTCTCTTGTCCCATTTTGAAATGCCATTTAGTACTAAGTTACCGCCTAGAAACAAGCATCAGAGCAAGTTTGAGGTTATTTTTATCTTAAACGCGCTGCAAAAGCGATGAATTTCCGTTTACAATCGACCAACTAGTTCCGACTGAAAGTAAATTCTGTTGAACTGGCTGCCTTAATCAGCCGCTTAGCGACAGGACCGCCCATATTTCGTTCCATACTGTTTCAGCAGCGCGAACACGGTTAGGAAAAAGAAGGCGCACAGGACAGAGCGCTGACATACGATTTCATACGATTTCATACGATTGAATAACACGATCTGGCAGGCTAGTTGGTGGGAATCCATACGATTTCAGCAGCGCGAACACGGTTAGGAAAAAAGACAGGAGGCGGACAGGACAGAGCGCTGAACTATCAACACGATTTCAGCAGCGCGAGCACGGTTAGGAAAAAGGACAGAAGGTGGACAGGACGGTCCAACCACTGGGTCCAACAAGCCCGCCAGATCGTGTTATTCATATTTCGTTCGAGCTGCTGCTACTATTTCTAGGGAGCACTGCTACGATATACAAGCAGAAAACGTTATATTTTACACCTTTAAACATTCACTACGTGTTCTTCCAATAGCCAATTTGAACTGTGCAGTTCTAATTGCAACAAAGCGCAAGCAAAAATGCCAACTCCGCCGTTGAAAACCACAGCAGACGCCGACTTCCGGGACAAGCACGCACACTTTCGGTCACCTCCGGTTGCCGTGTGAGCGCGCGGCCCCGAAAGCGGCGATGCGCCATCCAGAGCCCCCTAGTGGAGATCAGTGTGTAGAACTTTGTGGAAAGCACGCATGTCTCAACAATTAGTCTGGAACATTTGACGATTGCTGTATAAAAGCCGACGCGCTTGGCCCGCTGATCAGATTTTCGACGATCGCCGACTGTGTTCGCCGCTATCGTTGTGCAATAAGTGTAGCCTGTTTTGTGGGCACAGGTTCGCCCAATAAAATTTAGTTTTGTCCTTCACAGTGTTGCTACTGTGTTCTTCAACGTCACCACCACGTGACAATATGCTCTAAGAACGCCCGTTGACTTCCCGGTTTTTACAAAAACAATAGCCTGATCCATGTAGGTCTCTAAACATCCGGTCACGTCGCCATTTGCTTCCCGTAATGTCGTCATTCTAGAAAGGAGGGATGTGCACAATGATTCACAGATTCACGTGTATTGTCTCAAGTGCTCCTATTCGGTAATAATGGTGTTCCAAGGACTGTCCGTGAAAACTCCGTGGAGGCATTGACGTGCTAGGGCTGTCTTCATGGTCCCCTAAACGTTGTAGATGGGGTTCAAGTCGTGAGACTGCAGTGGCCAGCTCAGAAATTCCGCTTAGTGATGCTGCGGAAGTAATAAATACTTCCATGTGATGTACACAGAGCAGTTGTTGTGCTGCACCAGGAAGTCAAGCGGCTGCGAATCACCGTTTTCTGCATGAGGAAGGGCACCTTTCTCAGTGACTTCCTCGTACTCTTTGGCCGTCAATTTTCCTTCCATTCTGACGAGCGGTCCGAGTCCCTGTTTGGTCATGTCGCTCCACACGCTGACGGCAATACTGCCGCTTGAAGCGAGCCGCTTGAAGCGTCGGATGTCGTGGTGGCAGAAAGATTTTCGAAACACCCATTCCCTGGCCTTGCAGTGGCGGAAGGAAGTTACTGAGCTAATTGTATTTCTCAAGCTAAAATACATAGCACAATCCTTATGTACGACTTACACACAATCTACAGACATGCTGGGGTCGGGTTGTAATTTGAACATACGAGAAAACATAATTCTGTTACGCGAAAGCTCAAACCCCTTTCCCAGGGTTTCTGCAATACATAGACCGGTCGCGGCGTGCGGCATTTGCGTGCGCCTGCGCGTGAATATCTCGGAGTCCACGGAACGGAGCACCCGTTTTCTAGAAAAACTTCCAGACGGCGCTCGTCTCCGCCGCATCGTGGCCCACGTAAAAGGCCGCGTTCCTAACAGAAAGCCTGCCTTCGTGTATAGCGTTCGCCGCGAGCGTTTCCCGGTAAACGTTAGGTCACATAAGCTGCAATTGCCGGGAAGCGTGAGAAGCCGTCAGGGATCTTTGAATGCTCTCGCGTACCATTCTTAAAGGGAAGCTTAAGAGGAAACTTTAGCTCCGGCGCTCCTATCCAAATGAATGTAACAGGAGAATTTGTTTTTCTCAGCAACCACTGCACCAAATTTGACGAGGTTTGTGGCATTTAAAAGAAAAAGGTAAAATCTAGTGACTGTTTGTTTGACATTTATAATTTTGGTCGTCAATAGGTTACTAACAATTCACAAAAATAATAAATTTTCAGATATCAAGTTTGCAACTCTAACTCAGCAACGAAAACTGATACTACAGTTCTGTGAATTGCATCTAACAGTACATCTAAAGCTGACAAAATTGATATGTTACAGAGAAATATTTAAAAGTTTAGTAATACGGAAATGCAGCTTTTTGTATTACCCTTGTAAACAACGTAACAATTTCATGTAAAATATAAATCGACATAACGAATTTGTCTGCTTTCAACGATATAACGGATGCCATTTACAGAACCACGATACCGGTTCTTGATGCAGAGCTAGTAATTCGTAAACTTCGTGCTTCTACTTTCTTCAAACCTAGGAATTTTTGAAAATCCTTTTAAGAATATGCAGGGCCTAAATCGAAATTCTGCTTCCAACAGTCACTAAAACTTAACTTTCTCTCTCAAATGCAACAAATTTCATTAAAATCGATCCAGAAGTTACCTCAGAAAAGCGTTTTTGGTTTTACATGCATTTTAATAGGCGGCGTCGGAGTTGGGCCCGAGCTAAAGCTTCCTCTTAAGCGTCCTCCAATTTTTTTTTAGTGTATTGATTTCATTAAGACACCCTGTTCCACACTCGGCGCTCTACATAATCGCATGAACTATTCTTCGGATTTCTACAGTTTAGCCTACGCCAAGCAAAGATTTTCATACAAGAAAATACAGATAGCTTCAGAAAACGCTACCCATAAGAATTTACACTGCCCTTCCCGGTTTGTTTAATTTTGGCAGGAGAGGTCCACGAAATATCATGCAATGTTTCATAGCTGTTGTAACATTGCTATATAGCTACCATTTTGAAACATTGTTATCAGAAAATAAAAAAAAACTTCAGTGCATTTTTCAAGTTACCCTTAATATATGAATTATTTAGCAGCAATTTGTTTCTATTGTCAGTCGTGATTTGTTCCGTGTGACATGTAGTTTTTTATAAATGGTACTGTATATTGTTTTATGAAACATTGTCAGCTTTTACAAACGGTTAGAGGGGTTCTCAGAGCTACAGAGACGACTTTCTAATTATCGATAATCCAAAAAAGAAAGCGTTCAAGGGGAAACATTAAAATAAACGTATATATTATCGAGAATTCTCAGGGCTCCAGATACACGTCTTCTGGTCCCGACAACCCTCTTTCAATGCTGCGTCGTCCAGCCCGCGTGACTCTTCGGCTACTGAAGCTGATGATCCTTGTTAGCGGTGCGAAGAACCTCCTGGGTGGCCGTTCTGCTTCTCGGACTTGCCTACCATTTTATTAATTTTTGTTTACGTTATACCCAAAGCGCCTCATGGCATTACATCAAGGGCGAGGGAGAAAAAAATTGCTATGCATATAAGAGGGGTAGCAAGCACGAGTAGCAAAAGAAGTGTACATATAAGAGCGGCAAAGAACATCTTCATAATCGATCAAGACAGGGGAACATGCTCTAGTGTTTTAGTGAAAATGTATGGTGGAGTAAACGTTGAGGAACTCACTAATATAATCGGGAAATGTAAATTAATACTCAGAAAAAGCTTACAGTATACCATCAGGTATAAACACAAATTAATCACAAGAAAGCGCCAGTAGGGACCACAGGGAAAACCCCGAATGCTGAATGACTCAAATTCAGAAAGAATTATTTGCCAGGTTCCAAAAAGTTTTGGATTTCTTTCACGCTCTGATTTCAGAAAAGAAAGACGTGCGGAATAATTATATTCTGCACGTGACATGCGATACCTTGTACTCGTGGTCTACTTTATCGGAATGATAGTTAGGTTTCTTTATGTAAATATGCCTGCCAATATAAACTTTTGCTTGATAAGTGTAGTGGAAAAAGTTTATTCGAACCTTGCATCGTTGACAATAGTGTGTCCCATGGCAATAATTCTACCATGAACGTATGCACGTATCACTGAAGTTTCTATCATAACGCAATATTTTAAAATCATAAAGCAATCCTTTAATCGATGTTACTAAACTCCTTGGCATTCCGGCAAAGAAACCCTCGTGTTTGCCCTTCCTTCCTGTTATATCGTGAACACATCGCTGCCGATTTAAATTAGGCGTAAAATAAACTTCTAAATATTTGTATTCGGTGACCCTAGGTATATTGGCATTGTTAATCGTGCATGAAGTTTGAGTGTGTAGCATTTTACGAGTGTATTGCAAGTAAATTACCTTGTTTAGGTTCAACGGTATGTTAGGACGGAAGTAGAACTCGCTAATTTTAGCCAAGTCACTTTGAACAAAAAGTGTGTCCTGTGCAAAAACTTGCCTGTACAAAACGCAATCGTCCTCAAATAGCCATATGTCAGATTATGCACGTTTAGGTATGTAATTTATGCATATTAGGAATAGAGGCCCGACGTTACCGGCGCTGAATAGGAAATACCACCATTAGCAATAATGCACTGCTGGAACAATGTCAAGTAATCGGCGACCCATCAAGTGAATTGAGAATTAATGCCATGCGCGGTCATTTTTTTAAGAAGTAAGCAGCGTGGTAAAGTGTCAAACGCCTTCTTGAAATAAAAAAAAAAATATAATGTATCGTTTTTATTTTCACTATAGCGCATGCTACATGATGAGATAATTCGGACAAGGGTGTAGTGCACGAGAATTGCTTGCAAAACCCATGTTGCTGTGGCGTGAATAATGAATGCCTAGTCATTTGTTTAATTATACTGGTATGTAATACATGTTGAAGACTTTCGCATGCTACACAAGTGAAAGATATTGGTGGGTAATCAGAACCACAGCTCCGTGGGCAAGATTTATGAATTGGAACTATCGTTGATTCTTTCCGGTCAGAGGGAAGGGTTGCATCAAAAATTGATTATCCAAAATACTTTTAAGTACTGTGCCAGTGTTGGTGAGCGAAGCTTCAGAAGCGCACTGGTGAAACCGTCAGGACCGCATCATAATTGTGAGTTATCAGGTAGTGAGCTATCAGGTAGTGAGTTAGGCAGTGAGTGAGTAGGTAGTGAGTTATCTCACCTTTGCAAGAACACCTCAAAGCGCCGCGTGCTGATACTAATATTTTCGGTGCTGTTAGGTCCTATCTGGTCCAATGAGTGCGAGCGTCTCCGGTGCTATCAATGGCGTAAAAGCAACTGAAATACCGGTTAAGACACTCGGCTTCATGGATGCCGTTATGAAATACGTCATTACCTAAAACAAGCGATCGGATAGACACGCTTTCTTTACCGTTTCCTTCAACGTGTTTCTAACTCTTGTGGTTTATCTGTGAGACAGGATTGCGAAAAACCTGTGTAACCATTTCTTGCTTTTCGGGTACATGTTAAACTTCTTGTGCTAGCTTTCTTGCTCATCTCTTATTAACGTCGGTCGGATTAACGCAAAAATCACGATGGTTCTTGAGCCGTTTTTCTGTAAGTCTGCGCGTTTCTTTTGTAAACCACTGCTTACTTTTGGTTGTCCTTGCCGTTAGCTGCCAAGGTGGAACAAATGCATGTCGCAACTTAGTCATTTTGTATTTTCTGAAGAATCCACAATCCGTCAATGCTCTCTTATTCCATAAGAGTTTCAAAAACTGCCAACTAATGATCCAGCGACTAGTTGACGCTCTTTTCCAACATTAGACTTATATATATATATATATATATATATATATATATATATATATATATATATATATATATATATATATATATATATATATATATATATATATAAATAAATATATATATATATATATCCGATAATCAATCCCTTCCGATAATCAAGAAGTCCGATTGCATCGTATCAATGGTACTTGCTAGCTGTGGCATCACACCGACGGGAAAATCAGGTGCACGATGACAGCTACATACAGTCAATATAGCAACTCGTTTTCCAGTTCGAGCAAACACCAGACAGTCTGACATATCTCGGCGTCAACATCAAGCTTAGCAGCTACACTTTCACTTTCACTAAAATACGTACACCGCCATAGTGAGCATTACTACCTTTACGGTAAGGCGTATAGCATACTGGAAACACCTCGTTATCTGGCATCTCATCACTCAGCCATAATTTCGTTTCAAGTACAACAGACGGCTTAGCCATCTGCAAAAATTTGCAAAATTAAGCGACCTCGTTTTTGATATTTTTACACTTAATTACTAGGAAGGAAAGCTCACGCTTCTAGACAGACGAGGCTATTGCAGTGGAACAACTTGCTGTTTTTCTGCGTCATAATTGTGCTTTTACGATTTAATGTCGGTGTATTATACTTCAGTATCGTCTCTTCACCGTCCTTTTAAAGAGATTTCGTGTAATCCCTCTGTATTTTCCATTTCTGACGTACTAGCTAAGAAATATGTTCCGACACAATGGTAGCCGAACGCCTCAGTTTACTAGCGTTATGGAGAACGTCCTGCTTTAGAGAGCAGATCTTTGGCCCCCGTTCCTGCGTGTCGCATCGCCGTCGTCCCACGCCGTAACCAGCTCCGTAGCCGGGTCCAGCGCGCTAGTCTAGTTGCACGCGCTCCTGGCGCCATCTCTCACGCATGGCGCGAGGCTTGCTCTCTTCACTCCTCCTCCGCTATCTTGTATCCGCTATCTTATATGTTCGCTCCAAGCTATCTTATATCCGAATATTGAGAGCGACACATCGGCAGCATGTTACACTCCTCTAACACATGACAGCGAAAGCCTGCTACACATGTGCTAATGCATTAAGTTATCCCATCAGAGGGGTCAGACTTCTTGGGAGACATAACAAGCTGCAGTGTGAAGTAAACGTACTGTTTTGTAGGTCGATCTCCTCAACTACACGTGAGAGAACCTAATGGATATTCTGAAATTTATTTCCTTTTCTTTTTGTTCTCTTTCGTCGTTCTTTCATTGGTGCTTTCTTTTTTTTCGTTTTTTCTTTCATATTCAGCCTTTGCATCTTTGCTTGGTTAGGTGGTATGTGCCATTGCAGATGTTGATATTGTAACGATGTTGATATTGATGTTGAGATGTTGATATTGAGCCGGTTACGAAAGTCAGCGCTCATTACGGACAAATGCGCCCCAGTGTCTATGATTGCAGACACAGAAACACCGTCGACTTGCACGTCAAGAAGGTTCAGATGAGTGGGCAACGTCAGTAGAGGATTTGGCGGCGTAGGGAGCAATGCAGCGTCACCTCGAGGCGCTGCATCTTCTTGTTTTTCGGCTGGGAGCGGCGTCAGAAGGGAGTCGGCGAATAGGAGCGACGGGGCTGGGGAGAGCGAGATTGTCGTCGTTGGGGCGAAGGCGAACGAGAATAGGAGCGGTTCGGTGCAGGAGAATCAGCGGCGGCGTTATCGGAGCGTGCGGCATAGGGACGAGAAGGGCCACCTGGGGGGCGAGAGTAGGCAGTATAAGTAGACCGGGTCGGGGAACTCCAGCGACTGCGACGGTGGCGAGAAATGTGCCCGACTCGATGGCAGTGGAAACAAATGGGCTTGTCGTCAGCAGGGCGCCATTCAGATGGGTTGCAGAAACGTGGTGGGTAAGAAGATGCGGGACGGAGCGGAATCGAAGAAGCCGGGCGGCTATCAGGACGATGGGCCGAGCGGATGGTGTGAAGACCCATGTTTTCGAACTCTTGGCGGACAACTGCCTGGATTAGTGAGACCGTGACTGCAGATGTGTTGGTGGGACTGGAGTCGAAAGCAGCCGGATAGGCGGCCTCGATCTCACGCCGGACGATCCTGGTAACATCGGCAGTGTTGTTGGGACGAGGAGTGTCGGCACAGGAATATGTCGTTGGTTTGTTGGCAGACGGGCAAACTGCTGGTCAATACGTCGGCCTTTAGCGAGTTCCAGGCGGCGGCACTCTTTTATAACAGCATCCACCGTCGCTACGTTGTTGCAAACGAGCAAGTTGAAGGCGTCATCGGCAATGCCTTTGAGGATGTGGGCAACCTTGTCTGACTCAGTCATGTGGGTGTCAACTTTGAGGCACAGAGCCAAGACGTCCTGAATGTACGTGACATATGGCTCTGTTGACGTCTGCACACGGCCGGAAAGCGCCTTCTGCGCGGCAAGTTGGTGACCGTAGGGGTTGCCGAACAAGTCTCGAAGCTGTGTCTTAAGTGAATCCCAAGTGGTGAGCTCATCTTCGTGCGTGCGATACCGAACTCGAGGTGTGCCACCGAGGTAAAAGACTACGTTGGCGAGCATAATAGTAGGGTCCCACCGGTTATTGCGGCTGACGTGTTCATACAGGCTGATCCAGTCATCGACGTCTTCCCCATCTTTGCCCGAGAATACGCCAGGATCACGGGGAGCGGGGAGAGTGATGTAGGTCGTCGAAGTGGCAGCAGGTGTCCGAGCCGGCGGAGTCGGGTTGTCGTCGCCGGGAGCCATGAAGGAAGGCTCGACGTACCGTCCACTGCGAAGCTCCGTGACGAGGTACAGGGAACGTACACCTCCACCAGATATGTTACGTAGGAAGACGCAGACGAAAAGCTATGTACAAGTATATTTACAAGAAAATACGCTGCGCTTGGCCAAGAGGCAACAGCCCGCGCTAACTTCTAATCGTCGTCGTCGTCTTCACACTGCTCGCCTTTTCGTGCTCGCACATATTGTTCCGTAGCAATATTTTCTTTCTTGCTTGCTTCGTTCTTTCTTTTTCTTTCGTGCCTGCATTCATATTCAACTATTGAAGCTTTCTTTGATTACGGGGGTATCAGCCATTCCAGAGTGTTACTTTTTTAACCCATTAAGGCCTAGCATTGGGAGGCGGCTCTACGTAGTCCCGAACTAGAAGAACGGACGTGGGTAGTCTATCTTGCCCGCGATACGGCTGAGAGGCTAAGCCTTTTGATCCCGACGTGGGAGCGGCCCACTTCGGTCTAGCAAATAGCGCGACCTGAAGGGCCTGAATATAATTTTTCTTACATATCATATATTAAGGTCCAAGGAAAATCTACCCGGTATATTATGTCGGTTTTTCATCCCAGGCGATCTTTTAACACTGTATATACTTTGTGGAAGTTTTGTCAGTGGCGCTTTATTTTTTGAAACGCTACGATAATGTACTTTTTAAAGTACGCTGGGCCTTTATAGACGCAAAAGCTGAGGTACGTCAAAAATGTAGATGCTATATCTTGGAGCTTCCGCCCCCCCCCCCCCAAAACAAAGAAGCTTGCAGCGAAGAGTCAAACGAAATTTTGCACAAGCCCGCATAACCTTCTGGTAGCAACATTGGCATTTTAGTGGGAAATAATGTTTGTTATGGAGCTGTTTTTACTTATGAAGTGTGTAACATTGTGAATGAATTGCTGTCGCTCTTGGACGACTCCGCTAACTTTTGCTGCGCGTTAACTAAGCTGGACGGAGTCGGCCGTGCACGCAGGAGCTTCGAAGGAAAGAACTTCCCTCGTTGGAATCCGTTTCGAGACTGGTTTATTTACAAAAGATAGATCGAAGAAAGGAAAAAGGAAAGAGAGAAGAAACACAATGTCCACGTTCCCTGTTGGCTGCACCGACGCCTTCGTCCCTGTCGAGGGCGCCGGCGTCTCGAACTCAGTAGGTGGTTCGCCGAAAAGCCGGTGGAACGGATCAGCTTGGTTAGAGGCGCCGGTCGGGACGTGGTGCAGTGGGACCCCCCTCGTCCGTTCGCCGGCTCCCTCTCTCTTGCATCGTTGGGTCCCCAACTACGGGTGCAAAAATGTTTGACGGTCATTTGCGACTTTTAACAACATCCCCCGCAATGATCGCCGGCTCATTCCCGGCCACCATTGTTCGCACAGGCTGGCACCTTGCTGAGCTCGAGTGGGTTCAAGGCTTGTACGGGTCGTCGCAGTTCCCTTTGGTTCGGGAGAAGGATCTTGCAAGCGCGTGTGCGGCCGTCTCTTCCAGGAAAGGTTTCCACAACACGACACATTTTCCACACCTGACGAGGAGGCCGATCATCCCCGATCATCTTAGCGTTGCGAGGAAATTTCTCCTGTACCGTTTTGAGATGATGACGTAAGGTAGCTGCGAGGAGGAACGGGCTATACGTAGCGCCGAATGGCACCCTTGTCATACGGTACTCTTTGACTGCAGGGAGCGCGCCGCCCTGCCTTGGTGTTCTTTCATACCACAGAAAGCGGACAGCGTCGCGCTCACACTCTGCAAGCTCAATTTGAAAAAAAGCCTTTTCTATATTGGATATTATGGCGACATTATGCACTCGGAATCGAATCAGGATGTCCGCTAGGTTCGGATTTAGATTAGGTCCTGCGAACAGGACGTCGTTCAGTGATAGCTTTCCCGCCGCTTTGGACGAGGCATCGAATATGACTCTCAACTTGGTTGTTTTGCTACCTGCCGGACAACACCTCGGTGTGGCATGTAGTAAATGGGCCCCAGCGGGGACTTAGCCAGTTCGTTCACTTCCTCGGTGTGACCGGCTTGCAGGTAGCTCGTGATTGCCTGATCGTAGTCTATAATAGTTTCTTCATGTCGCAGCAGCTTCGCCGTTAATGAGTGAAGTCTGTGCGATGCTATGCTCTTGTTGTCTACCAAGTCTGATGCGTTCTCTTTCCATGGGAGAGCTACTTGGTATGTACCGTTCTTCTGGGTGACGGTTTCTTCAAAGGCCCGAAGAACGCTGTCGTCTTTGGCGGTCAGCTGTGCATCGTCGACGATCCCAATGTGCTCCAGCTCGTAGAATGACCTCAGTTCACGAGAAATTTCGTCGGGTGCTGTGGTAACACCTAGCCGCATCACTCCCGTGCTCGTTTGGAAGGTTGCGAGGGACGATGTAGACTCTGTACCCTGCAACGTCCACCCAAACGCAGTAACCATGGCCACGAGGTTCTCACCGAGGCGCTTGACATTTCCTCTTGTTATATCCCCGTAGCGATCGGCCCCGATCAGCAGCTCAACTCCAACACCAGGATGGTAGCCGTCAGGTAAGGTGTCAGCAAGCTGGAGGCCCTGTTCATGAGCGATGCTGGCCGTGCAGTCGTCAGGTGGTGGGAGGACGTCTCCGCAGATGTAGGGCACCTCTAATGCTTCGATGCGGACTCTGGTATCGTTGCGCCAGTTTCGTAGCCAGCATTCCACGCGATGACACCTTCTTTGCTCAGACGGTCTCTCGCTTCCGAAGGCGTAAATAGCTTCTCCCCTCCTGTAACGCGAAGACTGAGGCATCGGGAAACCTCCAGTCGTATAAATGTTCGCTGACTGCCATCATCAAGCAGCATTCTCACCAGAGCAATCTTGTGCTGGCCTTCCGCATACGCTCGTGCAGTGTGTAGAAGCACACGGGTCTTTCCCAGTGCTGGTCCGACCTGAAGCGACGATTGCACTGTTGTCTCTGTTGGTGCAGCATCTTCGATTGAAGGAGGGCGTGTCAGTCTTTGAGCTCGCAGAGGCCAGTTTCGTGTGGTACAGAGCATTTGGCCCACTTTAGCCACCTTGAAGTTCTGCACTCAGCGGCATGGTGCTTCTTTTTCGCACACTTGTAACAGCGCCTCTCTCTTGACATCACTCCCTTCTTCTTGTCTATGGGTACGGGGGCAACACAGTTCGCTGGTTGATGTCCTTCTGCATTACAAAATGACCATTGCGCCTCGCCGTCAGTTACGGCGAGAAGAGATGCCGATGGGTTTTGAGGACGAACGTCTTCTTTGATTGGTGCTTTCTGTCTGATAGCGGCGTCCTGGTACAGATGGCGTAATGCACTCTGGGCTCTCTCTCTGCTCTCAGCCTCCTCCCTCATGAAATCGAGGAAACCGAGAAGCTCTTCAATGGGGGTTTCAGTTGAGGCGACCTTCCGTCGGAAGTACTCCAAGCAAAGCTCGCTTGGGATGCTTTTACGAAGAACGGTGAGAAGCAGCGCACCGTAGGTGCTCGAAGATACTCCCAGCGCCTCTAGACTTCGGACTCCGGAGCGGATTTTCTCGTAGAGGGTCCTCAGCCTTTCGATGTCCTGCAGATTGTGCACTGGGCGGACGTCAAGCAAGCGCGACATGTGGTCCTCAATTATGACGTCCTCCTTCCCAAATTTCTCCATAAAGGTCTCCACCACGATATCACAATTTCGATCTCTCATCGGCAACCCCTCTAAGGCAGCGGCGGCCTTTCCAGTTAAGTAACTTGTTAAGTATTGAAACTTGGCTATTGCAGGCCGGGTGTTGTTCTTGTGAATTGTTGATTCAAATTGATTCCAAAATTTCTGCCACGAACGCAGGTGCCCGCTGAATTTTGCATTTTCCAACTTCGGTAATTTGGTTGTTGCTGATAGTGGCTGGAATGCCGCAGGCGGGACGGAACCAATGTGGTATGCTTCCTGCTCTGGCGTGTTGCCTGTCACTGACCGAGTTGTCAACCGGCTCTCGTTGGCTGTCTGACTCCTGAGAGCTCTCTTGATCTTTGTTTTGAGGGAGCAGATCTTCTCGGTGTATGCAGCGCAAGCTCCTAATTTTGCATCTAATTCTTCAAGATCTATCTTCGAATGCCGCAGGCGGGACGGAACCAATGTGGTATGCTTCCTGCTCTGGCGTGTTGCCTGTCACTGACCGAGTTGTCAACCGGCTCTCGTTGGCCGTCTGACTCCTGAGAGCTCTCTTGATCTTTGTTTTGAGGGAGCAGATCTTCTCGGTGTATGCAGCGCAAGCTTCTAATTTTGCATCTAATTCTTCAAGATCTATCTTCTTTTCGATGCTCTCGTTAACAGATTTTAATTCATATGCATGTTCAAGGACAAGGTCGAGGTGTTCCTCAAGCTCACTGACTTGGATGGTTGGCGAATGTAGTAGGTCGCTGGCCGCTGCGATGATTTTCTCGATTGCTTGTCGCAGTTCAGCTTGCTTCTTCTGTAGTCCTTCCATGGCGCTTTCGATGTCAGTAGGCGAAGTACTCCCGGGTTTCGGCACCAAAAAGTGTGAATGAATGCTTGCGCCGCTGGGCTGACTCTAATTGCTGTCGCTCTTGGGCGACTCCGCTAACTTTTGCTGCGCGTTAACTAAGCTGGATGGCATCGGTCGTGCACGCTGGAGCCTCGAAGGAAAGAACTTCACTCGTTGGGATCCGTTTCGAGACTGGTTTATTTACAAAAGATAGATCGAAGAAAGGAGAAAGGAAAGAGAAGAAACACAATGTCCACGTTCTCTGTTGGCCGCACCGACGCCTTCGTCCCTGTCGAGGGCGCTGGCGTCTCGCACTCAGTAAGCGGTTCGCCGAAAAGCCGGTGGAACGGATCAGCTTGGGTAGAGGTGCCGGCCGGGTCGTGGTGCAGTGGTGCCCCCCTCGTCCTTTCGCCGGCTCCCTCTCTCTCTTGCTTCGTCGGGCCCCCAGCCACGGGAGCAAGAATGTTTGACAGTCATTTGCGACTTTCTACAAACATGGCTTCATCAATTAACAAGGAAGTGCTGTGCTGTTGCTGTGCGCAACGCAAATATATTCTTGATGCAGCGAATTGCGATAATTGTCGATGAATACAGACATTCATAACTAATGCATTCAGCATTTGGTTCAGGGGTAATTGAAACATTCAAGATACTGGTGACATCTCATCCAATGACAGTCGGTTCTTGCATTAAAATCTCGTTGCATGATTGCTAGGTGTCATTTTTGTTAGAATTTTCTATTACTTCAAGAGGGGGGCGATCTACGTCTGGTTCACCAATCTGGGTTGCCCTACTTTTATTGCATAACTCTTCTCGATTGGCATAGTAATATACATAGGCTTGGCTGTTTTCAGTTCCCTCCCACTTGTTTTCTAAATTGTAGTAAAGGAGGAATGAATCATTCTTATTTTTAAATATTTCTCATGTGATAGCGAAACGGGTTCTATTTATTTAAATCTACTGCAACACTGGTCGCGATTTTATTTGACTGAAAGGACAAGAGCATCATTATCTTTGTCAGCAGCAAGAAAGGAACCAGGCGGTATAATAGCAATATTGATGCATTCTAAACACATTTCTTTCCTGCTACAGCCTCTAAAGTTGCTTTGGCCTGCAAAAAAAATATTTTGACGGAACACAGGTAAAAACATTGTGTTTGCTTCAAGATCAAGCACACCCATCTAGCATACATATAAGTCTATTGTACTTAACAAAGTACACCACCATTCATTTTCTTGCGGTGGTATATATATGTAATGTATATGGACTGTCATAGGCGTTCATCGTATACATCCTTCTTTTCTAAAAGTTACCTAAAAATTTTAGCTACGAGAAGCGTATGCTATGCTTGAAAATAAGTGTAGAGCATATATAGCAAAATGCATGTAGAGCGGCACCTGCTGTGCTCATCACTTTTCCAAGTTTGGCGATTAATAGATCAAACACATAATGTAGCTGACAAAAAACTACAGTGCGGGCGTCTTCGGGGAAACATTCTTAGTAAACTGGCGTACCAAGGAACACTGCGAGTTTTGTCTTTAAGTATTAGAAATAAAAATGGCACTTGACTTTTAAAAGAGCGCTTGGCGTTAATGGGTCAATGTAGGAACCATTGCAGATGGTGGCAGTTTTTGTGCCTCTAGTATACTTTTTGTATCACTGGACCAGACGCTGCTTTTTTTGGGTATGAGCCATTGCAACGAGCCACTCGAGGCTTTCGCTTTGATGAGAAGAGATAGTCAGGACCCCTGTGGCTATCTTCACAAAACGCGTAGTTATGGCGTACCATCTCACGCAAAAATGATGTGGCAAATACTCACAGCCACTAACGTTTTTAGTCAGAAGTACCGTGGCAAAAATAATAAATGCACTTCTCATTGTTGCCATTAGCATTTCGCGCACGTTCACAAAGCCGCACCAGAATGAAAAACCGAAAAACCATTTGCGTTCTAATTTCGCTGTAAAAGGCAACAGCAAATACAGGCATCTCACTCAAGCGACATCTACGAAGCATACTTTTTTGTGCTAGAGAGATGACTCCAGTGCTTTCTTTAAAGGGAAGCTGTGCAAATGGCCGTATGTTATAGAGCAATATGCTTTCATCGGCCCGCATACAGCTGGAATAGGCTTGAATAGCTATATTGTTCTAACAAACTTTACGGCGTACATAATAAATATGTTTTCTTTTTAACTAGAAATCACTTCTTTATTTTAGTAGAGTGATAGGTACCACTTACAAATTTCTCCCAAGAAGCATATCAACGCCATCCTTAGATAATATTAGTTTCACCAATGATGCTTCTTGAACACACGTTAAAGGTGTGTTTGAAAATCTAACAGTTTTGAAATCAAAAGTTAACAAGAGTTAAAAAAATCTTCGTGGCAGACCCCACTTGAGTACACCTTGATTTAATTTGTTCAAATATTTGGTCAATGCCTTCAGATAAAATCAAAACGCAAACGTGAATACGTATACGTAACGAATGTTTACTACATTGGCGTTAAACATTTTTTACTAGGTAACATAGTGCAGTACATTGGAAGAAGACGGCGAGTTACGTCTCATCCACTTCCAACACGATCATACTCTCACACCCACTTTGAGAAAATCAACAAATGTTGTCCAAGAATCAAATTTGTACTTCCGTTTTCTTTGTAAAAACGGCTGTGTCGCCACTGACGTGGAAATTTAGGGGGAAGTCAATGGCACTTCGCTTGAAAGTTGGAAACAATAATCTTCACGCACCGAAATTCTTTTAAATGACGTGCCTACGGAAATAAATAGCTTCAATAATTAAATTGGAAGATACACATTAATGGGGTTAGTATACAAGTTGATGCGTGGAACTGAAGGTGATGCGTGAGGAAAAAGAAGCACTGTTGAAGATACGAGGCAGACACAGGCAATATTTTTTGCTCAGCGGGATATGCTTATGTGCGTAACTGTCCTATTTTTGGCGAGATAAGGTATTTTTGTTGTGGTTTGGCAGATATGTTACAGCGAAACGTGACACGTTAGGAACATTGCGCGTGTACTTCGTAAATCGCGTATTGCTGCGGCGTTTACCACCGTTAACTGTAATAGCCGCCCTAACCGTGATTAGGTTTCAATATGGCAGTTGCCACGAAGCGTAGACTGCCTAATTTGATCTGAATTCGCGCTTGCTACTCTCTATCTGCCCTCACAGTGACAAACACTCATCGAGAAGCAAAGAGTGAGACAGTTATACACGTCAAAACACACGCCGAACAGATGAGGGTAGGAATAATGAGAGCATTCGTCCTTACTACATGCTAAAGAGGTAGCACGGAACCGTTGAAAATGAAACGTAGCTCATTGTGAAAACTCCAAAATATTTGTCGAGTGAATCATTCAATGGTGGAGCTCACGTCGATAGGATGGTGGTGTGATCGTGCGTTGACCCTGCGGAAGTAGTCGTTCACGGAGAACGCGACAATGCTAGACGACTCAACGCCCTTGCCAGAGCAGGTTCCAACTGCGATGATGCACGACAAACAGTTGGACACCGTAAACTGTGTTTGGGAAATTTGCAAGGCGATGTCTCTTCAAACGGCACCACTGTGCATTTCTGTTTTCTGAATTTCTGAATCACCTATGTTCACTTATCTTTTCGCACTGATCTCGGGGAGACTAGAATAAAGAGCTAAACGGCAGAAGGCGCCCTTCTGGAACACCAACGTGTTTCATTTGTGTGTTTCATTTTACCTTGTTCGTAGTGACGTGCGTTTGTTTGGACCAAGCAAGTGAAAGGCCTGCAAGCCTCCGTATTCGCTCAAGATGTCGCCCATCTCCTAACACTGGACGGAATCGCGGCCACGGTGGCCGCATTTCGTTGGGCGCGAAATGCGAAAACACCCGTGTACTTATATTTAGGTGCACGTCTAAGAACCTCAGGTGGTCGAAATTTCCGGAGTCCTCCACTACGGCGTGTCACGTAATCAGAAGGTGGTTTCGGCACGCGAAGCCCCATAGTTTAATTTTAATCATACAGTCGTTCTTGCAAGCCATTATCATGTAAATTTTTATACTTTACAACACTCAAGAACGTTGAAGTTTAGTTTCGTACAGGCGTGTGAGGTGGTACGGTCTGGGTGCAGTGATGTCGCCGGAATGTCATGCGGGGATTTGTAGAAGGCACACGCGTCCTGTTGTTGGCACCGTGGTGACCGGCGCTCTTGCGGTTTGGTTGCCAGCCTGATTGTTCGTCGCGAGAGCGAGGGCTAACGATTACGCTATGTGGTGACAACAGAAGGTGTACGCGACCTTGCAGGATCAAGTGATGACGCGCCTGTGGTCGTATAACCAGTTCTGGTGACCTGCAGAAGAAAGTGGGTGTGTGAAGTGACATACGGGTTGTCTGCCTGCACGGTCGGCATCCCATATACCGACTGAGCCATTTCTGTGAGACAAGGCGTGGTATCTTAAGCCATTGCCTTTGTGAGAAGAGCCTCGCTTGTTGTGTGCGCTGCGTCTGATGTTGGCCATTCAGTCCAGCGGCTGCCTGCGCTCTGGGTGAAGCTAGGCGATGCTGTTCAGGATTGACGGCGCTAGGACGCCAAGCCGTGGTGATCCGGGATTTCTACGCTCTCAGATGGTGGTGCACCAACGGCACAGCCGGAGTCGCAAAATTGGACGGCGTACGCTGCGTTGTTTGAGAAGCGAGTCATCATCATCATCATCATCATCAGCCTGGTTATGCCCACTGCAGTGCAAAGGCCTCTACTATACTTCTCCACGTACCCCGGTCATGTACTAATTGTGGCCATGTTGTCCCTCCAAAGTTCTTTATCTCATCCGCCCACCTAACTTTCTGCCGCCCTCTGCTACGCTTTCCTTCCCTTGGAAGCCATTCCGTAACTCTTAATGACCATCGGTTATCTTCCCTCCTCATTAAGTGTCCTGCCCATGCCCATTTCTTTTTCTTGATTTCAACTAAGATATCATTAACTCGCGTTTTCTCCCTCACCCAATCTGCTCAACAAAATGCTTTCCTTCCCTTGGAAGCCATTCCGTAACTCTTAATGACCATCGGTTATCTTCCCTCCTCATTACGTGTCCTGCCCATGCCCATTTCTTTTTCTTGATTTCAACTAAGATATCATTAACTCGCGTTTTCTCCCTCACCCAATCTGCTCAACAAAATAAGCTAGCCGTGAACGGATGCGTCGGGTGTCCGGCGCGCTGAAATACCTCAGGTCGTAGTAAAGGAGTAGGTACTCGGAATCTACAGCTGTGGCGTAGAAGTAGAGCATGCGCCTCGCGTGCAAAAGGACCGTGGTTCGAATCCCGGTGCCGCGCAAATTTCCAACGGAAAAAAAAAAATCCCCGTGTTGATAAAATTGCATAAACAGGCCTGGAGTGCGGCCTGATCCCGGTGACCAGAACCGGGTAACGCAGTCCCTCACCAGCGCAGGATTGGCCACCCTGGTGCAGTACTTCGCCACAACCTCCTATATGAATACAACATGACCGGGGTAGCTGAAGAAGTATGGGACAGGCCTTTGCCCTGCAGTGGGCGTAACCAGGCTGATGATGATGATGCTCGGAGAAAGAAAGGGCAGGTGCACGGCCACGTAAAGTTACAGGGCCTAACAGTTGAGTTGAATACTCAAAAGGGATGTCAAAGCTCGACCCAGACAAACCAGCGGACGACGTGTTCGTGATGGTAACGCGGAAGCGGTGGGTTGAACGGTGAAATCGACTCACCTGCCATCACGGCATTGTCAGGAAAAAGGCGAATCAGATGCGCAGATTGTGGGTGGCTGATTGGTTAGGGAGGTTGATCTTTATTATATAGAGGCTATTAACAGCGGTTGACTGCCAGCAGACTGTACACCGCCGGTGTTGTAGCCGTTCGGGCGCGGTAAGTTGCTAGCTTGTCCTTATTTCGTGGCACTTACCTACAACGTTGGATCAGCCAGTGCGCCGGTGGTTAGAAGTTGAAAGGGCGTGAAAGCCTAAATGAAAAACTACGTAGGGGTTGACGTACAATTTTTTGGTAATGAGGAAATAGAATTGCGGGGCAGAGCCTGAATTAAATGACTTATAGTTACATTTAAACTACACAGCGGCTTTAAAATGATTTCGAAAACGCGAGCACGTATTTTTTAGCAATGGAATTAGACTCAGGAAATTAACGTGGTGTTCTTGTGTCACAGAGATAATCGCAACTGGCCATGTAGATATCCCTGTGGGTTGAAGTCTACCCTTACAAAAATTGTTGATATGTTATTGAAATGTCATTGTTCAACAAATCTTATTGAAAGCACACTGAGAAATTGTTGAAACATTATTGTGGAATTTCTGGACACGTGTTGATAACTGGCCAACGACATTTTGTCGAAACCTCAATGGGGCCTTTCAATTTGAAAGATCATTCGTGTATTGTTTAAACTATGATGTATTTCACGGTTGCAAGCCGATAGAAGCATTGTTGAAGATGTGTTCAGTCTCAAAACTGAAAGCGCGTTGGTCTATAAGTCAAATGAGTTGTTTGTCGATACTGAAAGTCCATTGACGCATTGTTGGAGACGTGTTGAGTTTCAACATTGAAAGTCAACCGAAATATTGTTGCAGCTGTTTTGGACGTCAACACTCAGATTATACTGAAATCCTTTTATGCCCCAATGAGTATTTTTCAGTGTTAAAAACTTCACTTTCACTCGCGTGAACTTTGCCGAGCCCCTGCTCTCCACGGCCCTACTTGGACATCCATGGGAATTCCTTGGGATGGACTTGTTCCACCTCAACGGCCAGACGTTCTTCCTGGTGGTGGATTATTACTCAAGGTTCCCTGAGGTGGTGACCCTGAGGAGCACGACAGCTCAGGCAGTCATCGACGCTCTCAAATCCATCTTTGCCCGCTATGGAATCCCGCAAGAAGTCAGGTCAGACAACGGCCCACCATTCTCGTCGCACGAGTTCGCGGCGTTTGCAGCGTCATACAGGTTTAACCACGGGACCAGCAGTCCACACTACGCTCTATCGAACGGAGAGGCGGAGAGGATGATGCGTACAATTAAAGACTTGGTTCGCTAGTCAAAAGATCCTCATCTGGTTCTGCTCAGCTATCGGGATACTCCAGGAGTCGACGGCTTTACTTCAGCCCAGCTGTTCATGGGACGTCAAGTCAAAACCAGAGTCCCAAAGCAAGACTCCCAGCTACGTCCCAACTGTCCGCCAACCAAAGATGTCGTCGCCAAGGATGTGGCTTACAAGCAGAAGCAGGCCGACAACAACAACAGGCATCATGGAGCTCGAGACTTACCGCCCCTCCAAACAGGTCAGCGTGTCTGGGTGCGACCTGATCAAGTGCAGGCTACGGTCCTCAGTCCGGGGCAAAGACCAAGAAGCTACGTGGTCGAAACGGAGCGAGGTGGCACCCGACAGCACAACCGGCGTCACCTAGTGCCTTTTGGGCCTACTGCCTCTGGAGAGGAACTACCATCACTGCTGTAAGTTCACTGTCAGGAACCTCAGCCTGCCCACATTGTGGAACCAACGGTCCTCCTCGTACAGTCTGTGCAACAGTCCCCTGCAGTCAGGGAGTGCAGTGACGGTGTGACATAAACACGTTACGGCCGGCCTGTTTGAACTTGTGAAACTTTTGAGGCGTTTGGCTTCCCGAGTCCCTCCCGTCTAACCTTCAATGCTTCAAGGGTGGAGATGTAGAGGTCACCACAGTTCAGCCCTGTTTGTTAGGCTGCCACCAGAGTGTGGCGCCCCCTGTGACCTGTGTGTGTGTCTCTATATATGTTCGGACCCAATAAAATAGGGTCATTCTCTTTTTGTCTAAACAAGTGGCTGTACGTATCGCTCTGTCCCTGCGTGCCTGTGCCCCGCGGCACTAACCGCGCAACAGACTGAAGCAATCTCGCTAGTCCTATTGGTGACGTTCCCGCCGCTGACACTCTCGGCATGTCTTTACGTAGCAATTGACGTCGGTGGGGATGCGTGGCCAATAATACTATTGTATCCTTGCGAGTATACGGGAACACTCTTGGTACTCGGCTGTGTGATCATCATGCAGGGCTTGAAAGTTTTGTGGCCGAAGTGCTGAAGCCACCAAGAGAAGGTAGCTTGCACGAACTGTAGAGAAGGTCTTCCATGCGAGGATGTGTTTCCGCAGTGTAAACGATGACAGTCCACGCTTAAACACCGTCGGGGCTAAGTCGGTCAGGTCTTCCAAGTATTCCACAAGGCTTCTTAGTTCAACGTCAGCTGTTCATAGCAATGTGCTGTCGCCTTCTTCGTCTTGCAGTCGTGGCTCGTTGCGGCCCCGAAAGAGGCAATCAGCATGGAACTGTTAATGTTCGAACTTGTAAATCACTGTGGTATCCAATTCTTGCAGCCTGAGGCTCCACTGTGAAATGTGTCCTGAAAGATCCTCGAAGGCCATCAGTCACCACAATGGGTGCGGTTCGCTTATGACTTTGAGGGGCCTGCCCTTTAGGCATGAGCCAAATTTTGCCGTTGCTCAATAAATGGCGAGGCATCCTTTCTACCTAGTTGAACAAATCGGCGTCCGCTTTCGATACCGATCTGCTAGCTTGAACAAAGACACTTTTTAGTCCGTCATTTTACTGTACAAGAACTGCGCCGGGCCCGACGTGCCTTGCATCGTAAATGTGTACGGCGTCATCGGCGTCATCGTAAATGTGTACAAGCATGGGTGTCGAATGCAGGCGTCGTTTCAGTTCTTCAAATGTTTTAGCTTGCGGCGTCCCGCAGCTAAACTCGATGTCGGATTAATCGAGATGAGTCAATGGCCCTGCGACGAGTGAAAAGTGCTTGATGAAGCGCCAGTAAGAAGCGCACAGACGTCACCACTGCACTACTCGTCGTTGGCAAAGCGGCAATTTTCCGGCTTGAGAGTGAGCGCTGATTACTTGCTGCCCTCTAGAACAGCCCCAAGCCATATAAGGTGATCGTCGAAATTCCCGGCCAAGACGACTCATCTAAGTAGACGAAACAGATGTGCCACTTCAACCCTCCGAAAACCGTGCCCATCACACGATGCAACATTCCAGGCGCGAAGCACAGTCCGAATGGAATGATTTTGAACTCATAGAGGCTGTCCGGCGTAACGGTGGCGGTCTTTTTGCGATCCCTCTTGTCGACGACAATTTGCCAGAAGGCACTTTCACATCCATCGACGAGAAGTATTTAGCGTTCCAGAGCAGATCCGATGCGTCGTCTCTCCGTGAAAAGAAGTATACGTCCTTTTTTGTTATACTGTTCACTCTACAATAATCGACGCCGAAGTGGAGGGTGCCGTCCTTTTTCTTCACAAAGACCAGCAGATGGACACCGGCTTTTCTACGGCTGAGTGATGTCGTCGCCCAAAATTTTAACGATTTGTTGCTTTATAGCTTCACGTCCTTGCGTCTAAACTCCGTAAGGGCTCTGGTGGAGTTGTATAGCACACTCTTCGGTTTTTGTGCTATGATTTGCAACTGGCGTTTGCCCAATCTTCGATGACGTCGAAAAAGCAGTGTTTGTGCTGCTTAGTCATGGGGAGACATGGATTTATGTCGAAGGCTGGTTCGGAAACTATGGTCGTCGTGGTGGATGCGGCAGAATCCGAGAGGACAAACTCTTTTCGGGTTTCCACAATTTCATCGATGTATGCTATCATCGCGCCCTTGTCGATGTGATTGAACTCCTGGCTGAAGTTTGTCAGCATCACTCCCGCTTTTCCTCTGTGCAGTCGAGCGATCCCTCTTTCAACGAGAATTTCAAAGTCGAGCAGTAAACGTTCGTCGACCTAGATGACACCTTCTAGGTCTGCGAGTGTTCCCGTGCCAACGGAATGGCAATGTTGGAGCGAGGCGAGATGCTGACTTTGTTTTCAAGTACTCTCAAAGCGCGCTGACTGGAAGTTGTCTCCGGTGCTTTGGCTTGGTCTCTGGACAGTGTTATCGACTTTGACTTTAGGTCACTGACCGCCGCGATGATTCATAAAGTCCATGCCGAGAATTTCGCCGTGTGGGGACTCTTCAAGGAAAAAGTAGGTCGCAGTGTAGGTGCGGTCAAGCACTGTAACTCTTGCTATGCAGATTCCAGTCCTCGTTATAAGGATTCCTGCAACTAACCGAAGCTGCGGACCATTCCACGTCGTCTTGGCTTTCTTAAGCTTGGCGGCGAAGGGTACACTGATGAAGTTTAGTCGGCTCCTCTGTGTACTTGAACGGTGGCGTTCTGGCCGTTGAGAAGCCCGTCGAGGTGCATTATTGTCGTCGTGCATTGCAGTTGGGTCATGGCATCGCATTATGGCTGCATCGGGCTGTTCTGTAGATGGCAGTGTAGACGTCAGGCATTCTTTTGTGGGCGTATCCTTGGCTTCGATGATTTGTCGGGATGACGACCTGTCGTTATGACGTCGTGGAGATATGTCTTCAACCGTCGCCATCATCGGAGGAGGATCTTCGGTATTTCGACGTACACCAACCACACCTCACCTGGTTGCTGCATTTAGTTTTCCGGAAAGGGGCTTACGGACCGGCTCCGGCTGGGCCAGTTTATGGTCTGCTCTGTGGCAACAGGTAGCGTCTTGGCTATGGCAAACGCGTAGGTCGTCGGAGTCTCCACTTTCGCTCGGCGATGTAGTCGCCGATATCACGAGGCCGTTCACGAAGTTGCGGCCACGGCGCGTTGGCAGCGCAGCCTCACTATCTCAAGTCGCAGTACGGGCACCGGCGGTAGACGTGGACCACTTCTCCGCAGTGGCAGCAGAGCAGGTGGTTGTCTGGAGGGCGCCTCTCATCTGTCTTCTTCGGGGAGCTGCACTGGGCGACGGGAGGGCGAGCTGGCGGCGAACGCCGGAACTGTGGCATATCGGTCCCTGGCGCAGGTGCGGAAGGGGGAGCTTGACGGCGGACTAAGGCGTTGCTTACTAAGGGTCTAAGGGTCATTGCTTCCGGCCGAAACCGCAGTGATTTGGGGACTCGAAGTGACTGCTAAATCTACTCGCGGACGACCTCTGCAATAGATGCTAAATGAAGCTGCGTCGAATGAAAGAACTTCTCAAGCTCCTCCCGCACGACCGCTCTGACAGTCTCACGCAGGTCGTCGGTGCCTACTGATTGAACTGCGGCGTAGTTGGTTAAGCTCATGCGGCGGTTGAATTGTCGGTTCCGTGTTTTCAGGGTTTTCTTGACGCTGCTGGCCTCGAGGAGAAACTCTTCGACGGTCTTCGGTGGGCATCATTTCATTCCGGCGAAACGCTCTTGCTTTACACCACGCCTCATTTTTTTCTCCAGCATTTCCGGGTCGGCGCGGTGAAATAGACGGCTCATTTCTTCGGTAGAGATGGCGACGTTCTCGTTATATAGCTGCACTCGAGCTTCCAACAGAATTGCGAACCTTTATTTCCTAACGACGCAGGTAAAAGTCCTCAGGATGTTAGTGCGGAACAGGTCCCACGTTGTAAGGGTGGACTCCCGATTCTTCAACCATGTTTTCGCGGCATCTTTCAAGAAGTACGCGTGGCGTAGCTTATCCTCAGAGGTACAGATTCTTTCGAAATTCTTGAGCCAGGTTCTCGGATCGTATGACGAAGTTCCACGGAAGCTGGGCGGCTCCATGGGTTGTTGAAGAATAATGGCGGACGCTGAAGCTGCCATTGTTGCTGCTGACTTGGCGACAATCTTCCTGGCCGTCTGAGGCAAAAGTCCGTGTTCCACGGGCAGTCCTTGCAGTCTGCGGTTACCTCTGTTTGTTGGTGACGTTGCTGTTGTTTTCTTGGTTCAGGCTTAGATCCCGGCTTTGTTGGGGCGTCCGGGACTTGAACGGCGAAGCACCTTGACCAGATGTCACGTAGTAGTGACGGTAAAGAACACAGTACCAAAACTGTGAATGACGAAACTAAGTTTTATTGGGCAAACCTGTGCCCGTAAAAACATGCTACACTCAAAGCACAACGATAGCGGCGAACACAGTCGGTGATCATCGAAATCTGATCTGCCGGGCAAGCGCATCAGGTTTTATACCTGAGTCATCAAAGGTTCCAGAAAAATCGAAGGTGCCTGCGTGACTTCCAGAAAGTTCTACGCAGGTCGCGTCGCGCATACATGCAATCAGATTACGCAAGGTCAGGTGACCATGGACAGCGAATAGAACCATCGATAACATTCCAGAAACTTACGATACATGCAGGCGCGTTCTAAGCCGAGCGATAACATTTGTTTCGACCGTGAAACGCGGTCGCCCGAGAAAGATAAACAAGTACACGTGTCAATACGTACATATAATTACATATCATATACGCGATTCCATTTGGATCTCGGTGGGGATTATAGATAAACTTCAGCAGACACTGTGCTTCATGTTTCATGCTCTATGTGGGGACAAATTCATAATACGTGAGAAAATGGGGCTCTCGGACATTAACAATGCTTCATGCTTTCGCCTTATGTAGGGCGCGGAATTCGGTGGCACATAATCATTTCCGCAAAAGAGGTGTAGCACGGATAAAAGAGATTTGATGATATCTATAAAGAAACAAAGAGCCATTCGATATATTCCCTTAGTCATTACGACACCTGGAGGCTTCAAAGATTCGTATGAGGCGAGGTCATTTTTAAAAATTTGCGTAATGATCCGACATTTTTTTTTTATTTACACAGAAGGAAGGTTAGGTAACTCGGAATATTCTGTGGATCAATTCTTCGCTCTACTAGCCGGTCTCCTGTGCCCTACCAGGTGAGATACCTACCGTCTGACTGACCGGGCGGCGCGGACTCTGGAAGTTAAAAAAAAAAAAAAACTAGGGCCGTTTAAGAGATCAGTCCACGTGAAAAATGAAAGTGATTCCTCAGTATTTAGTGGAGGTATAATTCTTCGCTAAGCAACATTTCCAATAAAACATAACGCCAACGCACACGCTAAGCGGCAGCAGTAATTAAGATGTCATCGTAAATTAACGTGGCGTTTATGACCTGTTAAATGGTTACCGCTGTTAAAGCAGAGCATTTGTGGGATCTATATCCGTAAGAAATTAAGTCTCAGGAAATTTATGCTCATGAGCATAAATATTCGTCATATCGTACATGCAGAATATTGTCCCACGGGACCATCAAACCACATCGTTGGCTTTATTGATAGCGCACTGAGTGTGGCTATTGTCGTCCACAGTTTCGTTTTGCATTCGCTGTCTTCAGTTATCGGCATCATTTATCCGTATTTCGTCGGGTTTTATTGGCCTTTGAGTAGAAACACTCATCCCGACCAAAACAGCATCACCCAATCTGGACGTCCAGAAAAGCAGACCTATGAACAGCGCAACCAGGCAAACGGTGCCGCAGAACAGAAGTGCTTTCTTGCCTATACGTTCCTCTTCGTCACTGAGAACCACAATATTTCTATCAAAATATTATTTTGGCTAAGTAGACTGTGCCTCTATTTTTAACCCTCTAATCAACCAATATATTCCTCTCTCTGCGCTATTGCAACAAATTTTCTAATTCGCTCAACCAATGCTTCGTAATATGCAACAGCCTAAAAAACACAACCGATTTCATAAGATATTTCGATTAGGTTAAATTTGTATCAATTTTGAGGAAGTTTCATATAGGGAGGTATCATTTGAATTAATTAAAAGCAGGATTTTTCTTCGCGCAACTACTGCACTAATTTTGATGAAATTTGTTGAATTAGGAAGAACGAACTTAGTCCAGTTGTAGTGCACTACTACGTGCCACAATGGTCCGCTCACTAAAGACGATGACGGCACGACCAGCTCTATGACAGTGCGTGAGTAGAGGACCAGTTGGAATAAGTCTTTCGCCTTATTGAGGGAGCTTGACTAAAAAAAATATAATTTGTGGACACTGGCACCAGCGTCTGCATGGTTATTTCTTCACAGTCATTTAGAAACAGTGTTACGATTATATTGTAATATATTTTTTAAATAAATCATAGCAAAATAATAAAGAAACCTAAATATATTTTACAAACTTTCCAAAGCAGGAATAAATGCTATCATTTAATTTCGTCTGCTGCACTTAATACATATAAAGCATTCCGAAATTAGGCTAAGATCCACGCCCTTGAATTGTGTATGTAATCTTCAAATACGGGTTTAGAAATGCCCTTGTTATCCACGCAACAGCTTTACGCAAATTTTATATCGCCCATTTATCATGTCCAGCCACTAAGGACCGTTGTCCTTATTTCGTCTCCTTTGCTCACGGCGTTTATACGTCTGCGTGTCTCGTTCATCATTCGTTTCAAGCATGCTTGATTTCAAAAACAGGCTTGAGCGCTAGCACCCACAAGCAAATGGAATTTTGTTTGTCTCTTTCGTAGAATCCTTAGGAGCATCGCCAAGATTACACACCAAAATCAATCTGTATTTAAGGGGAATATTAGAATTAGAATTAGCACTTCAAGAAGTATTCGGTCGCCCTGCTGTGCGAAAAGTTCGGGCTGAACAACAGCTTCGCTGTCGTGCCCAACAAAAGGGCGAAACTTTTACGAGCTACATTGAAGATGTAGTTGACATCTGCCGGCGTATCGACCCAGATATGACCGAAGATGACAAGGTCAAGAACATCTTGAAAGGCATAGAAGATGACGCCTTCCAAATGCTCTTGGCAAGGAATCCTCAGACAGTCAACGACCTCATAACGCTTTGCCAGAGCTATGAGGAGCTGCGCAAACAACGGCTTTCCACGTGCCAAGCACTCGCTCCGGACGTCGCGCTTTCAGCTCTGAGTGATGGTGTCACTTCTACTCCTTGCAGTTCAGAAATTTTCGACAGAAGCAAGCAATTTGTACGAGAAGTGGCACGCCAACTCTCTCTTCTGCCAGTCGCTCCAGCCTCAGAGCCGTGCTTGTCTCCAGATCTCCGTCACATGATACAAGAACAAGTCGCTAACGCAGTACCACTTTCTCATCAACCACCTCCTACGCCTCTGCCACTTACGTACGCTGCCGTTGTCGCTAATCCAAGGCCTCCTTCTGCAGGTAATCAATCCAGACTTACCAGCGCCTTTCCCTCACCTCCGAAAGCCGCTGCAACATATTCTCCTGCCTCCCCAAGCACCTACTGGCCGCCACAGCAGCCCGTGCGCCCACCTCGCCAATATTTCCAACAGTCTCCGCCCGCCGTTCTCAATCCATGGCGCACCCATGGCAATCAGCCAATCTGTTATTCGTGCGGCCTACCTAGGCATGTAGCACGGCTTTGCCGCCGGCGTGGATGGTATCCTTCGGATTCTCCGAGGGCACAAAGTAACGGTTTCGACTCTCCGTCCCGTTCTGCTACTGCCGCTCAGCCCTTCGAAGCCTCGTCTCCGCTTTCCCTACCCTACAATACCCGTCGGTATCCTTCTCCCCGTCGGCGTTCTCTGTCGCCACTTATCCGTCGTCCTGAAGCTATCCGAGAGGAAAACTAAGGACCGCAGTTCCGGAGGCAAGAACTGCGATCTCAGCGAACTCCTCAAGACCTCATTTATTTCCTGCGAACGTCCTTGAAGTTTATGCAGAAGACATTGCCGTTCATGCGCTTGTAGACACGGAAGCAGCAATATCAGTGATTTCGGACCAACTTCGTCTTACCCTTAGAAAAGTCACGACGACTTATTCAGCCATTTCATTACGTACAGCAAGCGCTGCGCCGATTGAACCCTTAGAGAAGTGTACCGTGTGTGTTGTTATAAGCGGCGCTTTATACCTTATTGAGTTCGTTGTTCTGCCTCGCTGCTCCCATGCCATGACTTTAGGATGGGACTTTCTGTCCTCTCATCATGCCGTTATAGAGTGTGCCCGTGCTGAACTTGCGCTGTCGCCATTCGGCACCAACGTTTTTGAAGATAGTGATGACACTTCCGGGCGTGTGTTCGTCAACGCCGACACCGAGATTCCTCCATATTCTGCCGCACTTGTACCCGTTTCCTGCGTTCGGTTTTCCGACTCCACAGTTCTTTTCACGCCGTCTAAGCTTGTTGCTTGCCGCCATCCTTTCTTGGTTCCCTTTGCCCTTCTTGCCATTCGACAAGGTTCAAGCGCACTTTCTGTATTGAACCTGTTTCCTTGCCCTGCTAGGCTGCTCCACAATGCGTGTTTTGGTTATGCCGACGGAATCGAGCCAAGCTTCCTTTACGATGTGGCTGACGACCCGGCTTCTCCTCCAGTTGACGCTCTGGCCCTTCAAGTTTCTCCTCCCACGCCGCCGTGTGACCCAACATTTTACCAGTGTATTGATCCCAACCTCACACCAGCGCAGCACGCCCAGATCGTCCATCTTCTAGAAAGCTTTCGCACGTCGTTCGACCTACAACAATCTCGCTTAGGCCGTTCTTCCACTGTTGTCTATCACATCGACACCGGCAACCATGCGCCTTTACGCCACAGGCCGTATCGTGTATCCGCCACGGAGCGTAGCGTGATCGCTGAGCAAGTTGCAGACATGCTCCAACGCGGTGTCATACAACCTTCGCACAGTCCCTGGGCTTCTCCTGTAGTGCTGGTAAAAAAGAGAGATGGCACCATTCGCTTTTGCGTGGACTACCGGCTACTTAATAAGATCACACGCAAGGACGTTTATCCGCTACCCCGTATTGACGACGCGCTAGACTGCCTCCAAGGCGCCGAATTCTACTCATCCTTAGACTTACGATTCGGGTATTGGTAAGTGCCAGTGGCTGAGTCAGACCGTCCGAAAACGGCCTTCATCACACCTGACGGTTTATTTGAATTCACCGTGATGGCCATGTGGCCTGTGTAATGCGCCTGCCACATTTGAAAGAATGATGGACAACATCTTGCGCGGCCTCAAATAGCAGATATGCCTGTGTTATCTGGACGACATCGTTATCTTTTAACCGGACTTTCCTTCCCACTTACTTCGACTTGAACGCGTCCTAAAGTGCATCGCCGATGCTGGCCTCCAGCTTAACTTGAAGTGTCACTTCGCTGCCGGGTAGCTGGTCATCCTCGGCCATGTCGTATCGAAAGAAGGTGTACTCCCTGATCCGGCGAAACTACAAGCTGTTGCCCAGTTTCCCCGACCAACGACTTTGAAAGAACTGCGCAGCTTCATTGGATTAGCGTCCTACTTTCGGCGTTTCATCCGCAATTTTGCCACTCTAATAGCACCTTTAACGCAGCTTCTTCATGGTGGCCATAACCTTTCAACCTGGTCACCAGATTGCGATGCCGCCTTCACAAAGTTGCGTCGTCTCGTGACGTCACCACCAATCCTGCGCCATTTCGACCCAAGTGCTCCAACTGAAATACACACGGATGCCAGTGGCGTTGGCCTTGGGGCCCTTCTCGCTCAGAGAAAGGCTGGCTTCGATGAGTACGTCGTTGCCTTCGCCAGTCGTGCACTCACTAAACCTGAATCGAACTATTCTGTCACATAAAGGAATGCCTGGCTATAATTTGGGCCATAAGCAAATTCCGTCCGTATCTTTATGGCCGCCCGTTTGACGTCATAATTGACCGCAATTCGCTGTGCTGGCTGTCGTCCTTAAAAGAACCGTCCGGTCGTCTTGCTCGATGGTCCCTTCGACTGCAGGAGTACAAAATTCGCGTGCTGTATCGTTCTGGCCGAAAACATTCGGATGCGGATGCCTTGTCTCGTTCGCCACTAACAGACGAGGCAAGCTTCCCGAAGGCCTCATTGTCCTAGTCTTCCATTGCGGCCACGGACATTCTGCTGGAGCAGAAGAAAGACCCATGGATTGTGTCCATGCTGCGTTTCTTGTCCAGCCCATCGACACCCACTACCAATCGCGCATTACGTCGCGAAGCACATCACTTCTCCATTCGCGACGGGCTCTTGTACCGTCGCAACTACCTACCGGACGGTCGCAAATGGTTGCTTGTCATCCCGCGACACCTGCGTACGTAGTACGCGCATTCAGGGGTACTGAAGACATACGCACGTCTACGCCTTCGTTACTACTGGCGGGGGATGTATCGATTCATTCATCATTATGTCCGCTCCTGTCTGGTTTGCCAACGCCGTAAAGATCCCCCTCGTCGTTGAACCGCCCCATTGCAGCCTTTGCCTTGCCCTGCAGGTGCTTTTGATCGAGTAGGCATCGACATTTATGGACCTCTGCCAACGACATCAGATGGCAGTCGCTGGGTAATCGTGGCCATCGCCCATGTTAAGCGCTATGCGGAAACTTCCCCTTTGTCCAGCGCTTCTGCACGTGACGTCGCCTGGTTTCTCCTGCGCCACATCATCCTTCTCCACGGAGCTCCCAGGGAATTACTCAGTGACAGAGGCCGCGTCTTCCTCTCCGACGTCATCGAGGCTTTCCTTAAACAATGCCGCATCATTCATCGCACCACTACTGCGTATCATCCGCAGAATAATGGCATGACCGAGCGCTTTAATCGCACTCTTGGTGACATGCTGGCCATGTACGTTGCAACCGACCAAACCGAACGGGACCATGTTCTACCTTTCCTGACCTATGCTTACAACACCGCCACGCAGACTACCACGGGATTTTCGCCCTTCTTTCTCCTGTACGGACGCGAGCCTTTTTCCACAATAGATACTATCCTTCCGTACCGCTCTCACTCCACGGAAACAACTACCCGATCCGAAGCTGCTGCCCACGCAGAAGAGTGTCGCAAGCTTTCCCGTATATTTACGTCAGAAGACCAGCAACACCAGAAGCACCATCGACAAAGTTCCAATGCTCCTGTATCCTATGCTCCTGCTCGCTAGTGTGGCTTTGGGTTCCAGCCTCTACCACTAGACTGTCGCCGAAACTCGCGTCGAAGTACCAAGGCCCATACCGCGTGATCAACCAAACGTCTCCAGTCAACTATATTGTGGAACCCCTCGAGCTACATTTGGATCATCGCCATCGTGGACGCGAAATTGTGCATGCCCAGCGTCTCAAGCCCTATTATGATCCGCCTGTGCTGTCCTACCCGTAGGTCGCCGGGACGGCTTCCTTTTCCGCGGGGGAGATAACTGTACTGTAAATAGGGAGCAGTGGGGCTGTGGCTAGGAGAGAGACAACGACGACGAGAAAGAACAACCTTGTTTCGGTGCTCAGTCGGCTACACTACCTGTCGTCGCTGCTCCAACGTTCTAGTCGCGAACGCTTACTGCTCAAAGTGCTTCGCGACAATATATATATATATATATATATATATATATATATATATATATATATGCTACATATATATATATTGTCGCGTATATTTATGCGACATCAATTATATGGACACTGCAGGCGGAGTTTCGCCGTCGTCGTCACCGTGATGTTTCGTACGGGTGAAGGTGTATGAGGGTGACGTCACACACTGGTGACGTCACTGTGTGACGTCGCCGACGTTCACCGCGTCTTTCGGGACCGGTACGTCCACAATGTGCTTTGGTACCCGATGCATAGCTATAATAAACTGGGTCGGTGAAATAACCATGCTCTGTTATGGTAGATTAAGGTTGGTACAAATTAAAGGAAGGTGGATTAGGCTGGAGAATAGGCGGTTAAAAATATTTACACCCTTTGGGTCTGTCTTCTCCCACAACAATAATCTTTTTTATTCTTTAATGCTGCGGGCTCGGTATTTATAGGTCACGAATGGCATGTGCGTTGCCTTTAAAAGCACAACGCTAAGCACGACACCGGTATGGGTTAATGTCACACCTGTCGGGGCGTCGTTGGTTACAAGAGGAAGCACACTGAGCTCTATAATTAAAGTTCACTTACCCATCTCTGGTGCCGCAATCACGAAGATTCACTCGAGTGGCTAGAAAGAGGCCTAATCCTGCAGTAACCTTGAGCAAACGCTGTGGCTGATGATGATGACGATGAATCCTCAATAAATGGCATAAACCCACTATGGGGGATAGGCCACGAATCGGGTTGTAATATGATTGAATGAATAAAAAGATTTGGATAATAAATAACACAAAAAGCAAAATAAATATATAATCCAAGATGAAAAATAAACTGTGAATACATGAGTAAAACTAGTGATCAATACTATAGTAAACCTTGCGTTGATACGTATACGAAAAAAATATTTAAAAATATACATATACTTAAACTTGGGTAAGCTAAATTTTTGAATAACAATATTACAAGGATTTAAACTGTGTATTTGTGCTTTTATATTTTTGAATTTCGTAGACTGAAGTAGATAGAAGTAAATCAATTGTGGAAACTAAGAACTATTAACAAGGCATTCTTTTTGTGCCACATAGAAAATTATAAATGGCTAGGCATACGTTCCTGTGGCTGTATCCCAATACTATTGCTCCAAGGGAGAGAATAGTAGTGCTGTTTAAAGGCTGTCTTAAATTTTGAAGTGGGATTTCTAGACATAGTTTTCGATGAACAGAAAATCGCCGACAACATAATAAAAAATGATCTATCGATTCCGGTTCATTGCAGAGGTAGCATAGAGGGGATACCGACAGACCACACATGTGCAAGTAAAAATTAAGTGTTGGAATACGGCAACGCTGCCTAGTAAATGAAACTTCGAATTTCCGGTTAGGACACCATTTCCGGTTCCAAGAATAATTTAGGTGCAAAAAATTTGTACATTTTGCTGATGACAGGGCTTTTTTGTCTTCGCTCAAGGAAAATTGCCAATATCGGGCTGCAGTGACGTGCGTGGTTGCCGGCAGCACAGATATCACAGGGCCTCTTAAAGAAGCTCGGGCCAAGGAATCGGCTATTTAATTATTATGAATGTCTCGGTGGCCTGGGACCCATACCATATGAACTAAACTTAAATGAGGCGGAGCTAATGAATAAAGCGTGTTCAATGTTGTCGATCTTGAAGACGCAGTAAGTGCGCTGCATACAGATAGAGAATCTGTGACGATAATAATTCTTGCAGTATCAACGGGTAATTTCTTCAAGACAAGAACTATTGCCAGAAGTTCGGCATGAGAAATTGATGTGTAATCTGGTAGGCGAAGTGAAAAAGACCAATCGAAGGATGGTGAGTAGATACCCACGCCTGCCTTCTCTTCACACGAAGAAGCATCAGTCGCTATTACATTTATTTTGAAACGTGCCAAATATTCTTGTAAACGGTCATTCAAATATGTTGTGGGCAGAAATTTTGCATTGTTAGGAAAAATGTCTGCAAATCCAATTTTGAGCGATCCTGTAGAGCTATGAAGCGGAATTATTTCTCTAAGGCTAACATTTAAAGGCGTTAATTGTGCTTGCACAAATACAACTTGTGGGGTATGCAACTGTGACCACGTGCAACCGTGACCACGTGGCTGAGACCTCGCTGAGTACTGGCTTCTTTTTCTTCTCCTTTGATCGCCGGTCGCTTGCTTAGTTGTTCCTCATTTGTGGCGCTTACCCACTACAGGCGATTGGTCAAGAAGCCGGCAGGTAAATGTTATAGGATAGGGGGAGCGACAAAAAACCGAAACGAAAAAGCAAATCGCGGTGAGGTACAACCCCTGTCGTAGATCACTGAACGCATACACCTACCGTGGGGGATTGGCCAAGATTTGGATGGTACTAGGTCACTTCTATTATTCTCAAATTAGTCAAATGGTCCAGATCAAATGAATAAAGATAACCTATGAACAACTTCAGGAAACCCTCCGGAACCATCTCTCAATTCCTGCACGGCTGAGCAAACATCTCTGTGGCAGCTCTCATTCTTCCTGCTTTTTTTGTCGCCTAAACTCTTGGCTCATGACCGTGAGACTTACTGGAGAAACAAGGACGATAAAATATATTATAATATATATAAATATTAAATATATTATATACAAAACATTTGGAGCTAGAAGGAAAGTGCCAATAGCTTCAGCATGTGACACCAATTAAACCCCAATTGCAATAATGCACCCCAACGTGAACATCTGGCCTTGCAAGATTGCGGAAACTGTAAATTCTGAGAGTCACTATAATGAATTCTCCCTAATGACAATTCAACTGAAGTAGCTGAACGTGCCGTGGAAACTATCCTCTAATAGTGGATAAAGCAACCATTGAGAATTGGCACAATATCGGGTGAGTTAAGAAAATAACTGTATGCGTCTAAAAAGAGGCACTATACAGAAATTTTTAGTAGCTAAAATGAATGTCATGGAAAATCTTCAGAACGTATCAAAGAAATCGTCCTTATACAACTATATACCTAGACACAGCTGCACGAACATCCCTATAATACTTTCCAAGAAAGGAGGCTACCGGATGGGAAATATTTGTGATAGTGGTGCAGGCTTGAATAGGGGGGCTGATTTCGATTGCATGCATATATGGTGTGCCCATTTCTGCAGGGCCATCATTTTTAAGTTTTACGGAACTGATAAAAATAACCCGCCTGCAGATAACATAATTCTAGTCCTTGATTTTAATTATTCAGAGAAGTGGACATTACTAGCAAGAATATCAGAACACGGAGTCAAGTAATTAACAAAACGTCACTAATTATATTCTGAACTAATATTTATTATATATCAATTTGCGAATTATAACCGGTGAGCTTGTGGGGCGTGTCCACTTGGAATGAATTGCCAGACAGAATGACGCCATATTGGAGATATGCGCCATCAAACTTTCCGTAAAAACGAGAGTGTCAAGAAGCGTGAAGGATGACAACGGACGTTGACGGAGTTACGACTGATATTTTGCGATGGTGTTATTGTTCCATAGTTACCGTTACCGCTTCTTGCTCACCCCAATTCAGCTCATGTCGTAAACCTTGCAAATTGGTATTCGATGGCAGATGGATTAGGTAGTGGTAAAGGAGAACACTACAATAGCTACGCTATAGGGCGAGTGCTAAAAATACTAAAATTTTGTACTTTGAGAGCGTAGATTCAACTGAAAAAAGGAATATAAAAGAATTGTGGCAGGGCCCATCTCGCGATGACTGTCGGCGGTAACGGGTTAGCATTGGATTAATATAGCAACACAACCTGTCTCCACTGTCGAAAACAGTTGCCTGTGAGACGTTTACTACAACGGGACTCGCGCTTCGCTAAGAACACTGGGCGCGATCTAGCGCAGCCGTCGCGACGCCTGTGCGTGGGCTCCGAGGTGCATGGAAACGCCGCTGCGTGCGAATGCGTAAAAATGCGCCGAGCGTAAATTAGGCTCTTCTCTCGTTCCGTCTTGTGGCCACGCTGCTCCATCCAGTGACGCTGCCGATAAATCCACGCGTGCCGTCGCAGACGAAACAATTAGGAGGCCGCTTGAGCATCGCGTTTAGGAGTGGAACGCGAAAGCATTCAAATATCTCTGACTGCTTCTCACGCTTTCGGGCAAAATGGCAGCGTGTCCAACCGTGATGTTTACCGGAAACGGCCGCGGCAAATGATATGCACGAAGGCGGGCTTTCTGGTAGAAACGTGGCCTCTTGCGTCATCCGCATTACGGTGGAAGCGAGCGCCATCTAGAAGGGTTTCGAGGAAGCGGGCACGTCGTTCCGTGGATTCCTAGATATTAACGCGCCGTCGCTGGTCTGCGAATGGTTAAAACGAAGGGAAAGGGGTGTGAGTTTTCGCGTAACAGAATGTGTTTTCTCTTACATTCAAATTACAATCCGAGGGCTCTCATGTCTGTAGGTTGTGCGTTTGTCGTGCTTTACGATTTTTCTACGTCTTCTAGCTTGAGAAAAAAAATGGGTAAGTAACTTCATTGCGCTAGCTGGACGGCCTGCTTATGAGTTCGAAAATCGTTTTGCCGGAACGACTTCCTATGCTGGAAGCCGACACCGGATTCTCTGTGACACAGGGCCCTTAAACCTTAAAACTGTAGTGCTCCGGGGCCTGGGAACGCCGATAATTGTTGTCCTACTTGCCGTGCACTTTGTGCCACGTAATCAGTAACCCAAGTTCTCGAGAGGCTCATTGAAAAGCGGAAGATAGCTAGTGTATTTATTCTTTGTACAGCTTTCGAAAACGTTGGCATTAAAGGTGTTCGATGAATAGCCGAACGTAACCAATCTCTTTGTTGCGCAGCCAAGCAGGCGGGAAAACGGTGTTAAGCACACGTAGTAACATACATAGCGGGATGATTATGGATAAATAGGCAGACAGCCCACAGAAAATGCGCGAAGACCCTAAGCCTGCTAACGCTTAAAAATCCATTAAATATCTCCGGTGGCGCGCGTAATCAAATCCATGTCTCAAGGCCTCCTCAATGACAGCAATCCCACGCTTTCGCAAGCTGCACTACAAATGCATTGGGTATGTGGCGCTTTTCAATGAACGCCTTTCACAGAAACAATTTAGCGACCAGCGAGATGAGTGAATTGGGTATGTGCCCACTCTGACTTGGAGCAACTTTCACGTAACCTGAAGTAGAATCGACGGGGAAATCGCTCGAGTTCTACGGAAGGGAACTTTTTTGAAGTATCGTCGAGGTCGTCTTTCAGAAACTGGAGAACATTCTTCATGCACATTGTTCATATAAGTTGCTGACATCGGAGTGCTGGTAGCAAAGGAACGTCTACTTGTCCTAATTCACGTCATACGCTCATTCATGTCATTCACCGACCAATACTTCATGTGGTAAATCGTAATAAGTGACCGCGCAGTTGTGAGTATGGTCTCTTTTGAAGATGGCATAGGTATCACTCACAAACAAAATTCTTTCCGTGAGAGCGCTTTATGATCTTATATTCTTCAACAATAACTATAATTAAACAAAGTGGCAGTGCACACATCCTCTGGCCTCTCAATTAGTGCCAGTGAAAATGCATTCCAATTGCATTACCGTTGTCAGGGTTGTGCAAGATGTATGAAAAAATTGCATTAGAAAAGTGCAGGAATTTTTTCGCCAGATTGTACATAGAGGAAAATATAATACTTGGGCTGAAACAAGCGCAGTAAAATATGAACAATACAGAGAGTAGCGATGAATGCTCAATTTTTAATTCAAATGACACAAATGCATGTTGTTGTGACAGCTTGCCATTCGTTTCTTTTGATTATATTTCCACTGGACTAGAGTGACGGGGCGCCTAATTACGAACTGGTATTCCTCGAAACCCTGTTTAGCATTGTGCTTGACGCCCTTCAGCGCCGTCTGCTGCGCGCCATTGTGAGCGCCATTTCCAGCACCTGAGTGGTCACGTGGGCGGTGATGGGGCGGCGTTTCTGGTGGATAATTCTACAGCAGTGAAGGAAGATGTTCGCAGAGGCCACGCGGAATATTGGCCCGGAATAGTCCCAGGCCCGTGAACAAAATTTCATGAAAGCTCGGCATCGTCAAACTAAACAATAGTCTTCGAAAGCGTCGGCCCAATTACACGAAGACCGGAAACGGCTCGTTCGCAAAGCAAGGCAGCGACCCGGGCAGTGAACGAGAATTGCATCTACGTGGGCGCGGTGGAGTTTCATCAATCGCCCGAGTGCTTAAGATGCGAGCAATCGCACCACTTATCCGGCAAGGTGATCGTGGAGTATGGTCGCGAACGGGAAACCGGAACTATGATTTGAAACAGAGGAGACGCTTTAGGCACGCTCAATAATTTAGCGCCTAGTTAATCTTGAGCCTAAATAAATGCACGTTCCTTTCCCGTTTCTTAACGCAGACATCACTATGTTGTGGTTTAAGGCTCGCCTCCGAGAACGAAAATACGATCGACACTCCTGTCACGATCGCAACACATGGGCTACATGAAATCAAGACAAGCGATCTTGTTTTCTCTACCTACGACACTTATCAATGTAATTAAATTATTTTTTGTAACATCAAGAAGTTTACGTGGTAATTTCTTTTTGAAAGCTAAGCCTTTCTTGTGCTTGTAAAACAGCGAGATTATAATCCGATTGAAATGAAGTTTACCAGTACAGAACTTGCGCAATTTCTCCACTAAAAAGTTTGTCAATTTACGCCTGCGCAGATGTACCGGCTTTCGCTGTGAGCAACGTACCCTTACAAAAAAATATTGAGAAAGCATTTTAAATATCGTTGGTCAAAGTTAAGTTTTTATTGGGAACTATTGAGAGTTTGTTGCAGAATTGTTGGGTTGAGTGTTGAGGAATCTTGAATATTGGGCGCTTAAATTTAATTGTAACAGCATTGGGTACCTGAATGTTGCATAATTGTTAAGTTACCATTGAAAGTCCATTGTGCTTAGACGGCCCGTTGTGTTTGTTTTGTTGAATGGTTGTTGAGTTACAATTGATTCTGCGTTGAACTGACGTTCTGGTAGTTCTGTTGAACTGTTGTTGAGTTATTATTGCCACAGCACTGAAAAGCACATTGTGACACAGTTGAGATGGCATTGAGATTTAAGAGGTCGCCATTGAAATGTGATTGATGTTTCGTTGGGCTAGTGGATTTTTATTCATATATTGAAATTGCTATGCTGTTCCCATTTGCACGCCCCGGTGCCTGCTCATAACTTTCCCAAACACAAACAAAATCAAAGGAGAGACTGATAAACCTGAAGTACCTTTATTTACACTAGAGATGCGTGCACGTGAAAGATTATTACAGTATATAAGGCACCACTGCATCGAACCTGGAGACATAGGCTAGTACCTACAGCAGTCTAGCAGTGTAAATACATCTGAAAAAACCTATACCTATGAATTCAATCAAAACCATCATTGTGGTCTTCACTTTCGACTTAAGTTTATGACTAGAAGGGAAAGCGACTCAAAAGGCAGGACTTAAGCATACCCTTGTAACAACCAACTTTGAACACATGAACACTTGAAGCTGCTTGCGTGTGAATACACAGAAGACATCTGAATATGTTACATTAAAATGTTTCACACACTAACACATCACAGGAAGAGCTACGGCTGACTGTGAGAAGGCGAAATGACAGACTTAAAACAAATGACTTCACGTAAATATATACAAGCTGTAGCATACGTCTTTCACCACGATTAAAATTTAATGAAGTACCAAAGTAGACTTGCCTGAGCTTTGGCTTCGAGATGTATATATTTTCATGTTGTCCAATTATTTTATAAAATAACATCACTCAACATCTCTTAATTGACGAGACATCATTTTAAGAGTTGTCGGGCATGGTGAACACCTGAATCATATGTTTCTCACGAGCCAGGTTTGCTTTCTTCGGAAATAAACTTGTAAAACTTTTGTGTAATGAATGCAGCTTATCTCCCTGACACAAGTGAAGAACAAACAGTACACTATTTGATTATGTTAATTTGGGGTACAGAGAGTTTGTCGGTGGCATTTGCTCAATTTAGTGAGCTCATTTTTAGGTAATTTTTCTGGACTTGCACAAAGCTCATTAGAGAACTTTTTGGGGCCTTTTTCCCTAAGGCAAGGCTAATACCTTGAACGATGAGAGAAAAAATAATTATTTAGCACAGAAAATTGGTAGTAACACACGGCTAACACAATTCCAAACGGTAAAATAAATGGTCACCTGCAATTTCAGTATCAGGTACCCCAAAAATAGTCATAAAGGATGAGAAAAGGTTCCAATGACTCGACAGCCAGAATGGTGAGACAGTGAAAAACGCAAAAAATGCATATAGAAAACACCAATTACCTTAATTTCGCAGGTAAAATGCTATTAAAATAGCACCAGAATTTCGCTGCATAATATACATAAAGGTTGCATAAAAATTGGTACTAAACAGTAACTGAAAGACGGAGGGAGCTACAGCACTCGTGTTGAAAAAAATTACAAGGAAAATGATATATATGCGTATTTAAGCTCTCAATTTTCGCTCCAATATAAAGAAAAAGATCGCATGCACTTAGACCATAAAAAAGGTTCATGTGCCTGGAGAATGCAGCACAGTACAAAGAAGCGTCATGAGAACCGAAAAGTAGATCTTACTACGAATGCTTGCAACCTACAATCAGGCATGTGCCATGGCATGCCTTGAATGAATGAAATTTATAAATCTTACACACAAAAGAAGTTTCCACCACTCTTATTGGCTTCCTCAGGGGACTCCTTGAAGTTGAACTAGAAAAATGTACTCAGTTTTAAAAAAAAAAAAGAAGATAAGACCCTATAGCGTTCTTCCTGAAATAAACGGCGCAAATAACTTCATGTATCCATTCTATTGACACTTCGCCGATTCGGTGTACATTTATATTTCACAACCACCCAAACAGAGACGACAAGGATGAATTATGGTAGGAACACACATGAACGCTGGCTCAACTAGAAGTTTATTCTTGAAGACAAAGATTTTAGACACACTGGCCGACTTCACAAAGAAAAAGCCATGGATGCGCAGCAGAAACAGCCCGGCACAACAAAAAAGGACCGAAATACGCCCTGTAGTATAAACAGGTGCGTAAAAAACTAACAAACACATGAAAACTGAAAGGTTTGTCCTGTAATTGATATTAACGAGAAGTACTGCAGCAACTCTTTCCCACTAAGGGTCACAGAAATCTTCCTTATGAATATTTCTTCGTGATCAATAAATAATGCTTCCATAAGCCCTCTTGTGTTCTGGTCTTTGTGATGAAACAATCGTTCTTTCTGCTCTATACCTCAACACCACAGGAGTTCCAGAAGCAATATTTATTGATCACAAACGAAACAAATGCATAACCAAGATCTCTGTTGCCCTTTTGGGGAAAAAGTTGCAGTTCTCAAAAGAGTATTTCTCGTTGGGTAGTATCACTTAGAGGACAAATCTTTCGCTTTTTGGAAAGATTTGTCCGATAGTTCTCGTTTTTCACGCACGTTTATTCTACATGACATGGCTTTTTAATACTTTTTTCTTGTCGCACGTGGCTCTTTCTGCCACGCATGCACGGATTTTTACCTTTGTCAAGTTGACCAGTGTGTGTAATACCTCTGTAATCAAAAGTAAGCTTTTAGTAGAGCTTGCGCTCGTGTGAGCTCTTACCTATTTCGTCGTCAGCCACTGTTCGTGCTGCTGTTTACAGTACGCACGTATCACTTGGTTAGGCTGGTAAACATTCTCACAAACAAAGGTAAATGCCTCCCCTCAAAAAGTAGCCCCTCCTTTACTACTAAACGCCCGAGCAAATCGAAAGTAAGCCTTCACAGCGTCCATGTGGCAGCTAGTACACCGCAGAGCAGCACACAAAATAGTTGAAAATCCCGCTTGATGGAGAGTGGCAACAGAGATGCGAGCTTGCTAGTGAATCAGTCGCATATCAACGGGTGTCTCTTGCACGACGCCAAGGTGCTTTTGGCGTAGAACACTTTAGCACCTGGGAATTTGCTGCATGCGTAACCTGTGAGAAGGGAATGTGGACAGAAAATGAGATTACGGTGATTAAGTACCTGCTACACACTGCACATCACTACGCACGAAATAGAAGTACACACTATACTGGCAGGTAGGAATTTGCCACACTTCAGGAGTGCCGTCGAGAATAGGAAGAAATGGGGAAAAATATTCCCGGCAGGGGAAAGCGGGGAAATATAATCCCGGCTGTCTCGCAGAACCAAAGACTACGCGACAGTGCATAGCCGATAACAAGCAGATATCGAATCTTTGGGTAGAAGTCCAGCAGAAGGAATGACCTAAAGATACGCCGAGAGCGATGCGAGCGTGAGTGTGCGTGTACGAGTTACAACCAGTACCGCTCCTTTGAAGCTAGCCGCTCCGGCGTGGCTCCGATCATTCCGCGCAATTTATGTGCAGAACGTCGCGTACACGCCCCTGCGCGTTTTGCGCGGTAGCGTCCGCGCAGGGAGCTAGCTTCATGCACGCGTCATTCTTCACCACACAAATGGAGCTCGAGTGCGGCGCTAAGCTCGAGGCGACAACGCCCCGATTGGCGCTCCTTTCGCTTCTCCAAGCAACGCACATTCGTATCGATCCAACTCAAAAAGGCAGCAGAGAACGGTGGCATGTTTCGGTTATCGCCTATTAAAATTGGACAGTACGCCTACAACGGCAACCCGCCGGGCTAGATAAACATGCTTACTGCGGTAGTTTTGGCGGTGACAGGCGATAAGGTGAGCCCGTCGGCGGCTGTGTTCTTTGCCGGCGTCGTCACCACACCTCTTTTCATTTGGGCTGTGTATACGTGTACAGTCACCGCGCGGAAGCTGTGACTAATTGGTTGGCCGTTCACCGCAAATCCCAAAGAGGCGAAATATATTTCGCGGTGCGCCCCATCATTAGCCGAAACCTAAATCGAGGCACGCTTAACTGCTACGGCACAAAAAGTGATCGCACTAACCGTATGGTATACGATGAGCCACTACGGGAAAAAAATTCTTCTGATGTTCCACGTGCCAAACCAACGATCTGATGATGAGGCAGGTCGTAGTTGGGGACGGTGTATTTGACGTCCTGGAAATTTTTACGTGCATACAAGGCAAAATGCACGAGCGATTTTGCATTTCGCTCCTTTGGAATGCGGCCGCTGCAGAGATCGTATCCATGACCTCGAGCCCCAAATCGCCATGGCGGCCGCCATAGTTACGAAATGCGTAGGCGTGAAGTGCAACACTGCCTTCCGGTACGAGTGTGGTACAAGCGTAGCACAGCTGCACACCTGCTGCACAATTTGTCGCGGTTCTAATCTCGTAGTTCCTGCCTAAATACCTTGAAAGGCAGCGCGCCTCTCACGTATCGGAACGCGATAACAAGCGCTTAGACAGCCCACGTGAGCCCCCATGAAAGATGACGTGGCCACTGTACAAAATTATCACTGCGCAGAGAATCCAATCATTATTTTCAAATTATGTTCTCTCATACAAATTAAGGAAACGCTATTAGACAGGAACCAATGAAGCAATGCAATTTTACGCACATGGGGCGCCGCTGCCTCTTCGCCTACCATTGTTTCAAACGAAGTGACGGCGGCAGCGAGCGTTAGTATCGCGCGCTTTCGCTCCGGGGCATACGGTTTGCTTGAAGAAAGTGAACGGTGTGCTTAACATCTCACGCTCGTCAACGTCAAAATAGAAAAAAAAAGGCTACGTGCCCAAGAAAACGACATTACTTACCTATCTTCAGAACTGCGGCTGCGACTGTTTCGGGGTGCCTTCTCTCCAACAGGCATCGTGACCTCTGCCGCGCAACTCATCAAAACAAACAAAAAGTGAGCCAAGCACTTTAATGGATAAACGTCCCACTTATCGTCGTTAAAGCATTTCACTAAAATGTGCGTCATGATGTCCGACAAGAAAAAAAATTATTTTATCAAAAAGCACGAGGCGTGGGCAACTGCACAACTGCTACTAAGTAACTGGGTCCGAAAGCCGTTCACAGCTTCACTATTGTATTCAGTTATAAAAACCTTTCAAACACACTATAACGGCACTGAAAAACCGCAAATTTTTAAGAACAACCTAATTTGTAGCGTAAACAATAAATACTACGACCAGGGGCGTTATTCTGGACATTCCGCCATTTTCTTCGGTGCGTGACGTAGGCGCGACGCAAACAAAGTGGCGCTGGTGGCCAAGTTTTGCTTCCGTAATGCGACGCCAACTTGACGTTTTGCCTAAGAAACTGAAATGAAGGCACTGAATGTAGCGTTATCAGTAAAGCAAAACAGTTTTCCTCCGCAGTAAAAATAAAGCCGCTATCTCAAAGCATATGATTATTACATCGAAAAGGCTTCTCGCTTTCGTCGTCTGCTGCGCACAAGCCGTCGTCTGCTTCAATAGCTAGGATGCGTGTCGCCGGAAAATGGAATGAGTCATCTCATGTTGGCGCCAACGCGCTTGTTTTCTTGCTTGAGACAACATACGGGACCTACCAGTGGTGATGCGCGCACGTGCTAGGCCAAGTTATCGCTATATCGTGAAACGCAAGTGACTCAGCCCGACTCGGCTGGCTGAGAAACGGCCGAGTATCACCGATAGCGTTGCGCGCGCCAGAGATATCCACTAGCGCGACGCAAGCGCCGGCGCTGCCATCTCTTGTTCATTTCGCTGGTTACTCGCACCGCGGGAGGAAACTTCAAGGCGCGGCCTTGCGTACATTTCCTTTTATAAATTAGAAAGACGCCGTTGTCATAACTTTTGATTGTGCGAAAAGGCATTAATCTTGATTACAATACAAATGCAGCAGTGATAAGTGGACAACATTGCCGAAAGTTTGCTATGTTCAACCAATATTATTTCGTATAGACGCGTTCTTTTAAAAAATGATGGCCCCAAACACAAATGCCAACACTACCCGAGAGCGATGCAAATACTATGAGCACGCGTTATGAACAAAAGATTTTCGTGGCGCCAAACGGCGGGGAAAATGTGGCGATACGCATTCCTCTCGGCTGTCATTGTATATGGCTGCTCTCATTAGCATAATTCGCGCGGCTCGTCGCAGGAAAAATTATGGCGGAAAATCTCAGCATTGGCGGCCCAGCGCAACGTCACGCATCGTCAAAATGACGTTTACGAAACAGTCCTTCCTGTGACGCTCCTCACGAGATATTCCTTCAGCCAATCAGCAAGCTGGCATGGCGCATATCTTGGATCGCCACCACATTTTCGCGCGATTGCACATGCATTGCACTGGTTGTGCATGCTACCGCTCACATTCTTTTTGAAGTGCTAACATCGCAATATAGCTGCCAAGGACCCAAAAGATGTATTAGTCCATAAAATTTGCAGCTCCACGTCACGTTTCGTCATCTTGATGAAAACGCAAAATTGCATTTTGCAATACTTCCGCTTCCCGGCACAAATTTTAAAACACGTGACCTCTCGACAGCCAATCAGAGAGTAAACATGGCGGATAATGGCGGCCGTGCAGCCGCCATGCGTGTCGAGAATAGCACCCCAAAAATGTGATTACGAAACTAGCGGTAACCGTGTCTACTGTGGAAAGTGTGCGCAAAATGAAGCTCGGTTGCAACCATAGAGTTTCTCACTATAACACCTAGAGGGTAATCTGGCGCCACCGTCTATGGGAGTTTCCTAAGGGGGCACCGTGCCGTCATGGGAATGATGGTATATGTGTCTGCGAGGCTCGTGTTGGCTGGTGTTGTAAGAGGCTTCGTCTAAAACGTGGATATGGCTACGCAAATAACGCGTTTTCAAAGTAAAATCTTCACAAAATGTTTCCATTCACGCATATTACATCTTTACTCACCCACGATGCATGACCAAGCGAAGAAAATCAAGAACAGACGACCAACTGTTTCAAAGCGAGCGTGAACCTTGTCGTCCGTCCTCCAACTTTAGCGGCCCGCTCATACTTTTTACGTAACATGTAGTCGTACACACAATAACAAGTTCTCATAGTTAAACAAAACATGTTTTCGCGTAATAATAAAGCTAAAACAGCTTTTCACGTGCTGTTCTAGTAGAAAATGAATCATTGTGACAGACGGAACGGCACTTGCCAAGCGCTTCTTCAAGGTGTCCTGCCTCTACGAGAACGATGCCAATCCGAATCCACAATATACCGGCATTCCCATGCATTCCACAGCGCAGCAGCGCCAGATTTCCCTCTAGGCAATGTAGTGAGGAACTCTATGGTTGCAACCGCTTGCGCGCAAACATACACACCTTAACGCTACCTTGACGTTTGTAGCGCCACCTAGAAATAAATATAGCTACTAGTTTTGCTATTTTTACAAAAATAAGGCTTCTAAAATAGTTTGTAGTGTATTTGCAGATGACGAGGTGACAAATAAGGTATGATTGGAGTCCGTTACCTGTATTTCTTTCATTTCCCTTTGGTATTCTTAACTGAACATACGAGACCTGCAGGCTTCGGAGATGAGAGGACGACAGTTCGGCGAGGCTCAAATAAATCGCATTCTTCTTGCAAGCCGAGAGACGGGAGCAGCCGCAGGTACAGCGATTAGCTGCGATACTGTAACGGCCGTTCCTGAATCCGAAGCTCTTTGAAGTCAATGGTTATAGCGGGTGCGCGCTGCGATCTCAAAGCGCATTTGTTCTTTGATCTCTAGTACCACGGACATTGGATAAAAAAACTATATTTGCTTTACGGACAGAGGGTACGTCGCAGGAAATTCGAAGACCTCACCTGTGTATGTATGTAGCGTGTGCGCGCTTCCATGCTACGGTTCCCACAGCGCGTCCGATGCAAGAAGGTAGCGTCGTCGCCTGTCGGAACCTGTCTTATCGCCGGCTGCGCTGCCGCCGTGTCTACATTTGGGGAACTCCACATGCGCCTAGTCACCGTGATTGCAAGTGAGTTTCGCATTCTTCTGCTCCCCAAAACGTGATCATTTCGGTTAGTACCAATGGTTATGTCATCTAGTGTATGCTTAAATGACGATGACATTTGCACACCGGCGAAGAAATAAATCGTTATGAACTTGGGCGGTCATGAATCTAGTCTAACGTTGCAAATTTTACGTAGCGAAAATGGCTACGAAAGTGGGGCGGTCCCGGAGTTAGGCGCTTCAAAGCGCCAGCTGCAGTGACAGCACCAGGAAGTGGCGCGCGGCGCACGCGCGAAGCATTTCAGAGCTTACTGGGTTTCGAATGAGAGGAGTAGGCGTGCGCTCGTGGCCTATTGGTTAGAATGCCGGGCTTGACGGCCGACGTTCGATTCCACCCAATCGGTCATACATTATTTTCTTTAATTGAAAGCTAGGCGAAAGAAGAACCTACCTGCCGCAAAGTGACAGGAATGAGGTTGCAACGCATCGCAATAAACTTTTGGAATGTCTTCATTTGCGAGTCCTAATTATTGTATACTGGGCTCAACTGCTACACAACCATAAAAACTAGAAAAATCAACACAAATTACCCAATTGTTTATTGAGAACACTCAACGGCAATATTGTTGTGCAAGGCTTGAGTGAACTCAATTGCTATTGAAAATTTGTTGAAATCCGTTGTTTCAACAATTGCCCAACAATATATCAATGTTTGATCAACAGTCATTTTTGTACGGGATATATTTCCGTATAACCGCAGGAGGGGCGATACTTAAAAGAGGAAGAGTGTAAGGGAGAAAAGGAAATGTTGGGAGAAGTTGAAGAAATGACAAAAAACAAGGATGGCTACCCTCTCACGCTAACGTATCTCAGTTTTATTGAATAAAGGTACTGTGTGTCATGTTACCACGCCCGGTCTTTGGCGTGAGTACGATTATGGCGGAGTTGTACGGTGCCCGCGTGATAATGCATAGTCAAAGACGACAGCGGCATTTTGGTAACAATCACGAACAGAGAGTTCACTTACACTTAGAATTCGCAATGCTGTGCCCAGCAACAGCAACAAGATACGATGACACGACACCAAAGTAAGGCCGAATTTATCGGCCAGAAATACCTTTTCCAAGAGCAAGGCAACCAATTTTTTTTGAGCCGTCAGTGAAACGGTTCTTAATAAAGTCTAAAACAGTCGTCGCGATGTGTGCAGTCCTTGAAAAGTTGCTGACGATGTTGCAGTAGAATGAATCAAAGTCGTAATTCACGTCGTAAGGAGCTAGGCTTACGGTGAGATCCAGTGCTTGGTATTTCAATTCACAGATCTGAAGAGAAACAATGCCGTAGTGAGTGCGAAATGCTATTATATAAAATAAAAGCGAAAATATAAATAGGCTCTTTTTCTATCAGAACATTACCATACTAATTTGGTAAAATTAAGAAGTCTAGGACGCGCGCATCTTTGGCAAAAACTCAATAAAAAGGAAATCACCATGATTTATCACAACAGTGCGCGCATATGCACCAAACTGAAAGAATTGAGAGACGCGTAAACGGCTTTTAGTTCATGTTTTGAAGCGTTGAAGAAGTACTTCTTGCTTTGTGTAATATACGAGCAACGCTAATTATACAGTGACTAGTTTTTTATCACTGACGAGTACGAAGCAATGGCTGATCTCATTGGGCGCACAAACCAAAATAAGGCCGAATTTATCGGCCAGAAATACCTTTTCCAAGAGCAAGGCAACCAATTTTTTTTGAGCCGTCAGTGAAACGGTTCTTAATAAAGTCTAAAACAGTCGTCGCGATGTGTGCAGTCCTTGAAAAGTTGCTGACGATGTTGCAGTAGAATGAATCAAAGTCGTAATTCACGTCGTAAGGAGCTAGGCTTACGGTGAGATCCAGTGCTTGGTATTTCAATTCACAGATCTGAAGAGAAACAATGCCGTAGTGAGTGCGAAATATTATATAAAATAAAAGCGAAAATATAAATAGGCTCTTTTTCTATCAGAACATTACCATACTAATTTGGTAAAATTAAGAAGTCTAGGACGCGCGCATCTTTGGCAAAAACTCAATAAAAAGGAAATCACCATGATTTATCACAACAGTGCGCGCATATGCACCGAACTGAAAGAATTGAGAGACGCGTAAACGGCTTTTAGTTCATGTTTTGAAGCGTTGAAGAAGTACTTCTTGCTTTGTGTAATATACGAGCAACGCTAATTATACAGTGACTAGTTTTTTATCACTGACGAGTACGAAGCAATGGCTGATCTCATTGGGCGCACAAATTTTAATCCATGTGAAGTGACGTGACGAATATTACAGATGTAACTGCAACAACGCTTTACAGTCCTCCATATTTGAAAATTATCTTCGTTGGACCGGCCGTTTGTTGCGCTTAGGTTGTCGTGCGCCGCTATTATTCCTTCAAAGGTACCTCTAGTGTAGGGTAAAGGGGCTAAACTGTTTTTGCACTTGGAAAGAAGGTTGTCCTGTCAAGCAAGGATTTGCGCCTTTATTCAACGGTGTGTCGTTATGGTTAACTTTGCATATGTTATCACGGAACGTAGTGTGCTGAATATAGTAACGATTTTTTCATTTTATCGAGAAACCTCTGCTGATACTACGTTGAAGCGCGTCGTTTATGATCTGCAGTGCTTAGAAATCTGAAAGTTGCTAATAGCAGCTTATAAGTGATCATAATTATGCTTGAATAGGTCGAAGATGTGTAACTGCGCCTCCAATTTTCGAAGCATGCTCGGGAAAGTTGCAAAGAAAGTTGAGCTTCTTAAATGTCAAAACCGATTCATTTCGAATACAGTGTCAAATAGAAATTTGTCAGAGAGTATATGTATGACCTCTATGTACTACACCTATACTCCACGTGCATTTGCACGTGGCCAGAGAGCCTTTGGCTCATACTCTATTCACTATTGGCAGCACGACTCACCTTTATACGAAGCGTGTATCTACTGTCGAAGTAGACGACTGTGGTCCTTTCCGGTGTTGTTACGAAAGCATACATAGTTTTGTCAGACTTCTCGAAGGACGGCCCACTGACGTAGCCTTTCTTGGCGAGATCGCAGAACTAGGAGAGAAAAAAATGAGGCAGTGCTGAAGGCACGCATACCATTAGACTCTTTGATGAAAGCTGCGTAGTCCGATGTTCAGGGCGTATTACGGCTAATCAAGCTGACCACATTCTTAAAGCAGCTATTTTAAACTTTTCAGACATAAAATACAATATAATAATAATAATTTAGGTGCTCTTATAAGCATGTACCAGAAGGTCTTTTTCACTGCTCTTCGCGCGTTCTTCGCAACAACAACAGGTGCAACGACGACAGGAGATGCCATTAAGCTGCTGCGCCTCTGGTATAGACGCTGCGTGTAGGCGGCTGCCGCGAATCGTGGATGAAAAATTCTTTACTCTATCATGTGTGATGACTATTCGAGCTACAGTCGACACCGAATCGTATCACAAACTAGCGCCCAGCTCCAGCTTGTTCGTATAAACCGCTATGTGAGGAAGATTCGTATGTCGAAGGAACAATTCAGAGCGAAGCACTTATTTGCTCATTTTCGAACCGAGGTAGCTCCTGGGTGTAGCTTACTATCGAAAAATTTCTGAAACAGCCGTCAGCGCATCACAACCACCTGGTACACTTGCAGCGACAATTATCCGCAGGTTGAGCACGCAACATCACTGAAGCTGTTGCGGCGAAAACTAGGCAACGAAACCGCGATGGCCAATTGCCCAGAAACACCCCCCTCCCCCCACCCCAGAAACAGACATACGAAGCAGGAACACGGCAGATTCATTTTCACGTCCTGGGGAGCCTTGCGGCTTGACAAACCGCAGCTAAAAATAGTTGTCTCTCTCTCTGGTATCAAGTTATCTTGTACAGTGAAGACCTCACCCTATCGCTTTCCACATTTTTTCCACCATTAAGCCGAACATTTTTGTTCATCCTGAAAGCCCGCTCCCAACCGCCCACGCCCTGTTAACGCTCCTATTAGCTTTGAAAACTCGCGCTTCTGCATTGGGCCGTTTCCTAAGACGTTAGATTGAGTACTATCTTGGCATTGTTTTGCAAGACTCGAAAAGCAAGACACGGTCAATGTATTCTGTCAAGGTGTTTCCTTAGATTTTTGTTTTGCAAGGTAAACTTATATGAACATTCTTGTGCCCAAACTTTGTACCTTACTTGCTGTCGCTTCTTCTTTTGCCTTCTTATGATTTTACCGGGTCATCTAATTTAACTTCCAATTACATTGGGTGTGGTCGTCGACTTTTTTCTGGTTTTTCAGGTGCAGCTCTTTGTAAATTTTAGACGCTCGTTTTTTTTTTAACCACGGAACTCACACTTTTTTGAAAACCAGTTTTGCTCAGCGCTTCGCCTCCAAAAACGCCAAGCCTATGGCTACCTGCACTTCGTTTGTGATTTTAGCATGGCCCATTGTGCCATTGATAGCACCGACCCTCGGTAAAACGTAAGGTCTTGGGATCTGCTGTGACATTGAGCAGACTTTATTTGCCAGTGTAATAGAGAAGATTGTCATCCAGGCAATTGTAGCACGAAGCTAGAAAGGAAACTATGACGCTTTTGAGAAACCCACTGCTTTATTCCCTAGCTTCGTGCTACAGTGGGATGGACGACAATTGCGTTTTTCTTGATTCTCGCTCCACCGTACTGGCCTCTGCAGAACTCGTTTGCCTTTGCAAACGGCGAAGAGCCAGCACGTCCCCATGGTCGGCGTCTCTGCTGAAGTTAACGCGATCTGGCTCGTGGTCTCGGCCATACTTGAAGTATTCCTAAACTGCGGATATGCCTGTGGTGCTACTATTCATCCTAGATCGTGACGCCAAGTGAGTCTGACCGGAAGAAATATTTTTCCTCAGCTGACTAAACAGTATTGGGTCTGCTCAGCTCTTCACAGGCATCTGCGATGAACTGTCAACGTCGTGTAGTTTATCGCCTATAACAGCGTCGCAGTACTGATCAAGTTTCAACACCGATAAGGTAATGAATAGATTCTCTAAGCTTTCCGGGGGTGCTGTACTGCCGACAAAATGCGCCAGGTATATTACGCTTCAAGTTATGGACGCTGTGTACATAATAAAATCCATAAAACAAATGTCACCTGCCAGATACACAACCGTCTTTTTTTTTACATTTCCGACACAGATACATACCTGCATTTGTGTGGCCACAAAATCTTCCGGCCAGACCAGTACCTATCCCTAAGATCAATAACAAACAATGATAAATAGACATTTTTGTTTTTTGTTTTTTCGTTTGTTTTTTATTTATTTCTGTTTTTATGCCATCACCCTGACGCTTGGTGACATAGCCACATGTCGGGTTTACATAATCTGTGACCTTCCTAATAAACTTTCAGTTGCAAGTAACGCCGTGTCCTGTCTTTTCTTGTGCCTTAGGTTGCGTCGCAGTAGTTCGCGCTCTGAATTTGGCCATGCTTCCATACCAACTCGCCCATTTTTTTTTTCACTTTTGACTTATCCCTACCCCGTAGACTATTTCTACTAAAATCCGTACTAATACCTTAATACCTGTAATCAGTGCAAGCAAAAACCGGATCAGTTCAATATTATGTGGCCATCCACATTACGAGACGACACGAATCACCATATAAGTAATAGTTAGCAGTGGAAGGCCGTGTTGCAGTGCCCCCACCCTGACCAGCAAGTGAAGCTAATCAAGAGAGCTGAAGAAGTTCTCAGGGTCCAGGGTCTCGCGGCCGCGCCAACTCAAGGTCAACATTGGTTTCGAATGCAGTATTTACTCACTCACACACTGTGACGGTGAAGTTCTGTGACTCCGAAATACCATCGCTGGATAGAAATGTATAGGCTGGCGCAAACCTTTTAAGAACGGTTCCGAGTGTTATACTATTTCGAACAATGTTGCCACGAGACCTTCCTTGGGAAATATGGGACAACAACGCAGTGAAGCTTAATGTTTCTGGTACCTGACTCTAGGGATGAATGAGGGCAGACTCTGCCCATACCATGCGGTTTGCATAACGCCTGTCACGTAATTTTACGTCCGGTCGGCGATAATTATACGCAGCTACTATTTTCTACTGAAGTACATATGAGTGATGCCTCTATGGGAGATATTGGATCATGACAGTGTATGTAAATCTCCTAAATCTTACTTTTAGGAGCTTCATGATATTTTACCTCATATTGAAAAGGTCTGCAAGAATTCTCGCGCTACGCTAAAATATGCAACAAACCTATTGCAATACAGGAGCACTTGAGCTTAATATAGCAATCGCGGTAGAGTAAAAAGGAATTATTTCTTTACCGTTAAGTCCGAGAAAATATTTGATTGGATGTTCGTTCTACTAAGATAGCGGGGTATTGCAGAAAAGAAAGTACTCTGCATGAAAATTTGTCATCACAATAAAAACTGGCAGTTTCACATGAAGAACTGTGAATTGACTGCGGTAACAAATTATGATATTTCCATTAATGTCACCGAAAATGAGTTGAAAGTATGTCCGGTTGTGACAAGATCGCTTACTGCCTAACTCACCATTGCGATTTATTAAACTCCTTGCTTTATCCTCTCAGAGAAAAGATACCAGACTGAACTTCTCCGCCTGAATGAACTGAACCAATGTTTATTGCGATGTCAACTGCGTGAGCATACGACAGGTAATCGGCGCCATATTGGCGCCGCCACCATCGTGCTGTCTCGTTATTGACAGAGCGTGCGCAACCAGCTCGTGAATGGTTAGAAAGCGCAGAGGGATGCAAAGCGCACTTGGCTGCAAAGAAAAAAAATATAAGATTGCAGGAAGTACCGCCTAGCAAGGTTTTCTCGCCTCCGTAGCAACAGCTCAATGTTCTTGTTTCCGCAACAAGCAAGAACTTTGCGCACACACCCAACGTCTGTGCTTACGAGCGGCGTGTATACCACTGCCTGCTACGATTACAGTGGTGGTATAACGGGAAGTATTCAGAGCTTTTTCTATTTCAAGTCTTTATTTGGCCCTCCACGATTAGTGAAAGCATTGTTGGCCCACCTCCATGTAGCCTATCAGTCATGCGAGGCCTGAGAACCACGATGATTCCCCATTTGAAATGACGTCTAGATTGTAATTATGCATCAGTGGACAAAGCAAAAGTAAAGTAGTTATTTCCGATTCGGCGCCTTCTTTGCCGTTAGCCCTCTGCACTGACGATATCCTTGCGGATGGCGCTTACTTCACCAGTCTGTCACGCGACCTCACAAAACCGCGAGAACTCACCGCCTGAAAGTGACGTGTACGCGTTAAAGATGCATTAATACGCCGAACAAAACAGATCTTTTTTTAATAGTGTAAGAATGACCACCTGTATTTTAACCCCCCTACGATAATGCCGTACACGCGATGTAGGTATACCGAATAAATAAATAAATAAATAAATAAATAAATAAATAAATAAATAAATAAATAAAAAGAATGCCTCGGGTGCTATGCAGGATGCGCCGAGTTTGGCGAAACTCGGGATCTTCACGAGCTCTGGCGACACCCCAAGATGAAAGCACAAATGGTACCGAGACACAGTGTATCTTTCCACAAGCCTCCAGTTTCATTGGTTTATCTAGATTCACTATGGGTGGCTATCATTCCTTGGGCGTTGCCTTCTGGGCGGTCGACAAACTGGGGCTCACGTGATCATACCGTCGGTGCATGGTCGTGCCTTCTTTCACTTGTTTGTCGTTCCACTGAGTGCATTACACGGACAAGCGAGTTATAAAACAAATGCATTTAGCATAATATTATTAGTTAGTTTAACGTGGTTTAAAAGCATTTTAAAGCTTACAAGATGTAGACTGAATGTGTATTCGACTAATTTGTTATTTAGTACGCTTTGCATTATACCACGAGGGAACGCTGTGGTGGCGTCATCACATACATTCATCGGGCGAACATGGCGGCTAAACATCGAAGAGGCCCAGTTTAAACAAACTCGTACAACGAGCTTGCAGTGCGCGACGTAGTGATCAGGCTCGACGATGACCACTATTTCTTGGATAGTTCTGTTCCTCCGTGAGCAATATTTCCGTGCACCCCGAAAGACTGCCAATAGCTTCGGCGATTTTACAGATCGCAACGCGCACCCACTGTTGACGGCAGAATCCTGAACAAACAACTTATCCGGTGCTGCTTCTGTGAGTGCGCTGAGTTCCTCCCCTCTGCGTGACTGCGAGCGTCACGAATTTTGCATAGCGTGTGCCAAAGGAAGACAGCCGATATAGCTACGATGCGACAAGGAGGTGGTGCCGATGATGGATCTCGCAACCAACACAGTGAAGGAGACATCGACAAACTGCAGATAAGTATATTTCTACTGTTTCATATTTAGCATAATAATAGTGCACGGATTAAGTCACTTTCGTAGTAACGAACCGAATGTCCAGCAGTTTAAAAAAGGCATAGAGAACCAATGAGTGTTCGTGCTTTTACATGTGCGTGGGCCCGCGAAAATATGGAAAAGATAAAGGTAACCATCACTAACATGGTGAGATAACAGAAATTCATCAGTGACATTCAGCCCGCAGAATCTATGGAAGAGTATCTTTATCCAGGTGACATATCAATAGCAGGTACTGATGTAAAGCAGAAAACTCATACAGAAATTTCATGGTTTGAACGGCACGAGGGAGGCATTCCCGAATCGTGATCGCCACGTTACCGATATCCTTGAAAAATGTTTAGAATCATTGTATTCTACTGGTTATGCAATATGGCACATAAACCTGGAGGTTAACAAAGAAACTTGAGAAGTCGAGGATTGTGCAGAAAGCGAAGTAACAAAAATTGTTGGACATAGCATTAAGGCAGGAAGACAGTGGCGTAGTAAACCGTGGCAACTGATATGCTAGGTGAGATTAAGGAAAAAAAATGGAATCGGCAGGCAGGTCATGCACGTCTTCAATCACTTGTTGCCAATTTATAACAGGTTATTACATAAGCGGGACAGAATGGATGTCAAGTACTGCAGCCGAGGATGGCAGAAAATTGCGCAATGGGACAAAAATATGATGCTTGTAGGCATAGGATGCAATCAGCTCGCATAAGACGGGATTGTAGGGAGCGGCATTGGTTTTGCAGTGAACAAAAATAGGTTTGTGGTGCTGACAGTAGAGACTCGTGAAGGTGCGAGGACACCTCAGCTGTTGGCACACTAATAAACATTACAATTGGCTCTGAAAAAAACAACCCGTTATGAAAAATAAAGCAACGTTGTCCCGACAAATTCTTTTGTTATGCCCAAACTAAAATCTTCCACAGTTAAGGGCATTTAGTACCAATAGTGCAATTAGCATTTTTATTTGTAAATAGTGGTTTATATGCGGTTGATTCATTCCAACAATCCACTTTTTTTGCAGCAAGACATTCTGCTGCTGGAGGCACTCAACCGCCTGGTGGCAGTAGGCGAGCGCCAGGCACGTGCTTTTGAGAGTGTGGCAAGGTCCAGAGGGCTGCTCTGCAACAGCAGAATCAGTGCCCTCACTGCTCTCCAGTCGAGCCCCCAGAACACACCTTATAAAGGAGCTTTCAGTTTATTGTTTTGTTTCTCATTCAAGAGCATGAATAAAATTATGGCAGTAAACATTGTGCTGTGCATATTGGGACACTTGTAACATGCACTTGATGTCTCTTCTAAATAGGCAAAAACGTAAGACAACCTGTGCCACTCTTGGACCGAGTAAATGAAAAAGACACTAATGCAGCATATACGTAATTGTGCTGTTTGTTCTTTCTATGTGCAAGAATACAGTGGGTGTTGATTAGCCACAAGATGAATGGTGTGTGTATTTCACAATGAAAAGACAGGAAACGGCATGAGCTTAATAATGCTATCACGTATAGACTGTGCATATGAATGCAACACTCCCCAATTTAAACGTGCCATTACATGCATGTTCGATACCACATATTCTTTAACAATGTCATATATTTGCATGTACTAATTTTCACACAGCTTAAGCCCATGCATAGCTCACTTGTGATGTATCCATGTCGTGGGCCAAATAATTGTACACTTTGTCCTTTTGTGTTGTATGAAAAGCAGCATCCTCTAGTCAGGTACAACTTCACAAGACAGGAGAGGCCCCGCCCAGATGACCAAAGCGCAGCTGCCCATTGCCTCCACGTCTAAAGAAATAGTCCCTCTCCAATGAGCGGGTATTAGTGCGTCCAGCGGCACGACGTCAGTGTAGAGTGTGTGCCCAGTGGTGCAGGCTTGTGTTCACCTGCCATTGAAGTGCAGATTCTGCGGCCTCCTAAAGTTGTATCCGACTATAGAATCACGTAATGCGTTGCACTGGTTGCATAGACTTATCAACTTGATAGCACACAATGATCAGGAACAGAAATCTATAAAGGTACCCAAGCAAAGCTGGCTGGCCACACTTCCATTATGAGGGGCTGTAAACAGTTCGCACCAAATATTCCCATGATATCCTTGAAAAAGAGGTGGTGTTTGGCACTTTAGAATCAAAAACAGATTACAGTGAATGTTGTGTACCACGTTAAAACAAACTGAGCTTGGTTATCTGCACAGCATGTAATGAAAGCTTCTGCTTCACATAGGAAACAAAGTGCTGTGTCCAGTACAACTGTCGAGTTTGCTGTGGCACCTATTATGTCATTAGTGTCAACATACAAAATTTCAAAGGCCATTCATTTCACCATTATTTTTGTATGATGGTTCTTTCAATCAGTGCTTGTATTACATGAGCAGGTGGATTTGAAAGCAAAGCTTTGTTTGCAAACCTTCAGACTTCCATAATTGTGTGGCAAGGCACTGGCATGGTGTCGAATAGCTCACACTTCTTCGGTCCTGCACCAAAGAGGCCGAATGCTCTATTTGAAGTTGGACCGCGCAACAATTCGACGGCACACAAAGAAGAGTAACACACACAGAAGAGCGTTCTGCTGTGTGTATTTCTCTTCTTTGTGTCCCGTCGAATTGTGGTGCAATTCAGCTTCAAGCTTCTGTACCGATACGAGTCTTCAACCTCTCCAATGATCTAGTTATTAAGCCACAATGGCGCACATCTTTGAAATGTCCCAACACGAATTAGCTCTCCAACAAATCACCACAAGCATAAAATTTTGCTGCGCAGGTGTATGCATGTGCCATATTCTGTACCACTCAACTCGCAGGAATCAAAGGGGCAAGCATTAACCAGCCTTACTGCTGCCGTTACCATCATCATCATGACACCAATAGAAAGACAGTGCTGCGTTTCAGTAAAGGGAGTGCTGGAGGGAAAGGTGTGACAGCGAGGCTTGAAGCTTACAACAAAAATAGCATTTACAAGACATGTTCAATGCCAAAATATGCTGCATATTGCTCATCCTACTTTCGCATTGCGGCAAGCTTTTACACGTTTGAGCATGCCACAGTTTGTGTAATCATTGCTCTAAAGCTGTAGAAAAGGTCTATTCGCTCTGCAATCTTTATTTTTATCATGGCGGGTTAAAGACCCACTTTTCATTGGCATCTGCAGCACATTTCTCCCGATATGTAATTTTGCCTTGGTGGTTCACGACATCTTCACGCACACCGAGTTCTGCAGAGCAATGCTACTGCTGAAGAATTAGAGCCCTATTATGAGACGAAAATATACGATTTGTCCATACAGAATAACGCTGCCCCCGCCCCCCCCCCCCCCCCCCTAAAGAAATACACTGAACCACTGGCACATGCACCAACAGTGAACACAGCAAACACTCTGAAGTATTTTCTTCATGCAAGCCAGCACACTCAGATTCTCAATGCATTTTCATTTCGCCATAAATGCATAGGCACTACCGGCTTGGTGCAACATCCGCATCTCGCACTGCAACGAATTTTGCAATGCCTTGCTGTTTCATAGTGCGGCGGATAGATGACGCATGGCCATAATTCAGCATTAGCATACTAACTTGTAGTAAGTACTAAGTAATCTCATAAAAAAACAAGTTCTTTATGAGATTAGCATTCGCAGGGTACTTCACACAATTTGTGATATCCATTTATCTATTCGTACTTCATTAACCTCTTTCCCCAAAAAGTGAGCCATTTGGAAGGCACCCTGATAGATAAGTAGAACAATCTGTAAAAATTCAGCAACCAGCGAAAAAGTCATTATCATAGGCTGTCGCATGTGTGATGTCGGTAACACAAAATTTAAGTCGGCTACACAGAAGTGACAAATTTGGCAATATGGTGCGTCTAGATATTGCTTCAATGATAATCACAGTAACGCTGACTTTGAACGCACCTTAATTCCTACGTACGTTCCGTCGACACACCCGATTACGTTTGTAATGTTGCCGCGAAGTAAGAAGCGTTCTTTTAAAAATTCCCGCTCAGCCGCAGTCTTCGGGATAGCCAGCCACCGCTTCCGCACTGCCGCATCAATAAGCGCATCAGACATCTCTACCACAGAGGCTCACAGTAGTTTGATGACGTCCAATGTAACGTTTGGCACCGACGCTTCCCTGAAAACTCCCAGTCCCGTAGAAACTGAGGGCGCAGAGGACTTGCTCTTCGACGGTGAGCGAATGAAGCCCGCCACGCTGTCTCCATATACGAGAGTCTTCGCCTAGCTCGTCACACAGCCAGCGCACTGATGTCTTCGACAGGCGAAAATGACGCTGAAACTCCACGGCGGTCATGTACGTGAACGGGTCCAGACGGTCATACTGACGCTTGCTGCCGCTGGATGAAATAACACAGGCTGCTGATGCCGCCACCACGTTCCCGAGTTGAACTCGGAAGAGGTTTTGCGATGCACGAGTTTAGCACGAGTTCGCCTGTCAATCAAAGCCATAGGTCACGCCCCGCGCGAGGCATGTAACTCTTGTGTGCGCACCCACCACGGTTGGGCCACATCTTTTGGCAACAGCGACACGGTGCCGAGCTGACAGGCATCAACAATATTCACCACCGACATAAAACACGCGCAACGCACTGTCATCGGTGTTGTACTGTGCACTACTATCAAAAACAAATCGTTGACTGTCGCTGGCTTATGCATATATCTTCTCGGTCTGAGATGGCCCCACAGCATGGTTTCATTGCCTGCATTGTGGCGACGTAGCGCACAGTAAATAATTATCGGCACGTCACTGTAGCTGCTTGCAAGGCGTCGATGCACCGAGGGTGACGACGATGCTGAGGAGTGCGTATCGCAGCAGTCGTTTCAGATGGCTGCTCTGTCATCGGTGATGCATCGGAGCCACAACGTCGTAAACACGATCAGCGTCCGAGGATCGCTCGCTCTTCTAGACCCAGTGCAATGGCATTTCTTCATCACAAGCACTGCGCACTCAACAGTTCCAACACCTTCCTCAGTTCGAAGCCTCATTTCATAACCGCACACAAGAGCCCTCACCTGCCAAAATGCGATTGCTGCGGTGTCGTTACGATATCCTTCTGCGATCGCTGCTGCCTCCAGCATAAGTAATCCGCAAGCACCTTGGTGCGCACAAAACACTGAAATACTGCGTACATGCGCTCAGAGGCACTTTCACTGGGCAAGCGATGAGAAGCGATGAATTGTGTCGCTGGGAAGCACGCACTTCTTCGCAATGCATCGCCGAGGCTTCGCTCACAAAGATAAACTGGTACATTTTCACTGAACTGCGTCACAGCGGGCACTACGGACCGCCATTTTGCAGCGACAGCCGTTGTTCCCGTATTTATGACTACTGTGTCGTTTTTAGTTGGTAAAGCAGGGCCCTTAAAGTGCCTTCAATGAAGAGCCGTACCGCGGCGCTGCGTTTCTATTCCCCTAATAGAGAAAGAGTGGTGATCACTGACATTACTGAGAATAGTACTGTAGCGCCCCTAGGTGACTTCTCACCATATGAACTGCCTCGGGCCTGCGACCCGCTTCAATGTATCCGCTTCTAAGCTTTCGCCTCACTGTCGCCACACGCGGCAAGAAGTGCAAAATTTAATAATTACCTCGATCTCCATTTGTCATCAGAAATTTCTAGCATTCAAAACGAAAAACAGACACTTAAAGAAATAAAAATGTTCGTTATTTTATTTGTTGCATTTTAACGTATTCGTTTGAGCGAAAGCGTAAGTGCAAAAATGCGCCGCATGTACGCTGTTCGCATTCGATGGAGGATAGAAAGATAGTGCCCGAAAGAGGAGGCACGCCCTTGACGCGCCCGCGAAAGGCGTGGCAAGCGGCTCACGGCAAGTGTGCAGACAGACAGCGGGACAGTCACGGTATTGATAACAATACGCGGCGCTGGCGCGTTTCGTTGTGCAGCCGTCTGCGCTTGAAACGTGGAAGCAGCGTCCCGCGCAGGGTGCGCTCATGTTGTCATACACGGGTTTTTGTCTACGTATTTTTTTGCCTGCAGCCTTTGCGCGTCCCGCGCTATCTCCGTTCACTGACTGCCGTCGAGCAAACTCGGGTAAAACTCGGGTGAACGAGAAACTCGGCGCATCCTGCATAGCACCCCTGGTTTCTAAAAGAATAGAAGGCGGTTGGGCACCGATTGCTTTGGCACGGACTGCTAGGAGCTGCCGGAGGGCATATTTGCGTGTAGTAAACTTTGTCGCGTTGCATATAACGTAGCAGAGCTCTTTGGGAAAGTATACAACCACGCACTGACCAACTGTCGTCGGATTAAGCTTCCATCACGGAGGCGCGATTCTTGACCAGGAACCACAAACTAAGTACGGGAGAGCGGACCAATCGCAGACGAGGGCGCCGCCTTCCTCATCCGGGAATCTACTTTCACTTCGCTGCTTCGGCCCTACCAAAAACGAGTGCACTTGAGCGTGCTCCTCGCCTCTACGACGGCCACTTAGATAATTAACATCGCTGAAAGTAAGCAATCCGAAGCTCTGTGAAAGGCAACTGGATGTGAGCTCCCATGAACGTCGATATCATTTGACTGAACACGTAAAACAATGCTGCTGGTTACTGCCCGTTGCTTCCTTCGGTGGCGACCTAAACTTTAAGCCAGGAGATAGGAATAAGAACATATTGGAACAGTTTTACGTTACACGGCACCAGGCTTGAACTAAACGAGCGTAACTGTCAAGCTAAATCTACCTGATCATTTGATCAACGGTGGCAAACTCCGAATGTTTCTCCGTAATCCTCATCTTGTCGTCCGTAGAGGCGCAACGGCCAGTAACGCCATTGGCTGCGTTCTTCACTTCGCCAATGTTGTGACACGCCTGGTGACAGCAGGGTGCCAGTGCTACTGTGCACTTCGGGTTGTGTGGCGTGCAGCGTCGTGCCATGTTGACTACGTGTACAACTACGACACCGTATAAAAAGCTGATGTGTAATACTGAGCACTGCAATTGCTATCAGTGCAGCTTTGATACATTTATACCATTCTGGTGAATTCATGCATACGTAGCGTCGTATTGCATTCGCGCTAGCTGATTACACACACACACACACACACATATATATATATATATATATATATATATATATATATATATATATATATATATATATATATATATATATATATATATATATATATACACATATATATGTTCTTAGGCCGAGAAATGGAGTATTTCGTAAACATACTGGACTGATGAAAGCTAGGCGCAGCGGCCCGCTAAAAGCAGCTGTGGGTATATATATATATATATATATATATATATATATATATATATATATATATATAGATATACATATACTTTTTGTGAAGATTCACGAAACGACTACAAAAACACCTAAATAACCGCTTTGCTGCGGAAGAATAGCGACGATCGGTGTGGCCGTGCAACATACCTGAAGGGGATCCACGTCTTGCGAAAAATTTCCGGCAACGCAATGCGAGAACATCGTTTCGTTAATGGGCTTTTTTACTTCAGGCTGATACATCCGGGCTTTCAGTGTAAAAGAAATTGCAAGGGGACTTTGGATGTCTTGATCCTGACGAAGACACTTTGCAAGGACCAGCGCATCTACCTGACGAAAAGATCAACAGATGGTACACACACACACACACACACACACACGCACATATATATACATATATATATTCTCAGGCAGAGTAATGGAGTACTTCTTTAACATATTGGAAAGACGAAAGCTAGGCGCAGCGGGCTGATAAAAACAGCTGAGTCAGCGAACAGCAGTTCCTAGGTTTCTTCTGAACCTCACTATCTGTAAAGTTTGATCGATGTACGGTTCTTTGCTGCCAAAGATAGAGCGATCAAAATGGCGGAATTTAGCGCTAGATTTTTTTTTTTTTTTTTTGCACCAGGCTCATCGCAAAGCAACACTGAACATTTGGTTGCCTAATGTTTTCGACACCATGGTTTTAAGTATCAATTACTGGTCGCGATGATTGAGTGACTGTTTGAATATGGATATATTTGTGGCGAGCGCATTAGCTTTCTTGTAAGCCATGTGTATTTGTAATGTTCAATGTATTTTACTTTGGTTATGAACGACAACAAAACCTTAACAAAATAATTTTGCAGTGTGTTCTACTTACAGTGCAAAAAAGCGAAGGCTGAGTCTTTCGCTGTACTAAACTCCAGCCTAAATGTTTTTGCCCCGTTGGAGAAGCTGTAGATCTCAGAGCCAGTAGTAAATGCGAAAGACCCTCGATATGCGCTCAGTTATGTGCTCCGCTTCGTATGCTCTCCCGCAATGTCATTCGCGGTATCGAATGCGCATGTACAAAGGTCATGTAACGTATCGCGAATTCTAAATTTTTCAACCGCCAATATTCAGACAGGTGTGTCCGGAATTGTATTCCGGCGCGCGAGGATATTATCTGCGTACGCCTCATATCTTCAGTAGTGCTGCAAACAACTTTTGAAATTGAGTACAATATCATTGTTTCGCTACATTTTCTTGCTAGAGAACAGATAAGTGTTTAGTGATACAACAAAGCGTAATTCCCTGACTCGTCTTGAAGCCAGGCAGGCCTATAAGAATTTGCCAATTTCTCACTTTGCTGGCTCGCCAAATGCTATTTGCTGCAAAATGAAGAACTGCGGCGTAAATAGCTGTTAGTGCGCTTTCAAAAGCTGAAAACTACTTTTGCGATCTATCACCCATCAACGCAAAATATTGTTTTAATTTTTTTAAGTACATTGCATACGGGCACAAATAAAGTATTTTTACACTGCTTGGTAAATTTTTTGCTACCTCTTACAGATACAACCATTCATTTTTTATAGGTGATATGGACTGCCTTAAATACCAATATTCAATAGATTGGACATTGCACTGCTCTCTAGCAACAATTCGAAACACAATAAAGAGTGCTTTTCTGATGCATAATTGGCAGCCAAAAAAATATAGTCTGTAAGCAAAAAAGAACAAATGAAATATGAGCGAGACACAAAACTCACTGCGGGCCTCAGAAGCATATATGTGATGTCAGGGCGGAGGTACCTATGCGTGCCGGAAGCTTATTAACTAAATAGTCTGCTGCACTCCTTAAAAAAACTGTTTATTACGAGATTTTGGCCACAGACCGACCTTTCTAAAGACGGAAAACCAAGTCTGTCCTTATGCCACTTTTACAGCTTAAGAGGTAAAAAGAAAAAGAAAGAAAGGAAATAAAGAAGCAAACAAAGAAGAAAAGTGTGAAAGCGAATTGTAAAAAGTACTTATGCCAATGAACACTGAACAGATTGCGTAACAAGAGCTCACTTAAACGAGTGCCCGAATTACGAAGGCCACAAAACAGGCTAATAACCCTGTCACACGGACAAACTTGAGTGCACTTTGAGCAAGTGCAATTCAGCGCGCTGAGCGTCATTTTGGCGGTGCACTGCTACACGAGAAGGAAAAGTTTTTTTCTTGAATTTGTGGCGATACATATGTTACCTTTTAAATGGGTGCACAAAAACTGCTTGTCATTGTTAGAAACAGCATTTAGAATCAACTTCATAACAAGAGAAGTAATTTATTGCAACCTCGATAACAACATCATTCATCACGAGCCAAGACAAGACAGCAAGACTTAACCTGTACCGTCCAAACAAAGTGTCCCGCATTACAACTGCGAGGGGGTAAGCCCGAGCCCCCTCCGGAGTTTTCCGGGGAGGATGCTGCCCCCTTCGGCGATGCCCAAGCCTACTCCGCCCCACCCCACCTAAAGTTCGTTACCCGAGTTTTGTTGCCCTAATAATTTGAGCTTTCTCACCTGAACTTCTATTGCTGCTAATAGCTCACTGCATCATTACTGGCGCGGTGATGCATGGCTCCTATTTTGAGAATTTCGCTTTCTGAAAATCCTGACAATAGGATGACAAGCGCACTAAAAGCGCAAGCGGCGGCTGGCTCATCCGTACTTTATCACTTCAATATGGTTTTAAATTTCTGTGTGAACACCACGCTGCTAATTTGAGGGCGCTGATTGAAGATGCGCGTGGAGCAAAATTGCGTTTTACTTTTTATCGTCGGCTTTCTTTACCAGTCAGAAACTTTGGTACGCAACCAGTACTTCGCCGAAAATACCGCAGTTAGATATCCCTTCGCTCTGCCTGCAAATATTTCAGTGAAACTTTCAAAATTACGAGAGTACTCCCGGCTACTCCAATGTACTGGATACCATGTGCACTAGGTTTTCTTCGAGTACGTCGCTGAAAATACCGCAGTTAGATGTCTCTTGGGTGTGCCTGCAAAATGTCTCTGTGATACTTTTATAATTAGGATAGTACTCGCGGCTACTCCACTGTAATGGATACCATGTGCACTAGGTTTTCTTCGCGTACGGCGCTGAAAATACCCAGTTAGATGTCCCTTGGCTGTGCCTGCAAATGCCTCATGGACACTTTCTTGATTGGCAGAGTACTGGCGGCTACTCCACTGTTCTGGAAACCATGCGCAGTAGGCTTTCTTCGTGTAACGCAATTCCAATTTCTTTAAATACATGGTGCATGATAGTTGGGGCACCCTGTGCAATTCACTCAATAACGGAAATGAGGCCAAGCCGAATTCCCTCCAAATCCGAATCAACAGCAGTCCTGCACAGCAGCACTTATGCTCGCACTCACGTTAAAAAAAAAGATATATAGAGAGAAACACTGCAGTTTCTGCGGAAAGGAGAAGCAGTAGTAGCGATACCGATTTGTGCGACAATTTCACGAAGTTTGCTCCATTGAAAGACGCCAAATGCTTGGTGGTGCTTGAAGGCTTATGCTGTGAAACTGATCTGCCTCCTATGATCAGGTCTTGTAAATATACATATATATATATATATATATGTATATATGTCGTCCCTGCAAACTTCTTAATCGGATCCGGCCAGCTAACTTTCTGCCGCGCCCTGGTACGCTCCCCTTCCCTTGGATTCCAGTGCGTAACCCTTAATGACCACCGGTTATCTTCCCTCCTCATTACATGTCCTGCCCATGCCCATTACTTTTTCTTGATTTCTACTAAGATGTCATTACCTTCGTTTGTTCTCTCCCTCAATCTACTCTTTTCTTATCCAGTAACGTTAGACCCATCATTCTTCTTTCCATAGCTCGTTGCGTCGTCCTCAATTTGACTAGAACCCTTTTCGTAAGCCTCGAGGTTTCTGCCCCATACGTGAGTGCTGGTAACACCCAACTATTATACACTTTTCTCTTGAAGGATAATGGCAACCTGCTGTTCATGATTTGAGAATGCCTGCCAAACGCACACCAGCCCATTCTTATTCTCATTATTTCAGTGCCATGATCTTGATCAATGATCTGGTCAGTTAGCATGCATTGCAATTGGTCCCCTGAGTTGCTAAGCAAGGCAATATCATCAGCTAATCTCAAGTTACTAAGGTATTCTCCATTAACTCTTATCCCCGATTCTTCCCAATCCAGGTCTCTGAATACCTCCTGTAAACACGCTGTGAATAGCATTGGAGGGATCGTATTTCCCGGCCTGACGCCTTTCTTTATCGGGATTTTGTTGCTTTCTTTATGGAGGACTACGGTGGCTGTAGAGCCGCTGTAGATATCTTTTAATATTTTTACATACGGCTCGTCTACACCGTGATTCTGTAATGCCTCCATGGCTGCTGAGGTTTCGACTGAATCAAACGCTTTCCGTAATCAATGAAATCTATATAGAAGGGTTGGTTATACTCCGCACATTTCTCTATCACCTGACTGATAGTGTGAACATGATCTATTGTTGAGTAGCCTTTACGGAATCCTGCCTGGTCCTTTGGTTGTCAGAAGTCTAAGGTGTCCTGATTTTACTTGCGATTACCTTAGTAAATACTTTGTAGGCAACGGACAGTAAGCTGATCGGTCCATAATTTTTCAAGTCTTTGGAGTCCCTTTTCTTATGGATTAGGATTATGTTAGCGTTCTTCCAAGATTCCGGTACGCTCGAGGTCATGAGGCATTGCGTATACAGGGTGGCCAGTTTCTCTAGAACAATCTGCCCACCATCCTTGAACAATACTGCTGTTACCTGATTTTCCCCAGCTGCCTTCCCCCTTTGCATAGCTCCCAAGGCTTTCTTTACTTCTTCCGGCATTACCTGCGGGATTTCGAGTTCCTCTAGACTATTCTCTGTTCCATTATCGTCCTGGGCGCCACTGGTACTGTATAAATCTCAATAGAACACCTCAGCCACTTGAACTATCTCATCCATATTAGTAATAATATTGCCGACTTTGTCTCTTAACGCATACATCTGATTTTTTTCAATTCCTAGTTTCTTCACTGCTTTTAGGCTTCCTCCGTTGCTGAGAGCACGTTCGACTCTATCCGTATTGTTGCAGGAAGAAAGCAGGCCCACGAGTGTAAAATAATGTATATTTACAACTGAGGTATATGGCGGTCAGGCAACTGCCAGACTTCGCCTTCCTCTAGTCTAATTCAACTTCCTTCTCTTCACCATAACATCACCCTCCTGGCAGAGTATCTCCGTCCCGGTGCAAGTTACAGAGCCTCACTTAATGGGGGGACATAGGGCTTGAGCCTGACGACGTGAACAACATCGCTTGTGACGTTAGGACGCACTGAAGGCTGACCGACTGGGGTGATCTCGTATGTCACGTCGGACAGTTGGCGTAAGATCTGGTACGGACCAGAATGACGGGAAAGTTGTTTTTCCGAAAAGCCGACGCGACGTGAAGGCATCTATAGAAGGACAAGGGAACCAGGTGGAAAATGGGAGTCTCGGTGCCGAAGGTCGTAGTGTCGCTTTTGAGAAGCTTGCGATACTGCGAGGCGATGATGGCTGACTTCTCGGGCCTGGGTCGCTAAGTCAATAGCATCGCGTGCGTAACCAGTGCTGGTTGATTGTACTGCGGAAGGTAGCAACGTGTCAAAGGGCAAGGTGGGGTCGCGGCCATACAACAGGTAAAATTGTGAAAATCTGGCAGTGTCGTGACGGGAGGAGTTGTATGCGAAAGTGATGTATGCTAATGCGACGTCCCAGTCGCGGTGATCGTCGGAAACGTACATGGCCAGCATTTCAGTTAGCGTGCGGCTGAGTCGCTCGGTGATGCCGTTCTTTTGAGGGTGGTACGCGGTAGCAATCTGGTGTTCTGTAGAACAGGAGCAGAGCAGATCATCGACGATCTTCGATAGAAAGTAGTGGCCGCGATCCGTCAGCAACTGGCGAAGGGTGCCGTGGTGCAGCATGACGTCGTATAGTAAGAAGTCGGCGAAATCTGTAGCGCAGCTGGTTGGTAGCGCTCGTGCGATGGTATATTTCGTGGCATAATCGGTTGCTACAGCAATCCATTTGTTTCCTTTGATGGAAAGTGGAAAGGGACCAAGGAGGTCTAGGCCCACACGGAAGAAGGGCTCTGTAGAGATATCAACTGGTTGCAGCAAACCAGCGGAAGGCATAGCAGGCGTCTTCCGGCGCTGGCACAGGTCATAAGAAGCGACATAACGGCGCACAGAGCGATAAATGCCGGGCAAGAAGAAGCGGAGCCGCAGGTGGTCATATGTACGAGTGATGCCCTCATGGCTGGCAGTAGGAGCGTCGTGAAGTTGCTGGTGCACGGCGAGTCGAAGGTGCTTGGGAACGACTAGGAGGAGCTCCGGGCGGTCAGGACGAACGCTACGACGGTGTAAAGCTCCATCGCGCAAGGTGAACATCCGGAGGGACGGGTCATTGGGCGAGGAGCTTAGGCGTTCCATAAGTGTTCGAAGAACCGGATCTTTGCGCTGTTCGTCGCTAATATGGAGGAAGCCGTAGAGGGATAGAACACTGATGTCCGAGTCTGCATCGGTATCGTCTGGATGACACGCGGGATTGTGGCACTTGTAGTCAACGTCCTTATGCAGGCGCCCTGACATATTTCGCGAACGCCCATACGAGCGCGAGACATTCTCTCTCAGTAATGGAGTAATTTCGCTCGGGCGTGGAAAGAAGGCGGCTAGCGTAAGCGATGGCGCAGGCTTCGCCCTGCTGAGGCTGAGCGAGGACAGCGCCGATCACATGACCACTCGCGTCAGTTCGTACTTCAGTGGGCGCAAAAGGGTCAACGTGTGACGGAATTGGGGAAGTTGTAAGCCGCTCAATCAGGGTAGAGAAGTCTTTCTCCTACAGTGGTCCCCAAGAGAAAATGACATCTTTCTTAAGACGGTCAGTGAGAGGGCGAGCGATGTCGGCAAAATTTTTCACAAATCGCCGGAAATAAGAGCATAAGCCCAGAAAACTACGGACATCGTTTGCTGAACAAGGTACAGGAAAATTTCGCACAGTGTGAAATTTCTGTTTCCTGAGGTTGAATTCTGGCGGCGTTTACGAGATGGCCGAGCATGTGAATTTCACGGCGACCGAAATGGCGCTTGGAGGAGTTTAAATGAAGGCCAGCCCTGCGAAACACGGAGAGTATGGTTGTGAGGCACTGCAGGTGGCTCTCAAATTTTGGCAAAAACACAATCACACCATCGAGGTAACAGAGGCATGTAGGCCACTTCAAGCCACGCAAGAGAGAGTCCATCATGCGCTAAAATGTAGCTGGCGCATTGCATAATCCAAAGGGCATGACTTTAAGTTGGTACAGACCGTCCGGTGTGACGAAGGCGCTTTTCTCGCGGTCCATCTCATCGAGGCTAATCCGCCAATAGCCGGAGCGGAGGTCAATTGATGAAAGGTATTGGGATCCGTGAAGGCAGTCAAGAGGGTCAGCAATGCGAGGCAGGGGATAAACATTCTTCTTTGGTATCCTGTTGAGGTGATGGTAGTCAACGCAGAAGCGCCACGAGTTGCCTTTTTTCTTTACTAAGACAACCGGTGATGCCCACGTGCTACTGGAAGGTTCAATGACGTCCTTGTCCATCATCCTGTCTATCTCTTTCTGTATGATGGCTCTTTCTGTCGCGGAGACACGATATGGCCGCCCATGAGTGGGGCTGGCGTTACCGGTGTTGATGCGATGCGTGACAACAGATGTCTGGCCAAGTGGACAGTCGTCCAAATCGAAGATGTCCCGATAAGATGACAGGAGGTGACGAAGAGCTGCTGTTTGCTCGGAAGGAAGGTCAGGGGCGATCATAGAAACATTGTCTGCAGAGGTCGAGTACGGAGGACTGGGTGACAAAGGTCCATTGGTACTGAGGAAGGACTCAGAGGACAAAGAAGAAACATCACACTCTTCCAAGAGTGATATGCGCCATGGCGATACCGTGTGACAGCACATGCGATGAAAATGCAAAATTGAGGATGGACACGCGAGTGCAGTTTTCGCAGATCCAGATTAAGGTGCTCGGCAGGGCAATATTGCGCGACAAAACTACGTCAGTAAGCGGCGACACGACGTACTCGCCGTTAGGTACGGCAGGAGAGGGCGTCAGGAGGACATTTGTAGCTGCTTGTGGAGACAGCCTTGCAAACTCAGCCGAACATAAGTGGTGTGAAGCACAAGTTGTTGTGTCGGCAGGAAGCGGCAGATCCAACTGTACAACACCTGCGCAGCAGTCAATTTGGGCAGAGTTTTTCAAAAGGAAGTCGATGCCGAGATTTAGGTCGTGCGGACAGTGTTTAAGGACGATAAAGAGAACAATGGTATAATGGCCCCCAATGGTCACACGTGCTGTGCACATTCCAAGGACAGGTTAAGTACTCCCATCGGCGACTCGCACTGTGCCCGGTGCGGCAGGTGTCAGAACCTCTTAGAGCCTTCGGCGGAGAGCAGCGCTCATAACTGAAAGCTGCGCTCCTGTATCAACGAGAAATCTAACAGGAACGCCATGAACTTCAATGTCCAGTTGGTTTCCACTTGTAGGCAGGGTCAACAGAGGATTTGTGGGCCGGGTCGGAGTTGCAGCTTCACCTCCGGGAGCTGCACCGCCTAGTTTCCCGAAGCGAACGACCGGCTGCAGAAGGGGACGAAGAGCGGTGAACGATAGGCAAACGGAAACTACGACCTTGCGGAGACGGGGAGCGGCTGGATCTTGGTGGAGCCCTGTCGGCATTGATTTTCCTAGTCGTCGTATACGGCGAGAAAGTGCGATTGTCTGGTACTTGGCGGTGGTGACTCGGAGACAACCACCGAGCAGGCGACGACCAGTGGTTGCGGCAATGACGGGCGATCTGTCCTACCGGAGCAATTAAAACAGATGGGTTTATCACCCGCTGTGCACCAGTCAGCTGGGTTGCGACGGAGTGGCGGAAAGCTTTGCGTCTGGGAGCGAGCGGCAGGAGAAATCTAGTAGGTATTTGTATGGCGGACCGAGCAGAGAGACGGAATGCCCAAACTTGCTATTTCCTCCTGAACGACTGCTTGTATAAGGGAGATAGCTGGCACGCTTTCCCAACAGTCGGAACGAACTGGAGCCGGAGCCATGGCCTCAAGCTCACGGCGAACGATGCGCGTGATATCTTCCGGGCCTGTGGGCTGAACGAACCGCGGCGGGTCTTCGCAAAAAGATGTCGCGGCGGTATTGGTCAATCGGTCGAAAGTTTGAGCGGCGCGGCGGCCCTTCGCTTCTTCCAAGCGCCGGCACTCCTTTATAATTGCATCCGCAGTGGCACAATACTTACACATCAGTAGATTGAAGGAATCCTCTGCAATACCTTTCAGTATGTGACCAATCTTGTCTGCCTCGGTCGTGTTGTTATCAGCCTTGCTATAGAGGGCCAACGCATCCTGTATGTACATGGCATAGGATTCTGTGGACGTCGGAGCGCGGCACGCAAGTTCATTTTTTGCTGCCAGCTGACGACCGACAGTTCTGCCAAACAGGTCTCGCATTTTTTTTTTCTTTGCAGACATCCCAGCTCGTTAGCTCAGCTTCGTGTGTGTCGTACCATTGCTTCGCTGTTCCTCTAAGATAAAATATCACGTTTGCTAGCATCATTGTTGGATCCCACCTGTTGTTGTCACACACTCGCTTGTACATCATAAGCCAGTCCTTGACGTAGGCGTTGTCCGTGCCACAAAATGTCCCTGGGTCCCACCAATAAGTGAGGTTGACCGACGGCACGCGCTGCTCAGGTGTTGTCGCGTGTGTCGGTTGATTTGAAATTGTGGTGGCGGGTAGATGACGTCCGCTGCGAAGTTCCGCGATTGTATCCAGCACCTTCCACCAAAATATTGCAGGAAGAACGCAGGCCCACGAGTGTAAAATAATGTACATTTACAACTGAGTTATATGGCGGTCAGGCAACTGGCAGACTTCGTCTTCCTCTAGTCTAATTGAACTTCCTTCTCTTCACCGTAAGAATATTATACTTCCCTATGTCAGCTGTCTTACGCTTGTTGATTAAAAAAATTAAATTATGGGGTTTTACGTGCCAAAACCACTTTCTGATTATGAGGCACGCCGTAGTGGAGGATTCCGGAAATTTCGACCACCTGCGGTTCTTTAACGTGCACCTAAATGTAAGTACACGGGTGTTTTCGCATTTCGCCCCCATCGAAATGCGGCCGCCGCGGCCGGGATTCGATCCCGCGACTTCGTGTTCAGCAGCCTAACACCAACGCTTGTTGATTAACTTCGAAAGTTCGGCCACTTCTATTCTAGATCTGGGTTAGAGGCTTTCATACATTGGCGTTTCTTGATCAGATCTTTCGTCTCGTGCGATAGCTTACTGGTATCCTGTCTAACGGAGTTACCACCGACTTCTCTTGCACACTCCTTAATGATGCCCATAGGATTGTTGGTCATTGTTTCAACACTAGGGTCATCTTCCTGAGTTAAATCCGATTACCTGTTCTGTAGCTTGATCCAGAATTTCCCCATTTTTCTTCTTACCGCTAACTCATTGAGCGACTTCTTATGTACCAGTTTCTTCCGTTCCCTCATCAAGTCTAGGCTAATTCGAGTTCTTACCATCCTATGGTCACTGCAGTGCACCTTGCCGAGCACGTCCAGATATTGTATGATGCCAGGGTTAGCGCCGAGTGTAAGATATATTTCATCTCCAGTCTAGACATTCGGGCTCCTCCACATCCGCTTTCGCCTATCCCGCTTGCGGAAGCAGGTATTCATTATCCGCATGTTATTCTGTTCTGCAAAGTCTACTAATAACTCTCCCCTGCTATTCCTGGAGCCTATGCGATATTCCCCTACTGACTTGTCTGCAGCCTGCTTCTTGCCTACCTTGGTATTGAAGTCGCCCATCAGTATAGTGTATTAAGTTTTGACATTACCCATTGCCAATTCCACGTCTGCATAGAAGCTTTCTACTTCCTGGTCATCATGATGGAATGTAGGGGAGTAGACCTGTACGACCTATAATTCGTACCTCTTATAAAGTTTCACAAGACCTGCTACCCTCTCGTTAATGCTATAGAATTCCTGTATGTTCCCAGCTATATTCTTATCAATCAGGAATCCGACTCCTAGTTCTTGTCTCTCCGCTAAGCCCAGGTAGCAAAGGACGTGCCCGCTTTTTAGCACTGTATATGCTCCATTTGTCCTCCTAATTGCACTGAGCCCTATTATAACCAATTTACCGCCCGCTAACTCCTCCAATAGCACTGCTAGACTCGCTTCCCTAGATAACGTTCTGGCGTTAAGCGTTGCCAGGTTCAGGTTCCAATGGCGGCCTGTGCGGACCTCATATATATATATATATATACACACATTTACAACCCGGAATTGGTAGGGTTGGAATGCACGTACGAACCACATGATGCTTTGTTTCCGACGCTTCGACCGGGGTCCGGCCTTCATCAGAGAGTACACGCAACGTCAAGGCCTGTTTAAATACGTACATGGCGCTTAACCATGTACTATGCGTACTATGCGCTTAACCACTGCCAAGATACATAGCTGCTGTAAGGATCTTGCACACGTGAGTAATCGACATAATATTTAAAAAAAATTCGCGATCGGGAGGGTTGTTACAGGTTCGCATGTGTATCTATATATATATATATATATATATATATATATATTGTTACGTTTCGCCTACGACGCGCGGTATAGCCGGCGCGGATGCAACGGACGCCGGGGCTTCGTTCAAAGCGGCGGACATTTTGGCCCGTTCAGCGCCGCCGATACGCCTCCCCGCCAAGCGCGTCCAGGCGTGTTTCAGTGCCACGTGTCTTCGTGTGTGCGTGTGTGTGTGTGTGCCCACGCTTGTCAAAGCGCGGCAGCCGGGGAGAGGAGCTCCCCAAGAGTGAAGCGAGGAGGTCTGACCACGGCGCCGGCCTGGCGATGCGTCACTACACTCGTCTCAACCTGTCTCTCAGCGTGTCCGTGGCGCCGTCACGTGCGCCAGTGACGAGGCGTTCCTTCTCGCCCTCAACTCCGAGACTATAAGAGCAGCTGCCCCCGGACGCCGAGAGGGAGGCTCCGATTTCTTCTGTCGAGTTACGTGCTCTCCCGTCTCTCACTTCGGTCGACCTGACCGCCCGCTCTTTTGCGATGTTAGAATAAACCAGTTGTTCTGTTACCAGTCGACTCATGCTTTGCCGGGACCTTCGGATGAATCCAGTGCCCCAGGCCGCCAGGCCAACGCTACCCTTGGGGCTTGCGCTGAGTTTGCAACAACTCTTGCCAGCGGTGCGATTCCAACAGCTGGTTGCCAGCAGTGAGATCGCGACAACGGAGGCCAGCAGCGAAGAGATGCGGTTGACTGTATGCTGAGCAGCACAACGACCATCCGGGAGCAGTGCAACGAGCCCTGTGTGATGACTGGTTGCCTGCAGCGGAACGACTGCGCGGAATTCTTGGCTGCGAGGTTTGGTGAGTGCGGGACTTTCTTCTTCTGAGTTTTGCCAGGCTTTTGTTAGTGTCAGAAACAGAGCTGGTAATTGTGGTTGTCGTTGCTGCCGGGTTAGTTTGCGGCAAGACAATAGTAGGCAGTGGAGAAAGCAGCATTCAGAGCAGCCATGGATTTGAAGTCGTTGCGCAAACCGAAATTGCTGGAGCTTGCAAGAGAGTTGGGTCTGGATGTCTCAGACAAACTCAGAAAACCGGAACTGCTAAGGGCTATTCTTGAGTTAGAAGCTGAGGATGACGAGCTGTCGGAATGCCTTGAGACCATTGAGGAGCGGGCAAAAAGACAGGAGCGCGAACTTAAAGAGCAAAAAGAAAGACATGAGCGCGAACTTCAAGAGCAAAAAGAGAAACAGGAGCGCGAACTTAAAGAACAGAAACAGGAGCGCGAACGAAAAGAGCAGAAAGAAAAAGAAGAGCGCGAACACGCTTTGGAAATGAAGCGTCTCGAGGTAGAGATGGAACGCGCTCGTAATGGAAGTCAGGCACACGGTGCAGGAGAACGAGTATTGTTCAAAATGACTGACCTGATGCGGCCGTTTAAGCTTGGAGAGGACATTGGTTTGTTCCTGGTTAACTTTGAGCGAGCGTGCGAGAAGCAGGGGTTCTCTCGGGAAACGTGGCCACAGCGCTTGCTCACTTTGTTACCCGGCGAGGCGGCCGACGTAGTCGCTCGCTTGAAAAGAGAGGAGGCAGAGGATTTCGACCAAGTGAAATCGAGTCTGCTAAAAAAGTACAGGCTGTCCGCGGAGGCGTTCCGTCGGAAGTTTCGGGAAAATGAGAAAGGCAAAAGTGAGTCATATACAGAGTTTGCCTACAGGCTTATGTCAAACATGCAGGAGTGGCTCAAAGAAGAGAAAGCGTTTGGTGACCACGAGAAAGTTCTGCAGTGTTTCGGGCTAGAACAGTTTTATAGTCGGTTACCTGAGAACGTGCGGTACTGGGTCTTGGATAGGCCAGACGTTAGTACGGTGGCTCGAGCCGCTGAGCTAGCCGAGGAGTTTGTGACGCGTCGGGCTCGCGGAGCTAAGGACGGTCAAAAGGGTGAATTTGGCTCCAAGTTTGAGAGGCCAAAGTTCACGCCCATGAGAGCAAAGGGGGACACACGTAGTGCGGATGCGAGTGAAAGCAGTCCGACCGAACGTAAGGAGACCGCGGCAGCCGAAGCCGAACGCAGAAAGCGGTTCGAGACGAGGCAAGCGCGCGTGTGTTATACGTGCCAGAAGCCGGGTCACTTTTCGGCGCAGTGTCCGACCGAACGTAAGGAGACGGCGGCAGCGGAAGCCGAACGCAGAAAGCGGTTCGAGACGAGGCAAGTGCGCGTGTGTTATACGTGTCAGAAGCCGGGTCACTTTTCGGCGCAGTGTCCGGAAACAAAAACAAAAGTAGTGTTTTTGTCATTATGCAGCACTGACGAGAACATGAAGCTTCTCGAGCCTTACATGCGAGACCTCCTCGTAAACGGGAAAGAGTGCCGAGTGCTTCGCGATTCCGCAGCTACAATGGATGTAGTTCACCCCTCTTACGTAGAACCCGATATGTTCACGGGCGAGTGCGCATGGATCAAGCAAGCCGTGGAAGCTCATAGCGTGTGTCTGCCCGTAGCAAAAGTGCTTATTGAGGGACCTTTCGGAGCGCTTGAGACGGAGGCCGCAGTGTCATCTATGCTGCCCCCCCAGTACCCGTACCTATTTTCGAACAGGTCCGATCACCTCCTGCGCGAGAAGGGGCTTTTGTTTGGTGAGGCTAGCGTTCAGGCCTTAACCAGATCGAAGGTTCGGGAGCTCGCTGCAAAGGCGGTAGTTGCGGGGCCGACGTTGTCGAACGATGCGAAAGGGTCAGAGGCGCAGCAAGCTGATATTCAGAGCACGCCCGAACTGAATAAAATTGAGCCTGTAGCGTTAAAGGCACCAGATACTGGAGAGGAAATTCCCGATGCGGGAAAGCTAGAAGAGCTATCTGCAGATTTGCTCATCGCGCCTACGTCAGATGGACTTAACAGGTTGCTAAAAGTCAGCCGGTCGGCTTTGATAGCCGAGCAAAAGAAGGATGGCAGCCTAGAAAACATACGCTGCATTGTCAAGGAAGGTATCGCCAAGGAAAATGCTCGCTTTGTGGAAAGAGGTGGGGTCCTGTACCGGAAGTATCTAGACCGCAGAGGAGTGGAGTTCGATCAGCTGATCGTGCCTCAGTGCTACCGTCAGGATCTGTTGCGCTTGTCGCATGGGTGTTCGTGGTCCGGACACCTAGGAGTTAAGAAAACTAAGGACCGTCTCTTGCAAGAGTACTATTGGCCAGGGTGTTTTCGGGACGCAGACCACTTTGTGAAGACATGTGACACCTGTCAGCGGGTGGGCAAACCAGGGGACAAATCGAGGGCGCCGTTGAAGTTGGTACCTATCATTACGGAGCCTTTCAGACGGCTCGTTATTGATACAGTGGGACCTCTGCCGGTAACAGCCACGGGGTACAGACACATTTTGACTGTGATCTGCCCAGCGACAAAGTTCCCTGAAGCAGTGCCGCTTAAAGAACTCAGCTCAGTTGAGATAGTCAATGCACTACTGTCAATATTTTCGCGAGTTGGTTTTCCTGCGGAAATCCAATCAGATCAGGGCACAGTGTTTACTAGCGCTTTGACGACAGCCTTTCTCGAAAGGTGTGGGGTAAAGCTGTTAGGCAGCTCAGTGTACCACCCACAGTCGAATTCCGTTGAGAAGCTCCACTCCGTCATGAAGCGCGTGTTGAGAGCATTGTGGTTTGAACAACAAACTGACTGGGAGCTGTGTCTGCCTGGGGTGACGTTGGCATTAAGGACCGCGCCGCATGCGGCTACGGGGTTTTCGCCAGCTGAGCTAGTGTACGGTCGCTCGCTGCGATCTCCGCTTCGCATGCTTCGAGACGGATCACTGCCCTCTCCAATGGCTGCAGACTATCTCTTCCACAAATGGCCGCCTCCTGCGCTGGAGCCTCGCTTTGCAACAACATTCCTTTGAGGTGCGTTACAAAAAGGGGAGTCTCAACGGTAACGCCGATGGCTTAAGTCGAAGCCCCTAACGTGGGAATCAGCCTCAAAATTGTTTGTTACTGATGTTTTTCTTCCTGAGGCAGGATTTTTAACATATTGCTTTTGTGTAGTGTTTCAAAGTGATGATGTGCTTTCTAGTGCAATTTTCCGATTTATGGACGCGTTCTGAGTGCTGCTAAACTACTGTAAGGAACTAGGCAGTAGTATAAAAGGGGAAAGAGCCTGGCAGGGCTTAGTGAGGGTTGTGCCGTGCTTGCTGACTGAGCGGTTGACTTTCGGCGTAGTTCTAACGCTTGCCGGGAACGAGAACAAAAATGTCAACTCTCCCGAAGTCACATTGCAGTGTCCTGTGTGAACCTGAACGAGAGAACGAGGCCTTCTCCGTGCGCTGCGCTCAAGAAACGCCGACGGACGCCCGACTTCGGTTATGTGCATCATCGAGCGACATCCCTCCGGACAGCGGATGCAGTCCCCTGACCATCGGGATCTCCTTCCCCCGGCGGGGCGGTCTGTTACGTTTCGCCTACGACGCGCGGTATAGCCGGCGCGGATGCAACGGACGCCGGGGCTTCGTTCAAAGCGGCGGACATTTTGGCCCGTTCAGCGCCGCCGATACGCCTCCCCGCCAAGCGCGTCCAGGCGTGTTTCAGTGCCACGTGTCTTCGTGTGTGCGTGTGTGTGTGTGTGCCCACGCTTGTCAAAGCGCGGCAGCCGGGGAGAGGAGCTCCCCAAGAGTGAAGCGAGGAGGTCTGACCACGGCGCCGGCCTGGCGATGCGTCACTACACTCGTCTCAACCTGTCTCTCAGCGTGTCCGTGGCGCCGTCACGTGCGCCAGTGACGAGGCGTTCCTTCTCGCCCTCAACTCCGAGACTATAAGAGCAGCTGCCCCCGGACGCCGAGAGGGAGGCTCCGATTTCTTCTGTCGAGTTACGTGCTCTCCCGTCTCTCACTTCGGTCGACCTGACCGCCCGCTCTTTTGCGATGTTAGAATAAACCAGTTGTTCTGTTACCAGTCGACTCATGCTTTGCCGGGACCTTCGGATGAATCCAGTGCCCCAGGCCGCCAGGCCAACGCTACCCTTGGGGCTTGCGCTGAGTTTGCAACAACTCGTGCCAGCGGTGCGATTCTAACAATATATATATATATATATATATATATATATATATATATATATATATATATATATTGTCACGAAAAGACAATGGACGATGTACCCGGCGTCGGCGAGGGCGGCAGTTGTACAAGATGGCGTGCAATATTTCAAGCCAGCGTCCTCAGCTTCTACCTCTTCTACTTCAGCGCCCGTCTCTTGCTGAGCGCCTGTTCCAGTCCCAACTTCGTTTTTCCAGCGCTGGCTCATGACATCTAGCGGCATTACTCCCCCGCCAAAAGAAAGGCATCGACCCGATGCTTACTAAACTAGAAGGAGGAAGTGTGGAATTCGTATGATATCGGATTGGCGTCGCCTTAACGCGCCGAAATACGGCTTGAGGCGAATAACATGCACTATCTCTGAGCGGTGCTGTCAACGCCGAGGCGACGCGGCACCGTCGGGAATGACTTCATAGTTCACTAACGCAGCGTATCACTTTGTAGGGTCCAAAGTATCTACTAAGGAGCTTCTGAGACAACCCATGGCGACGGACTGGAGTCAACACCCAGACTTGGTCACCTGGCTGGTACTCGACTTGCCGATGTCGAAGGTTGTAGCATCGTGCGTCTGTACTCTGCTGCTTCGCGATGTGTATGCGCGCGAGTTGACGAGCTTCCTCTGCGTGTTGAGTAAGTTGCTCGGCGTCGGCAGTAAGTGACGCGTCGGTGTCGTGCGGGAGCATAGCGTCTAGCGTGGTCTGGACCTCGCGCCCGTAGACAAGACGGAACGGTGTGAAGCGTGTTGTTTCCTAAATGGCGGTGTTGTACGCGAGTGTAACGTACGGCAGGACTTGATCCCATGTTTTATGCTGGACGTCCACATACATAGACAGCATATCAGCAATGCTTTTGTTTAGCCGTTCCGTCAGTCCGTTGGTCTGCGGATGATAGGCAGTCGCCTTGCGATGCTGCGTGCAGCTCAGCTCGAATATGTGGGGCTGTAAAGGCAGTGCCTCTGTCGGTGATGACATGTGAGGGGGCACCATGTCTGGCGACTATGTGCTCGATAAAGAACTGGGCAACTTCGTAGGCCGTGGCAGGTTGTACAGCTTTCGTCTCGGCGTAGCGTGTTAGAAGGGAAACACAAGGGAAAGGGTACCAGAAGATCCATGCCGATTTGATCAAACGGTGCACTAGGTGGTGCGATGGGTTGGAGTAACCCCCCGGGCTTCAAAGACGGCGACTGCCTGCGTTGACACTCACGGCAGCTTTGCACGTAACGCTTCACCGTGGAAGAAAGTCTGGGCCAGTAGTACGTCTGGCGTACTCGTGCAAGAGTGCGTGAAAATCCCAAGTGTCCAGACGTGGGCTCATCATGGCAGGCTAGGAGAATGTCATCACGAAGGGCGGCAGGTACTACCAATAGATACTCTTTGTCGCTGGCACTCGAGTTTTTCTTGTGGAGGACACCCTTTCGCAGGCAGAAGGTCGAGAGACTGCGAGAAATGTGTCGTGGGACTGTAGCATTCTTGCCTTCTAGGTGATCGATGAGAAGGCGTATTTCGGCGTCCTCGCCCTGCCGTATGATCAAGCCAGATGCGGTGAGGGCCCCAAGGAATGCGCCGTCTTCGTCCATGTCCTCATCGCAAGTTTTGACGGGAGCGCGCGACAACGTGTCGGCATATTCGTGTTTTCGGCCCGATTTGTAGACGATGGTAACATCGAACTCCTGCAGACGGAGACTCCATCGAGCAAGTCGTCCGGACGGGTCTCGTAAAATGGCTAACCAACACAGGGAATGGTTAAAAATTAAATTATGGAGTTTTACGTGCCAAAACCACTTGCTGATTATGAGGCACGCCGTAGTGGAGGACTCCGGAAATTTCGACCACCTGGGGTTCTTTAACGTGCACCTAAGTCTAAGTACACGGGTGTTTTCGCATTTCGCCCCCATCGAAATGCGGCCGCCGTGGCCGGGATTCGATCCCGCGACCTCGTGCTCAGCAGCCCAACACCATAGCCACTGAGCAACCACGGCGGGTACACCGGGAATGGTGGTCTATCACCACCTTAAAAGGGCGACCGTAGAGATAAGGCCGAAATTTCATGATGGCCCACACAACCACTAGATACTCTTTCTCGGAGGTGGAGTAGTTGATTTCGGCGCGTGAAAGGGTGCGACTGGCGTAAGCGATGACTCGCTCGACGCCTTCCTGGTGTTGAACGAGTACAGCGCCAAGACCGATGTTGCTTGCATCGGTATGCACCTCGGTGTCAGCGTCCTCGTCAAAGTGAGCGAGGACAGGTGATTCCTGCAGGCGTTGCCGTAACTCGGTGAAAGCTGAGTCCTGCTCATCCGCCCAAACAAAGGGTGTGTCTTCTCGCGTGAGGCGTATGAGTGGTTCAGCGATACGCGAGAAATTGGCGATGAAGCGACGATAGTACGCACACAGACCGAGAAAGCGGCGTGCTGCTTTCTTGTCACGAGGAGTCGGAAAAGCAGCAACAGGAGATGTTTTGTCTGGGTCAGGCTGGACGCCGTCGGCGTTTACGACATGCCCGAGGAACTTCAGCTCTTCGTAACCGAAGTGACACTTTTCTGGCTTTAGTGTGAGATTAGCGGAGCGGAGCGCCTCAAGTACCGCCTCTAAACGCTTCAGATGTTCTTCGAAGGTCGCTGCAAACACGACGACGTCATCTAAGTATACTAAACAGCAGAACAGTGTCCATCATTCGCTGGAATGTGGCCGGTGCAGAACACAGGCCAAATGGAAGTACTTTAAATTCGTACAGACCATCCGGGGTAACAAAGGCAGTTTTTTCGCGATCTCGTTCGTCAACTTCGATTTGCCAATATCCGCTCTTCAGATCTATGGATGAAAAATACCTGGTTCGCCAAAGTCGATCTAACGCATCATCGATCCGCGGAAGCGGATAAACGTCTTTTTTGTGACGTTGTTCAACTTTCTATAGTCAACGTAGAACCTAAGGGTTCCGTCTTTCTTTTTGACGAGGACCACCGGCGATGACCAAGAGATTTGGGATGGTTGTATGACGTCATCGTCAAGCATTTCTTTAACTTGTGCATTAATCACGTTGCGCTCTTTCGCCGATACGCGATAAGGCAGCTGTCGTATGGACGAGGCAGCTGTCGTGATGGACGTCTGGCGTACCTTAGAAGAAGATGCGAAGCACTCCTTGAACCGAAGGAGCAACTCGCGCAGCGCTTTCTGCTTTTCCTCCGAAAGGTCTGATTTGATGTCGATATTGCTGAGTGTCTGAGCTGGGTTCTCCTTCGTCACAGAGGCAAAGCATTCAGCAACGTCTGCTATGGGCTCAGCGAAAGCGATAGTAGTACGACGAAAGAGGTGCCGATGTTCCTGGCTGAAATTAGTCACGAGGAGCGCCGAAAGTCCACCTCGAAGCATAATAAGACTGCGGGCTGCACATACACCATGAGTCAGCATAAGGGAGGAATTGCCCTCTGCAACAGCTTCGCCGTCACGCAGATCGTCGCATACGACCATTACCAGGACACTTGCGCGTGGTGGTACAGTTACACTGTCGGCGTAAACTCGAAGCGCGTTACGTCGGCAATTGTCGCGGTTGTTCGCTGCTCTCTCTGTCGAAAAAGTCACTGTGCGCTCCCGGAGGTCTATAATGGCACCATACTCTCGCAGAAAGTCGACGCCCAAGATAAGGTCCCGAGAACAATCGCGGAGTATAAGGCAGCTGGCTGAAAACGTGGACCCACGAATTTGTACTCTGACCGTGCACATGCCCAACGGTGTTACGACATGCCCGCCAGAAGTACGAATTTGCGTTCCAGACCAAGGCGTGATAACTTTTCTAAGTTCCGTCGCTATTTTTGCGCACAAGATTGAGTAGTCGGCCCCCGTGTCCAATAAAGCACTAACGTGGCGGCCGTCGAGCACAACAGGTATGTCAAGCGAGAGTCTGTCGCTGAGTTCGGCTGCTGTCGTCGTTGAATCGTGCTGAATAGACCGTGCTGGCGTCGATGGGAGGTCTTCGGAAGGGCGATTATCAACGGGCTCGCCCCCGAAGGTCGCTGTTCTTAGTTTTCCCGGCGAGGGCTTGGCGATCGCCCCTGCGCTGCCATTGGAGGGCTTTTAGGAGCGGGGGAAGAATGCCTGGGGGACGGCGAGTGCGATTGCCGCCGCGGGAACAGTGGCATACTCTGCTGGGTCAAGCATTCTTCAATCACCCTAGGCCTTTCGCCATATCTGGGCCTTGGTGAATCCACGGCAAAACCTTGCAGTCCGAGGCGGTGGTATGGGCACTCGCGGTATACATGACCGGCTTCTCCACAATGATAACACAGAGGCCTTCTGTCCGCGGTACGCCAGGCGTCAGATTTCCTTTCGAGCGGGCGACGATCCTCCATACGTCGGATTGGTTGCACAGATGGGAGCGGCGGGCCGTATGACGCGGCGTAAGACGTGACGGGGTCGAAATGGGTCGGAGCGGGGACAGGGACTCGTCTCAAAACTTCCGCATACGATGGCCGCTGCAACTGTGCTGTCACAGGCGGCGCATTGTTGCTTGGAACGGGACATTGGATCGCTTGCTGCACTTCGTTCCTCACAAGGGCAGAAATGGAACCTAGCGTGCGCTGAGGCGGGCAGGTGAGCCGTTGAAGCTCGTCACGCACCACGGAGCGGATAAGATCTCGGAGAACGTCCACGTTTCCAAAGGCAGTCACGTCCGTCAGTGAAGCAGCGTTCGCGTACCTGTCATACGGAGCTGAGCGCTGGTCCGAAGGTGAAGCTGGGTTCAATTGCCTTTCATATAAAGTTGAGCGCTGGTGTAACATCTTTTCCATCGTGGTGGCTTCAGTTAAGAATTCAGCCATGGTCTTCAGCGGGCTTCGAACAAGGCCAGCAAATAGCTGTTCCTTAACTCCCCGCATTAGATGGCGCAGCTTCTTTTCCTCGGACATGCTTGGGTCTACCAGACGGAACAGGCGCGTCATATCCTCGACGTACGACGTCACGCTCTCGTTCGGCAGATGAATGCGGGACTGGAGCACCCGTTCGGCTCGTTCGCGGCGATCAGCATTGGTGTAGGTCTCCAGCAAGGCACGACGGAACTCGAGCCACGATTTGGTGAGCCCTTCTCGGTTCTCGTACCAAGTGCGGGCACCGTCATCCAAGCTGAAGTAGACGTTCCTTAACTTCGCCGCGTCGCTCCATTCATTAATCTCGGCAACGCGCTCAAACTGGACTAACCAGTCTTCTACATCCTCGAAGATATCTCCGTGGAACACTTTCGGCTCTCGGAGATTCTGCAGCAGATACTGCGTTGCCATTGTGGCCGTACCTTGCCTAATGGTCGGTGGGGACGTCGACGTTCCTTCCATACCGGCGTGTGGGGGCGTCGATGTTGCTGCGGAGAGATGATCCAGCTCCGGAGGCAATCCTCGGATTCTCCTGCTTGCCCGGTGAACAGGGGTGTCCACTAGGATAGGGCTGGTACTCCTACTACCAGGAGGGGTTTGTGGCATCGGATAAACCGTACCCAACACCTCCACCAGTTTTGTCACGAAAAGACAATGGACGATGTGCCCGGCGTCGGCGAGGGAGGCAGGTGGTATAAGATGACGTGCAATATTTCAAGCCAGCGTCCTCAGCTTCTACCTCTTCTACTTCAGCGCCCGTCTCTTGCTGAGCGCGTGTTCCAGTCCCAACTTCCTTTTTCCAGCGCTGGCTCATGACCTCTAGCGGCATATATATATATATATATATATATATATATATATATATATATATATATATATATATATATATATATATGGGGGGAGAGGGGGACTCCTCCCCCCCCCCCCCAGTACATATGAACCGTTGCCGCCTATGCTTAAGCTTGCCCGTCGGACAGGGGCATCATAGGCGAGCAGACGCTACACAAGAAGCGGTTCCAGGTAAAAGTGTGAACAGTCAGTACACGCTGTACTGTATCTTGTCTGCTGGGGTGGCTGGCGTTGTTGCCACCATGCGCGACTTCTTTGTTCGTTTGCACATTGTGGGCTTCATTCCTGCGGTCAGAAGAAATGCTTGAAAAACATCGAGGAGGAAGGGGGGGGGGGGAATCCCGATTTCATTGAAATAGTCCTAAATGTTTTGATAGGCTGGCGCACACTCTAAAACGGTCGCATTCTTTGGGGTGCATATTTGCCACACAATGATATTCGTCATCTGTCTTGCGCGCCCTTCCTTTCTTGAAAACGCTGCGCTCGTCACTTTCCTGTGGAGAATGCTCGTCATGCTCATAACGCGAATACCATTTGTGAATTGGAAGTACCGGGCTGGAGGAGTTAAAGAAAGGAAATGCGGGCAAGACAGCTGACGGTTATTGTTGTGTGGCAAATATACTCTTCAAAGGGTGCAACTGTTTTTAGAGTTTAGTGCGTTCAAATGACGGAGGAAGGGGAGCTGCGGCACAGATTTTACATGTGATGTCTCATTAATATAGCGTAGCGTGAAAGGTGTTTCTATTTGTCCCATGGTGAGATGCCGATTGGTCATTCTAGGATATATTGAACGTTACAAGTGTTTCAGCTCTAATGCTCTTCCGTTTCATTTCATTTATTTACCCTCAAAGCCTTTAGCCAAGGCCTCAACTTTAGCGGTACTTATATTGGGCACAACTTGCATCGAAGTATTCCGCATGACGCGCAACCTTTGAAGTTAGCCGAGTTAATTATGGAGGATGTGGCATTATCTATGATGGTGGTGTTCCGTCTCTGTACCACTCGCCGAGGTTGGAAAACAATCTGGCGCATTTTGTCGCTGTGTAAGTGTGTGGTATGATGATTCCGTAGGATACGATTGATTTTCGGTGTTGAGCTGAATACCTGAGGACAAGGCAGTCCTGTGAACCTCGAGGAGCTGCTTTGCTTTTCATAAGTGCATACCCATCAAAGTTGTCTACTTTTCGAATGGCGTCACTGATAAAAGGAGGAGGATAACACTGCATGGTCTAGTAAGTAGTTTGCATGTTGTTCAGAATTCGATGCAAAGCCACCTTTTTAGTGTATATCGACTTGAAACAATGAGCTTGATTTTACGACATTGCGGTTCTACAAAATTTTACATAGTTTCTGTGAAAATGTGAGTTTCTGAAAGTTTTTTTTTTTGTAAACTGACATGACAAGCTTGTTGTTGTGCAGACTTATATTAACACCCAAAGAGGTGACTGCGGTAGCCAAACACGTAGTGGAAATCACATGATAGGATGGACTGCATTGAACTAGAAATGAATTTCAATAACTCTTCCTCGGTATGGTACCAGCTTACAAATACGTCGTCTCTGAGTCATTAGTAACACATTGGTTTAGGACAGTATTGGTATAACACAGTCAAACACAGCTCTCGATAAACTCTGACTCCAGTATGTTCAAGGACATGTCGGCGCAATAGCGACTTATTTTAGCGCCGACTGATCTGCGGTTGACATGCCTAAAGTGCTTCCGATTAAATTGAATATTATTTAGCGTGAATACCAATTTTATATGTCAGGTGTATTGCCAATATAGTAATATGAAGTGAGTGACAATAAATGGATTCCTTAAACAACGACGTTGAAAAGGCATGCACTACTGCGCTAATACAATCCGGATGCTGTTGATTTGTACATATGGATACAACGTCCAGGGTCACAAAGAGGCTGGCTGTGGGTATACAGACAACAATTGTCTGGGATAGGAAGGAAGTTGTGTCTTTTATGGAAGAAGATATTCAAGACGGAATTTATCTAATGAGGCCAGCTACGTAACTCGAAATTTTAAATGCGCAAGCGTTTCTATGCCTACCCAACGAGCAAACGCGGCCATACATCCCTCACGTAGCAGGAATCGCTATAACAAAATGACTGTATCAAACAAAATGATTTCGAAAAGGAAAACGTTGGTTGTGGTGAGTTTCGAACGTATCGACGCCCCGCTCAGAAGCCGAGTTGTTCGTTGGGCCACACACCCACACTTGCGCAAGGCAAATATATCCGAAGCACACGAACGTTGCGTGATTGACCGGCATGCCCCCATCTACAATGGTTCGTCTACTTCACGTCGCGTAACACGCACAGATATGCAGTCTATGAGTTCATGAGGGTAATAAGGAGTTATGACGGGTTATATGGGTCTAATCGCTATTGACAATGGTTCGACGCACATGGATAAGGTGCTAAAGATAGATAATGGCTTACGCAGGTCAAAACAATTATGGTAAGGGTCAAATGATTTCGTTAACACCGAAAACTGTAATTGAGGTTCGGTAAAAGCCGGACCACGTCAACTTACGCTGATAATGTTGGTTTAAATTGCTAAGAATCGGCTCGAGTACGATAAGGCTGCTACCGTGCCATTAGAGTTTATAAGACTCTGATCAACTCCGGCAAGGTCGAAAACAACCGATTACGATTTATGATGGTCATAATTATTCTTACGAGGTTGATAACGACCGATAAGGGTATATATACTGGTCAGAGCAAGTGTCACAAAATTGATAATGACACCGGGCTGCATGCAGATGAGCTAGTGGCAAAATGCTTAAGTATCCTTGAACAACTACGAGAGGTGTCTCGTGATTTTTTTCTCGAATAGTTCCTGTAGAAAAAAACGAATAAGCGGAGGAGGCGGGCACAGCAAAGAGAAGAAGTTGGAACAATGAGCACCTCTGTCTGGTTTCTTCGCGTCTCGTAAGTTTTATACATTTTGGTGCCGAAAACCTCCGTGCGGACTCGTTACCTTCATCGCACGTCTCCAAGGGCCTTCTACTCCACCGCTTCGCGCTGCAAGCGGCGAGGAATGACTGGATAACGCATCGTTAACGATCGGCGTGGACACCAGAGATCTATCAAAAGCTAATCGGATGGATCGCATCAATTCCAGGCGGTCGGCTGCACGAGCACAAAATACGAAGATCCTGCAGGAAGCACAATTGCGACTTACAGATCCTACCATGGACAAGCGCAAGCTTTCAGGTATTTTTGACCGTATATCTGTAGCAACAACGAGCTCTCGAAACCTAACGATACACTCGAAGAGGACATTGCCGACGAAGAGCTCGAAGCAGGATAAGTAACTGCTGCACAATATAACGATCCAGCTATCAGCATGCTTGCCTAGATTGGGTGCAAGATCGACGCTTTGGGAAGCGTGGACAGCACAGTGTAGTCTGATCCTCAGAATGCAACGCCGACAGTTCCCCACGCTATGCCCAGAATTGGTCCAAGGCTACCAAATCTTGATATGCCGACATTTAAAGGGGACATTCACAAATGGGCACCTCTCTGGAAGCAGTTCGAGCAGACTGTTCATGTCAACAACGCTATATCTACTACGACGAAGTTTTTCTATTTACGGCATTAACTTGCCGGGTAAGCGGCAGTGGCCATTGCCGCTTTGCCGACTTTTGAAGCTTGCTATTCAGACGCTGTAGAACTTCTCAAAGAACGTTTTGGTGATCGTCAAAGAATAGTGCAGCTCCACCTGACAGTCCTTCGCCATCCACTTCATGCCTCGGAGCGACGTACGCGGCCTCATGCAGCTGCATGATGCCGCGCCACTAAATATCCGCTGTCTGACTGCACTACAAGTACCCACTCTCAGTTTCTCTGCAATGCTCATAGATGTTCTACAGAAGGCATTGCCATACGAGGTCCTTCTTGCATATACGCCAGGAAAGCGGACTCACACTTCACGTCAACATGGGCCTGATGAGAAACTGTCGGAGCCAGCACTGGCAGCTGCAACATTGGAAGCGGAGTTAAAGGAGTCGTTCATGTTCACACGTTTAGAGTTAGAAAGCAGAGACCAGTGCAACACATTGTCACAGCGATCTGTCGATGATCGTGCTGAAAGAACTCGAGGAAGCAGCACCGCTTCCATACTGCACAGTTCATCATACAGCTGCGGCGATTGTTTATTCTGTCGATCTAAGAAGGATAGTACACGCGCCTGCGACGTCAACCTATCTCTTGTTTCCAAAAAAGAGAAGCTAGCTATGGATAACCGCTGTTATAGATGTACATAACGAGGTCACCAGGCACGGTCTTGCCATGTCAAACTCACGTGATCAGCTTGTCACGGAAGACACGCCTCGAGTATTTGTAACCCAAACTACAAAAAGAAAGATACTACAGCGGAAACTTTGAGGCCAGCGGTGGCTTCAGGTAGCACAGCAAGGATAGTCTCGACGCAATCAGCAATGCTTTGCGACAGAGATTCCACAAACGCTTGCGCAAATACGGAGAGAAAAGTTTACCTGCATACCTTTCGCGCTTTTTTCTTTAAAAACAACAGGTCGAGATACATCAGAGGGATTATGGATCGAGGCAGTCAGAGATCATTTAAAACAGAAGATCTGGCTGTAAAACTACAACTGCAGCTACTGGGAGAAACCAAAATTTCATTCAACACGTTTGGCAGCGCTTCCCCAAGTTCTGCTGAAATACGAAAGTTTGTTGAAGCATCACAGGGCAGTGAGCACGGTTCCGACATCCATAATGTTCAATCAATTATAGTTCCAGATATCTGTCACGACATTGTAGTGCTGACAGCTGATAACTTCATTCGCAAGCTGCGATGTGATGGCAAATTTGTTGCTGATGACAAGAATTTTCTTGTAGCTGATACTGAGAACGGCCTCAACTTGTTGATTGAAGCTGACCATCTTTGGGAAGCATGACGAGAAAAGTAGCAAGGAGCATAGTAATTCTAGGACTGGTCACGATCAACACGGCATTCACATGGACACTGCAAAGACCGAGTGGACAAAAAGCCTTTCTTGACTGCGAGGCTAAAGTTCTGGTCTGCGTTCTGCGAGTGGAAACGATTACTGACGATGACACAACCTCGCAGGTTCCACAGTCGTTCTGGCAGCTCGAAGAAATGGGCATCACGAATTCTGGCCAACCTCCCTCTCCGGAGTTTATTGCACGGTTCTGAGGAACAATTCGCAAGAAGGATGGCAGATACACCATGGCGCTGCCTTGGAAAGATCAGAAACAGCGACTTGGAAGCAACCGTGCTGCCGCGCTCGCACGTCTACAAAAAAATGGCAAAGAGGCTATCAATCAATGAAGGACTACTGGAGCGATACAACGCAGTCATCCGACAATACCTGGATCTACGGCACGCTGAAGTGGTACCTAAGAGTGTTCCTATTAAAGGGGCCACCTATTTTATGCCACATCGGGATGTTATACGAGAGGAATCGCTGAGCACCAAGCTCCGGGTCGTGTTCGACGCATCGTCGCACGCTCAAGGCGTTCCATCTCTCAACGACTGCCTTTATAAAGGGGTGAACCTCAACCCAGAGTTACTACAAGTACTGCTTCGTTTTCGGTGTTTTCCGGTTGTCATTAGCTAGGATATCGAGAAGGCATTCTTACAAATCGAGATACACGCGACAAACCGAGATGCATTCCTGTTTCTCTCGTTTGATGCCATTCCCGTCAATCAAAACAGTAACATTCTCGAATGGTGCATGACCCAAGGTACCATTTGGACCATCGTCAAGCCCTTTCTTGCTCATGGCGACTATTCATCCCAACTTCGACAACGCTTGTGAGGACAAAGCGCTTGCTTCTATTCTGAAGAAGTCCTTTTATGTAGACCCTTTGCTGGTGGGCTCAGAGATATTCGAAAATGGTCGCAGTATCTATGAGCGATCGAAGGTAATTATTAGAGATGCAGGCATGAGTCTCACAAAATGGAAGACCAATAACCTGCAACTACAGAACATTTTCGACAACCAGGAGGAGCAAGTGGAAGGTGCATCAAGGGAATCAACTGCAGTTTTGGGAGTGCAATGGGATACAGAAACTGATTACTTCCAATTTTCTTCCACATCCATAGGCCAATACTTAGCCAGCTCAGCCGGACACAAAACGTAGACTTCACAAGGCTGACTCCCGAATTTTCGACCCTCTTGGTATTATCTCACATTTCACCGTCACTGTAAAGCTTTTGGCCAGACTTGGGATGACCAGTTAACAAAGGAGATCAAGACGACATGGACTGTATGGTGCGCATATGTAACCCAGCTTATCTTCATCAAGATTCCGCGCAGGCTAAGAGATGGGCTATATGGAGCGGTCGAGAAGGCAGAGCTGCATTTATTCGTCGACGGCTGCCTTAAGGCTTTTGGAGCATGTGTCTATTTGAGAACAGTTGATGACCGTGGAAATACAGCTACATCACTAATAGTAGCGAAGTCTCGAGTAGCACCTACCAAGATTTTAACACTGCCGAAGCTCGAGCTTATGCCTGTGGTAGTAGGAGCCAGTATATTAAAATACATCCGCTCATTGTGGTATTCACTGCATTTTCCCTGCATCATCTGGAAGACTAAACGATCACTCTGAGCTGGATCCGGGGTGACCTTAACAAGTTGGGTGAGTTTGTAAAGCACAGAGTGACTGAAATCGCAGCATTTGCTGACCCACTGCTATTGCCTTCCTGCCCAAGAGAAGACAACCTGTGAGATTTATTGACTAGGGGCGTATGTTTAAAGATTCTATGTACATGCCGCAGTTGGTGGAGGGGACCTGAATGGTTATCCCAGCAAAGATCAACTTGGCTACATACTCGGACATGAGCACACCGATCTACGAAGAGTGAAAGTTTGACGTGCAACGTACTTCTTCAAGGGCCGATAGTAGTGGACACCGTGATTAACTTAATTAGGTTGGCAACCTAGAGAATCTTCTGCACGTCACCGCCTGGGTTTTTTGATTGGTGGATCGATGTCGTCGTATTCAAACGTCGCTCGGTGGAACTATTTCGACAGAGGAGCTGAATAAGGCTGAAATTTTCTGGATCTGTCGTGTCCAGCTCGGAGTATTCACGAACGACATTGAACACCTTCGGCTTAGAGACACTGTCCAGAAACAATCCGTACTGTGCGATCTACACCCTTACCTTGAACACAGCGGCCAGCTTCTACTTGGTGGCCGACTGGAAAGAATGAACGCTACGTATGACGAAAAGCACCCGGTTATGCTCCCGCAAAGGCATCTATCTCTTCATGGTGTAAGTTGTTACTGAGGCTCCCTGCAGAGTTTTACATGGCGGTGTGGCCAGCACAGTGATGCAGATTCGACTGCGTTACGTTGTTATACGTGCTCGACAAGAAGGTAAACTGATGGAGACTGATGGAGTTACATACAAAGCTTATATATGTGGTTCACATGTGCGACCGCGAGAGCTGTACACCTTGAATTGACGAATGGAATCTCTACATGCTCCTTCTTACTAGCGTTGCGTAGGTTTTTGGCTCGCAGAGGAGTGCCCGCTACACTGTACTCTGATAATGCTCTCGCATTTAAGAGAGCATCGCGAGACGTATGAGACATTTGGAACACCATGAAGAGCTCTCCTTTTGCATCTTTGATCTTGACGCATCGCATAGAATGGAAATTTATTACGCCAGGTGCACCTTGGTGGGTCGGCTGGTGGGAGAGACTTATCCGATCAGTCAAGTCATCTTTACGCAAAGTGCTGGGACATAGCAAGCTCAACAGTGAACAAACCGAGACTGTACTGCTGCAGGTGGAGGCGCTTATCAATTCAACAGCCCTAACCTATAGGTATACGGAAGTTAGAGAGCCCTCTTTACTATGTCCTGCTCACTTTCTGGTCGGGAGCTCATTGCTTGGCTCTCCAGAGAAAACCAAGTGTGACGCCGAAGCTCGAAGTGCACAGGCTACGCGACGCGACATCAGCAAGAAGTTGCGAATCCGTCTGGAGGTCGTGTACTACCTGTGGATCCGATGGAACAAAGAATACCTCCTCGAGCTGCGCGCACTTCACCTCTACCCATCGCATTCTAGTAGCAGTCTACAAGTAGATGATGTAGTACTCATCGAGGAATCTGTCATCTCTAGATGTATTTGGCGACTGGGACGAGCCTGCCATGTGAAAGCTCAAGAGGGCATGCTTATAGGAAGGCCAGTGCAGAAATTGCACAAACTAGCATTGGACAACGCTACTGGGGGGCGGGAGTATGTAGAAAAAGACGAATAAACGGAGGAGGCAGCGCACCGCGAAGAGAAGAAGTTGGAACAATGAGTAGCTCTTTGACCGGTTTCTTCGCGTCTCGCAAGTTTTGTACAGTTCCTATACCACACTGGGTCGACCCAGATTACTTTTCTTTGTTTTACGTTTCGTAGAAGATAAAACCTGCCTGTGGTATGGCTCAGAGAAAGCAGGGATTTGGCAATGGCATCACGGATACTGTTTTCTTTTAGAAGCCTACTGAGGGTCCTCCGAGCGACTTCTTTAAATGCGGAAGTGTCAGCTATGTCTACCCGTTTCGAAAACATGGTGCTGTCTAGCTGGCCATCGGCTTCGTTTAGGTCATCCGTGGTACTTATAAATACAATGGCGCCTCCTTCATCCACCGGCTTATAACTTCATATGTGTCTGCTAACTTTGAGGTCTCTTAATTCTTTATAATGCGAAAGTATTAAAGGGTCATGAGGCGGAAAATCCTACCTTCTCGGCGTGACCAAATGATAGCCCAAAAAGGCAACGAACCCTCAACCTTGGGGGGAGTTGAACCCACGACCTTTGGTGATAATGATGGCTACGAATGTCGACCTTTAGAGGAAGTCAAACCCAGAACCATTGGGGCTAACTAGATCGAAGGTAATGAAGCCACAGTTACAGAATACAGAGTTAATCCACTCGCACCCACGACCATAAGTGGTCGTGGGTGCGACCACCTATGACGTAAGGCGTTGGATATAGCTAGGCTAAGTACGGCACAGCAGATTACAATAGATTTATTACACCGAAACGAATCACCTTTGGTGGGAGACGAACCCATGACATTTGGTGTTAACACGAAGTTCATTAAGGTACAGTTAATTAGGATATAATTAATGAAGGTACTATAGCCCACGACCTTTAGTTGTCATCAACCCTAGGACAACTGGTGTCCAGGCGCAGTGAATTAAAGTAGAGTTGATTAAGGCACTGAACCCACATCCTTTGCGGGGAGTCAAAGGCTCGCTCTTTGGTTGGAGTCCAACCCCCGACCTTATGTCTTGCCATAATGTCTAAGCATCGCGTGGTGGTCGCAGTGCTTTCACATTCATCGCGTACGGATAAGAAAGTTAGCGAGCGAGATAACTTTATTTGGAATTCGGCGACTGGGATGCCCGGGCCTGGAGCGGCCTAGATGGCCACAGGGAGCTGCTGCTCTTTGAAATTTTCTTCTTCGGTGAGGTTTCTGGGGCAGGGCATTTTCTATCTATTCTCCGACATTAACTTCCGCTGAACTGCCTTAATGTACATGTCGAGAGTGACATGAATTATCAACAAGCTAGAGACAGGTTTCCAGGAATGCCGACATATTTCGTCCACCAATAACTACGAGTACATTTCCTGTCCTTTTATGCATTTTAGAACAGTTATGCATGGTATGGGGGGTTATATATAGCACGTTTATAAAAGTATATGAATATCTCCTCTCAGTTTGTTACAGATGCTTCTCGTTGTTCTCTTATGATGACGTTTATTACTTCACTTTGTCGCATAAATGTGTCATTTATCAATTATTTAAATACATGGAAATACTTCGTATAAAAAACAGTTTACCCATAAGCACAATGGAAAACATCTGTGCAAGGAATGCAATGAAAGGCAGTTCCCGGAACTCATAGGTTGGTGGGGATTACAGTACGGGTGTGAAATAACAAAGTAGGGGTGTATTGCTTCTCTTTGTGGGCCCACGAAATTTCTCGTATATTTCAACAAACAACAGCAGAAACCCTCTGCTCACATCAGCTACCATTCGCGTGTTCTAAAGTGAGCCTTGAACTCTCGCGCCTACATGCCACTGTCTGCGTCGTTCCAGCGCTTTTTTTTCTCACACTCATCGTTGTAGTCACCACTGAATGAATGCGTATTAGTATTCATAGGCTACGTACGCTCATATTGTTTTCTTCACTTTTACAGGGAGATTGTATAAATAGAGCTCACGGTACATGAAACGGTACTTTGGATGAACGGCGGACGATGAAGTCTTGATGGAGCTTGATGATCACGATGCTTCGAAATTGAATCTTATCTTTTGCCTTTTTTAGATGCGCCTGCAGTTGTATTAGTTTATTCAACACATGATGCAAATAATTACCTCCTTGAAACAAGCACATACACAAACATACTCACTGATATATATGTTTATATATATATATATATATATATATATATATATATATATATATATATATATATATATATATATATATATATATATATATGTATAATATGGCAAAGAACTGCGAGACGGCTGTAGACGACACGATGAATGCGGACAAGCAGACGCAACAGCGTAGGCTTAGCCAGTCACGCTAGCAACAGCGTCTAGCCAGAGCCCCACTTCAGTAGCATTGGCGATCCGGCTGCGGCGCTCTGCACGGCGCACTTCTTCCTTACAACTTCCCCCCTCGCTGAAGATGGAGCCGCACAGGAGGCCTAAGGCGTCGTGAGGACGAAGGGCTCGTGATACGGCTTGAGCCGATCTACGTGAACAGTTTCGCGGCCTCGGCGACGCAGGTCTGCAGGGGGCGTCAGAGGTTCGATGACGTATTTCACCGGGAAAGTTTGCTGTAGAACCCGGTAGGGCCCATGGTATCGGGATACAAACTTGGAGGAGACACCTGGTGTCGAAGTAGGAGGCACCCACAATCAAACGAGAGCGTCAGGCGAAAACTGGTGGTGGAGGCGCCCGTCGTCATGACGAAATTTCTGTAGGGTTTGTTCTTGCGTTGTAAGGGAGCGAGCTAGTTGCCGACAGTTTTCTGCATGCCGGGCGGCTTCGGAAACAGGTGCACCCTCTGATAAGTCGGGACGGTAAGGAATGGGAAATGATGGTTCGCGGCCATATAGAAGAAAGAAGGGAGAAAAGCCTGTCGTTGACTGGGGTGCCGTATTATAGGCGTACGTGACATATGGAAGGATGAGGTCCCAGTTGGTGTGGTTGGAGGAAGCATACATCGAAAGCATGTCGCCGAGTGTTCGGTTAAAGCGTTCTGTCAATCCGTTTGTTTGCGGGTGATATGCAGTGGTACAGCGATGAATAATGCAGCATTCAGAGAGTTCTTGAATGACATCGGCGAGAAAGACGCGGCCACGGTTGCTCAGGAGTTCGCGGGGAGTGCCATGACGTAGTACGAAGCGTTGAAGGAGAGAGGAGGCAACGTCACGAGCCGTCTCGGCTGGCAGAGCGGCCGCTTCTGCTTACCTCGTGAGGTGGTCAACAGCTACAATGACCCAGCGATTTCCAGCAGCTGTGTATGGCAGAGGCCCGTAGAGGTCTATCCCAACCCGGTCAAAGGGTCGCGAAGGGCACGGCAAAGGTTGCATTGGTACAGAAGGGCGGCAAGAATCAGGCTTCCGGCGTTGACATTCTGTGCAAGAGCGAATGTACTTTTGCACAAATGTATACATCATCATCATCAGCCTAGTTACGCCCACTGCAAGACAAAGGCCTCTCCCATACTTCTCCAACTACCCCGGTCATGTACTAATTGTGGCCATGTTGTCCCTGCAAACTTCTTAATGTCATCTGCCCACCTAACTTTCTGCCGCCCCCTGCTACGCTTCCCTTCCCTTGGAATCCAGTCCGTAGCTCTTAGTGACCATCGGTTATCTTCCCTCCTCATTACATGTCCGGCCCATGCCCATTTCTTTTTCTTGATTTCAACTAAGATGTCGTTTACCCGCGTTTGTTGCCTCACCCAATCTGCTCTTTTCTTATCCCTTAACGTTACACCCATCATTCTTCTTTCCATAGCTTGTTGCGTCGTCCTCAATTTCAGTAGAACCCTTTTCGTAGGCCTCCAAGTTTCTGCCCCATATGTGAGTACTGGTAACACACAGCTGTTGTACACTTTCCTTTTGAGGGATAGTGGCAACCTACTGTTCATGATTTGAGAATGCCTGCCAAACGCACCCCAACCCATTCTTATTCTTCTGGTTATTTCAGTCTCATGATCCGGATCCGTAGTCACTACCTGCCCTAAGTAGATGTATTCCCTTACCACTTCCAGTGTTTCGCTACCTATCGTAAACTGCTGTTCTCTTCCGAGACTGTTAAACAGTACTTTAGTTTTCTGCAGATTAATTTTCAGACCCACCCTTCTGCTTTGACTCTCCAGGTCAGTGAGCATGCATTGCAATTGGTCTCCTGAGTTACTAAGCAAGGCAATATCATCAGCGAATCGCAAGTTGCTAAGGTATTCTCCATCAACTTTTATCCCCAATTCTTCCCACTCCAGGCCTCTGAATACCTCCTGTAAACATGCTGTGAATAGCATTGGAGATATCGTATCTCCCTGTCTGACGCCTTTCTTTATAGGGATTTTGTTGCTTTCTTTGTGGAGGACTACGGTGGCTGTGGAGCCGCTATAGATATCTTCCAGTATTTTTACATATGGCTCATCTACACCCTGATTCCGTAATGCCTCCATGACTGCTGAGGTTTCTACTGAATCATACGCTTTCTCGTAATCAATGAAAGCTATATATAAGGGTTGGTTATATTCTGCACATTTCTCTATCACTTGATTGATAGTGTGAATATGGTCTATTGTTGAGTAGCCTTTACGGAATCCTGCCTGGTCCTTTGGTTGACAGAAGTCTAAGGTGTTCCTGATTCTATTTGCGATTACCTTAGTAAATACTTTGTAGGCAACAGACAGTAAGCTGATCGGTCTATAATTTGTCAAGTCTTTGGCGTCCCCTTTCTTATGGATTAGGATTATGTTAGCCTTCTTCCAAGATTCCGGTACGCTCGAAGTTATGAGGCATTGCGTATACAGGGTGGCCAGTTTCTCTAGAACAATCTGACCACCATCCTTCAACTAATCTGCTGTTACCTGATCCTCCCCACCTGCCTTCCCCCTTTGCATAGCTCCTAAGGCTTTCTTTACTTCTTCTGGCGTTACCTGTGGGATTTCGAATTCCTCTAGGCTATTCTCTCTTCCACTATCGTCGTGGGTGCCACTGGTACTGTATAAATCTCTATAGAACTCCTCAGCCACTTGAACTATCTTATCCATATTAGTAACGATATTGCCGGCTTTGTCTCTTAACGCACACATCTGATTCTTGCCTATTCCTAGTTTCTTCTTCACTGCTTTTAGGCTTCCTCCGTTCCTGAGAGCCTGTTCAATTCTATCCATATTATAGTTCCTGATGTCCGCTGTCTTACGCTTGTTGATTAACTTAGAAAGTTCTGCCAGTTCTATTCTAGCTGTAGGATTAGAGGCTTTCATACATTGGCGTTTCTTGATCAGATCTTTCGTCTCCTGCGATAGCTTACTGGTTTCCTGTCTAACGGCGTTACCACCGACTTCTATTGCGCACTCCTTAATGATGCCCATGAGGTTGTCGTTCATTGCTTCAACACTAAGGTCCTCTTCCTGAGTTAAAGCCGAATACCTGTTCTGTAGTTTGATCCGGAATTCCTCTAGTTTCCCTCTTACCGCTAACTCATTGATTGGCTTCTTGTGTACCAGTTTCTTTCGTTCCCTCCTCAAGTCTAGGCTAATTCGAGTTCTTACCATCCTGTGGTCACTGCAGCATACCTTGCCGAGCACGTCTACATCTTGAATGATGCCAGGGTTCGCGCAGAGTATGAAGTCGATTTCATTTCTAGTCTCACCATTCGGGCTCCTCCACGTCCACTTTCGGCTAACCCGCTTGCGGAAAAAGGTATTCATTATCCGCATATTATTCTGTTCTGCAAACTCTACTAATAATTCTCCTCTGCTATTCCTAGAGCCTATGCCATATTCCCCCACTGACTTGTCTCCAGCCTGCTTCTTGCCTACCCTGGCATTGAAGTCGCCCATCAGTATAGTGTATTTTGTTTTGACTTTACTCATCGCCGATTCTACGTCTTCATAAAAGCTTTCGACTTCCTGGTCACCATGACTAGATGTAGGAGCGTAGACCTGCACAACCTTCATTTTGTACCTCTTATTAAGTTTCACAACAAGACATGCCACCCTCTCGTTAATGCTATAGAATTCTTGTATGTTACCAGCTATTTCCTTATTAATCAGGAATCCGACTCCTAGTTCTCGTCTCTCCGCTAAGCTCCGGTAACACAGTACATGCCCGCTTTTTAGCACTGTATATGCTTCTTTTGTCCTCCTAACCTCACTGAGCGCTATTATATTGACACGTGTACTTATCTTTATCGGGCGACCACGTTTCGCCGCCTAACAAATCTTATCGCACAGCGCGGGACGCGCTTGCATGTATCCGAACTTTCTGGAAAGTTATCGGTGCTTCTATCCGCAATCTGTTGTCGCCCAACCTTGTGTTATCTGATTTATTCGCCTAACGCGAATGCTGTAGAACTTTGTGGAAGGCACGCGGGTCCTAACGATTAGTCTGGAACATTCGACGATTCTGTATAAAAGCCGACGCGCTTGACCCGCTGATCAGATTTTCGACGATCGCCGAATGTGTTCGCCGCTCTCGTTGTGCTTTAAGTGTAGCCTGTTTTGTGGGCACAGGTTCGCCCAATAAAAGCTAGTTTTGCCTTACACAGTATTGCTACTGTGTTCTTTACCGTCACAACCACGTGACATCTGGTGGAGGTGCTTTTTGGTCCATGTACCGGACGCCCCCGACAAGCCGTGATCCAAGCCCGGACCGTAAAGAGAGCACCAACGTAGTCACGGACCATCGAGTAAGCCGTCGTCTACAACAGCTGCCCCCGGAACACGGACTTCTACCTGAGAAGACCAAGAAGATCGTGGCCAAGACAACCCCAATGGCTGCCCCAGCGACCCCCGTTGTCCTGCAACAACCTCGGGACCCACCGACCTTCCATGGAGCAGCAACTGAAGACCCGGAATCCTGGCTGGAGACGTACGAGCGAATCGCGACTTTCAACAACTGGGACTCCGACGACAAGTTGCGGCATGTATACTTCGCCCTAGAAGACGCCGCCAGAACGTGGTTCGAGAACAGGGAGTCGACATTGACAACATGGGACCTGTTCCGTACCGGCTTCCTGCGCACCTTTACAAGCGTCGTGCGCAAGGAAAGGGCCGAAGCTATGCTGGACGCCCGAGTGCAGCTACCTAACGAGAACGTCGCCATATTCACGGAAGAAATGAACCGCCTGTTCCGTCACGCCGACCCGGATATGCCCGAAGAGAAGAAAGTCCGCCTTCTCATGCGTGGCGTGAAGGAAGAACTTTTCGGCGCAATGATACGAAGTCCACCGAAGACCGTAGAAGAGTTTCTTCACGAGGCCACCAGCATCGAGAAGACACTCGAAATCCGGAACCGGCAATTCAACCGCCGCACGAACTCTACCAACTCTACAGGAATTCAGTCACTGGCCACCGACGACCTGCGCGAGACTATCCGAGCGGTCGTGCGGGAGGAACTACAAAAGCTGTTCCCGTCACCGCAGCCTCAAGTGGCTTCGATCGCCGACGCCGTACGTGAGGAGCTCCAACAACAACTCGGAGTAGCCCCTGAATCGCCTCAGCCGCAAGCGATGACATACGCCGCTGTAGCCCGCCGTCCCGTTCCCCCTCCGCGCCCACGGCAGGGCCCAGTGACGACACAGTTCCGTCGTCCAGCACCAACCCCGCCGCCAGCACGCCAACCCGTCACCCCACGCGGCATTCCAAGGAAGACTGACGTTTGGCGCGCCCCTGACCATCGCCCGCTTTGCTATCACTGCGGAGAAGCCGGGCACATCTACCGCCGATGCCCATACCGGGAGATGGGACTCCGAGGGTTCGCCGTGAACGCGCCGCGACCACAGATTGGCGAACGACCTCGCGATATCGCCGACTACCTCGCCGCCACTCAGTGGAGCCCTCGACGACCGTCCCGTTCGCCGTCACCAGGCCGTTACCTGTCGCCGCAGCGCCGACCATACACTGGCCCAGCCCGGGGCCGGTCTGCGAGCCCATATCCGGAAAACTAAAAGCAGCAACCGATGGAGGTGCGGTTGCTGTTCGTCGAACTGACGAAGATCCTCCGCCGCCGACGAAGACGCCGAAGAAACCATCTCGACGACATAATAACGACACACCGCCGTCCCGAGGAAGTCAGGAAGCCAAGACTACACCGACGAAAGACGACTTCACGACGCGACGTAACAGCTTCAGTTCAACACGACGCAGCCGTGATCCGACGCCAAGACCCAACTGCAACGCAAGACAAAGAACCACCGACCTCGACGTGCTTCTAGACGGCCACGCAGTCACCGCCTTAGTCGACACAGGCGCCGATTACTCAGTCATGAGTGGACACATCGCCGTCCAGTTGAAGAAGGTTAAGACTGCATGGGAAGGCCCTCAAATTCGGACCGCTGGAGGACACCTGATTACGCCGACAGGAATGTGCACGGCAAGAATTACCATTCACGACCGGACTTACCCTGTCACCTTCGTTATCCTCCAACAGTGTTCACGAGACGTCATTCTTGGCATGGACTTCCTCAACCAACACGGCGCAGTCATCGACCTGAAGTCGAAGTCAATAACGCTGTCGGAAGATCATGCGATACCGCCGGAGAGCCCTCGTAGTCACCACGCCTTGAGTGTGCTCGAACATCAAGTGAGCATCCCGCCTCGCTCCAGCATTGTTATTTCGGTCGGCACCGAAACACCCGCTGACGTAGAAGGCGTCATCGAAGGTGACCAACGTCTACTGCTAGACCGTGAAATTTGCGTCGCAAGAGGGATCGCTCGACTGCACGGAGGAAACACGAAAGTGTTGCTGACAAACTTCAGCCAGGAGTTCAAGCACATCAACAAGGGCACGACGATCGCATACATCGAGGAAATTCAGGAAACCAGCGATGCCTTTGTCCTCTCGGATTCTGTTGCATCTACCCCGACGACCGTAGTTCCCGAGCCAGACTTCGACATAAATCCAAGTCTCCCCGTGATTAAGCAGCAACAGCTCAGAAGTCTGCTTCGACGATACAAAGACTGCTTTTCGACGTCATCGAGGATTCGACAAACACCAGTCGCAAAGCATCGCATAATAACCGAAGAGTGCGCTCGACCACTACGCCAGAGCCCTTACCGAGTTTCGACGCGAGAACGTGAAGCTATTAGGCAACAAGTCGACGAAATGCTGCGCGACGACATCATCCAGCCGTCAAAAAGCCCGTGGGCCTCTCCTGTAGTCCTGGTAAAGAAAAAGGACGGAACCCTACGCTTCTGCGTCGATTATCGTCGACTGAACAAGATCACGAAGAAGGATGTGTACCCCCTTCCACGGATAGACGACGCATTGGATCGGCTCTGCAACGCTAAATACTTCTCGTCGATGGACCTCAAGTCTGGCTACTGGCAAATAGAAGTCGACGAGAGAGATCGCGAAAAGACTGCCTTCATCACGCCAGACGGCCTCTACGAGTTCAAGGTCATGCCATTCGGACTGTGCTCGGCGCCTGCAACGTTTCAGCGCGTCATGGACACGGTGTTAGCCGGACTGAAGTGGCAGACGTGCCTTGTTTACCTGGATGACGTCGTTGTCTTCGCCGGAAATTTCGACGATCACCTTAGGCGGCTTGCGACAGTGTTAGAAGCCATCAAGTCATCAGGGCTCACTCTGAAGCCGGAAAAGTGCCGTTTCGCTTACGATGAACTTTTGTTCCTAGGCCACGTGATCAGCAAATCAGGAGTACGCCCCGACCCACAGAAGACAGCTGCCATCGCAAAGTTCCCGCAGCCAACCGACAAGAAGGCAGTGCGCAAATTCCTTGGCATGTGTGCCTACTATAGGCGCTTTGTCAAGAACTTTTCACGCATCGCTGAGCCGCTGACAAAGCTAACTAAATGTGACGTCAAGTTCAAGTGGGAAACGCCGCAGGCCGACGCATTTCAAGAACTCAAACGACGCATGCAGTCGCCGCCCGTACTTGCGCACTTCGACGAGCACGCCGATACCGAAATACACACTGACGCCAGTAGCCTAGGCCTCGGTGCCGTCCTAGTCCAGAGAAAAGATGGACATGAACACGTGATAGCTTACGCTAGCCGGTCGTTGTCAAAAGCGGAAGGCAATTATTCTACAACCGAAAAGGAATGCCTCGCCATCGTTTGGGCTACGGCGAAATTTCGCCCTTACCTCTACGGCAGGCCATTCAAAGTGGTCAGCGACCATCACGCGTTGTGTTGGCTAGCTAACTTAAAGGACCCTTCAGGACGGCTGGCGCGGTGGAGCCTCAGACTACAAGAATACGACATCACTGTAACATACAAGTCCGGAAGAAAACACTCAGATGCCGATTGCCTATCACGCGCCCCCATTGACCCACCGCCGCAAGATGACGAGGATGACGACGCCTTCCTTGGCATAATAAGCGCGGAAGACTTCGCCGAACAACAACGAGGGGACCCGGAGCTAAAAGGCCTCGTCGACTATTTGGAAGGGCACACCGACGTTGTCCCTAGGGCATTTAAGCGTGGATTATCTTCGTTCACGCTTCAAAACAACCTACTCGTGAAGAAGAACTTCTCACCAGTCCGCGCCAGCTACCTTCTTGTTGTACCGTCAGCGCTGCGTCCAGAGATACTGCACGCCCTACACGACGATCCAACCGCTGGGCACCTCGGATTCTCCCGGACGCTGTCGAGAATACAGGAAAGGTATTACTGGCCGCGTCTGACCGCCGACGTCGCCCGTTACGTCAAGACATGCCGAGATTGTCAACGACGCAAGACACCACCGACAAGGCCAGCAGGATTACTACAGCCGATCGAACCTCCTCGCCGACCATTCCAGCAGATTGGGATGGATTTGTTAGGGCCGTTTCCGATGTCAACATCCGGGAATAAGTGGATCGTCGTGGCGACGGACTATCTCACCCGCTTTGCTGAAACTAAAGCTCTACCAAAAGGCAGCGCAGCCGAAGTGGCGAAATTTTTCGTCGAAAACATCCTGCTGCGACATGGTGCCCCAGAAGTCCTCATCACCGACAGAGGAACGGCTTTTACAGCAGAGCTCACCCAAGCCATTCTGCAGTACAGCCAGACAAGCCACAGGAGGACAACTGCCTACCATCCGCAGACGAATGGTCTCACGGAGCGCCTGAACAAGACCCTCGCCGACATGCTAGCAATGTACGTCGACGTCGAACACAAGACGTGGGACGCGGTCCTGCCGTACGTAACCTATGCGTACAACACGGCGGTACAAGAAACAACACAGATCACGCCGTTCAAGCTGGTCTACGGCAGGAACCCGACGACGACGCTCGACGCCATGCTGCCGCACGTCACTGACGAGGAAAATCTTGACGTCGCTAGCTATCTCCAGCGCGCCGAAGAAGCCCGACAGCTCGCCCGCCTGCGGATCAAGAACCAGCAGAGGACCGACAGCCGACACTACAACCTCCGACGACGCTTCGTGGAGTACCAGCCCGGTGACCGTGTTTGGGTTTGGACCCTATACGCCGACGAGGACTGAGCGAGAAGCTTTTGCGTCGCTATTTCGGACCGTACAAGATCATCCGAAGTATTGGCGCACTGGACTATGAGGTCGTGCCAGACGGTATTTCGCTATCACAGCGGCGCCGCTCGCGACCTGAAATAGTCCACGTTGTGCGACTCAAGCCCTACTACCAGCGTTAACGAACTTTGTGGCTTCGCATAACTGACCTTTGGACTTTATTTCTTTTTTGTTACTTATGTTTAAGAAGTGTCCTTTTGTGTTTCGCTCTCTTATATTTGTAGCATCGGGACGATGCTTTTTTTTTTAAGAGGGGGGTATTGACACGTGTACTTATCTTTATCGGGCGACCACGTTTCGCCGCCTAACAAATCTTATCGCACAGCGCGGGACGCGCTTGCATGTATCCGAACTTTCTGGAAAGTTATCGGTGCTTCTATCCGCAATCTGTTGTCGCCCAACCTTGTGTTATCTGATTTATTCGCCTAACGCGAATGCTGTAGAACTTTGTGGAAGGCACGCGGGTCCTAACGATTAGTCTGGAACATTCGACGATTCTGTATAAAAGCCGACGCGCTTGACCCGCTGATCAGATTTTCGACGATCGCCGAATGTGTTCGCCGCTCTCGTTGTGCTTTAAGTGTAGCCTGTTTTGTGGGCACAGGTTCGCCCAATAAAAGCTAGTTTTGCCTTACACAGTATTGCTACTGTGTTCTTTACCGTCACAACCACGTGACAATATCCCATTTACTACCCTCTAATTCCTCCAATAACACTGCTAGACTCGCCTCACTAGATAGCCTTCTAACGTTAAACGTTGCCAGGTTCAGATTCCAATGGCGGCCTGTCCGGAGCCAGGTATTCTTAGCACCCTCTGCAGCGTCACAGATCTGACCGCCGCCGTGGTCAGTTGCTTCGCGGCTGCTGGGGACTGAGGGCCGGGGTTCGATTGTTGTATTCATATAGGAGGTTGTGGCCAAGTACTGCACCAGGGTGGCCAAACCTGCTCTGGTGAGAGAGTGCGTTACCGGTTCTGGTCACCGGGATCAGGCCGCACTCCAGGCCTGTTTGTGCAATTTTCTCAACACACGTTTTTTTTTTTGTATTTTCAGGTGGAGAATAGCGCGGCACCGGGATTTGAATCACGGTCCTCTTGCACTGGAGACGGATACTCTACCGTCCCCGTAGGAGTTAAATTAAAAATTAATTTATGGGGTTGTACGTGACAAAACCACTTTCTGATTATGCACGCCGTAGTGGAGGACTCCGAAAATTTCGACCACCTGGGGTTCTTTAACGTGCACCTAATTCTAAGTACACGGGTGTTTACGCATTTCGCCCCCATCGAAATGCGGCCGCCGTGGTCGGGGTCCGATCCCGCGACCTCGTGCTCAGCAGTCTAACACCATAACCACTGAGCAACCACGGCGGGTCCCGCAGGAGTTGTACGCCTCATTTAACCTACAGTGGTGCCCTATTTGGTCAGTCAAGGTGGACGAATCTGAGTTCGGTTGTACCGCATGGATGACACTCGGCTAGAGAACCTGGTAGTTATGACCTGCACATGTGAGTGTGAGGCCATACATATTTGAAGATATATATCTTTCCTTTTTTTTTTAGGAGGGTTCCCGTACAGTGATAAAATAAAGGAAAAGACTTTAAAAGAAAGAAAAAAAAAAGAAAGAAAAAGGGGCGAAAAAAAAAAAGGAACATAACAGGTGATTTGAACTCGTGACCCTTCGATGTTGCGCCGAAAGATAGCTCAGTCGGTTGGTTCGTCAGGCCCCAGGCTACTTTCAAGCGCCACAGCTCCTGCTCCGAGCCTCACACTTGCGTGGAAAGAGACTCATGCTGTCCGCGATAGTCGATTCCGAGTAGTTGGAAGGCATACTTTCTAGAAACAATGGCCGCTCGAGGAGAAAAGCGAACTCGAGCGGCTTTAGAGGCTAGGAAAACTGCCTTAAAATATTTAGACTTGAGGGGAAAGCTTCGTTAACAAACTATAACACGGCAATACCACGCCAACAATAACACGACATACCACGCCAATAAAACCTATGACGTAGTCTGGTGTAGGTCTTGGAGAGACCAGCGTGTGCGCACTGAGGGTCGGTGTGGAAAGCGGCGCATACATCAGTGCGGAGCTACCGGGGTATCACAAGCAGCCATTTGCGGCCGTCGGAACTGTAGTTACCGCGATAGACAATTCCATCGCGGATCGCGAAGTGCGAAGCTTGTCGGCCTAACGCTCGGGATGGTGGGCGTGTAGGTGAAGATGAAATCCAGGAGTCCTTGCGCTGCTCCCAAGCCATGTCGACAGAAGTGAATGGAAGTGGGTCGTCTAGGACCAACACACTGACAATGTTGGCGTGGACAGGCGAGAGCGAAAGAGCATCGGCATCGGCGTGCTTTTTGCCTGAGCGGTAGACCACCCGGATATCGTACTCTTGGAGCCTCAGTGCCCACCGGGATAGGCGGCCGCAGGGATCCTTGAGAGACGACAACCAGCAAAGTGCGTGGTGATCGGTAACGACATCGAAGGACCGGCCGTACAGGTATGGGCAAAATTTTGTGATGGCCCAGATGATCACGAGACATTCTTTTTCCGTGACTGAATAGTTCGCTTCAGCTTTCGTCAGAGTGCGGCTCACGTAAGCAACAACATATTCTTGGCAGGCGGACTTTCGCTGGGCGAGCACAGCGCCAAGACCAACACCGCTAGCATCCGTAAGGATTTCCATGGGAACAGCTGGATCGAAATGGCGCAGTATCGGTGGTGTTGTGAGCAGGCGACGTAGCGTTACGAAGGCATCATCGCAAGTCGGAGACCACGCGGAAAGATTGGGGTCTCCCCGAAGACGCTTTGTCAGAGGTGCCATAATCGAAGCGAAATTTTGAATAAAGCGGCGGAAGTACGAGCAGAGGCCAAAGAAACTGCGCAAGTCTTTTAGAGACGTTCGCCTCGGGAATTCTTTAAGAGCACGGAGCTTAGCGGCATCAGGGAGAACGCCGTCCTTCGACACGACACGTCCGAGAATTGTCAGCTTGCGTGCCCCAAAGTGACATTTTTTCAGATTTAGTTGGAGGCCAGCGTCACTGAGACAGCGTAAAACCTGCTTCAAGTGATGAAGGTGAGTAGGAAAATCTGGCGCGAACACTACTACATCATCCAAGTAACACAAGCACGTGTTCCATTTGAGGCCTCGAAGAATAGTGTCCATCATCCGCTCAAAAGTCGCGGGCGCGTTGCAAAGTCCGAATGTCATTACACGAAATTCGTATAAACCATCTGGTGTGATTAAAGTAGTTTTAGGCTTATCTTCTGCAGCCATAGGCACCTGCCAATAACCAGAGCGTAGACCGAGGGAGGAAAAGAACTCTGCACCTTGTAAGCTGTCCAGGGCGTCGTCGATCCACGGCAATGGATAAACATCCTTTCGGGTTATTTTGTTTAGGCGGCGGTAATCCCAGCAAAAGCGGATTGAGCCATCCTTCTTTTTAACTAAAACTACTGGCGATGCCCATGGGCTGTCGTCGGACGGTTCAATGACACCACGCTTTAGCATGTCACCTACTTGCTCATCAATGACGCGTCGTTCTGTCGACGAGACGCGGTAGGGTCGCCGCCGTAGCGGTGAGTGAGGACCGGTGTCAACATGGTGACATACAGTCGTCGTTCGGTTCAGAGAAGTGCTATGACTGTCAAAAGCAGGGCGAAATTTCTCGAGGAGACGGAGAAGGTCATGGCGTTGCGTGGGGCTTAAGCCGTTGCCGATGACGTGGCTGAAAACGTCTTCAGGCGATGCGGCAGGTGCGGGACTACAGTAGAGCGTGTTAACCTCTGACGATCCAACAGGAAGTTCCGGCGTGGTAATGGTGTTGTAAGGCTCCACAGTGCCGAGAGATTCACCGCGAAGCAACAGAATCGAGAATGGGAAGTGGTTGTGTATAGGAAGGTGAGTAGCACCAGCTTGAAGGCTAACCAGCGCAGTCTGGAGTGATGAGAGGTGGCGGTGAACGAAAGCAGTCGAAGGCGTGAAGAGTACGGTAGAGTCGGAGGCAACGGAACAGGATACAGGTGCCAGAACGGATGCGTGCGGAGGTATATGGATGTCGTCAGTGAGGGACAACTTGGTGCAGGAAAGCGAAACGTCATCAAATATGGCATTGCCAAGCGAAGAGAAGGCGACTTCTGCACGGGAGCAGTCAATAACAGCTTGGTGACGGGAGAGAAAGTCCCAACCTAAAATAATATCATGGGAACCGTGGGGAAGAACGATGACCTCGACTGTGTAGACCACTCCTTGAATTTCAAGTCTAGCGGTGCACGCAGCCACCGGCTGGACGTGCTGTGCTGTGGCTGTGCGGAGTAAAGGACCGAAGAAAGGCGTCGTGACTTTTCGTATTGAGCGGCATAGTTTTTCGGCAATTACAGATATGGCGGCACCTGTGTCAATGAGGGCAAGCACAGAGACACCTTCAACAGCGACATCAATAACGTTGGGCGGCAAAAGAAGAGGGCTTGAGCGTTGTGACGATGACGAAGTTCTTGCCTCGGGAACGGCGCCACTTAGTTTTCCGTGTCAGCGGTAGAGGGACGTCGACGCATCGGGGAGAGCGAGCGACGACGAGGAGAAGGAGAACGGCGGTCGGAAACAGGGCGAAGGCTTGGGCGGGGAAGGGGTAAATCGCGGTCTGGAGCTTGAGACAAAGGATGGTCGTACGGGACTGTGCGTGGGTCGTCACATAGATGAAGTGCACGGCGGCAGCACAGGCGTGCAACGTGCCCGCAAGTACCGCACGAATAGCAGATGGGCCGATTGTCCGGTGTGCGCCAGGGATTAATTACTCGATGGGCTGGAGGTCGTGGCGGCATGGGAGTTAAAACAGGGCTAGGCATCGGAGGCGCAGCCCGGAAGGTCGGCGGTCGTGGTCGTGCGACGGCGTCGGCGTAAGTCAATGGGGCGGTGAGTTGAGGCGCCCGTTCCAGAGGAAGGACCTCGGACACTTACTCTTCTATAACATGTCGTAGGGTCAGACTGAGGGACGAACTTGAGTCCGGCGGGTTCGAGATGAGGGACAGCTGGCGAGCTACATCTTCCCGGACGAAAGCCTTGATCTGCGAGAGGAGGGTGGAATCTTGAATAGGGGCGGTCAAGCCGGACAACGATTCGTGATGGGGAACAAGACGGCAAGTGAGGATGCGTTGACGGTGGAGCTCGTCATAGCTTTGGCACAGTTCAATAACTTGTGCAACAGTAGAGGGGCTTTTTGAAATGAGCATCCGAAATGCGTCCTCGTCGATAGCCTCACATTATATGCTTGATTTTATTGCCCTGAGTCATGGACGCATCGACGCGTTTACAGAGATCGATGACTTCTTCGATTTAGCTGGTAAAGGTCTCACCGGGCTGCTGAGAGCGCGACTGCAAGCGCTGTTCGGCGCGAAGGTTTTGAACAGCAGGGCGGCCGAAGACCTCGCTGAACTTTGTTTTGAACACCGTCCTGCTTGGGACTTCGCTTTCGTGGTTCCGAAACCACAAGTGGGCAATTTCGGTGAGGTAAAGAGGGACGGTGGTCAGTTTCGTGATGTCATCCCCTTTGTTGTTCAGACTGACGCGTTTGTATGATCAGGGCCAGTCATCAACGTCGTGGTCGTCAGTGCCGCTGAAGATGGGAGGGTCCCGCTGACGGATTGTGCCGGGGCATACGGAGGCCTGGGGAGCAGGTGGTGGTAAGCTCGTGGCGCTTGCGGTGGTCATGATGGCAGGGAGAGTCCGGCTGCGCAATTCCAGGATGACAGGAGACCCAGCAAACCTCCACCATTTATAGCAAAGAACTACGACATGGCTGTGGACGGCACCATGGACGCGGACACGAAGACGCAACAGCGTAGGCTTAGCCAGTCACACCAGGAACAGCGTCTAGCCCGAGCCCCACTTCAATAGCATTGGCTATCCGGCTGGGGCGCTCTGCACGGCGCACTTCTTCCTGACAATGTATATATATATATATATATATGTCCAATACAGGACGAAGACCTCTGCCAGCTACCTCTCCAATCTGCCTTTTGTATTGTGCTGTGGCGCCACCGTGGTGGGCACCGGGAGAAACAAAATGCGCGGCGTCGGTGCAACCATAATGTCCCACGGCCACCCGGGCTTCATCATCACAGCGACCTGCTTTGGTGGCATAGTCTATGCGGGCCGACGGGTAGAAGCTTTGCGTGCGCTGCGTTCTCACCGCTCAGTTTGTGTTGAAACAACAGACAGCACGAAGGTCCCTTTGCTCTCCACTTCTGCCGCGATTACTCAGGCCAGCGTTCTGACAGGCAGTGTCCGCAGTCATCGAGTGTGGAGTGTTCATGTTTGCCTGCGCGCGCTGACACCATGCTAGGTAACTTACATATTAGGCAAATGTTTACAAATGTGCCGCCCGTTCCGGTGGCTGCTGTATACGGTGCGGCTGCGCGAGCCCTGCCTTTGAATACTATTAGCGATGCGGACACTGTAAGCGTGCTGGCGCACCGAGGCCCGATAGCGCCGTGTGTGCTATAGCACTCATGCGCTTGCGTGTCATACGTTGCATTTCAAGGTGTTTTTCCACATGTCTACACGTAAAAATATTAAAAAACATTTCTGAATGTCTAGTGCGTGACACTATTACTTTGTAACATTCATTTTGAAAAAATTCAATGCAACTGAGCGGTAGCTGCACATAACTGTAAAACAGATTCGACGTGAACGTTGAAAAATAATTCTTGCTTTGTGGAAATAACTTTGCATCCGAGTACTGCCTGTATTTCTACGAATCCGTACTTCTTTCATTCAACTTGGTGATAACGAGTTAAGAAATTGAGCAAATTTGGTTTCTACAGCATCATACCCAGCAGGTGCGTTGAAGGAGCTGGAGTCGAAGGCAGACGGATAAGCGGCCTCGATCTGAAGCCGGACGATCCTGGTAACATCGCCAGTGTTGTTGGGATTAGGAGCGTCGGCATAGGAAGGTGCCGCGGGGTTGTTGGGCAGACGGGCACACTGCTGGTCGATACGTCGGCTTTTAGCGAGTTCCAGGTGGCGGCACTTTTTTATAACTGCATCCGCCGTCGCCACGTTGTTGAAAACGTGGAAGTTGAAGGCGTCATCGACAATGCCTTTGAGGAAGTGGGAAATCTTGTCTGACTCGGTCATGTGTGCGTCAGCATTGCGGCACAGAGCCAAGACGTCCTGAATGTACGTGACGTAGGGCTCTGTTGACGTCTGCACACGGCCGGATAACGCTTTCTGCTCGACAAGTTGGTGACCGTAGGTGTTGCAGAACAAGTCTCGAAGCTTTAGCTTAAGCAATTCCAACCGGTGAGCTCATCTTCGGGCGTCCGAAACCAAACTCGAGATGTGCCACCGAGGTAAAAGACTACGTTGACGAGCATGATAGTAGGCTCCCACCGCTTATTGCGGCTGACGTGTTCGTACAGGCTGATACAATCCTCGACGTCTTCCCAATCTTTGCCCGAGAATATGCCAGGATCACGGGGAGCGGGGAGAGCGATGTGGGTCGTCGAAGTGGCAGCAGGTGTCGGAGCCGGCTGAGTCGAGTGGTCGTCGCCGGGAGCCACGAAGGAAGGCTCGACGTACCGTCCACTGCGAAGCTCTGTGACGAGGTACAGGGAACATCCACCTCCACCAGATATGTTACGTATGAAGACGCAGACGAAAAGCTAAATGCAAGCATATTTACAAGGAAATACGCCGCACTTTACCAAGAGGCAATAGCCCGCGCTAGCCTCTAATCGGCGCCGTCGTCTTCACACTGCTCGCCTCTTCGTCATCGCAAATGCTGTTCCGTAGCAATATAGAGAACAAGTGCTTTCACTTAGTGTCCTGTCGGCAGTGGGTGTTATCCCATCATCTGTGTGGTTAACAGCTTAAAGAATGAACCCAGCAAAAGCTGCTCACAGAAGAGGTCCTTATTTTGTTTACGTAAAGCCTATTGTATAAATGCAGTCTCAATGTCAACAAGCGGAAGCAAGGTTAATATATCTAGAGAGTGTCACTAGTGCTGGTGCTGAATTGTCTATTCTGTACGGATTCGCTGACTCTTAGCTCAATGGAAAAATGTCTTATAACAACTGAGGCACAGCAAAATACAAACAGTTGCGACTATGACCCAAAAAACAAGCAAGGTTCCGCATATCTATGGAGGAAGAAATACACAAACACACCCAACATGAACACGTTTGAATCTGTGGCCAATTCTTTTTTAAATATATTGGCTAAAACAATTCCAAACGTTTTGTATTTCTCCAACTTTCAACACACCTCTATTGGGTCCTCTCTACATTCAGTATGAAACGCCCAGAATTTAAAGCAGTTTAGCTTAAAATAATTTCGCGAATTTTGAAAATTTTTGGTGTCCGTTTCCACGCCAGCGGCGCCACCGCCGCTAAATCAAAAATGCTTTGCCGTGCGTCACCGCTGAAGACCAGAAACGACTACCACGCCACCGCCGGTCGAAACCGACACGGTGCGCTCCTCTACTTACGGTGGAGTTCGTGGCCTCTCTTCCGGTTGCTCAGCTACAGTGTACTATATATCTACACGCGTCTTTCTTGTGGCGACTGAGAAGTAGGAGATACACTTTCGCACTTAACTCCACGGCAAGCGCGCAATTTCCGACACTCGAACGAAATGTCATTAACTCCACGGCAAGCGCGCAATTTCCGACACTCGAACGAAATGTCATCGTTACGTTCTTTCGCAACGAGCTACGATTCTGACCTTGCCTAGAAGGTGTACAGCTCCGGAAGCAGACGACCTGTTCCAGTCAGGTGATGGCGCTAGGGCGGGCTCGCCGCACGCCTGCAGCCACGTCAGCCGCAGAGACCAATCAGAGAGCGCGGTTTTCCTCAGCAAGCAGAACTGAGCAGCACCATCAGGCTAGTCGCGATACGCCGTGGCGACCGATTTATCTACGCTACGCAGCAGAGGCAGCCACGTGCAAATGTAGCAAGTTCGTTATTGGCACGACAGGGATCGTGTGCGCCCTCGCGCTCCTGCTGCACAAGCCTAACCGATCTGAAGCGCTATCAATCGTTCAATACAAAGCGACGTCTGTAACGGCGTCTCACCCGGGGCTACAAGGCGTGAGCGCGCCCCGGCAAGCGTACGTGTGGTCTACCTTTAGGCTCGCTGTGGTTCGAGGCTAGTTGAGTGTTCAAAACCGGTATACACGAGAGAGACCGGCGTCTACGACACCGATAAGCAGTCTGGTACATGTTTAGCCACTCAGCGGGCGGCCCCGGCCGAACGTGAGCAGATGATAATCGATGTCTTCCGCAACTACGTATTTCTAACTGAAAGTCGAAACGCAGGTTATCGCGTATTTTTAATTTCTTATTAGGGGCGTCAAAATGGTTGTGGACGCTTAAGCTTCGCCATTAAAGGGAGAACACGATAGCATTCAAAGATCCCTGATTGCTTCGCACGCTTCCCAGACTATGGAGCGGATGCAACAGTAAAGTTTACCCGGAAACGCTGGCCGCGAGCGCTGTGCGTGAAGGTGGGCTTTCTGGTAGAAACACAGCATCTGACGTTTGCCGCAATGCGGTGGAGGCGAGCGCCATCTGGGTGTGTTGCTAGGAACCAGGCGCGCCGCTCTGTGGCCCCCGAAATACTCACGCACCGGCGCGCGGAAATGGCGGACGCTGTGGCCTGTCCAGCAATCGGGTTTCTACGAGTTTTGGCATAACATAATTACATTTTCTCGCATAGTAAAATGTGTAAGTCGTACTTTACAATTTTTATACGTATTTTTGGTTGAGCAATTCAGTTATTTCAGCAGCTTCCTTGCTCCGCATGGAGAGCATGGGTATGGCTGGTTCGAACATCTTTCAGGGGGAACGACGTGCGACGCCTGACGCAGGACGAGAGACGCCGGTGCCACATTTTTCGCGACATGGGTTCCTTAAAGCTCTCGAGTTCTGTCTAGTTATTAAATGACATAGGAACAGTACGAAGAAGCGCACTGATCCAAAAAAGGTTCTTGAATGGCGGCAGCTTTTTGTAAACAGCAGCCGAGTATCGGAATCTGTTATTTGACAATATATAACAGCCCAAAAAGTGTGAGGAGAGGCTTCTGTTTAAGAGAGGCCGTTTTAGAAAAAAAGGTGATTTCGTGCTCCAGTTGTGACCGCCAGGTGCCATGGCAGAGTGCACAATTTGACTGATATACTCAGCGCAGGGTGTGCTATCAGCAAAATCCATTTTTGCACCAAGCCCCAGAGATGGTCCAGAGCACCTTTATGTTTTCAAAGAACGACGGTTTTCCTTCCGCCTCATATCCAGCACTATCTATGTGCGCTGGCTGCATTACCACTTACGGCGGTTCTCGTCGAGCGAGTGTTCCAAGACTCCTATAGCGACCAAAGTGTTGTTCCAGCTGGGAAACGGCAGTTGCCTTGCCTGAGTCTTTGCGCCAACATTACCGCCATATCCTCAGCGTACTTATTTAAGGGAAACTTTTGTTGCCTCGGTATGAATGCAATACTATTCCTCTGGCTCTTCGAGCCATTTTTGTGTTTGATTGAAGGTTGGTGGTCGGAACTCCGCAAAGCGAACGTTTGTTCGTCTCCTTTTTTCTCGTTCGTTCGTTTTTTTTTCGCCCACGTACTCGTTCATTCGCTCATTAGTTGTATCAAAGATCCTTCCGACAGGGATGCTGTGAGCGAGAGATTTCGATCATCTGAATGGCTTTGATGTAATTCTTCTGCGGAAACCCTCAAGGTGAAAACAAGTAACTAATAAAGGGAAAATCAGAGATCCACTCATACGTAGCAATTGCTACAAAGGAAACCCGTACGAGATGCTCGAAATAAAATCGTCGTAGCTTAAGAAAAATTCGTCCTTGTCCGGGACTCGATTGCGGGACCATCGCGGTTCCGGTGTAGGCGCTCTACCATGATGATCTGTACCTTTGATGATCCCACGGAGCATTCACCGTCCTTGCCACCGTCCTCTGGGGCGGTGACAAGAAAGGAGAATAGCCGTCGGCTTCCACGCTGCCACTCGCGCAGTTTTTGTCAAAACACTACCTTGCCTAAATGTACAATCCGTTATAGTATCACTAACGGCGTGCCCGTCCACGGCTCAGGGACCTCACTTACAAAGCTTGGCATGCGTAGCGGCTCTATGCCTTCGGCTGGCCACCTTTCCTGACCACATATTGATTGGTGGCAATTCGCTCTGGCGAAATAATATAGCGCAACCGCTGTTTGGGAACACCGCCACTATTCACTAGCATGTATTAAATTAATAAGAAACACCAGCTTGATATGCTCATTGCAACAAAAATGAAGAGCGTTTTTTCTATAGCCAAGTATATTTCTTTAGGGTATTGCCTAACATTGCTAATTATGGTCGGTGGTTTCCGCGCACTTTTATTTTGCGCCAACATTCTCTGCAATTGATAGGTGTTTCATGCTATGTACTTACGAGTGCATGATAGTAGCGGGCGGCCCTGTTACTGTAATACAACACATTCATGAGCAGATTGGGCGAAAATACAAAGCAGTTGTAGAAGAATCCCTTGAACTTGTTCTCTTGGTACGAAAAATGTCCAAGCACGACAATCATGTCCGGTGAGAAGACAGACCTTTAAACGAGCAGGAGAGTATGGTATTAGTTGCCATTGTAAATTGTTGATCATTTTTGTAGCAGCTACTTAATCAACAATTTACAGAAGTGAAAGTCACACGCTCAATTCCAAATTCAATGCAACACCCGATTTCAAAAGAAAAGAAACACAATTTGATAATTGCGATGCCCTCAAAAAAAAAAATAAGACCAACCTCCCAGCGGCGATGACGTTTAGTAATATTTTTAATGTAATTCGAAACGCGTCAAAACGTCAACACATATACCTAGTACGTGGATTAATTTGCTTATTGGTCCGCAAATAAACAGTTGAAGTGCAGTGGCGATTTGCGAACAAATCGCTAACCATCACTTCGATCTTTGTTTCCTTTTTCTTTCTAGGGAACCTATGGTAACTCTCTTACTGACGTCCGACAAGCGCGTCTTACATTAGAGTGTTATATCGTGGGAAGCTTAGTGTACAGGCCATGGGACAGGATGCAAAAGACTACGTGGTATCGTAAGTGTTCTGCCAAAATAGCATTCAAGCAACGATAGTGGTACTCTGTTTGGAATGCCGCATTCTAACCTTTAAACTAGCAAGCATCAGCTGCACTCGCCGCAGTTTTCAGTACCGATGTTGCAAAAGCCGAGTCGTGCTTGTCCAGATTACACATTGCGCATTGTTTCCCGGGGACAAGCCACGCGCTTGTGCTCTGCTGTCGCCTTGCATTCGTGTTCTTGTTCTTTTTTGGTGATTGAGCATATTCTTTAATGCTTTCTATTGCTTCGGCCATCGTCACCACTAGTTTTTGTCGAATCTGGAAAATTGTGTTCAAATATCTGCTCCAATAAAAATGGGCAAATTTAGGACATTCTGCAAATGGAGAGGTAGAGGGCTAATTCAAAGCATTGCTTTCTGAGTTAAACGAGGTTTGGTCATCCATCTAGCGTTCTTAGCGCAATTTTTTTGCCAAGCAAAGTGGCGCGAACTAAAAAAAGAAAGGAACCGTGGTTTGGATAGTTATCGTGCATCACCTCCCCTTGAAATAAAATAAAAGCTTTCTGCCGCGGGAGAAAGTGCGTGTAACCGCGAAATAATTCTAGAGATCAATATGGCTTTTGAGAAGCTGCCTTGCATCATAGGCCGGACACTCCTGTTCTTGCTGACGTGACGCTTGATGTCTCGCTGGCAGATCATGCGCGTTGAGTGTAAGTTGATCGCACGCATGCGAAGCATTCTGCAAGGATCTCCTTCTTCAACGAGCTCTTTGTGTAGATAGCACGTCAGATGGAGCAACAGACGAGGACGAGCATCGTCCTGGCTTAGCTAGTTCTGTAAAAGGAGCCTTCAAATATTGACACGTGTACTTATCGTTATCGGGAGACCACGTTTCGTCGCTTAACAACTGTAATTGCACAGCGCGGGACGCGTCTGCATGTATCCGAAGTTTCTGGAAAGTTATCGATGCTTCTACCCGGCTGTCTGTTGTCGCGGAACCTTGTGTTATCTGATTTCATCGCGTAACGCGAATGGTGTAGAACTTTGTGGAAGGCACGCGGGTCCAAACGATTAGTCTGTAACATTCGACAATTCTGTATAAAAGCCGACGCGCTTGACCCGCTGATCAGATTTTCGACGATCGCCGACTGTGTTCGCCGCTTTCGTTGCGCTATAAGTGTAGCCTGTTTTGTGGGCACAGGTTCGCCCAATAAAATCTAGTTTTGCCTTTCACAGTATTGCCACTGTGTTCTTAACGTCACCACCACGTGACAATATGCTAAACCCAATTAGTGCTGTCCCTTCTTGGCACCTTAAAACACTATGCGTTGAGATAGCGGCAAAACGCATCTTCGGTCCCACGAGCCAGACCCGCATAGGCCTTCACCCACTGCAACAATTCCCACAAAGATTCACATTACGTAGGCGTCAATTGTAGTTGAGTCTTCCATAGATTTTCTTTCTGCAGGTGGATGTCATAACAACGCTTTTTTTTCAAGAAGCACTCTATTTTTATTCAGCTGTCTGTAATAAAAAATGAATGAAGAATATTGAGAGCCTTAAATGATTTATTTGATTGCATTTGTGCCAACTTTGTTTGAAAATAAAAGCTTGAAGCCATTACAAAGAAACAAAACTTGCGGTACAGGATATTACAACATCCTTTCTGCGGGGCAGGCATAATCAACGCTAAGGAATTCAGCTAAGAAAAAAGTTACTCATGAGGTTAACAAAAACATTTCATGCTCTCCATTTTACATCATCTGCCATGCAGAGACCAGACGCATTCAGGGTATAGTATTATCAACAATAACCCTAAACTCGTGGCTCACCTAAAGGAACGAAAACACCACTTTTGTTTTACATAACCCATGTAGTACTTTTACCAAGCATTATCGAAAGACAGATCTTTGCAAAAGTATCTCCAATTGTTCATATCTTTCTACCACACTGGTGCATTATTAGTATTGTGAACTGTCCAACGGCCTCCAAAGCTTTTAACCGTTTGTTATTCTGTAACTTCTGCAAGGAATCACAATGAAGTGCAAGAAATAGGTCTACAGTGAATGGCCAAAGGGCAATCTCATATTTCAGTGCGTGGTAAGCGTACGCATGCACTCAACTGCTTGATTTTGTAGATAAGCTTATACCTGATATCTTTACATTATCAATGTGTAGCTTGACGCCAAGATTAGGCACCCCCATTTCATTGATGCAGTAAGCTGCAAATGTTCTAGCTCATCCCAAGAGAGCCACTAAACTTGTGTTCAAATAAATTACGGGCATCCCCCACACGGCTTTTCAAAATCAAACATCCGAAAAAAGAAATTAATTCAGTTGATGTTAAATTTTAAAAAAATGACTTTGGCACGTTCGCAGAAATTTCGCTTTGAACATTTTATTTTTGATGATCCTGTGCATTATGATTAAGATGCTCAAAATGCATATAATCGGAAAAGTGGCGGTAAGCGGTAGACAAAGGATTTAAGCCTAATTGATATCAGTTTTTGCGTGGCAGTACCTCGGCTAGCCAATGAATTTCCTGAGTCTCTGCGTCATAGATTTTACGTGAGATTACTCATTCACTTTGAACATTTTAGCACAGAGGTGTAGTACATGCCGTACTCTGGGCGGTGCATAACAACATATTTTATTCCATATGTGTCGGCTAATGCCCCTTAGCGTCACAATTCCTGTTAAGAGGTCCTAACATAATGTGAACATTGCAGGATGTAAGAACGGCACCTGTAATTTTAATTCATGACGTAAGACTGCGGCACTTACTTCGTGTGGAGGCCGATATTTTCACAGGGTTTCAGATCCCATCTGGCATATACTCCGAGAAATGTATGCGATGCCACCCCTTTTTCTGAGGAAAGCTGGGAGAACTGGGCCGCTGCCTGCAAGATATATATGTATATATATATATACATATATATATATATATATATATATATATATATATATATATATATATATATATATATATATATATATATATATATATATATATATATATAAGAATGTTCTACTCCAGCAAGATTCTCCAAATTGGGCAGTGTCCTATTCAGCTGCATGTAAAACCCCTTCCATAACAGAATGCATTGTTTTCTACTTTTCTCAAAAGTAACTATAAATAAATAAATAAAATATTCTTCGTGGATATCACACTGTATAATTGTAGTTAATTCGTGTTCTTGCCATAAGCATTGCAGGAAAGTGACCCTAATGTGAAATGGGACACTGTGTCATCAATGGCGATCAGAAGCAAAGAATGAGGGCGTTTCGATTCCACGACACTAAATCAGAATTCACAAGAATGTCAACTATAGCAACACTGTGCTGCATCTTTGTCTTTGGGTTCATGGCAACAAAATATTTTCAGCCATGCCATAAAATGAATAGATGGTTACTTCGCCCCAGTTGACGGAGATGCTGCTCCTGTAGTGTAACAACATCCGGTAAAGAAAATAAAATCGGGTCTTTCACACTGGTAACATACCAGACAGCGATAAAAACAGACTTCGAAAGTCACTGTGTAACGAAGTTTCATTCTAGTCTCAGGAGGACGTTGTAGTAAATTGACACACTAACGTTGTTCACAAAGTGTGGCAATGATCTAAACTCGGAATTGCATGAAAGAAATAAATCAACATTTTTAAAAACGTCCTCAAAGCCAGTGCAGATACGAAATTCTCGGACAGCGATTTCGTCACTCCTGCATAATGAATGATATTTAGGGGTCGATAAAACGACCGCCTATTGCGCAACCGTGTCCCACGCCATTCATTACGGCTTGCATCGCACAATTCCTGATTGCTATATTCCCGCCAGTAAAGGAGAATAATGTTTGAATGATGTAAATCATGAGCGCCCACGTGACTGGCCAAGGTCACGGAGCTCACGTGAACCACCACAGCGTTGGGCGCAGTGAACTTGTCCGTCTACTGAATTTCACACGTGCGCCCACGTTCGTCGACGCCGGTTGCGCTCCCGCGACTGCCTGCTGTGTTTCGGCAAAGGCACGTGCTGCCGGTCCGAATATATGTCGTCATCAGTGTCTTGAATGTTAAACTATATCGGCCTCAACAGTGACGTTTTCGTGACGGCCATTGCAACGAGTCCGAAGAAGGTATAGCCATGATTCGTTCTTATACGTTAAAATTGAGCTATATTACTTTTTGGTATCCATTATCAGTCGTATTTCGTGAGAGGGTTAGCGAAAAACTAAATTTTTTTTCTACACTCTCGTTAAAGCCAAGCAACAGTTGGTTAGGTGCAAGGTCATTTACTACAACGATGACTTTAGAGCTCGAAAGTTTGAAGCGATCAAGCTATTGTTTGGTGTAGTTTCATTGAGCGGAGATACGGGTAGGAAGAAATGGTGCGGACAGGACAGACGCTCGTGGTATACACGCTCATTGGAGCGTCTGTTCTGACCACTCAACTTCTTCCCACCCGAATTTCTGCTCAACCACACTACAACATGCACCAACCGGCCCAACAGTCTACGCTTCTAAACCCATAGTTTGTGGAGGAGGTAGCAGCTCTATGTAAAAATGGGCTGCTACAATTTTCAAGAAAGTTCATATGGTCATAATGCACTGACAAGGCAAACGATGCAATATGTCATAACTTGTCGAGCTGCTGATCTATGTCCGTCAACGTGCGAACGCGGTATATGTGATTTAACAATTGTAAAACCATCCGCCATCCATTTAACAGGGTAAACTCCCAAAATAATCGTGCTTCCACCAGGCCTTATTTTATGGAACAAATTACCGAGCACTGTAGTGAGTTGCACGACACTTGACTGATTAGTAAAAAACAGGGAGAATGACATTTTCCGAGATATAATTGTTTACATGCCCGATTACCTGAGTTTTTTCTCTCTCTCGTTTCTTCGTTGTAAAAAATACAATTTCTATGACGTTTGCCTTTCTACAATGACTGAGTTTGCCTTTATTAATATTTATAGTTTGTACCACTCTCATGTTTATTGAAGTACTCAGTCCTGCTTGGGCACAGCGAGGGCCTAAAATATCTGTAAATAAATTTACAGGTTACAAAATGCGGAAAGTAGAAGCATCAGCAAAATTATACGGCTAAATACATTTCTGGCTGCCTGACAACTAATTAAAACTGAATAAAAAGCTGGACTTGTTTTTTTTTTAAGTTTAATAAGGAGCATACCCGCTAGAATGTAAAATCATGCGAACTTATCATGGGGACAACCGGCTTGAACTTTGCAAGTGTACACGCAGAAGTTCTTGAAGGTGTGGTTCAATGAACTCATTTCGTGAACGCCGCATGTGAATCACCTCGTAATTGATTTAGCTTCTTCTGTAGGATGTTTGAGTAATACAGCTTTTTGCTTCCTGTGTGGTTACCTAAATTGATGCATTATACATTGTTTTAAGCTAAACTTTTATGCGTTGGCACGGGAAACCACAACTGAAACCAATTACGCCAGGATGATAATTTTGCAAAATAGCGTACTTTGTATCCTAGAAAATAATGAGGATGCTGTAAAGGTAGCCGCTGAACCCGTTCCTTTCTTATTAAATGTGAAATTTTATCCCATGGAAAAGTATACAATTCCAATCTGGCAGAGCATATCATTGACCTTAAGTTACAGACTGCCTACCGATACACCGTCTGCACGAGACATGGCTCCAGAAGCTCCATTCGGAAAGCAAAGGAAATCCAGACTAGGTGTGGAAAGCAAGCTATTCATTGCAAGGCTGGCGAATAATTAAGCTCTCTTGAATTGAGTATTGATTGTACACTAAAAAGTAAACCACTGAAACGGGATTAACAATCGTTCCCTCTTTCTACTAACTTCATAGCATATCCGTAAACACTTGCATTACCTGAAATAAAATTCAGTCTTTTTTCAATAGTTTTTCTCGTTGTTCAACTGTTTATTCATTACATACCAGAATTATTTCTCAAAGCACTTTATGCTCATGTACACCCGGCCACAAAAGTTTACAGACCACGGGATCTCAGAAGACGTTCAATCCCCGAGCAGACTGTAGCTCAAGTAAAACTCTTGCTTGGGCTAGTTGGTTCATGCTTGAAGTAGGTAAAGGCAAGGCGCAGAAGACCAGGACTTAGGAAGAAGAACACAAACGGCAAGACGGGCGCCTTGTCGTTCGTGTTCTTCTTCCTAAGTCCTGGTCTTCTGCGCCTTGCCTTTACCTACTTCAGACTGTAGCAGTAGCCAGTAAAACTGTAAGCGAGAATGTTGTTAGCAAATTCTAGCCGAGGCCCGAAATACAAAACCAGCATTCATTGTGAGGTTGTGGAGATATTCAGCTCTTTCTGTGATTCCATGGTCCGCAATATTTGGTGGACGGGTGTACAAACTACGGCATGTGCACTTTTTTTGTTTTAAAACAGATTTGTTCGACGATATTTGTACGTCCTTAGTGGGTGTAGATTTCTGAATGTGATAGCACTTTAAGACAAGCACGCGCTATGTGCATTTATTCAATGGAAATTTCTTATAGTTACTTTCTACTCATATTTTTTTCTTTCTCTTTTAGGCAATGCTACGGGCGGTATCTTTTGTGAGCGGGCAAGACCTCGGCAGGCTTTTCGCCGGTAATTTTTGCCTACGGATGGAATATTATAATCTCCCTACAAATAAAGGTCTTCCACTTTGAGAACAACAATGAAATGTTCTGTACAAGCTGGTATTATAACCACTTGTACATGGCTGAGTTTTTCAATAAAAGCAGGTAATATACCGGCGTTCAACAACGGCTAAACCTGGCCGAACAGTTGTCGGATTCAGCAACTAACTCATCATCAGTTGGTAATGTGAGGAGATGTGAATATGAGGCCCGGTTTGACAGCAGAGGAAGCACCGGGCTGTAGACGAAGGACTGTTCAGAAGGCATAAAAACCGCACACACACTTCAATAGAACGAAAGAAAAATAACTACAGGCGGCGGAAAGGCCGAAAGCTCTGACGGGCGGTAGTTGCATGGCTGCTGCCTAAAAAACCAAAGTGACACTAGATGCAGTGGTCTATACACCTGGTCCGCTGCAGCGGTAAATATACTGAAAAGGCCGCGAAAACAAATTATGGGTGAACGCTGCGAACAAGGAGCACAGCCAAAAAGCTGGTGGGTGCAGCATCTCGTATTGCACAAATCCAATGGGAACACGAAGCAATGTCGCCTATTCCAGCTTGCCCTGGCCGGCACATCCCGCGCGGCAGCATGAAAAGGTTTGCGCGCTGACAGTGTGCGAAAGGTTCTGTGCCGACAAAGGCGGCTCAATCTCAAGCGCAAAAGGCACCGTGCGCAGGGAGAGAGGGGTCTTCTACTCCAGCGGCTGAAGCCTATCGCGCGGCTGCTCCGGCATTCATGTTGAACGCGATCTGTGATGAAAGAGTGGCGCCGAGTGCTGGTAGCTTTGCCCGCGTTGTTTTCGCCGCTTAGTTCGTCTTCAAGCTATCGGCAGCGCGAAGGTCAATTCGCTCGCTGCCGCTGCCGCGCTTCCCCACTCGAACATTTCGGCACCTAGTTTCCGCTGTCATCGAGTGAGATGTGTTCATGTTTGCTTGTGCGCGCGCGACAACATGTTTTTTATATTGGTAATCGAGCGAATGGTTGTAATTTTGTACAGTTGAGAGTACTACTCTCCCTACTTGGTACACCTGTCAACTAATTTGTTATCGCAATCGAAGGCTCCACATTTCTGGTAAAACTGCGCCTATTTATTAAACAATTCCTTTGGTTTGGTGAATATGTTTTCATTATTCCCAATCGAGCGCGCAATCTTTATATTAACTATGAAGTTTGCAGAAATTGAAGGCCGCCACCGCACTGTCAAAAAGGCGTTTCACATTGTAGAGTTTTCTATTGGTGTATGATTGTAGCGCCCTTGCCTCAAGTCACCGCCTAGTAACCTGCCATTGGAGCCGAAGCATCTCGTTAAACATTCAAGCTGATGTGAAGTTTTAGACAGCACATCAAATGTCATGAATTTACCTTCAGGGCCTCGAGCGCTTTCTTCACGATATCCGGGTCTTGAAAAAATAGAACGTGATAGATATTCATGACGCCCCAGTGGTACACGTTGTTTGCCCACAGTTTCTCCTGAGCCCATTTCAGGGAATCTGATTTCTCGATGTCAGTGACAAATTCGCCAAGCTTTCTGCGAACAAGGAAACAATATAGTAGAGTCATTATTTCGAGGACCGGGCAGCGCCCAAGATACAGAACAAAATAATACACTTGCAGTCTTCATGGCTTATTTTAAAGCCATGAAAATGAATGCCCCATATTGTTTGAGATGTAGCGACATTGGTTATTATCGCTTGATATACATCATTCTCGCAGGTGGTTCCACGAAAACGAAAAAAACGAGAATTTTTTTTATTTGCAAGGTCAATAAGGAGATGACATTTTGCTAATTTGTGCAAATTAGGAAGCCTATAAGGTTATGACTGAGATCGATTCAGCGATAACGAATTCGGCTTTACCCTCATGCAAGCCTTTTGCCATACAGTACCTTGATTTAGTTTCCACACAACCAATTTTACAGCTTAAAATACCGCTCTTTCGAGGAGTACTCGTGGCTGCCTCGTAGGGTGCCTACCACTCCTCACGGTTTAAGATTGTCACCAGCTTCACGGAGGCCGGGAGGCTAATTCCCTTCAATTCAAAGTCACGTAACTGGAAACAAGAACAAAGTTAACTAGCTACCAGTTATCAGTTCGGGCCAACCCTCTCATAATTTTACTAGAATAAAGTTGCATGAGCCAGTGACATATTTTTGGATTATTATGACATACGTGTGCTATATTTTGTCGCTCGCCCAAACGTATGAACTCGGCACAGTGCATCTCACAACTTACAATGCGTCGATGGAGCATCCAAACTGCGTGTTGTTGCCTTGAGCGGCCAGGTCGAAGAAACGCTGTAACTTGGGCGTCGTTTGCGCGTCGCCGACTCCGCCACCGCAAGTCACATAAAGAGAGTCGAAAAATATAAAGTCGCAAACACCGTCCGGCGGGACCACCATCCTGATGTTGCAGTCCACGGTGCACACCACAGAGTACAAGGTCGGGGGTCCGTAAACGATGGCTTGAAAGACAAGGCGAAGGACCATTTGCAATGACATTGTGAAGCATTCGTGAAAATGAAGCACCAGACCTCTAAACACATTTCCTACTTCCTAGCCAGTAAGTATATAGTCATAGTAAGTGTATAGTCCATAGCGAGTACGTCTATAGTCTTTGTCGTCCTCGATTGCGTTTTCCTTCTCTTGGTACCCATTCTGTAACCCTAATGGACGAACAGTTATCTAACCAGCGCATTATATCACCTGCCCAGCTTCATTATTTCATCTTGATGTCAATTAGAATACCGTCTATATCAGCTTGCTCTCTTATCCCAACCGCTCTCTTTCTGTCTCTTAACGCTTTGCCTAGCAATCTTCGTTCCATCGCTATTTGCGCTGTCCTTAACTTGTTCTCAAGCTTCTTTGTCAGTCTCCAAACCTCTGCCCCATATGTCACAACTGGCAAAATGCACTAATTGTACGCCTTCATTTCCAATAATAATGGTAAGCTTGCAGTCAAGAGCTGGCAATGTCTGCCGTATGCGATCCAACGCATTTTTATTCTCCCATCCATTCTCTTTTATTCAATACATGTCTACATAATATAACATTATAGATATAATGCTACGCACGCGGCTTCGATTGTCGCCTATGTAGCACCTATTCTAATGGACAATAAGAGATAACTGCCCCGGGCCCCGCACTACGCGCTCTCCAGTTCCAACATATGACTTGAGAAAAAAACGGCCTTATCATGAATATCAGCTGCTAATCCTGGAGTACTCACGTGGTATCGTTGATATGGTGGTGGCCGGTGTTGTCGTCACAGTCAGGGTCGTTGTTATTGCTTTAGTCGGGGTCGTAGCTATTGCTTTAGTCGGGGTCTCGGTGCTTGATGCTCGCTCAGGTGAACTGGAAGTAGCTATAATAGTTGCTGCGGTGTTCATTTCTGATGATTCCGTTGTTACACCCTGGGTTGAATCCTGTAGAAGTAAATATATTTAGCATAAATGTAAAAGAAATCGCACAGACACTTCTTGAATCAAAACCTTCTTTGTTATTAACCCTCCGACCCACGTAGCAAAGGTGTTTAAGTAGACCACTGCGAGTGATCAGACCATCGCCTTGACGAGACTCATTACTCAGGTGGTTAGTTACCATGTTTCGCAATCTTACCATGGTATCGACTTTAAAACAACGAAGCTTACTTTGTGCAGTTGCGAGTTATTTTGCATTCACGTTTTTACCGACATTTTTTTACGTTGTCACTGACTTTGCATTGCAGAAGTGCTTAGTAGTCTCGCAGTTTCGCGCTCTGCGATCATAGAAAATGCCGAGTTGCTACGTTGATATGAATGTCAATGTGCGTAGAAATTCTGCACAACAACAAAGATACACTTTCACACGCAGGGGCAGATAGCGGTAGCGGTAGCGTTTAAGAAACTTCGACAACACCACAATGTTACGCCGTGCAAGCGCCCGCTAATGTGGAAAAGACAATGCACGCGAAATACCGCAGGTAAAAAACTTACTTTTTATCAACAGTTCGAACACATTAGTATTTTGCGTTTTCCTAATATATAAAACATTGCGAGTATTTCAAGTGTTGGATATGATATTGTGGATGTTCACAAACTTATTATTACTTGATGAAATTCCACCAACAGTTATGCGCAGTAGCCCTTACGTGATAATGTGCCAAGGACAGGGTTTGGAAGGAGCCGAGGAAAGCGTGACCTATCTTTAGAGTACAAAATATGGAGGGCGCTCAAGCTAGCCTTTTAGACTGGAACTCGAGAGCATTCAAAGATCTGCGTTTGTTACGCTTCCCGATAACTGGCGCTTATGTTACCAAATGTTTTCCGGGAAGTGCTGGAGACGAACGCTATGCATGAACGCGAGCTTTCCCGTAGAAACACGGCTTCATGCATGCGCTGCGAATGCGCGGAGCTGATCGCCATCTGCATGGTGCTGTTGAAAGGAACCGAGCTCGGCGCGCCGCTCAGTGATTGGTAGACACGCTGGAAAATGGGTTTATGATTGAGTTGCCGCATAGAAATATCACGTTTTCTGGTACATTGAAATTACAATCCGATGTGATCATGTCTGTCGGTTGTGTGTAAGTCGTATTTAAGATTTCCTTGACGCATTTTACTCTCCTGAATCCAATTAGTTCAGCCACGTCTTCGCCCAACACAGCGGGTCTGCGTGCATGGGTATGCGTGGTTCGGAATGAATTACCCGTCCGGTCCGCTCTGGACGCCAGCTCTGCATTTACTGCGACATGGGTCCCTTGGCGACATGCTGTCGCGGTAATTTACGTGTCTTGCACTGCTTTGATGGGACTTATATTCGGCTCAGGTGTTCACGGAAGCATTTGCTCGAGTGCAGTCCAATTTAGTTGCCATAATAAGATGTGTTGCATGGCCCTTACAAAGGCACATGCTGTGTTGCAGGTTTGCGACAGGTAAGATATCAGTATTATTGAAACATCAGAAATATTGAGATGGGCTGGTTTGAGATAGTGGACCTCCAGATCATGAATACAATCATTATTGATGGAATAACCGAGGAAGGATCTTGTGAAGAAATCAGTTATGTCGCAAACGAAAAACAAGGCTGCTTCCTAGGCTACGCGCACTCGGGATCTCGCCTGCTGAAAAGTTTTCCCTTGAGGTAGTTAAGATTCCGGCACGCGATGATGAAATTCGTAGTTACATAATGCAAATTATCCTGAATAAAAAAAATCACAGGCCATTACGGCACTCGTTAATGCGAATATTTCAACACAAGTCTATGAGCGTTTTCATTTCGCGATATATTCGCTGGTGCGGACAATTTGTCTCCTGCTGCAGGTTGCAAATGCAGCGAAGTGCGGCGCGACTGCCTCGATAATCTGGAGATCGCGACCGCCAACGCGTGGGTGACGCGTGGCTGTGATTCACAGGAGCCGGTGTGGCGCCATCTGTCACGTCACAACGCTTTTCTGCTCACGCTTTCGCCGTACCCTCCGGCGCTTTCCGCCCCATGCTTCCGCTGCACCCTTCTCTCCGCTTTCCTCCTCTCGTCTTTCCCGCTTTCCTCCTCTCGTCTTACCCCGCTGCGCTCTGCGTTCGCCTTCATCTTTGGCTGTGCTTGTTCACTCGGTTATGCCGAAGTACGACGACCTCAGAAATGTGCGCCTGTGAGCTGCGCTCTCAAATTTACCAATACTAGAACTTTACTTTGTTATCTGAGCTGTATATTTGATTGTCGAAGCACTGCGCGCCAGATCAAGTATTACACGTGAAGAAAGAGCTTTATGCAACATGTTGGTTTCAATTTATATAAAAAATACGTGTTAGCGTATGTGTGTAGCATTATGAAGCATTCACACGCTACACTGTGAGTGTTTATGGAGTAGCAACGTAGTTTCTGATGCACAACCCGCCATACCATACTGTAGACGAAGGCTCTCGTTCAATGTGGTTTGTGAGGCCCCAGAACTAATCTGTACAAGTATGCCCACCAACAAAACACGTAAAAGAAAGCAGGCGTCTAAAAATTGTACTTCCTTAGGCTTAGTCTAGATTTCAGATCTTGATTGAGTGTACAAACCAATCGAATAACACGAAGAAATTCATCCTAACCAGAGATGAGCCTTCACATAGTGTCACTCGAATAATAAGCTCACCTTTAATTTTGCCGAGCAGCTATGGACCGGTTAAAGCAAAGTTACCTACAAAGTGTGCTATCACACTTCGATGTCTTTAGTGTCGCAATCGCAGGGCACTCTATGTGACGACACATAAGCTTATGTTAAAAGTGCTCATTGATTTAGGGAAGAGGGGGGGGGCGCTCCCAGCACTCTTTAAAAAAACCTATGGTAGCGTAGGTAGGTACTTGAAATTTAGTCCGTCCCTTGCACCGCTGGCATGAAGCCACTTCAATATTAGATTTTTGCACGTTATTCCAGTGCCTTTTAATTCCGTTATAGAACATCAGCGTACGGTATGAGCAAGAAAGACATACGTATAAACACAAAATTAAACACGCACCAGCATTGCCACTCTTATGGAAACATGTATTTATAAAATTTTATTAGTTTTGAAATATGTGAATTGAAGCATCATTGACGTCCCATAGAAGAGTAAAACACAGAAGCGGTACTTGAGAAAAGTCGCACAGTTACGTATAATGGACTTTCGCGAGTAGAACCTGCACGGCGGACATACAGATGATACGTACGCCGATTGCGTTTTACAAACAGCACAAATCCAAAGTATATTTAAACATATCTAACAATGTTTATGTTATGTAGCATACCTCTTCAGATCTGAGGGGCTGAACTGTGACGTGTATTTTAGTCGTTAACGCGGCAGTTGTTCCGAGGTCCTGAGTTGTAGTTGCTGCGCCGCTGCCTTCTGGACCTTTGTGCTTCGGTGGTTTGTAGGTGGCGGTACCATCGATGTCCTCCTCTGCAAATTCATGGTCATTGAGCGCCGATTGATATATCGCTGTAGTAGCGAAATTGCTCACATACACGGTTGTCATAAATACCAATTAGTTGTATGCTACTACGTGAGCAGCTTAATAGGTACAGCTCATCAATTGTCCTTAGGCACAGAAAACATTCCCCGTTCAAAGCCATGTCATTTAAAAGTACAGTGAAGTCACTTACGGAAAATAGCAGCCACTTACAGATATATAGAGAGATAATATAATCTTATCTCGCACTGATGAACGTGTCCGAGAAATAAAAGATATGCACGTGCCACGTAGCTCGACAGAAATAAGTTAATTGTGTTTTCAGTCACTTTTAGCATGCCGGTTAGTTTATGTATTTCGCCCTATTGCATAATTATTTATTATTCTGTCTATAACTGGTCCAATGCATATTTAGAGCAAAATGACCAATGAGAACATTGCAGACCATCATGAAAAAATGCACAGCCGTTTTTCTATTCCTACAATACGTTTTACACAACAAGTTTTTCCAATGCTGATAGAAACCTACCGAACCACAAATAAATTACTGCAAACACTTCCTCGTCGGACTTATTAAAGATAGCGTAAGCATACCTTCCAGTGGCCCATCTCGGACGCATATTCTGTGAAGCATCGGAATGAGCCTGGTTGTATGATGCAAACGTTTGCACGGTTTCTTTGATTGTTTCTTAAAAGTGACTAATTATTTACTCATTCAGGTGAAAAGTAATAAGTATATGTCAATAATCATAACTAGAGTGAAGTCATCTTCATTAGGCTTAAATATTCTTGATCGGCTTTAAACTATTTGATGTTGCTTCTATCAATGGAAATTTCGCCGAATGAATAAAAACTGCACGTGGTGATAAATGGAACGTAAAATGCTAGTCGCAAAGTTAACAGAGAAAAGTACATCGCTGTTGAATAGAGCAAGCAAGGACAGCCAATGTTTTCATTAACAATAAACGAAAACAATGCGGTGAGGCAAGCCATGTAATCGTAGGGTATGATGGCTCGTGTGTTATAGTCACAGAAAAGGTGCCAAGTTATCGTAAACGCAGTCGAGGCTGCCAGAGAATCAGGTTGTGTGACGATACAGTTTTCACTCTTAAGCATGAATGAGCTGGCGTAACAAAGGCGTAAAATAATATTGCTTAGAGATGCGGTGCAGGGATTTGAACCAAGTACCTCCGGAATACGAGGCAGATGCTCTACCTTTCGCCACCGCTGTTTTAGTGAATAATGACTCCAGTGAGATAATAGTGCTCCAAAAATATATAGGAAGACGATGAGATGGTGGATCCACTGCGGTGCTGGAATATCAGAATACCTCGCAGCAAAGGCGATATAACATAATAAAAAACACGCACTCACTATGGAATGGTAGGTGTGCATAAACAAGAAAATGTAAATTCTCTGCGATTGAAATGAGATACATGGACAGCATGGCTGCGGAATTTTTTACGCCACCTGTGTGTGCCTGGACACCGAGCTAATGCGTCATGACATAAAATTAATACGGCGGTCATTGTTGCGCATTGTGACTGCATTTGGCACCTAGCGCTTTGCAGTGCTGCGAACAGTGCCCTTAGCCATGAGCTTCAAGTATCGCGCTTGAATAGCTTAGTGCTGCAATAAGACTAGACGTCGTTGGTCGACCCGATTAAATTGAACATAGAACATTAAAGTGTACAACTGTAAAACGCAAGGTTTTAGAGATTCAATACTTCCCTCGAACCAATCGATAATTGAATGTACCAGCTGCAGAGGCGGTTGCCTGTCAATCTGTAGATATATTTATAGATGAGCACCAAAAATAACGTACATGTTCGGGATACATCGACTGTGCTCTATCCTTCGCATATAAATCTGTCCTTTTACGTCACCCCACGCATGAGCTTTTTCGTGCTTCTGCCAGCGTTTAGTCGCCTTATAGACGCCAATTTCGCTCTGTCAATCTACATCGCACGACGACCGCTGTCACATATCATACAACATATTTCTTCTAGCTTTCTGCGTGTTTTTTCGAAAACAGAGTGCCAAGGGTCGTTTACTTCCCCCCCTATGTATGTTGGCTTTTTTTTTATTGCTTTAAGAAATACGTTCACACTACGGGCGAATTTCCGCTGCGACCGTCGGCGCAGCCGTGATGTTCTGTGTAAAATCCAAGTGCGGCAACACCGCACGGCATGTGCTGTAGGTGCATGAGAGAGTGGGCGAGGGTTAGCCTAGGACGGCGCCGTCATCTCGCGCGCGCAAGGGCGAATGGTGTGGAGGAAGTGCGCCGTCTTCCACACGCGCTCATGGCCTGAGGCCTGGAGGGGGTCTTCTCCGGCGGCGGCTGCGTATAGCACGATTGAGCGCGGTCGCGCCGCAACTACCTCGAAAGCGAGCTGCAATGATTACAGAGTGTGGATGTACCAAGGGCTGATAGCTTCGTGCGCGCGGCCTTCCCGCCACTTAGTGCGGGTTGAAGCGAGAGGTCAATTCCGCTCACTGCGGCCCCTGTTCCTCACGACAGCGTTGTGACAGGGAGGGTCTGCACTCATCAAGTGAGATGTGTTGATGCTTGCCTATGCACACGCGACGCTATGCTTAATTTATTTTGCAAAGAAATGCTTACGAGCTTATACGGACGATAAAACTGCATTCGTTTTATTGTGTAGCTGCCTAATAATCTGTTTTCCTTATCAATGCTTCAGCTTTGGGCGATACTGCGACTTGTTTAGCGAATGCGACGCCTTTCATGCCTTGTCTTTTTACTTACTGCAATGTTATTGATGTCAGCCAACCCGCCTTGCATTCAATGTATTGTTAGTGGCGCATTTTTCGAATACGGCCAGGCTTTTTTCTTGGAGATATTGCCAACAATGAGCTAACGGCATACATTCGTGACAACAGAATAACCACCTATCTTCGTGAACAAATACAGCCAGGTCACGGAGCCAAAAGTGTTTCTCCGTTACGCGTGCATTAAAATCAGTTTCGATAATACTTACGCTGGCTTTTAGAAATGCTGGATTTCTGACGCACTCTCAGCACTGAGGACGACGTCATTTCGGAGCTGGGACACCTGCGACACCTCCCAGCAAGGATACCCTTCTGGGATTTCTGGCGAGGACGTAGCTTGTAGCGTTCTCTTGTGATTTTAACTAGCAGAGGTTAATGGTAATAAAAGTGCGCCATGCTTAACGTTTTTCTTATGTTTTCTCAAGATATATGGGTTTACCTATATTCTATTTACATGTTCTTATCTCTTGACAATTTCAGTATGTGGCGGCCGACCTATATTCCTGGTAAAACTAAGTTTGAATAATTACTGCTTTGTAACCCTGTGGTGACGGTGACAAGCACAGTACCAAAACTGTATATCATAACATTCTGTTTTGCTGTGGTTCTGAAATGAAAAGCGAGTAAGACTCAAAGCAACACATTAGTGGCGAGCCCTGTTGGCGATCTTCGAAAATCTAGATCCGCGCGTCGACATTTATGCATGACTCGTCAAACTGTCCAGAGTAATCGCTAGTCTCGAATACCTTACAGAAAGTATAACAGTGTTCGAGGCGGCTTTGCAATCTTACCACACAAGATTCGTTGAGAGCCTACACAAATGATAGGAACAACGCTAGTATTCGAGTAAGTTCGAATTCAGGCAGGCGTCTTTCACTCCGACCGATAACATAAAGTAGGAAGTGGGTCTGATGGAGCCCCCATAACAAGGAGAAGTTTGTACGCATGGTAATGCCACCCTTATCAACAGCATCGTCGTAATACTAGAAATACGAGAACAAAAAACTTAATCGACCGTATAAGACAAACACAATAGACAAAAATAGACACAAAGTCTTACACATCGTTAGCAGTGTCAGAAGAGCTTAAGGTTCAATAATCGACGATTTCCGGCCGCGAGCAGTGCAGCTGTATTGCGTAATGTCACGTGGCAACCCCTCATAGGCCAGTGCGCCAGTACGCCGGATGATCCTGTAGGACCAGAAATAGCGTCGATCACTGGGTATTAACCGGCATTTGGGTCCTAATGCAAATGTAGTTACCGGGCTGGTATTCCTTGTAGCGTTGCCGAGAATTGTGGTGTCGACTGCTCGTGTTCTGCTGGCTTTGAGGCGCAGATGTGCAAGTTGTGCTTCTCCGGCGCGTTGTAGAATGGGGCTGCGTCGAGATTCTCTTCGTCGGTGATGCGCAGTCGGATGGCATCCAGAGTCGTCGTGGCGTTTCTTCCGTAAACCAGCTTGAACCGCGTGAGGTCCGCTGTTTCTTGCACTGCAATTTTGCATGCGAAGGTTCTGTACGGAATGTCGGCATCCTCCCTCTTGTGCTAGGCGTCGACACACATTGCTCACATGTCGGTGAGGATCTTGTTTAGCATTCCTGCAGGACAATTCGTCTTCGGGTTGCAGGCAGTTGTCCTGCTGTGGCTTGTCTGGCTGTATTGCAGAATGGCTTGGGTGGGCTTTGCTGCAAAGGCTATTCTGTCGGTGATGAGGACTTCCGGCGCACCATGTTACATCGGTATGCCCTCGATGAAGACTTTCACCACTTCGGTTGTATTTCCCGTCGGCAGAGCTTTCGTTTCAGCGAAGTGAGTAAGGTCGTCCATGCGCACGACAACCCACTGATTTCCGTATGTTGACGTGACAAATTGCGCCAATAAATTCATCTCGGCAAGGACCCACTTTGACTGCCTGAAGCAATCTCGCTAGTCCTGTTAGTACCGTCTTGCGTCGCTGACAGTCTCGGCATGTCCTGAATTAGCAAATAACGTAATCGGCGGTGCGTGTCCAATAATGCAACTTTTGTATCCTCGCGAGCATAGGGGAACAGATAGGTGCTCGGCTGTGTGATCATCAAGCAGGTCGTGCGATTTTTGTGGCCGCAGTGTTGAGATCACCAAGAGAAGGTAAGTTGCATGTACAGCAGAGAAGATCTTAAATACGAGGGCGTATTTTTGCAGTACAAATGATAAGAATGATGATATGTACTGTTTAATAGCGCAAAGGCCAAGTGTGGCAAAATAACGCCAAGGCAGTGGTTATGAGTACGGAATGGTGTAATGGCTGATGTGACGTGGCTAAAACTAAAAGCTATCAATTGCTTAAAATAAAAAAGGAATAAAAAATATGAGAATGAGTGAAGTAGGGTATGCTGCAATTATATAATGTAGAACAATGGGTGTCATAGCGTTACATGAATAAGAATGAACAAGTGATTGTTGATGGCAAGTAGCACAACAGCCCCATGCGGGTGCCTTGAGTAGAAGGGCCCGGAGGCATGTGCTGTAAAAACGGTTGACATCGCAAACGTGGCCTCTCGCAAGATGCCGTGCTACGAATTTCTTGGAAACGATGAGAATCCACGATTACACACCGTTCGGCGAAGTCGGTCACGTCTTTCAAGTACTCGACAAGGCTTCTTAATTCCGCTTCAGCGTGTTGATGCTCGGCGAATTCTTTTGCCTGCATTGTTCATACGAATTTGTTTGACTTGTTCGTCTTGCAATGGCAGCTCGGTGGGGCGCGAAAGAGGCAGCCAGCATGAAACTTTTAACGTTCGAACTGCTAAATCACTGTGGTATCCCATTCTTGCAGTTTCAGGCTCTTCTGTGAAATGTGTTCTGTAGGATCCTTGCAGTTTGCCAGCCGCGACATGGGTGAGGTTGGCTTACAAATTGGAGGTACCTGCCCTTTAGATATTGGCCAAATTTTACAGTAGCTCAATAAATGGGAAGGCATTCTATTTACATCGGTGAATATTTGGCCTGCTGTTTCGATAACGTCCTGGTAGCATGAACAACGACCCTTTCTAGTCCGTCATTTTACTGAACAAGCACTGCAGCGGGCCCGACGCGACTTGCTTTGGTACGGACTTACGTATCGGCGTCATCGTAAAATTGAGCAAGCATCGGTGGGAATGCAGGCATCGTTTGAGTTCTTGAAATGTTTTAGCTCGCGGCGTACCACAGCTATACTTGACGTCGCATTATGCGCGATGGGTCAGTGGCTAGGTGAAGCGTGAGAACTACTTGATGGAGCGCCAGTAAGAGGCACACAGACCCCACTACTACACTACTCGTCATTGGCAAAGCGGCACTTTTCCGGCTTCAGAGCGAGCCCTGGTGACTTGATGGCCTCTAGTACTGTCCCTGGCCACCTAAGGTGATCGTCAAAATTCCCGGAGAAGACGACTCATCTAAGTAGAGAAAACAGGTCTGCCACTTCAACCGCGCAAACACGGTGTTGCAGGGTGCCCGGCGCCTGCAACATCGCAGGTACAGAGCACAGTCCGAATGGCATGACCTTGAACTCATCGAGGCTCTCCGGCGTAACGAAGGCGGTCTTTTCGCGATCCCACTCGTCGACGAGTATATGCCAGTAGCCAAATTTGACATCCATCGACGAGAAGTACTTAGCGTTGCAGTGCTGATCCAATGCGTCGTCTATCCGTGGTAGGGGGTACACTCCCTTTTTTGTTGTGCTGTTCAGTCGACGCTAATCGACGCAGACGCGCAGGGTTCCGTTCTTTTTATTCACAAAGACAACAGATGCACACCGGCTTCAAATTCCAAAGTATTCAGGTTCCATAATAATCGCAAGTGCCCGCGTGTGTTCCAGAAAGTTCAACATAATTCCCTTCGCTAATACATGTAATAATCATATTGTCACGTGGTCGTGACGTCAAAGAACACAGTAGCAATACTGTTAAACACAAAACTAACTTTTAATGGGTGAACCTGTGCCCACAAAAGCGGCTACACTTATAGCACAACGATAGCGGCGAACAGGGTCGGCGATCGTCGAAAATCTTATCAGCCGGTCAAGCGCGTCGGCTTTTATACAGCAGTCGTCGAATGTTCCAGACTGATCGTACGGACCCGCGTGCCTTCCACAAAGTTCTACACCATTCGCGTCACGCGATGAAATCAGATAACACAAGGTTCGGCGACAACAGACAGCCGGGTAGAAGCATCGATAACTTCCTAGAAACTTCGTATACATGCAGGCGCGACCCGCTCTGCGATTACATTTGTTAGGCGGCGAAACGCGGTCACCTGATAAAGATAAGTACTCGTGCCAATATTACCCAATATTCGCCAGAACCTCCTCCCCCACCAGAGAGTGGATAGAACCATCGAAAACACCATTCCAGAAACTTCCGATACATGCAGATGCAGGCACGGTCTACGCTGAGTGAGATCATTTGTTTACACGGTGAAATGCGGTCACCCGAACAAGATAAACAAGTACACGTGTCAATATGTCCATATAATTGCATATCATATACGCCATTTTATTTTAATATCATTGGGGATTAGAGATACACTTAAACAGACACTGTGCTTCATATTTCATGCTTCACGTAGGGGTTAATTGAGTACAAAGAAGAAAGGAGGTCTCACTGGCATTAAAAATGTTTCAAGCTTTCGCCTTATGTAGGCCGGAGAACTCGGTGGCACATAATCATTTCCACAAAAAAGGTGTAGTCGAGAAAAAGCAAATTTGATGCGATGCATAAAGAAACCTAACGCCGTTTGATATAACCACGTTTTCATTACGACACCTGGGCTCTTGAATATTTGTATGAGCCGACGTTATTTTTATGCAATCCTGTAATGGTTTCACATTTTTTTGTTTACACGCATGGAAGGTTAGATCACTCCCAATGTTCTGTGGATCAATTCTCCGCTCTACTAGCCGGTCTTTTGTGCCCCAACAAGTGAGATAACCACTGTCTGACTGAACGGGCGACACGGAATGTGGCAGTTAAAAAAACTGTGCCGTTTTAAATGTTAGCCCACGCGAAAATGAGTGATGCCTTAGTACCCTGCTCTAAGAGGAGCAATAATTCTGTGCTAGGCAACATTTCGAGTAAAACATGACGACTACTCACATCCTAACCGGCAACAGTAGTTATGATGCCGTCGTCAATTACCGCGGCGTTTATGCCCTTGTAAAAGTTTATTTATGAAATATTCAGCCGTAACAAAATCAGTGCAAAGAAATTTATTCTGACGAGCCTAAATATTCATCATATCGCACTTGCAGAATATGGTCCGATGGGACCATCAAACCGCAATGTTACCTTTATAGAAACTGCGCAGGGCCTGGCATTTGTCGTCTACAGCTTGGTTTTCCATTCGCTGCTTCCTGTGACCTAACGGTAACACTTACCCACATTTCATCGCAGTTTATTGCCCTTAGAGAAGAAACACTCATACAGATCAAAACAGCATCACTCACCCTGACTCAAATGGGATGTCCATAAAAACAGACCTATGAGCACCGCGATGAGGCAAACGGCGCAGCAGAACAGAAGTACTTTCTTGCCTGTGTCGTCTGCTTCGTCACTGCGAACGACAATTGCCCCATCAAAATATTCCTTCGGATTAATAGGCTCTGCATGCTTGCCTTTCTCTATTCAACTAATATATTTCTCTCTCTGCGCTATTGCAACAGATTTTCTAGAATTTGCGCCAACAATGCGCGGTAATATGCGATAACCTAAAAAAAAACGCGATAAGCGATTTCATAAAACTTTTCCATTGGATTGCATTTGTTTCCTTTACGAGGAAGTTTTATATTGGGAGCTTCCATCTAAATTAATTTAAAACGATGATTTTCTCCCCGCGCAACTCGCGCACCAAATTTGATGAGACTTGTTAAATTAGGAAGAAGGAACTTAGTCCAGTTGTACTGGACTACTACGTGCCAGAATGGTCCGGTCACTAAAGACGATGACGACCCGTCCAGCACGATGACTGTGTGCGAGCAGTGGAATCTTCGGAATCAGGCTCCAGCCTGATAAAGGGGGTTTGTTTAAAAATATAATTCGTGGACGCAGACACCAGCTTCTGCCTGGTTTTCCTTCGCAGTCTTTAAAGAACGGTGTTACAAATATATTGCACTATTTTTTATAAATAGATCATTGAAAAATAAAACAAACGTTAAATATAATTTTGCAAACTCTCCAAAGCACCAATAAAAGCTATATTCTAATTTCGTCAACAGCAATTGATACATATAAAGCATACCGAAATTAGGCTAAGATGCACGACCCTCAATTCTACCTGTAATTTTCCAATACGGGACTTGAAATGCCCTTGTAATCCATGCAACAGATTTGCGCAAGTATTTTATAGCCCATTTATCATGTCGAGCAACTAAGGACCGTCGTCTTTCTTTCGTCTCCTTTGCTCGGGGCTTGTACACGTCTGCGCGCACTATTGATCTTTCGTTTCAAGCACGCGTGAATACACACATGGCCTTGAGTGCAAGCACCCAAAAGTAAATGGAATTTCGTTCGTCTCTTTCCCCGAATCATTTAGTGCACCCCAAAAATAAAACGCCAAGAACAATCTGTATTTCGAGCGACCGTTAGAATATTTCTAAGTGAGCCATAAAAATTTATCAGTGGGCGTTCCGTTGGAATCCCAAATTATTAAAGTCGGTTTATAAATATATATATATATATATATATATATATATATATATATATATATATATATATATATATATATATATATTTCAGAAGGACGTACTTCAAAATTTTCAGTGCCACATTAAAGCTTAAGCGTTGGGTGCATAGGTATACCACACGCTTACTATTTTGTTGTAGGGCTTGCATATGTTAATTGAAACAGCGCTTCACTTAAAGGGAATCGCCGATGTTAGGTTGAGATGAGAGGCACAGATGCAATTATTGCTCTTTAGAACCAAGAGACGTGCATAATAAGGTAACACACATGTGTAGCTACACGAATAAATGCAGGCGCGTTGTTCTTACCTTAGTTTTATTTCTGTAATAATAACAAGAAAAACTTCGATAAAGCATTTGAAAAATACCGTCAAAATAACGGATTACGAGATTTATCACAAATCGAAGTTCGAAGGTATCTACCTTGTCTCTTTGTTTTCATAAGTTGGGGAAATATTACACGAATTCTTACGTTTACAGTATGAAGTAAGCGGACATTGCCTTAGTCTTGCTGCAGTCAGCAATTCTCTTGAGAATTTTTGAACGTAAGTATAACATTTCTTAACCTATTGTTAGGTGTAAAGTTGTGGGGTGTCTGAAATTGCTAAAATTACTAGTGAGACTCATCTATACCCACAGTTGAGGCGATTTCTGAAACGGCAAACAGCAAAAGGTGAAAAAATGTGAAATACTAAACTCGAGCAACGCCTTCACTCTGCCACTAAAATCCGGCGTCTCATTCATGGAATTGAAGCAAAGGTATTGCACGAGGGTCTGTGCGAAGCTTCCATGAAAACGAAGTGTCTCAGGTGTGCATCTTACGCAATAAGCTGGTGTTCGAAACCCAGATTCCGCACATTTCATCGCATTCTGTTGGGATTGTAATTCTTCCGCCTCGGACCATAAACTTGCAAATGCGGCACGTATTTTTAATACTTGGTTGTTGTGCGCACAAACCAGATTCTTCGTATTTCTTTTTTTTTGGGGGGGGGGGGGGGTGGATGAAAGAGGCGGGAAGGAACGTGAAATTAGGACGCATGTTAAAATATAACATAAAGTAGTGGGTAAATAAAATATATAGAAGCCAGCACTTTTAAGAACGGTAAAAGCTTAGGCAGCCAGTGATGGCAACTCAGGCTAAAAACGTTCGCTGTTCGGGCTAACCACGTCAACAAAACGACCAGTGCGAGAAGATAAACTTGCAATATTTGGTGAAAATTTTTCTACAGCAAATTTCAGTGCACAGAGGTCAAGAAAATATAAATTTCAGTTCTAGTTTATTAAGCTTACCTTTTCACGAGTATAACGGGTAAATGCAAGTATGTAATACACTCATATAAAGACCTAAGATCTCGTGTAAAGGTTGTTTGCGAAAGTATTAACATCCTTTTAAACGCAGGCTTCTGGAATAATGAGAATTCACAGGGTGTCTCGTTGCGTCTCTGATCAAAATCATAGTACCATGTTCATACACTGAAGTGGTTTTACGGAGTTGCTGATGAAAAGGAACAGCATGATGCCTCTCTACAAGCAACGGCCCGTACATAAATGTGCATACATTGCTTGAACACAGCGGCTGGCGAAATTCGCTAGGTGAACAGAATGTTTTTAATACCTCAAGCGCAAATACTTTTTGCTTATACCGGGTTTCTGGCCTAAGCTGCGATAGCGAAATGAATTACAAGACACCATGCTGCACAATCTACAAAAAATCGGCAGTATGTTACACTCCTGTAACACGTGAAGGTGAAGCCCTGCTGGCACAAGTGGTAACGCATCAAGTTATTCGATAGGAGAGGTCATATTGTTGAACGACATAATGAGCTGCAGTGTGAAGTAAACGCATTGTGCTGTCGGTTGATTTCCTCAACAACACATGTGTGCACATAACACACTATCTAAAGGTACTTTTATTCCTTCTTTCGTTCTCTCTTTCATTGTTTTCTCCTTCTTTGCTCTTTCATCGCTCTTTAATTCTTTACTTAGTTCCTTTTCTCGTTCCTTCTTTCGTTCTTTCTTTTTTTCGTTTGTCCTTTCATATTTAGCCATTGCATCTCTGCTTGCTTAGGGGGAATGAGCCATTTCAGGTTATGATTTCCGTTTTGGATATGAGCCATTGCTCATGGCTTATGATATTTCAGAATCACTCGACTAAACGCCGCTTTTTTCGAGTATGAGTCATTGTAACGAGCCACGTAAAGCTTTTGCCCTAACATGCAGCCATTTGATGTAGGTAATACAATGCAAGGGTGTTGTCGCACATTATTTGATTTGTACGTCTTTGCGAAAGTGTGGTTCCGAAGCTCGAGTTAAACCATATTGAAATGGAACGTGCTCATGGTAATAGTTATCTATAGAATCTTTTTATGGGTGCGTTGTCCGTAAAAACAAAAATCTCAGCTTTGTACTTTCCTGTCCCCTCATTACCAGCTAATTTGTAAGGTGAGCATTCATTAAAAGAAATATTCCTTAACAAGAGGACACTACTTTCATAGTTTTAATGCGCATATATTTATGTGACAACTTCGTACAACGCGTCGAAACGCTCCGGGTTTATGTGGGTGGGAACAGTTACTTCTTGTGTAATGAAGTCATCCTGGTTCTATTTATGAAACAGATTGAACAGACACTGCTCCATTTTCGTGGGTGACCTTATTCCATGATTTCAAATGTAATTAGCACATTGTAACAGCAGAACTTTGAACGTCTATTGAGTACTTTATACTTTCTTTATTTTAGATTAGCAAAGCCACCTTACCTGTTACAAGCTTGCACAACTTTTGGCAGCGTAGTAATTTTGCATGTACAACATACGAGTACAGTTGGCCTCTGCTATGGCAGGCAACATAAAGACGTGGCTACCGTCATCAAGTCATTTGCAAGTGAGAAGTACGAGCATGAGCATCTAGCACCTCGATATCATTTCGACAATGAAAATTGCCGCCACTTGTTTCGCAAATATGTGGTACCAAGACGTTCACATGCGAACTATGAAAAGGTTCTATTCTTAATATTATGTAGCCACTCACATGAAACTGATAACTCTTTGTGAGAAACCTGTTTGTCTCAAATTCAACAATGCATAATGCAATTTACCGCCGTTAACGCAAGGGAAAATGTTCGCGCTACCCGACAGAGCGTCGATAAAAAAAAATTCCTCATTATTTTGCAGTGTTCTTAACCACTTTGCTGCCAGTGGCCACATTTGTTGATACTTATTGTAATGCCAGGTACTCTTGAGAGAAAACTAGCGGTTCATTAAAATCATGCGCCTTATTTAGCCTGGAATATGGTCAAGGAGCGAGATAACGGGGGAGGCAAACTCGTAGCCAGCACTTTTTCTTTCTTTTTTTTGGGGGGGGGGGGGTTGAGGGAGGGTGTAGGGTTCGATTAATCTCTATTGTGTTTCTCATTGATGGGGCATCATAATACAAGTACAGTTGAAATTAGAATTAACGAAGGGATGACCTCGCAAGAATTATTTCAATAAATCAGGAAGTTTGCAAAATTGAGAAAGAACTTTTTGGTCCCTCAAAATCTAAAACTGTAACGTAGCGCACCCGAAAAGGCTATCGCAGCATCGCATTTGCCGCTAATCTAGCCATCTGTCACACAAACCATGAAATAACCAAAGCAACCACCAGTGCCCATACCAAGGCGGTGTTGAGTCGGTGGTTCCGTGAATGGGCACATCGCGCAGCCTCGTCAAATTAAAGCTACGGATGTGACCATGGCACCCTGGATGTCTTAACGCGATAACTTTAGAACGCGTGCTCGAAGAACCCGTCTGTGTCGAAATTAGGAAGGAATCACCGTTTTTTTAAACATTTGTTTCATGGCAAACGTCTTCAAATCGAGTTCGGCCAAGTTTCTTTCATTAATTTGGGTTGATGGAAAAACTGAACCCAATGAGTACCTGCCGGGAAGTGGAAATTTCTTCGTAAGATCGCGAACTTCGTAAAATCGCGTTTCGTTAGATCGAGATTTAATTGCATTACGTTGAGCGAGCCGCTGGTCTGCCTGAAGACGTGTACCGTCCTGTAGTTGTCTGGGCGGGCGTTCTAAGGATATGCGCCTTTGTTCAGAAGCGACTTGCCAGGAATAAAAGTGAGCAGGGCGCACGCCGGAAAAAAGGTCTGGCTGGGGGGGGGGGTGGCTCAAGTGCCGTCGGCCCACCCTGGCTACGCCACTGTCCCGAGGGGAAACTCTCCCGTTCCTCAAGGTCAGATGACGTCACGATTAATACACGCCCCGCGCTCCGCGAGCTGGCTTGCAGGATGCGGTATTTGTCGCAGGCATTTAAAAACGTTGTGCATTCAACTCCAGTCCGGCTCCCGAGAATACCTGGTGCGACAGCGCAGCCTCAGAGACCGGGGCTTCCCGCTTGCGGGTGGGCTTCGTAGGCCACGTGCCGAAGCTCGTCGAAATCACGTCCAAAGCGCTGAGGTGGCGAACGTGGCACAATATAACTGTGGCTCCGACAAACAAATGTGTGTGAGCAACTCACTAGGCGAGCACACGGCGTGTGGCGGAGCGCTCGATATCTTGCCTCGGGGGCAACATTTGCACTGCACCGCGAGCGGTGATCGACTAAGGTGCCTCAATATGACCGATATCACCATCGTGCTGTTTATCGCAGGGTGCTCGAAACCTGCTTCCTCCTCGCCATATGTGTGACGCTCAATCGCCGCTCACGCACGCTTGGTCGTGGAGTTTGACTGCCCCCGCAGCTATCTTGATACGTGGCCACAGTGTTTTCAGCTTCCAAAGGGGAACACCATGACATGGCCCGGGCGGCCGCTAAAGAAAAGAACACTGCTGCAAGCGTTTTCGCAAATCCTTGTGTTCACTTCCATTGTCATCGGTTGTGGACATTTTTTCTGAAGCCAAGTACACTTTCCAAAGCCAAGTACAAAGGAGCACGCCACATGTTGGATGAGGTGTCCATTAAAAAAATATGCCTACGAGTAGGTCACGAGGCATTTTGACATCTTGTGTCTGCATTTGCGGAAATTTTTTCCGGTTGCAGAAAGTAATATAGATCACTGAATTATTTTCATGAGTTGTTGCAACTGTGAAAAATAAACAAATAAGTTTTAAAAAGACACATTTTCTTGCCTACACTGTTTTCCGCAGGCCCGAGGTTAGAAGTGGGGCTGTTTGTTCAAAACGGAGTATACATTCGTCGGCGATTTAACGAACTAATGGGTGCATCTCCACAAGAAATTCTGTCACACTGAATACAGCCTACAGCTCGGTGTGGCTGTGCGCAGACTTGGTGCACTATAGCGCATCAACACAATCTCTCTCATTGTATCCTAAAACCGGTCTTTCGTACGCTTTGAAGATTTTCTGCTTGAAGCGGTCGAGCTGTTTCTGACGAAATCTAGAATTTATGATGGCTGCTGCACTGCTGTCCGACCCTTCCTCTTGATCACCCTTCATCTTGATAACGTAAACTATTATGCTTGTGATCATCATCATTTTTTCTTTCCTTTATACGTATACTACACAATTCTTTTCATGGTAGGATTTATAGCGTCGCAAGAAAAAAAAAACGCTGCGGCTGAAATTACATAACGTAGATATGCAGCCGCCGTCAGACTTGGCATGAACACTGAAGTTCCCTTTCTAGCAGGTAACGTGGACAAACACTGCTTTGCAAAAATCGTTCGATGTTTCGGGAAAAATAAGCCTGAAGCTGGGCAATTTAAGGCAGCCAATTCAGGAATCACTAGCACTTCCCACAATAAAATCTAGAGGTTGCTTGATGCGTCTTCAGGCTCAGTATGATGGCGGTTGTAGAATTTACTTCCGTGAGAAAACTAGCTTTTTTTTTCTCAAACGGTTTTTAACAAAAACGCCGGCTCTCGTGCTTCTGAGACGCTTCGTTTGGGGCTGGAACTACTGCATCAGCCAGTATATATGCACTGGCTTAACGGAACTTTTCAATCACCCGCCGCCGTGGCTTGGCGGCTGCGGTGTTGCGCTGCTAAGTGTGAGGCGGCGGGATGGAGTCCCCGCCGCGGCGGCTGCAACTCGAGCGGAGCGAAATCCAAGAACGCCCGTGGCCTGTGCATTGGGGACATTTGATAGATCACATAGTTGCCAAAATTATTCCGCAACCCTCCGCTACGGCGTGTACAATAATCAAATCGTTGTTCATTCTAAGTTTATAATTTATTACAACCTTTAATGCGTGTTTCCTTAGCGAGAACAGTGAAACGCCTAAGGTGTTGCGCACACATTTGTGAGCTAACTTAAGTGACTTATTTGCGCTATTACCCGGTGGAAGGAATGCGGCTGACGTGGACAGTAGTATATGCAAACGATTTGCGTGATCCTTGTAAATAATGCATTTAAGGCCGAAATATTTTTGTGCATTTTTCCAAAAAATTAGCAGCTAAATTGTGATCATTAAAGTTGGAAGATTTCAAATGCACATACTTGATGCTGCACAAAACCCTGTGGAAGAAGTTTGGGAAGGCGTTTGGAAATGCAGAAACCTATTTCTGTTGACAATGCGTGGTGCCGGTTTATATTACGTTGTATACGCACAAAACTTACCATTTTCAGTTTCGTCCCCTGTAAAGGGAAAAAATAGCGGAAAATTTACTGAATTGTAAAACATTATAGATTCACGCTTTATACACATCTTGAAGCATTGGTTGAGAATTTGGCCAGCTGCACTGTTTAACCTAATGCCGGGAGCAGTACCAACACTTAATCTTTCTTAGGCGTTCTATTTTCTACGTTCAAGCTGTAAGGCTTCTATTTTATCAGAATGCGACAGGACCCTCAGAACACACAAGACAGGAAACCATGCCAATGTATTCCGCGTCCAGCACCCAGCCGCAAATTCTTTATTCAGTTGTATTTTACATTTTATCTAGTACTTTTTCATACGGAAGTAACTTTAACTTTAACTGGCCCTCATATGTAAATATAGCTTTTCTTAATCAAGAAGCAAAATTACTTCTTTTATTTGCAGGGAGACCAACTCCTTAAGCTCCTCTGAAGTGGTTGAGGACGATTTCTTAGAACTCATCAAAAATTCTCAAAAACTCATCAAAAACAGTATCATGCCCAGCTTTTTCTAAACCACATAAAACTCGTTGCCTTAGCTTTTTGTAAAACGTTTCCTAGGTTCACCTTAGCATTAGGAGAACTATACATATATATATATATATATATATATATATATATATATGTTTATTACGACAAGTTGCGAAGAAGTGGCTTTATTTACAGGCGATTGATGATGGTCGTAGCGTGATCGTAGCGCAGCCCGGCCTCTCCAGCTCTTCGTTCTCTTCGTCTTTCCTTCTCTCTTCATGTCCGCGCATTTCGTATCGGTTGCAATATATATATATATAAATTGTCACGTGGTGGTGATGTAGAACACAGTAGCAATACTGTGAACGAGAAAACTTTAATTGGGCGAACCTGTGCCCACAAAAAAGGCTACACTTATAGAACAACGATAGCGGCGAACACGGTCGGCGATCGTCGAAAATCTGATCAGCGGGTCAAGCGCGTCGGCTTTTATGCAGAATCGTCGAATGTTCCAGACTAATCGTTTGGACCCGCGTGCCTTGCACAAAGTTCTACACCATTCGCGTCAGGCGAATAAATCAGATAACACAAGCTTCGGCGACAACAGACTGCGAATAGAAGCATCGATAACTTTCCAGAAACTTCGGATACATGCAAGCGCGTCCCGCGCTGTGCGATAAGATTTGTTTGGCGGCGAAAGGAGGTGGCCCGATAAATATAAGTACACGTGTCAATATATATAAGGTATGTAAAAGACTTAGTTTTCACATTATAGCTAGAAACGAAACTATGACATGGCAAAAGCAATTGATGTACATAACGCAAACCTGCAATTTTTTGATGATCGTAAATCGAACGCGTCAAAATATTCAATAATAATCTCCATTTATCGTTAGGTGTTGGCTTGGCGATCATTTCAATGCTGACCGCCTTGTATTCAGGACTGGATCACGAAAGCAGGAAACTGGCCTGAATACTGGCACGTAAAGGTAGTGTTCCAAATGTGGGCTGCGAATAGTCTGAGCATCACCTCCGAGATTTGGCAGCACGGGTGGTCTCGAAGGCCATGACTCGATTCAGTATACTTGCTTCGTATATTAAAGGCAATTCATGGTGGCATGGAAATCCTGGAGTCGCAGCATAAGGCCGTGCTGATATCCACAGCACCAGATGTTTGGTCGGACGATAAAAATACAAGGTGTGACATGGTGAATTTAAACCACAGTGCCCTTAAGTTTGTTTTTAGCTAGACGTTTGTTTTTAGCTAGAGGAATAGTTAAAGCGTGTCTTTTATTTCCCAGGTGGACAGCTTTATTACCTACCATCTGCAGTTGTGCTAGTTCAATGGCTTATCTGAGGCGAAAAAAATACGCAGATCCCACACACTGTAGGTATTACTGACATTATTTGGCGGTGATATATTGACGGAATACGACAGTCGCGACGGGATGTAAGATGTTACCATGCCTGCTACGCTTAAGTTTGTTGTTCTTGCTCCGCTCGACCCTTTATGCAAGCCTTCATCTCGTCGGCACTAAGTGCAAGCTTCGGCACCATTGTGGGTTTTCGCTTACAAAACTGCCTCCTCCCTCTCTCTCTCTATTTCCTGGCTAACATTCTTCCCACTACTCTACTCCTCTAATGTCGTTGCTGTTGCAGGTGAGCACGGAGGCAAGCGCGGCAGCTTCTGCACAGCATTTGAGAGGGGTCACGCCTATGTAGGCGTCCAGAAGGCATTGTACAAATGCGACGCGGTGTAAATATTGATATGAGCTTCTCTCGTCGTGTTTCCTTTGTGCCACACTACTGGCATGTACTAAAGGCCGCGCCACATTCAGCGTTTTTACCAGTGTTTTCTGGCGCTGCGTCTCTCGGCGTCGACGCATGTACGCCACCATAGAAGGCTCCCACCCACACGAGCGGCAGGTGAACCAGCTCTGATTGGCTTGCGCTCAAAAGGTAGTGAACGCCGGGAAAACGCTGCATGTGGGGCGATCTTACCGCGATAGCGGGAAGGGCCGTGTGTCGCAGGACATTCCGTGTCGACGCCGCGGGCATTGCTTGGCGAATAATCATTCTGAACCACAACCGCGCAGGCCCTCCATGTGGAGCATACCCTGTCTTACATTCTTTATGAAGTTATTCCTCGGAATTTTGAGAATGACAGCTCATAAACAAATGACATGAAACAAAACACCAACAGCGCATGCCTTTTGTGTTTTTTTTTTGTGTGACACAGCCATGTCTCGACCACGTACTGACACGGCCGGCGTTAGTGACGTGCGTCTCAACTACCTCCTGACGTGACCGGCTTTAGCGGCGTGGCGAACAGCAGCAGCAGCAGAAGAACCAGCAATGGGAAAGTCGAAGGAAAAGGCAAAGTAAGCTTCGTATTTAAAAAAGAAAACAAGGGTAACGCGACCATGAGGAGGACCGCAACGAGGTATTCAGGGCTCCAAACTACACAGAAGAGAAGCACCACGATTGTTTGGCGTTGAACCGATGTTGAGAGGCAAGTTCACTGGCCTCGGCTCGGACACGTGACAAAGTATTTTCGCCAGCCAAAGCAATTTGCACCGCTGGAAACGCTTCATGAGATGATTCCAACAGCGTGTTCACCGGCTGAAATGCAGAACGGGCATTGCGCGTAAAGCACACGCCGCGTCCCTTGGTTGAGTACGACGCACAATACTGGAACAATGGCAGGATACTAAAGCGTCGGCTGGAGACAGGGCTCATATGGTGCCCGGCATCTGCGCATGACGACAGGGCGTGATTCCATCAAGCTTTATATTACTGAAGTCGCCGGATGCGCCTTATTAAGGCGACAGCCTTATACGCCCCACGAAGCGAAAAATCCAGCGACCGGCGTCAACCCCGCATGGCAAGACCACCGACGTGACAAAGTGTTGACATCACGTTCCCGGCGAAGGACCTGCTGCCTCTAGCACTGTGAAATCACCCAAAAAGCCGATCTGGCCCACTTCCAATATTGCTCTCAGGGGCTATAATTCAGATTAAAGTAAATCAAAGTAAATTAAAAGAGAATAATGTGGATCAAGGTAGACTAAGGTTGGTACAAATTAAAGCAAGGTGGAGAGTGCACTGTTAAAACAGTGTACACGCTTTCAGGCGTATCTTGTACGACAATAATAATCTCCATAAGTCTTGTTTGCGTTTCGTTTCCTTAACGGTGTGAGCCCAGTAATTCCAGGTCACGAATGGCATGAGCGTTGTCAGCATGAAATAGCATTCTCGACATGAAAGTAGCGAGCGCAGATTTTTCTCGGAAGGAAACGCAAGCAAGGCCGATGGCTATAGTTGTGGGACAAGATACGCTTCAAAAGGCGCCAGCATATTCAGTTAAGTAGTCTACTAGTAAAAGAGGCCGTTAGATTTCTATAGCCTCTATTTAGAAATATACACAAATTTCAAAACATCGGTATATTTTTTGCATAAACTAAACCGAATTCATGCGGTAGCCCGTATACATGAAACTCACGGCACATATTCACGGAACTGCAGGGAAACCCTGCGTGATCGTTCTTTATACCTTCGCGGCTGGTGGTTCTGAGTAATATGCTGTCGGTAGGCACGTCACCAAGCGTCTGACGTCCACTTAAAGCGAAGCAAAGCCGCACTTAAAATCTTGATAGCAGTGTTGCGCGCCCCACCAAAAAGAGCACTTTCTCTTGAGTTCCTCATTGGCTCACATTGTTGTTCAAGGGCCCCTGAACCACTCAAAAGTTGAAGGCATACGATTGATTTCTCTCTCGCATTTGTCACGTCCCCCACGGACCATCGCATTTTTCTACAAGACACGTGGACACTGCGTCCGTAGTGAAAGGCACCCAGCCATTCTTTCTTGATTGACAGAATCATTCACTTCCGCTCTTCAGGACTCCGCGCGCTTTGCCTACACGACGATGGTGCCGCACGGTCGGTGGAAAACTGAGTGAACGAGGTGACATTAGTTGATTGCGCGTAACAGGAAAGCTAGACGACGAACAGAAGTGGGTGTGTGAAATGTATGCTAAATGTGTGCTAGCAGGCGGATTGGAAGTGATGTCCCTTGTATGTGATAACTTCGGCATCTTTAAGGTTTCATGACCTCACACGCTTCACCTTGTTGGAGTCAAGGTGCGTGAAGAGAGAAACCAATAAATTTCGGAGAGGAGCGCGCCATTCCTTTTAGTCAGGGAAGCCGCATATCACTTGGATCCCGGGATTTCTTCCTCCACGCCACCAAGAACTTAACCAATTACAGCGGAACGCAAGCGCGGCGTTCCTTGTGAAAGAGCAAGGACCGCGCCTTCCAAGTAACTTGGAAGGAAGTGGCAAGTTTAGCGCAGGAAGCAGAGAGTGACGTTAGTACTTTCATATTTGAAAAAAGAACCGGCCTAGCATTTGATTTCATTTGTGTTGTGATAGCGCTATGGAAGCGCCATGCATGACTCCCGAAGAGCAGCACGAATACCATGAGTGACGAAAAAACAGCAATGTCAGTATGCAGAACAGTGTCGTGCTCAGGCGGGGCAGAACCCAGTTCAAGGCTACGTCACTTGTTCTATTGGATCACGTTATACCACAGCCTCTGGCCAACCACCTTCATAGCGTGGACTGGAGCCCCATTTTCTTTCAGTATTAGCGGATCTTCAAGAACCCTTTAAAAGCAGCAACACCATAACTGCCATCGTCTTTGGGTTAAAGGTAGCTCTTCTTGTGACAAATTTCTTTTGGCGCGACCTGTTTCCTTCCTCCGGCAAGCTTTATTTCAGTGTATCGCAATAAGGAAGCCGTTTCTAAAAAAGTTCATGAGCTGCAATCGTTGCTCGCGTACAAGCGGAATTGATTGTACGGCGCAAGGCATGCGTTCAGTGCGCGTGCGTAGGCCTCAACGCAAACTAGCCAAGCCGTTTCGCAGAAAACATCTCACTGCTCTTTTTTTTTTTTGGTAGTGAGTGCACTGCAAGGAAGAAAGTATTGTAGTCCGTGTTTGCCCAGCACAGCACGCCTCAGTGCCTTTAAAAGCTCAACGCCAAGTACGACACCGGTATGGGTCGATTTTGTACCTGCCGGGCAGTCGTGGGTTACAAGACGAAGCAAACTAAACTCTGAATTAAACATTCACTTACCCATGTTTGGCGCCGGAACCGCAAATATTCACCTGAGCGACTGGAAAGAGGACAGAAGGAGGAGAAACCTTGAGCGAACGTCGTGGCTCAGACCTCGCGCAATACTGCCTTTTCTTCTTCTCCTTTGATAGCCGGGCACTTGCTTGCTTGGTTGTTCTTCATTGGTGGCGCTTACCCACTAAGGGGAATTGGCAAAAATCCGGCGGTTCAAGAGAAAACTACAAGGGGGACGAGGAATGCCTAATAGAAAAAGTAAATCAAGGTGAAGTATAACGCCTATCGCACTTCACTCACGAAGATTTGGATTAACTTTCATTTTCCTTCAATGATGGCGCACATCCACAGTGCGGGATCGGCCAAGATTAGGATAGTATTCCGCAACTTCTATTATTACTAAAATTGGTAAAATTGTCTGAATAGAATGAATAAACATACCCTATGAAGAACTTAAGAAAATCTCCCTGAACCAACTATACATTCCCTCACGGCTGAACAAACATCTCTGTGGCAGCTTTTCTTTTTTTTTTTTTGTGCCCTAAAATCTAGGTTCATGCCCATGAGACTTATTGGAGAAACGAAAGACGATAAAATTACCGTACAGCGCGGAGGAATATTAGAATGAATACCTATGTATTTATTTATTTATTTACTTATTTGTACATGCTGCCGCCAACGTATGGCTATTGCAGGAGTAAGAAAAGAACAACCAATTTCACAGATACATTACGAGTAATAAACAGCAGCAAGAAATTCATCTCAAGTGCATTCGCGTACATTCCCGGGCAACACATTCTGGCACTGAATGGTACGAAGAAAAATAGCACTCTACAAAAACAAGTCTGAACAAGAACTATAAGGAACAATATTTAGTGGATGATATTGACGATTATTTGAGGCTGCTGAAAATGAAATATAATCACAAGAAGAACAACGTGGTGAATTCACATTATTGTGCAAAAACTTCAAGCAGTCAAAGTGGACACTTTTCCGGAGTGTGAATAACTTCAGGTTAGAAAAGTTGAAAGAGAGAGAAAAATATCTATCATAACGACGACAGATAAATCTGACAGGTTTTTTTTTTTCTGTAGTGAGTCTAAGAATTTGACGTCTTCTTTTGTGATGGGGATCCCATATGATAGAGGCGTGCTCTAATATTGAACGTAATAGGGTATATAAGTTAACAATCTAGTGCGTTTTGGTTCGGATGGGTGGGTGCACTGCAAATAACCAAGCGTCGAAGACCTTTTTTGCAAGCTAGTTCAATGTGCGAAGACGAAGACGTATCGTGTGAAAAGGGAACTCCCAAATATTTATATTGGTTAACTCTGTTGAAGGTTTGGCTGTTAAAGGCGTATGTAAAATGTGATAAAGAACGACGCCATGAATATGATAAAAGGACAGTTTTGCTGAAGTTGATTATCATCTGCCACTGTTTGCACAAGCTGCAAATCAACTTGAAACATGTGTTAAGAGTGACGTGATCAGATATTCCTTTGATGACATGGTATATGACACAATCGTCCGCATTTAAGCGCATTTTTCAGGAAATAATGCAAGGGAGATCATTTAGATAAAGTAAGAACAGCAGATGGTCGAGCACGGAGCCTCGCGGTACACCTGAGCACCAGGGATTTATTAGAGCTAAAAAGTACGCATTGTGACCGTTGAGAGAGAAAACTAGACAACTAGTAAACAATATTACAGTTATTTAAAATACTTTGAAGTTTATGCAAGAGTTTTGTGTGAACTACTACATCAAAAGTTTTTGAAAATCAATAAATGAAGCGTCAATTTACACCGACATCGAGAGACTGGCCTAAGGCGTGGGCGATTTCTACGAGCTGTGAGACTGTGCCCAGGCCTTTTCTAAAACCATGTCGAGAAGTAAACAGGATGTCACTAGACTCAACAAACCCGGCTATAAGCTTATATACGATATGCTCTACTAACTTGCCACATTGGGACGTAAATGAAATTGGCCCTTAATTTGTCAAAGTGTGCTTGTGCCAAGATTTGTATAATGGAATAACCATAGCAACTTTACATAAATTATGCGTTTCACAAGTGGGCAAGAATATTTAAAATATAATGGTAAGGAATTCGCAAGTCTATAAGGAGTAATGCAAAAGAAATGTGTTTGGAATGTCATCAGGGCTTGGATTCTTTTTTGAATCAAGATTTAAAGCACCTTACTCGCTCACTTCTATGTCATCTATGGAAGTATCTGCAACGCAATCAAAAGGGGCAGCCTCAATATTATCTCAAGTAAAAGTTCATTTGAAATGCTGTTAAACAATTTTGAAATTTCAAATGGATCACAAGTAGTTAGCCCGTTAAATGTAAATAAATTTTGTCACTTTCTGTAGGCTGGAAATGAGTAAGGCTGTCTCTGAAATATAGCAGGAAGATCACAGGAATAAAAAAATTTGTTGATGTAAAAATCTGTTTATTATGCAAAAATGAACGGAATTGGAATGACTCCGGAATAATTCCACATTTTCACGACCCCGTCGTAGAATGGGAATGGAATGGAGCGCATTTTGCCCCGATTGGGATAGGAATGGAATTACGTCTTTTCCGGAAATAGAGCGCTTTCTATGTACGCCTTGCCGAAGAACCAACCAGTCCACGTTGAAACATTAATAAGTCAGAACCTGGAATTTAACAATACAGCAGTATTGTTAAAATCGCTTAGCGGGTTACAAGCACGGTAGATTTATAAGAAACACGGTTACTACAATCATGTCGATATAGACTGAGTTGCTTCGAAGTTTGTCTCGATTCTTCATGTAACCGCGGTTCTATGCCGCTGGTATCCGTCGAGCGGAACTGCGGCGGTGGCATACGCCTCACCCTCCCGCCCTCCCCTAACGCCTCGTGATCTTTTTTTATTGCGAAGCAATACTACTTTAGGTCGCACTTCAGCCCGTTCCGTGGCGAGGCGGTGGTAGGCACCATTGACCTTTAGTGTGACCTCGCTGCGTGACGTCACACCACGTGACCTAGAGTGACGTCACACCAGGTGTGTAAAAACGGGGCCCCATCTCACGCCGTCGCGAGGCGAGGCGGTAGCCACCAACGGCGGCCTAACTCCCGCTCCTCTCACCAGGGGCGCTACGGCGGGTGTGACGTCACATCAGCTGTGTAAAAACGGGGCCCCATCTCACGCCGTCGCGAGGCGAGGCGGTAGCCACCAACGGCGGCCTAACTCCCGCTCCTCTCACCAGGGGCGCTACTATTGCTTCGCAATCACCAGGCTTAACCAAGCTAAGCCACGGCCGCTTTTCTTTTTTACCTCGGCGGCTTCGCCCTGGCCGCCTGCTGTCTCTCCACCCTTCATTTCTTTGTTTTTGCTTCTGTCGCCGTCGGCGACTCAGACGCATACACGATGAACTGTGCGCCCTCTTGCTCAATACAGAGAGAGAGAGAGAATAAACTTTTGAAAGCATTGGTTCGCGAAGCCACCCGAAGCAGGAGAACCCACGTAACTGTGGCCACGGCGGCGCTTCCCCGAACCACTATGCGACGATTCGCGCCAAAAAAAAAAAAAGAACCCACGTTGGGTCTCTTCCAGGGAGCTCTGTTCTACTGCAAATGAAAAGCGCTTACCGAATACACTGCCACACTGGCTCCTGCGCCCAGCGGCTCACGAGCGCAGTAGGTCCGCCAACATGGCACATTGTAAACGATTCTTTGGAAACTACGCGACAAGAAAACAAACAAGCTTCACGCGGCAAGCCTTGCTCCGAAGCTATAGATTTGATTCGGCACCTGAAAAGTAAGAGACGGACGTGAGCACGCCCAACAAGAGGCAGGGCTGGCAAACCAGCCGAAGATAACGTCGGCCTTCACCGCTGGTTGCAGCTCTGTGCCTGTTCATCGAAAGGCTGCTCTTGACGACGCCATAAGCAACGTGATTTTCACTTACATGGAGCCCCCTTTCATGTTGTCGAGTGGGAGGGATTCAAACGGTTCGTAATGGTAAGTTTGACCATATTATAAGCCACCTTTCATCAATGTAACTGCTTTGTATTCTTTCAAATTCAGGTTGGCGTCTCGGGCTACAAGTTGCCTTCGCAGGATGACCTCAGAGAGAAGTTCCTGCACGGGTAGGCATCAACGCTGCAGACCAAATTATGATCGTCTTTGACGGCAGTGGAGTACGTCTGTATCGCACTGGACCTGTGGACGTCGAGGTCTAGGATGGGCTTCCTGGCTGTCGAAGCAACATTCGTGGAGAGCGACTGCACGGCTCACACGTACCTCCTCAGTTTCACTCGCTTGAAGGGGAGCCATACAGCTGCTCGGATCCGCTCCGAAAACTACGCAGTATTGCTGCAGTGGAACATCGCTGCCAAGGTGAAATATGTATTTGCGTACAATTTTGCCTCCGTTAAGTGTTTTCATCTCATTTTCCAGGTTCTTAGCGTGGCCACAGACAACGCTTCATGAGTGAAAAAGGCATATGCATTTTTCATTTACAAGGTGGGAGACTGAAGAGGACGATGATCATTACAATTTTGATGACTGCCCGGAACTCTTAACCAAGCAGCTTTTATTAGAGTTCCATCAGTTACAGCAATTTCGATTTGGCTCCACCGCCCACTGCCTGCAGCTTGCCGTACAAGATGCCATTCGGCAAGTATGCCCTATTAAAAAACATATTAACGCTATAGCGTTAAGGAGCTCGTGTCGCAGAAAAGCCGGTGTCGTCGGTGTTGGCGTCCGCGGCGTTGGCCGTGAGCGATAAATCTAGGCAGGCACTTCATGAATAAAAAAAGAACTTGCAAGATGGGCTGGGTGGGAATCGAACCAGGGTCTCCGGAGTGTGAGACGGAGACGTTACCATTCAGCCACGAATTTTTTTTTCTTTATTCCACTCAGCCACGAGTTCGATGCTTCAAAGCGGTGCAAAAGCGCCTCTAGTGAATGCGGTGTTGCCTTAGAAACGAGCCGTAGAAAGTTATACTGTGGTGTAATTCGGTAATTATGAACATGTAACTTACAGAAGTCGCAGTTACACGAGTAGTGAAGTGCGTTTCCGCTACATTTCTTCAGCGCTTTCCGCACACGGAAAGCCATCTTGCGGCAAACACAGCAGACCCCCTCCTCTCAATGTACGTCGCTGCCCCGACCGGTGGCGCGCCACGCGCGCATTCGGGTTGTGCGGGGACAGGTGCGAGGCGCGTCGCGTCCCGGACTCCCTCTCCCCTAACGACGTTTCTCCTTGCTCCCTCACGGGTTGCAGAATCAAGCCAGGCCCCGCACACTCTCAAGTTCAACAAATGGCCACAGAGGGCGAAAAATCAATCGAGGCGCGTTTCAGCGTAAGCGCGCAAGTGGAGCTACTGTAATTTGGTCGACTACTTTAATTTGTGCTTTCTCTGCTAGGGGCGCTGAACATGCTGAATTTTTTAATTTACACAAACCATTGACATGAACAATCGAGGTGTATAAGGATGCTTTTTTACCTCAGGCAAATAGGCAGTTGATTTTTTAAATATTTGATTGTTGAAGCTGCTTTTTAGTCATAGCGTCAAGGTTTTTGTGCTCGATTAACCACCGACAGCCGACAGCCTATTGGTATCGATGTGTTTCCTGGCCGTTGGCGTTCGAATACTACGGCGGTAAAACATTTTCGAAAGCATGCTGGTTTCGTCTGCGAGTCATTACATAGACTTGCTGTAAAAAGGTCTACTCTTGGCAAAGAATAGTGCCTCATTTTGTTTAGGCGTTGATTATCATAATGAATGCGGCGGAGGTTGAGGGAGTACGCTTGAAGGTACGTTTTTATGCCGTTGATCTCCATAACACCGCAAGTACGCAAACCGATGTCACAGAACACCCGATGCATCATTGTGTGTTCTCCGTCATCGCTTGTTTGCTGTATGCCTACTAATTCTTCATTTCTTCAAGTGTTGTATCCTCCTTTTGTCCTTGCTCTCTTGTGCTTCACTTACAGTATGTCGTTCCGTCAGCTGTAATGCGCATTTGCAAAACCAATACGTTTGATAAGACGCAGTGGTTATCATAATTTCACTACACGTGTATTAAGCTGGCACATATGGTTCAGATACAGATACCTGTATGCGAACTTGCACGACGTTGATGCGGAGATTAGGATAATTATGACACCCGTAAGGAAGAGGCAGCTGACGGCCGTATAAGCGGTTGCGTTCTTTCCGCCAAACTACCCGGCCTGGTAGTGCTGTAACGATGCTGTATAAAAGTGACACGCGGTGACAGGGAAATTATTATACTTAGCAGCCGACCGTACGTTTTGTAGCTTAGGTCTTCTTTCTTGTGCGTTTGTGCTACCCTTATTAATGAGCCATTTCTTGACTATGTTCTTGACTATGTAACCGCGTTTGTGTAGATGCGTAGACGTGTGCTTTTTGTTGTACTTGTAAAATGCAAATAAAATATTTTCAGGCTTACTCAATCTTTGGTGTCGTGTGCGTTTATTCCAGTCGAGGCCATCGTGCCACCTGGAAACCGAACTCTGTCAGTAACCCTACACGAAATGCAACAGCTGGAGCGCGGCGGCACAATTTAACTCAGGGTAACGGCGGCGTAATAAACGAAAAACCGCTCGGGATGCCCTTAAAAGTCAGTTTAGAGTGTGCCTTAACTCGATATGACTCAGCGCTACATGTATTCTGCTGCGCCTCGATCGTGCTCCCGCCAGTTTGGTTGCTGTGTGGCAAACGTAGCGCCTACATTAATATGTAGGCGCTACGTTTGCTACACAGCAACTAATCTGGCGGGAGCACGATCGAGGCGCAGCAGCCAGAAACCCAGTAAAGCCACAGAACACCTGGTGAAGCGTGTGCAAAACCCCGTTTCCGTTTCCTGTTGTACAGCGCCACCTGTGGTCGCATACTTTAGTTCACGACGCCACCGCTATGCTTATTTCCGTAGCACTGTGGAAGGTACAGTTTCCCTTCTCTAAGTTTGTATAGGTGTTCTGTGATCAAGCGTCCTTCCATTCTTTAGATCACTATCTGTCTATCTCTTTGCCCGTGCCGATCACGACGTTTGGCTGGCGTGCATCGTTTCCCCGGGGCTCCGAGACACCGAGTTCTTTGGTTCGTTCCGCTTGCTCAGGCGCACGTTTCGTTGCCGCGCCGAACGCTCCGTTGTTCGACGCTCACCGCGTCCTTTGCGGGGCGCCTCGTAAGTGATCGCTGCGCCTTAGCCCATTGTCTTACACCCCTTGGCGGGTCGACGGGAACGCTCTCGCGTTCCACTCTTGAAGGCGAAGCTTAAGCGTCCTCCAATTTTTGATTTCATCTTATGTGCATTGATACGTCGCTCATTTATTACTATTTTCATAAACGATTGTCTGGGCAAAGCTCTGCTAAATAAGTCGCCATGACAGCATGAACAAAGAATGCATGAACATAATAGTTGCAGTTTGAAAAGCAAGAGAAGAGAACTGTGCTTATTACAGTTTCGGTGGTTTAAAGCTTTATAATGCAACTACACCCTGGGCATGTATAGCTGAATTTTCGACCACGCTTAACTTTTTCATGTTGGAAGATTGGTGGGGTATTTGCTGTCATGGCCGAGATCACGAACTCTACTTCCTTTCGTTTTTCTGCCGCAGGCCAGGCACCAACCTTACGTGACTTCGAGGTCTGCTCTCACCGCGTCAATAAACCGTTCTCAAATATCTCTATAGACAAAGAACAGTGCTACTAGATGGTGCAGTGTGTTCAGAAAGAAGCCCGAGAGAGGAGCGCGTGCGGCATGACGCATGATGGTCCGGCACGCCATGCTAACCACGTGGTTCGAGGTGGCCGCCCTAGATGGCGCTGAGTGTTTCTGAGTGAAGTGCGAAAGGATATTCCCGCTGCCGCACATGCCTCTTACATAATTCTTTCCACGAGAAGCAATACGCTGTATTCCTATGTAGATTTGATGCTAACGCATTACTGTCGAGAGTGATCGTGAGAAAGCCGCAATTTTCTACATTTGCAATTCATTGCTTTTTTTGTGTTGGACATGTTTATTCCATTTTCTAGCTCATGCGATATGCCGTGGTGCATGCAAGTTGACGTGTAAGAAAGCATTTTTATTCTCGAAGGTTGTAGCTGGTGAACCGTGTGTTTTAGCTTTGTGTTCTTGCCTCTACGCTAAATTATTAGGGCCAAAATATAAAGGGAGTTCTAGCGAACACTATCAACTTCTTTTTCTTATGCCCTGTGGCAAATATCACAATTCCATTCCAAAAGTTGGTCTACTGAAAGATGGAGACATTTCTCGCCCAAGAAATTGAAAGTCATAATTTTCTAATTAACAAACATTCACGAATTTCGTTTTTTTTTAATACCCAATGGCATATATTGCAATTAAAAAATTCTGGCTCGTGAGACTAAAAGGCATAGCCACTTTAAATGTTCACTTGAATACAATTCTGTGGTAGACTCCACTTACGAGATATGCGCCGTCAAAATTTGCGATACAAATGCGCTCTCATACCTATTACTTTGTTAGCAATACGTCGTTTTATGCGAGAAGCACAAAAGCAACTGCAACGCCAATGAATTGATCTGAAAATTTCGCGAACTAATATCTCAAAAGTGGTGTCATCCTGAGTATTGGTTCGAAGTGGTTTACCCTTGAGAAAGCGCCTGCTAGAATATGTAAATTGCAACATTTGCTGTAAGGTAATTCATTGAGAAGTTAAGTAGTTAATGTTTGTTGATTAATCCATCATGCATTTCAATTTCTTGCGCAAGTAATGTCTGCCTCTTCGAGTGGACCAGCTGAAGGACTGGAATCGTGCTATCTGCCATAGACAAAATTAGCAAATTTTTGGGACTGCTCGTTGAGACATCCGGTGCTATACGTTTTATTATAAGTAGTAATAACGGTTATAGTATTATGAACAACTATTATTCTCGTTCTCATGTATTATCGCTACTACTGTCGCGATTTATCAATTTGTCACGAACTGACAATCAGCTTCAAGACTGGCGGCTGTTATAATAATTTAGCCTAATCTTGTGGCTCCTTCAATCATTGCAATATACTGGCGTTTCCATACCCTAAGAGCGAAGACCAGTTTTATTAGAGCGAGGTATCTACCGAAATCTTCAGTTTAGTTCTCCTGCCGCACTACAGCGTAGCCTTAAAAATGGGTCTGAGTAGCACTTCGTATGCTTGTTCTTATTTCATGCAAGCATAATATTCATTTTTAAACGTGTAAATTCGACCAGGTTTATCCGTTGTCCACCTACACCTTGTTTTCAATTCTGAGGTAGGTGACTCATTCGGTTTTTGAGAAAGTAGCACCCTTCTGCATTGTGTCTGAGCTATTCACACGTAAACATCTGCCTGCAGTATTTTTGCGGGTTTAATCGTAATAACAACTTCACTATCTTCTCATGTAGAGAGGCGCATTTGCAAAGATAATATTATGGACCACATATATTTCTAACACATTTATATAGCTGCAAACTTGTTGCATAAGAAGAGCGCGTCCATCTTAGAAAAAGGCACGAAATACGTGAGCCAGAAAACACGTTTAAAGGTATCCCGCACACAATAATTTAGCCCGGGACATGGCTAAGCATAACAACATGCAGGCACGTACCCAGGATTTTTTTTCGGGGGGGGGGGGCACCACCTCCATCATCATCATCATCATGTCCGCTGCAGGACGAAGGCCTCTCCCTGTGATCTCCAATTACCCCTGTCCTGTGCCAACCAATTCCAACTAGCGCCTGCGAATTTCCTAATTTCATCGCTCCACCTAGTGTTTTGTCGTCCTCGATTGCGTTTCCTTTCTCTTGGTACCCATTCTGTAACCCTAACGGCCCAACGGTTATCTAACCCGCGCATTACATGACCTGCCCAGCTACATTTTTTTTTCCTCTTGATGTCAATTAGAATACCGTCTATACCCATTCGCTCTCTGATCCAAACCGCTCTCTTCCTCTCTTAACGTTATGCCTAGCAATCTTCGTTCGATCGCTCTTTGCGCGGTCCTTAACTTGCTCTCAAGCCTGTGCCCCATATGTCAGCACTGGCAAAATGCACTGATTGCACACCTTACTTTTCAATAATAATGGTAAGCTTCCAGTCAGGAGCTGGCAATGTCTGCCGTATGCGATCCAACCTATTTTTATTCTTCTGTGAATTTCCTTCTCATGATCAGGGTTCCCTGTGATTAATTGACCTAGGTAAACGTACTACTTCACAGTCTCTAGTGGCCGACTGGCGATCCTGATCTCTTGTTCTTTTGCCCGGCTATTTATCATTATCTTCATCTTCTGCATATTGATATTCAACCCCACTCTTACACTTTCTCTGTTAAGGTCTCCAATCATTTGTTGTAACTCGTCTGCATTGTTGTTGAATAGAACAATGTCATCGGCAAACCGAAGGTTGCCGAGATATTTGCCGTCAAACTTTACTCCTAAGCCTTCCCAGTTTAATAGCTTGAATTCTTCTAAGCACGCAGTGAATAGCTTTCGAGAAATTGTGTCTCCCTCTCTGACCCCTTTCTCTCCCTGCTTTTCTTGTGTAGAATTAAGGTAGCTGTAGAACTTCTGTAGATATTCTTACGTGAAGGACGAGTCAGTACGACGAGAAACTATTTACAGATTATATTTACAAGGCTTGCAGCGCTGACCGGTTAGATTCACAGCGCGAGCCCAGTTCGTTCTTCCTCCTCTTTTCTGGAGTGATGGCGCCTACGCGCCTCGTTCAAACAAACAAATACCACACACATGTAGCAATATTTTCCAAGCTTTTTACGTAGGCGTTCTGTACTCCTTGATTACGTAGTGCCTGTACGATTGCTGGTATCTCTACTGAATCAAATGCCTTTTCGTAATCTACATAAGCCACATAGAGAGGCTTATTGTACTCTGCAGATTTCGCGATAACCTGATTGATGACATGGATGTGATCCATTGTAGAGTATCCCTTCCTGAAGCCAGCCTGTTCCCTCGGTTGACTAAAGTCCAGTGTTTGGAGATTATTTTGGTAATATTTTATATAATACTGGGAGTAAGCTAAAGGTCCCATAATTTTTCAATTCTTTAATGTCTCCTTTTTTGCGGATTAGTATAATGTCTGCATTCTTCCAATTTTCTGGGACCCTTGCAGTCGATAGACACTTCGTATAAAGAGCCGCAAGTTTTCAAGCATTATGTCTCCTCCACCTTTGATTAAATCGACTGTTATTCCACCTTCTCCTCCCGCTCCTCTTCGTTTCATGTCTTGCAGGGCCCTTTTGACCTCATCGCTAGTTATAGAACAGTTTCTGTATCCTGTTCATTACTGTTTCTAAGTGAGGTATCGTGACTCCTCTGGGTACTGTATACAGGTCAGCTTAGAATTTTTCCGCTGCTTTTACTATATCTTCGAGATTGCTGACGATATTATCCTTCCTATCTTTTATGCTAGGTTTCTTTTTTACTGATTTCAGGCAGCGTTCATTTTTTACGGCTTCTTCAGTCTTTCTCATGTTATAGTTTCGAATATCAGTTACTTTCGCCTTGTTGATCAGTTTTTACAGTTCCGCGAATTGCGTAACGCTGTGCGGCCGCCAGTCCCATACAACCACGTAGAGCGCAGGACTCTGCGATTCTAGACGTACTGCGCTCACGGCGAAAGGTTAGAAAAACACCCACATAAGCATAGCAGAGAAGTGGCTACGTGAGGCGGTTCGACCGATAACTGTAGAAGCGTCATTCAAAACAAGTAATTGTTCTCCACTTCCGGCGGCGTTTTCTCTACTTCCTTTTCAAATAAAAAGATGTTGATCCATAAATATTCTCATAAACAACGGTTAACTTCTTTATTATTCGCTTTTGCTTGCAGTTTGGTTGTTGCCTTGGCTCTCTCCCTTAGTAGATCGCTTAATTTCTCAACTCCTTGCGATTTTTGTTTCCAGTTGCCAATTTTGCACGAAAAGTGCTATACAATTAGGGAAAAACAGACCAGGTAACGGGCGACAGTCACCTTGCTTATAGATTTAAGGGTTATTGCAGGGTTTCATGATGGACGCTCTTTCACATTATTTTATTTCCCACCTTATCTAACCCATATCACGTGTATATTGTTCCGGGCATCTGCCAGCGTCGCGGCGAGCCGTAACTCAAAAAAATAATGAAGCAAATGGATAAGTTAAACGCAATTGACGTTTTCTCCCGCCGCAACTTGTTCCATGAGAGTGCAGACCAGCTGAGTAACAGCCGCATCCCTCTCCTGGTCCCAGGATCAGCCTAAACAAAGAAGGTTCAACTAACAAAAGCAACAGCTATGCGCGTGACGGTTGAATAGATGGTGACAACTGAACGCATCTCGACTTAATCGCGCGGGTGCAGAATCTGAGAAAACTGCCCTTCACATTACAAGAGATGCCGATAACTACCACCATCTAAAAGGAGTGAAAAAGGCAGCATAATGCTGACCGATGAGCAGCTGCCAAGCCTCAACATTGATCTGGCGGCGCTTTAGGAATGTGTGAGGAGTGGTGGCGTGGGTGGGGAGGCGGGGGGCATGCCACTTGATTGCGAGGGGGGGGGGGGCCGGGCCCCCCCCGGGCCCCCCCGGGCCCCCCCTTGGGTACGTGCCTGACAACATGCATAATTATTGGTTTCCTTTTCATAAAATGACATAAGTAACTTATTCACCTGTAAAAGGTGACCTTCGTACTTCAGCTTTATTTTTTTTTTGCTCCAACTCCACCTGGTATAGAGAGTAGCTAATTTGCGAAATGGTAGTTTCAATGAAAAGTCCTCCTCCACTACGCGGGTTGCTATGTTTTATGACTATACTATGTTCTCTGAGATGAACACTTACTTTAGTTTGGCGCCAACGTTATGTTTATTTCGGCGCAGTTGACGTTCTCAAATGTTCAAAATTTATTGGAAAACTATTTGCATATATGAAAACTGACTACTCGATTGGAAGCCCAAATCGCACGGGACACTATTCGATTCGTTATTCGACAGTTTCGTGCATTCGCCCACCTCTGGTATTATTTGTCACTTGCTAAAAGCTGCTACTGTTCTTTTTCTCAAGAAATTATTTTCATAAAATCATTAATGCCGCTAATCTCATGAACATTCTGTGTGTACAGAATACGAAAACATTATAATTTTGTTGGTTATGCGGGTTTCTAAATTTAGAGGTGGACTGTACAGCAGACGGCCGCCTTTCCGTATACAGCATTATAAGTTTATGTGGCTACTCGCATGTCTCGAACATCATCACAAGAAGAGCTACTGGAATTTTTTTAACGTTTCACAAGCATTTAACCCACAAACATATCTTATTAGATTTCTGACTGCGCAAATACATAGAGTCTGCCCTGGTTTGCTACGTTGCATTTACAGGTAGCACAGAGAGTGGCTTATGTACATTCGCTTTCTACTGTGTAACACTGAGGCGTCTCGTAGTCATTTCCTACCGGAGTGTCTGCACGAGTCTTCACCTGTTCTCTAGAACAAAAAAGTGCAGTAGAATAAAAAGGGTTTGCAAAACCAAATGCAATTTGGCGTAGTCACCGATTTATCCGCCAGCAAACTTTGCCATATCGCATTGAGCTGGCACTAACAAGTGACGAAGTCACTTGATGCCGACTCGGGAGGAACACACATGCCCATGTTTTTCAAATGAAGCAGACGCGGCAAAGAGCACACATGTTCGTGTTTTTCTCGTCGAATGGCAGCGCTGAGAAGACTTCTCATAAATTGGTTTGTTGGTTTGTTGGCTACCTTCGACAGCTATTTGCAAGGCTTTCTGGGAGCAGGAATGAAGAGCTTATCGTTCTTTCGCAAACTTGCTCTATTCAATCTTCAGAGGTAGCGATAGGGCTGTAAACAAATGAAAATTTGGTTGTTCGAATACTTTTGGAGTATAATATGAGCTACAACTACGAACTTCGTGTTTTAAAATGCAAATTACTCGACCGCACGAGCACTCGTGAAAAGGAAGCACCCATGATACTCGTGAGCTTTCTGCAATTGCAAGCTTAGAAGCAAATTGTTTAAGCCGTCAATAGCGTCTCGTGAGTAATTTCGGCCACTTAAGACTACTCTCTTGCAATTATTCTCGTAGGGTTCACGCCCAGCTACCGTGCATATTTGCGGGAAAATGCAGTGGAATGTATGAAGGGTATACGCTGCAAAGAAGCTATGAAATTGCCTCGTGGCTTTGGCTGTGTGAGTCAAAAGAGTGCTTGTCTAGGTGCCAACCGAACTCTGCCGCGTGAGGTTCGTCGGTGGCGCTGAGCATTCACATTGTGAAGAATGTGAGAAGCGCTACAAAACTGCTATGAAATTGTCAGCACCCGAAGTCTGCAAATTGTGTACATGAGAGCCCACTTGCTCCTAAGTAGTCATCTAAGTCACCAGGGGAGTAGTCTATCTGAGAGATGACGGCGTCAGGCAAGTGCACGGTTTTATGACTGCCGGAGGTTGGAGATTTGGGCGCGAACTGGTTGGTGTTCCATTCCAACCTTGACTTACAGTGGGTGCATAGAGAAAAGCATCGAAAGAACGATGAAGACAAGGGGTGTCTTTCCTGCCATCCCCTGCCTTCCGGCTAGCTGAGTTGTAGCGCGGCCACTTGCGATAATTGTTGCCTCTGATAGACCACCAGGAGCCAGAGGCAAACTTATCAGGCTTACTTCATGATCAGACAAAAACGATGAAACTATAAAGCAAAGGCCGCTGAGAAGAAAAGGCTCTTATAGACAGCAACGCCCGCGGCCCACAGCGCGCTCGGTGACGAGGTTGATGGCTACGCGACGAGCACAGGCTTTGCCAACTGGAGCACAGTTCAGTGGAAGAAAAGTGATGGACGAGGATGAGTAACGCAACATTCCGGCGCTTGGAGTTTACGGTAAACATTCCAGGCCAGGTCTGTCCACGACGTTTAGAAAAAAGCTGGTCGACAGAAACGTTATTTTATAAGACGCCCCACCGAATCGGCATCCAGCGTTGTTTCCCAATCGTTTGCGTTTATGCGCAACATGCTCAATACGGCTCCTTTCAACGTACTTTTTTCTTGGTGCTCCTTGGCGCGTACATACATAGCATAATAAACGCTGAATCGTAGCACCCGGCGGGCACCGAGCTCAACTGGGCTAACGGGAAGCACGGGGGTCAGGGAAGAAATGACTTCGATCGATCGACAAAGTTCTTGTTAAGATGACGGGATGCCTAAATGGTACGACTTTACAGAAGTGAAGAGGATTGTGAAATCACAGTTTGACGACGATAGCAAAATGACAACGGTATGAAGACCATGGTAAAGTTTGATGTTAAAGTGGCAAGGCCGATGATGGAATGACCGTGACGCCATCACGACGACGATACGGCAGCGAATGCACAATAACGGTGCAATGACGATGATGGCATGAAAGCAGCATGAGGATAGTGGCATAATGATGAGTGCATGATAACAATACTCTAACAATGGCTTCTCTTCTTCAAGGCGACATATGCTTTCCTCGCCACAGTATATACACGTGGGGTTCTTCTAAAGGAGAGGGGGCGTAAGGCGGAGGGTTGCGGCAACGAGCGAAGGTGTGTTAGCAGCGAGGGTGTAGAACTGAGAATAAAGGAGTGCTGTGGCACAACGCCAGTGACGCCGTCGTCTCTCAATCCCGTGTCAACAGCCTTGTGTCAGCGGACGCGTCAACGGCGTGCACGACAGCCCTCCATTACCTCTTTCCATGGTGGTCGTGGGCTATCGTGTCTCTGAAAGAGATAATAGAAGGAGCGGCAGAAACCTGGGCTCGCAAAAAAAATTTGAAGAAAATACGAAAATGGAATCAGTAAATGAAGGAAAAAAAGTGGAAAAACAAAAAAAAAGACCGCCAAGCAATCAAACTAAGCGTTGTTGCCTACAGTTTGAAATTTGGCATAGCGAATCGACTCTAAAGCTCCCTTCGAAGCATTTATGCCTATTGGTTGCAACGTCTTGAACTCATGAATAAGGTATGATTCTCTGTATTAACGCGATAGCGTTAAGGAGCTCGTGTCGCAGAAAAGCCGGTGTCTTCGGTGTCGGCGTCCGCGGCGTTGGCCATGAGCGATAAATCCCGGCAGGCACTTCATGAATAAAAAACAACTTGCAAGATGGGCTGGGTGGCAATCGAACCAGGGTCTCCGGAGTGCGAGGCGGAGACGTTACCACTCAGCCACGAGTTTTTTTTTTTATTTATTACCGGCTTGGCAAAAGAAAATACAATGTGACTATTACATGGCCATAAAAAACAACTAGTCAATGCCGGATCAGTGTGGTGTGATAAGAACGATTAGGCTAGTCACTTTGTCCAAAGCACTTAGCCAATCAGGAGGATCACTCTGTGCACAGAAAAATTCGCGTGGTATATATACTCAGCCACGAGTTCGATGCTTCAAAGCGGTGCAAAAGCGTCTCTAGTGAATGCGGTGTTGCCTTAGAAACGAGCCGTAGAAAGTAATACTGCGGTGTATATCGGTAATTATGAACATGTAACTTACAGAAGTCGCTGTTACACGAGTAGCGAAGTGCGTTTCCGCTACATTTCTTCAGCGCTTTCCGCACACGCAGAGCCATCTTGCGGCAAACACAGAAGACCCCCTCCTCTCAATGTACGGCGCTGCCCCGACAGGTGGCGCGCCACGCGCACATTGCGGTTGTGCGGGGACAGGTGTGAGGCGCGTCGCGTCCCGGGCTCCCTCTCCCCTGACGACGTTTCTCCTTGCTCCCTCACGGGTTGCAGAATCAAGCGTCCTTCCATTCTTTAGATCACTATCTGTCTATCTCTTTGCCCGTGCCGATCACGACGTTTGGCTGGCGTGCATCATTTCCGCGGGGCTCCGAGACACCGAGTTCTTTGGTTCGTTCCGCTTGCTCAGGCGCACGTTTCGTTGCCGCGCCGAACGCTCCGTTGTTCGACGCTCACAGCGTCCTTTGCGGGGCGCCTCGTAAGTGATCGCTACGCCGTAGCCCATTGTCTTACACCCCTTGGCGGGTCGACGGGAACGCTGTCGCGTTCCACTCTTGAAGGCGAAGCTTAAGCGTCCTCGAATTTTTTTCTATCTCGTTGAGAACGGAAATTTTATTGTAAGATGTGGAGTTCAAGTTCATGAAAGTTATGACCTGGTTGGCTGAAATGCTTGATGACGGCTTTGGGAAGCTTTTTAGCTGTGTCCGTGCGATGTCTATTTAATCTGAAGTTCATTGTCCCGTTTCACCGTTATGTTGTTTTTTTCACAAGGAACATTCAAGCATATAAATCACATCCGAACTTGTACAAGGTAAGCAATATTTCACTTCGTGTGTATAATTATTTGCGGTGCTTTTCATTTTAATGTCACTCTGAAGGTGCCTGCAGATTTTGCACCTGGGGCGACAACATGTCTTTACTACGGGGAAATCATGTTGGCTGATTTTTGCGCGCACTAACGCGCCTTTAATGTTCCTGTTGCGGCGATAGGTAACCCTTCGTGCATCCGGAAACGCTTTTCTCAGATGCTCGTTACTTAATAATATTGAGTGGCAGTTTCGTAGGATGTTGTTTATGTCTGGAAGTGCATTCGAATATTTTAATATAAAGACTGGTGCTCTGTCAGATTCTGGTGTAAGCTGTTACTTCGCTAATTTCGACTGTCTCTTCAATCCTGACGCGACATCATAAGCTCTTTCGAGAGCTACTTGTGCATAGTTTCTTCCCGCTAGTGTCGTTTTAAGGTCATTTAGGTGGTGGATATAATCGTGGTCTTCGCTGCAGATTTTTCTTCGCTTGTGCGACAAAAATTGCTTGCTTGCAGTATCGCGGGTGATGGCTGTTGATGTATAATTATTGCTGGCTATCCGTAGGCTTCCGGTAAAGTGTCGTTCTCAGTTTTTCATTTTCTGTGTAGACCATCGTGTCGAGGAAGTTGATATGACTAGGAGAGTGGTGAGCAGTAAATTTAATAATCGGGTAAAAGCAATTGAAATGGCTAATTAAGTCGGTTAACGCGCTTGTGTCGTGTTCCCATATTATAAATATGTCGTCAATGTAACGAAGATAGGCATTGCGTCACGACGACGGCACGATGAGAATGTGATGACAAAGCTGCGATGACGACGATGCAACGACCACGATGGCATCACGTCAAGCCAGCTCTTCAAACCATTCACTGCGTCCTCACAGTGGGCTCTGCATTTTTAAGCAACTCTATATATTACAGAGGATCTCTACCACGCAAATAAATATGGCCATAACGTCACCTTTCAGTGGATAACTGCGCACTTTGACATCAAAGAAAATGAACAGGTAGACGCCGAAACGAAAAGTGCTTTAAGGCGACAGGGTAAGCGAATATCATGACAAAAAGCGCTTTTTTGTTTTTTTTTTAAACATGAAAGTACATGCTTTTCTGCATCGTTTTCAGTCTCACACTTTATTTTGCGCAAGTTATATCAAGGCAAAAAAAGAAAAGCTTTCTGAAAGCAAACCAACCAGCGACACGCCCCTTTTTACGCACGCTGTGTTTTCGTAGCATTGTTTCAGCGTCATACTGCAAAAAAGCCTACAGTTTTCTTAATTTTAGCTGAAAGGACAAACTGTCTGGCAACAGTGTTCAAGTTGTTAGCCAAGAAAAGCCCGAGACGCTGTTTCCCGCTTTTCACGCGTTTTCCATGTGTTGAGCTTTGGTTATAGCTTATAGCTTTGGATATAGCTTCTGAAATTCTCAATGCGCACGCACGAAGAGAAACAAATGTCATTAACTAACGCGCCAAAGACAAAGGACGACAGCAAGAAGCACACAGGACAGAACGCTACTCTCCTGTGTGTCCTAGCGTTTTGCCCTGTGTGCTTCTTGCTGTCGTCCTTTGTCTTTATCGCGCTATGTGATGATGTGGGAAGTCTGTAATATACACCAACTAGCCCAGCTGTCTTCTCTAATCACGCACAGTGTCTATGGCACGGATGGTTCACTTCTAGCCCGGCTAAGTTTTTCATTTGGTTTCACCTGATTACCGACGAAAGCGAGCGATTTGTAGGTTGGAGAATAGCAGTACATTCTTCCAGAAATAATTGCTGTGCATAAGCGATGGAGTATTGATGTAATGACGGTGCATTAAAGGCATGGCAGAGTTCATGCCCTAGTGTTCACTGCTTTGCCGTGAGCCCGAAGCCATCATCCAACTATTCTACCGCCGCCGTCATCCCACTGTAGTCGTGTCCTCGTCTTCACTATAGCTAGATCTGGTTGTCATCTTAGCGAAATGGTCACACCATCGTACTCACAAGTCGTCGTCATCTCGACGGCCTTATTTCGTCATCGCCACGCTATAGTCGTTACATTATCGTAATAACTTAAGAATCAACATGTAACTGTAATCAAGCCGTTGTCGATATACCGACTTGGTCGTCTAGTTAGCATCATTCCGTCTTGGTCATTTCATTGTAACTGCTTCGGCATGATAAAGTCGTAATCATTCCGTCATGCTTATAACGACCTTGGCAAGCGAATTCCCTAAAAAAGCTGCACAATATCGCAGTGTGTGGCATATAACCAAAGCCATGAAATCCTCAAAAATACCAGTACACACGGTAAACAAACGTCGCTTCACGAATGCGATCTCTCGCTACATTGCTCGAATGCTATTCGCATTACCATCGAAAGTGATTGTGAGATGAGATCTGCCGTGATTTTTTTACTTTTATTACGTATCGTGATATAAATAGAAAAAACGTATATCTATGTGTAATTCTGTTGCATGAACAGAGGTGTCCGTGTTATTGGATACAACACAGCCGAATATCAAAACCGACGGAGACACCCAGAGGCAAAAAGGTCCTAGTAAATAAAGTCCAATATAAAAAATTTCTTTAGCTTGCGTGACTTATCAGGTTCCAACATTCCCAATTTAACAGCTTGCGTTCGTCCGCCAACCTGTAATATTTGGCGACATATAACACTGCGTGACGCGAATATTATGAAAGCGAGAAACAGCGTGATACACCGATATGGATCAGGTTATTGCACCCGGTGCTAGTGAGGCAGCGTACACGGCTACGTTAATGCGGGACAGAAGACATCGGGTTAGTAACCAGAGGCCCATCTAATGAAGCAACCTTTGCTACTGTAGATCGCCTCCTATTATAGAAGTGAACCGAATATGAACCGCAACAGCAGAACTATAGGACACACTTGCTCCAGTGATAAAATTCAGTGGTATTCGTACCATGAACCAGATCACCATCATCAGGTGACGGATTATTTACAGCAGAACGGTGTCTCCCTATCTGAGCATCACGGAGGTGGCTCACCACGCCTCTAGTGGTAAGCTGTGGGCTCGGCATGCCGGCTACCTGCTGCTACTCCATTGAGGAATCAGTCGGACCACGCTTGCTCCGGTGTGCGTGAGGTTAGCCAACAGGTTCAGCGCATTCAGGTAGCGGTGAGCGGTGAGTGAGGTAGCGGTAGGCCCTCAGTGCCGCAACGCGAATCGGTTTATCAGGAACCATGTTCTCGTTCCTTACTGCTGCTTCATGTTTTCGAGAGCCTACGCAGTTGCTTTTGCAGGGTGATGAGCAATGTGGAGACTTCGTCCATGAGCCACGTGCGCTAGAGATCCTCTGCGACACGGTGAAATCGCACCTTGTCAACGCAGCAACATTTGACCAAGTTTGGACATTCTGGTCGCCATTCTATAGTCGCGCCATCTTTACAAAAGATTACTTAATCGCTCGCTTTTGTTACCAACTTGTACGTCTTCAGTCAATAAAGCATTGGAAGCATCTTTCTCAGTATGCAAGAAATTGAAGCGCGAGGATGTAGGGCACTGTAATCCCGTTTTTATTCGGATACCTTTATATGCTGCAGAATGTGCTCAGTCAATTTGCGCCGTTTATAGACTCTGCATTAACAGCGCTATAGGTAGTTTCTCTCCTATTACACTCCCTTCATAAACGTATTCATCCGTCTTCAAACGCTATAACGTCCTGCCCTTAGAATGGACGACTTTTACTTTTCGGCATTATATGGTATTCGATACAGCTGCATGACTGTCCACGCAATTGATGCCATGTATTAGGCAGTTCGTCCCGTGAATGTGCATATAATTTTCGCACAATTTACTCTCTAGTGCACGTGCCCTTAAAGTAACATATATGTGGATACTTTCCTGGGCCCTTTCTATCACCAGGAATTGGGACATTTTTCCAAGCTTGTAACGGCTTTCTATTCCTCTTAGTGCTCGTTCATACGGACGGAAAGAGGCAAGGAAACCTAGCGCAGCCTCCTAACATGGTGGGGGTGGCGATATTGCTTCAATTAAAGCAGTGAAAATGCCTGTTAAACGTGTTGATTGCACTGACGCCGTGTTTGTATATAATTAAGTTCCCTTCCATCTAGGATAGATTAGTACGAGGCTTTATTATCTAGAAAGCTTACGCTGCTGTCCGTTTAGTTTTCATGCGTGCCTATTCCTAACAACTTCGCTGCAAAGTAGCTTGGCTCAATAGCATCCTTGTTATTGCAAGGTTATGAAATTTTACTCAGCACTTCTCCAAGAACGGCAATGTTGTTGAATGAAAAGAATGTCCTTATCTGACGAAAATACTTCAAGTACGTAAGCACGTCAAAATGTTGTATAATGACATGTACACAATACTTTTGCATTTGCATGTTAAGCGAAACTACATATTATTGGTGATCACTAGCTATTCGTGAATTTGAAACAGTAAAATTATTCACTCCTGGAAAATAACCTGCCTACTTTGATGTTTTCCTAGAATGGTTTGGTACTGGGCCTGTTGGTACATAGATTGACAAACAAACGACGAAACCCAGCCTTTGAAGGCGCGTACACTAGAGGAGAGAAAATACAACCGCACAAGCCGGGACTAGCAACAGAGTTTAATGAAACACTTCGGTACCCGCCGTGGTTGCTCAGTGGCTATGGTATTGTACTGCTGAGCACGAGGTCGCGGGATCGAATCCCGGCCACGGCGGCCGCATTTCGATGGGGGCGAAAACACCCGTGTACTTAGATTTAGGTGCACGTTAACAAACCCCAAGTGTTCGAAATTTCCGAACTCCTCCACTACGGCCTGCCTCATAATCAAAGGTGGTTTTGGCACGTACTACAACAAAATTTAATTTTTAAATTTTTTGAAACACGTCGGTCGAACAGAAAAGAACATCCACACGCGCATGCGCCATACAAAACGACGCAGTCATCAAAAACATAAAAGACTGGTAAATGACACATTAATTCTGTATACGCGTCTTCGAAGACTGGGTTTTGTCGTTTGTTTATCAAGCTATGCTTTCCTAGCTACAGCTCTAGTGAAAACTGAAAATTAAGCACCGAAGTTCCCCAATGAGAAAACTGCACAGAAAATAGGAAATGGTCACAATATTCTACAACTACTGGTATGTATGTACTTAAACGAGACGGCATTCTACATCGCTAAAAGTATATATCCGATCAGCAACGTGAAACTTACACTCAGCAACGAAATGAAAGTCTTCCAAAATATTGGTCAACTGGGCAGTAGTGTTGCTGGTATGTTTATCAATATTTTCCTAGCATAAAGTGTTACATTTCTGAAATCTGAACGACAGGCAGCGTGCCCAGGATGCTAAATTGCATGTATTTTTGGGTTACCGATATCCGTAAAATTTAGAATGAGACTCTTCTCCACACAGCCAGGTTTGCACTCAATACGGTCAGTTGATGTTGCTAAACGGATGATGTCACCTTTTACAACAGAAGTGTATTGAAGTTTTCTGTAATTCTTCACACTACCTTATTCCAAAAACGTATCTTTCATATTCTTGACTACCAACAAACACAGAAACCAATGACAACATAGAGGAAATTGCTTGTGCTTAATAAATGAAATATAGAAACTAAACATTAATGATAATGAAAATGGATGAAAAAACAACTTGCCGCTGGTAACGAAGAGTCCGAAAACGTTGACAATTCGGATCATTTCCCACCCGCGGCAAGTTGTTTTTCCGTCCAGTTTCATTTCCATTATATTAGCGTTTATTTCATTTAATATGCACAAGTAATTTCCCCGATGTTGTCCTTGGTGTCAGTGTTTGTTGGCTTCTTTTGATATGACTAATGGAAATTGGGCTCCTCGGTTAACCCTCTTTCTTCTTGTATAATCTTGACGGAGCAGACATATGGCGCCAGAAGTGGTGATATTTGCTGCATGTCCAGGTGGCGTGGAACGTGGCTAATGTGCGCAGTAGTTATCTTGTAGGATACAACAATGTGACCTATTTATTGTCTCCCGAGGTCTGTGCAAGCATCTTGCCTAGTTCACCAGAACAAGGAGAGCAGCAAATGTAGCGCTTCCAATGAACTTTTATTTTTATTAGTTCACTACGCCAAGAATCCAACCTTCACGTGATCCAATTCATTATAATTCATTATAACTGCTGCTGTTTATACAGGAAAACTTGGTTCACCGCAAGACAATGCAACTCGCAAAACATGAGGCAGACGTGCATACATATAAGCTGAACGTTGCATTGAATAAATTTACCAATCACACAGTTCCTGTATTTACAAATTGGGCAACCTATGGCTCCAACTATCCGCATAGAAATACTAATCGTGCTCCTGAGAACAAAAACATAGACAACTGGCTTACATTACTTCTGATCTTGAATCAAGCATGACGATAATGAGCACATCACTGTTATTTTTAATAAAGAAAGCATCCTCTCAGAATATGTTTATATATACGGCAAGCTCTGAGGTAACGTAAGCACCAAATCAGGCTTACGTGTTAATATACCAATGAATGATGTTCAGCAGCAAATTAATATTCAAGACGTATAAGATCTGAATCGTTGAAGCATCTTGTCAGTCGGTTCAAGCTACGTCGACTATAGACGCGCATTGTATCCGTACGTTTAAAACAACTATTCTACGCTATTCTAAACCAAAAAGAGAAAATACGGTGCCAAAAGGCACATGGAATAAGCAACCGCTTTAAAATTCAGCTTCAATTTTGAGCTCGTAACCTCCAGACCCCAGTGCGCATTGCCAAACGCCCGCGTGTCTATAAATTATCTGCACTCACACATACGTCCACACACACATACACACATTCACACATGTACAGAAGCACCCAAAGCTCTACGCTTTTGTTTGTGTACTATTGTGCGCCGTATTTAGTGTGTCATGTATCCCGGACTCGCTCGAGATTCGCAGCTGGAAAGTTTATTTTCGCTTATAGTAGTGCAGAAAACCAGCTATCATCATTGTCTTTGCTATACCACTTTAATCTCTCCACCCTACGTAGATAAGTTCTCCAAAATAATCCCACAGTGTGTAGTAGCAGACTCGTCACAACATTCAGGCCCACCTCACCATAATTCTACCATTAATGTTCTCTTCTCTCTTTTACTTTTTCTTTCATTAGCCCCTGCTTTAAATTTCCTTCAAGTCGGATAAGCTCGCTACACGGGACGTTGTGACACGGCACACTTTAACTACCTGTTTGAGCATGTTATGAGATGAGACAGAACAGCAACGAAAGGGAGATTGAAATACGCATTAGGTCTCACGTAGTCTTGCTGAGGAATGTGAGCGCCTACGGCCCACAGCTTTCCTATATGCGCTGGCCACGTTGGTTCCCCAATGGTCGCTTAAAATGAAATGGCAGACCATGTCCATCTACATTGCTTGCAGCTGAAAGCAAGGACGTAACAGTTACTGCCTATTTTCATGAAGTATAGCTTAATCTTAAAAAAATACGACGAAACTGACTTAACATCTTGTAATCTTTCGATTCATCCCAATAAAACCGATTCTGATTCTAAGGAAAATTGTGGGATAAATACTCAAGACTATTTAAAGTTCTATTTATAAATACTGCAGAGCTGGCCAGTTCAGCGGACAGCTTGAGAGCGGAGTTTTTTGAAGAACACAACGTGACGTGTTGGGGAGCACATCAGCACTAGAGATCCAGGAGAGACGTGCACGTCTCGGTGTTTTCCGTCGTACGAACACTGTTGGTTGACTTGGGACGTCAGGAGGCTAGTGTGGGCAATTTCGTGTGTTTTGACTGCCCTAGTCGAAGCGTCAAGTGCGTATGCATGGCCTCTGCTGAGGCGAATGGAAGGGACGTGTCCAGTGGCAATGTTGGTTCTCGGCCGAACAACAGAAAGAAAGCGGATTAAGTTGCAGTGTCCTGGCGTGAAGAATTCATGCAAATGTGACATAGGGTAGAATAAGAACCGAATCAGTACTGTCGGACAAGACATGTTTTGCAGGGACCTCTGTAAGAGATTGATTCGGAAGCTCCGTGAGACCATTAGTTTGCGGATGTTAAGACGTGGTCAACTTGTTCATAGTTGAGCAGGCCTACTGGATGTCGGGGAAGACTTTCGAAAGAAATGTATGGCTACGGTCAATGCGCAGTTGGCGTAGAGCTCCATGTTGTAAAATTATGTACTGCTGAAGAAAATCGGTGACATCTGTGGCGCAGGTTGTTAGATGCGCTCCGTTGATTCCCTAGCGCATGGTGTAATCTGTCGCTGCAGCGAACCGCTTACTGCCAAATTTGGTAGAGGAGAATGGCCAAGTCAAAGCCGACGCAAAAAAAAATGGTTCCGATGAGATGTCGAGTGGTTGAAGGCGCGGCGCAGGGAGCATAGATGGTGTTTCGGTGGCACTGGCATTTCTCATACTTTCTGATACATATAACAGTGGCATCCTGAAGCCGCAGAAGCGCGAGGGAGCGTGTCTCTGAGCCGTAAATGCCTTTGTGAAAACCAGAGAGGGAGTGTGTGATTCGGAAGATGAAGACGCCCTATTTGTGAAAACCTGGAAGACAGGGCTGCAACTTGATGTCGGCTTCTCCGTCGCAGTTCTGCGAAGGTAAGTGCATCAGTACTTTCCGCTAAATGAAATTCTAAGAGCTGCAAAACCCGCTCAAGATGTGGCTAGTGACAGCGACATGAACATGTCTGAAATAGGCGTGTGAACGTTGCAAAGGTAGTTTAATGATATCAGCTTTTCTTTTCGCAAACGAAAGAAAATTGTGCGCTCTTGATGCGCTCATCATGTGGTGACGGCAGTACCTGCTTAAAATCTGAGAAGAAATCGATGCGTCCAGAGGCACTGCAGGCATAGGAAGCGATACAATGTTGATGAAGAAGCTGTAAGGAAAATAGAAAAGATTGTGGAGGCGCATACAGATTTAAACAAGTATTACACGTTTGCAAAACGTTAAGACGAAAGCATGATTGCACTTGGCACACTTGTGGTAGCAAGTTAAACATGTTTATGAAGAATGGTGGACTTTCCATCGGAGCGCACGACAGAAACTCAGTGAAACTGCCAGACCTTCTGGTAGTGGGCCAGTCTCGGCAGTGCATTCGAAGACGGAGCGGCAGTATGGGAACGCTGGCAAGATGAGCTGAATTGGAGCCACCTGTAAAAGAAGACAACAATGAACGCGCGAGCAGTGGCACGAGCACGAGGGACAGTATGAGAACACTGGCATGAGAAACATCCGAACCAGCTGTGAAACAAGACTTCGGCGAACGCGTGAGCATTGGCACAAACGCGATTCTGGACCACGTGACAAGTGCAATGAGGCACGCACAAGGCCCACCCTTAGTTAGCCAAAAGAGCGGAAGAACCGTGACTTGAGGCAACCTTGTTCGTCTCGCAGCATGGATGCCTGGATTCGATTACCACCCAGACTGAAATACACCCAATTTTCTTTTCAAAGCCAATTTATTTTTTTACAGAAATTTCCCTGAAAAATGGGATGTCAATCCAAGCATTTGTTGCCGTGATTTTTTATGTAGATCGTTATAAGATAGAACAAAGGTTTTTTTGTAAGGTGAGCATGATTGCGCATGACGCCGACAACAGAAAGACGACCATAGTATGACGACCACGGCATTATGGCCCCGCCTTCGTACTTGTACCCTCCACTCCCGGCCACGAATGCCTGTTTATATGATGTAAGCTTGGCAGTGGTGGGACCAAAGGCGCCAATTGGCATCAGTTGACCGTACAACTGAATGAAACTTACGTGCCTTAAATTCATCCATTGCTCAGCGGAAGCAATCCCACGTGACAAGGGTTCCTCAAGGCAACTAGCCCGACGTTTAAGCAGGTGGCGCCAAAAATTCACTGGGTATATGCCACATTTCATTTCACGTCTTTCGCGATCATGCTTTAGTGAGCTGCGCCATGACTTTACAGGTAATAAGCCGCTCTTCAGACAATCTCTCGGCAACTTATGTCACTGAGCATTTGTTTGACTGGGTTTGTGACACGCTTCGGTCTTCGCGGAAGCCACGCGTGCCACTGGATGGCGCAACAGTTATAGAAAGTAGCGTGAGAAAGGAGCCCGCTAGCCACATGACGCGCTCCTCAGCTTTGGCACTCATCAGCGTGCCATGAATACCCGAGGCCATGCGCAGACGTCCCGGTGTCAGCTCTAGATGTCGCCACATGTTCTTAGAGATGCGTGAAAGAGGAGCCCCGCTGCAGTGCTACGCCTCATACATAACTCGATTTGACTATATGTTGATGTCCCTGTATTGATTCAATGCTTCACGAATTACCGTCGACTGTCATGGTGAGAGGCAGAGATGATTTACTTGAAGCCAGAGTTATTATTTACGGCCAGAGCGAGCGCGCTCTAGCCTGCAACTCATTACCGGGGGAGGTGGAAATGGGGAGGTAACGGTTGCACGAGGGGCGATGATGACATCGAAGTAGAATTCACGCAGTTTCCGGGGACTGTCTTTGTATCTATTTGTTTGTCTAACCTCAACGCTATAGCCAGTGGTTCCAAGAGTAAACTGAGTATGTGCCGCTCTTCAGTGACCACTCGCCAACTGGGGTCACGGAGTATATCTACTTATTCTGCTGCAAGCGAAGGAACCATCGTCAGCACTCACAGACACCGGTCTGCCACGTTTCTCGGCTCGGAGACTAGGCGCGGTCTTATCGGCAGTCCTACTAGATTGCGCAGTGCGTTCACAAAGAAGCCCGAGTGAGGAGCCCGCGCCACGTGATGCATGATGGACCGGCCCGCCATGCTACTCATGTGGTTTGTGGTGGCGGCCTTATATGGTGCCGGGGGTTCTGAGTGGAGTACGAAACAATATTCCCGCTGCCGGGCATGTCCCTTACAAAATTATTTTCGTGTGGAGCAATACGCTGTGTCCCTATGCTGATTCAATGCTAATGCATTACCGTCGACAGTTCTTTGTGAGATAGGTGCGGCCGCAATTTTCTTTTATTTGCAATTCATTGGTTTTGTGTGTGCACCTGTTACTTCCATATTCTAGCGCCCGCCATATGCTGTGGTGCATGCAAGTTGACGTGTAAGAAGAAAGCATTGTTCTTCTCAAATGTTGGAACTCGTGAACCCTGTGTTTTAGGTTTTTGTCATTTTCTCCACTTAATTTATTAGGGCGAAAATAAAAAGGGTGTTCCAGAGAATGACCTGTTACTAATGGCAAATTCTAGTCCTTGAGAGGATCCACTCAAACAGGCGAACATTTCTTCGACAAACAATTGAAATTCACGATTAACTCATAAACATATATTCACTAATTATATGTTTACTAATTAGCTGATGACACATATTGCAATTTACAAATTCTAGCAGTTGGAACTACAAGGCATATCCTCTTTGAATATTCCCTTGAATAGAATTGTGTGGCAGACACCATTTACGAGATATGCGCCGCCAAATTTGCGGTAAAAGCGCACTCGTTCCACTTACTTCCTTAACAAAACGTCGTTTTATGCACTGAAGCACAAACGTGACTGCAACGCCCATGCAGTTTTCTGCAATGTACGGGAATTAATATCCGGGAACTGGTGTCAGCCTGAGAATTGGTCCGAAGTGGTTCCCCCTTGCGAACTCCCCTGCTACAGTTTGTAAATTGCAACATTTGGTATAAGGTAACTTGATGTGAATTTACCTGGTGAATGTTTCTTAATTAATCCATCATGCATTTCAGTTTCGTGGGCAAGTAATCTCTGCCTCTACGAGTAAACCAGCTCAAGTACAGGAATTGTTCTATCTGCCAGAGGCAATTTAAGCAAATTTGGGGACTGCTCGCGAAACACCCGGCGTTACAAGTAATAATAATTGTTATAGTATTAATAAACAACCATTATTCTTGTTCTTATTTATTATGGCCACTACTTCTGTGGATATTTATTGACCTATTACAAACGAATATTTAGCCTCAAGGCTGGCGGCTGTTGTATGGTATGGTATTGTATGGAGAACTCTATTGGGTCCTGAAGGTCAACCCTACGTTGACGCGGGCCGCTCCCACGTTGGGAGTGTCAGGCCGAGCCCTTCAGCCACATCGCGGGCCTTCTGGACTGCCCGTAATTGGTCAGAGAATGATTCACTCTGTAGCATTTGCCGCCGCCATTCTTGTTCCTTGTCACAGTCTGTGAAGACCGCGGGGCACTGCCAAGGCATGTGGTCAAGAGTAATGATGTCATTGCACTTATTACAGTTGGTTTGAGTTTCCCTCTCCGGATAGATCCTGTTAATAAAATCTGGACTTGGGTATGTTCTTGTCTGTAGCAAACGTAATGTGACCACTTGGGCTCTGCAAAGCTCACCGTGTGGCAATGGGTATTCCCTTCTGCTTAAATAATAATGCTTCGTGATTTCGTTATATGTAAATAATCGATCCCTGTGTTCCCCGGGTGAAGTGTAAGTTGCTCGGTCTTGAAGAGCACGGCTAGAATGTCCTCGTGCTGCTTCATTTGCCACCTCATTGAGGTTTCTCCGAGCTCCGTCCACCACCCCCAGATGTGCAGGAAACCAGCGGATTTCAATCCTCTCACTGTTGACCTTCTCTAATAATTTTGTTGCTATCCGTGTCACATATCCGTTCGTAAAGTTGCGTATGACTCTTCTAGAGTCGCTGTAAATATGTGTCCACCGATTAGCCCGGATGGCTAAGGCGATTGCTACTTGTTCTGCTACTGTTGGGTCCTTGGTATAGACGGTGATGGCATCCCGTATGTTACCTTGAGTGTCTACAACAACGGAGGTATGTTGTAAAAATTTTTCTTAATCGTACGAGCCGTACGATTCATTCATTGCAATATGTTGAAGCTTCGGTGCGCCAATATTGACACGTTTTATTCGAGTGAAGTCTCTACCTAATGTTCACGTTAGTTCTCTTGCCGCGCTATAAAGGGGCCCTATAACGTAAAACTATTCCAATATGTTTCTATTCCAATCTCCTGACGTCAGATTTGCGTAACCGCCAACGCAAGCACTGGGCGGTCACCCGCAGGGTTGTCTGAACAGACCAATCAAACGCTCTCCTCGTTCATAGGAGGTCACCTTTGTTTGTTTGAAAAACGAATAACATTGCCTACACTGAGCGGCTTGTCGTATCTAATTGGCTAACAAGAGGCGAGGAGAACGCTCAAGTGGAGAGGGATTCGATGGGGCCGAGCCAGTGCACTGAAAGTCGATAACCGGATGAAGAGGGTGGTGCCGGCGTCTACGACTGGTCGGCTTTCCCTTACTTAGCTTGCGGTGGCTGGTCGAAAATCGCGGCGGCATGCAACGGAAGCTCAAGAATGACGCTAAAATGGACCCTCAGCAAAGAAGAGTTGGCCGAATGAGGGGGTGAACGTGCCGAAAGTGCTCGAAAACGTTACACGGCCACGCAAGAAGCTTTATAATACTAAATACACCCATGCTCTCCGGCAGGTGCGAGTAGCCAGCGCCTGAGCGATCGGTGCCAGCCATCTTTTATTTCTTTCGGAACGGGGCAGCTTGCGGCTATTCCGAAGAAAATTCAGTTTTGTTCGGCATATTAATGCATCTTTATCGCGTACACGTCACTTTGACGCGGTGAGTTCTTGCGGTTTTGTGACGTCGCGTGACAGGCAGGTGATGTGGGTGCAGTCCGAAAACTTTTTACCAATAGCCGAGGGCTAATGGCGAAAAGGGGTCGAATCAGAAATAACTGTTTTTCTTTTTTCTGTAAAATCATGCATAATCAGTGTGTACACATCATATCAGATGCGGAGGTATCGCGGTTTTCGTGACGCCGCGTGACAGACAGGTGAAGTGGGGGTGGTTGAAAAATATTTTTGACCAATGGTGTAGGGCTGATGGCAGAATTGGAATAGAAAAGTTTGGAATAGTTTTACGTTATAGCGCCCAAGGAGCCTTAAAAATGGGTCTGGGTTCCACGTCACATGACTGTAGATTTTTTTATGTAGGAATATTATTCATTCTGACGATTGTAAATTCGACTAAGCGCATCCATTGTCCACCTACACATTGTCTCGAATTTTCAGGACCATGGCGCACTTCGTTCTTGAAAAAGTAGCACCTTTGTGCATTTTGTCTTGAGTCATACGAGTCTCTTTCACACGTAAACACGTCTTTTTGGTATTCTTGCAGGTTTATTCGTAATAACCACTTCACTACATTCTCATGTAAATGGGCTCATTTGCAAAGATAACGTTATAGACCATACGTTTTCCCGCAGCACCTTTCTATAGCCAAAAAGGTGTTTTATGAGAGCAATGTTTTCACTTCAGAAACAAGGCATGAAGTTCGTGAGCCAAAAAAACACCTTTCAAGGTAACCCGCAGACAATAATTTTACCAAGGAACCGTCTTAGTGGAAATACGTGCATTGTTGATAGTTTCCTTTTCATAAAATATAATAAGAAAATACTGCACTTTAATAGATGACCTTAGTTCTTAGTTTTTTTTTTTTTGTAGCTCTAGCTTTTTCTGGAATGGAGAGTAGCTAATTTTCCAAATAGGAATTTCAGTGCAAAGTACCGCACATAGAATTAGTAATGATTGCTCATCTTTGGGTACATTTATGCGAAATTTCGTAAAGCACACTGTCCTACCATCGCCTAAAAATATATATTAAATCGGAAAGGTGATCCTTACACGCCGGAAGAAAAGTAGAATCATTTGAAACATTCATTTGTGTGTGAGTAGTGTTTCTTGAGAACAAATCGAATACGAAAGGAATAATGCTAAAAAAGAATCGAATAGAATCGAACATCAAATCCATATCGAATAGTTTCGGAAATATGCTTAGACGTTATCACCATTAACATGAAACGGTGCTCACATCCCAGTATTCGTAAGGTTAACTAATTTCCGTCATTGCATAGTACGTAATGAAGCTTTGTTTATTAATAGCAGCAGTAGAGCAATCGGAGCAAACGAGTTGTTTTGTTGCGTGTACTGGACTATTGAGAGGGCGAAAATCATAGCTGTATGGCCTGTAAAGTATGGCTACCTTACCGACGTAGCCCGCTCGACTGAGGAAGTTGTTACGTTTTATTGCCATAGTATGTGCTCTGGGATGAACATTTGCCATATTTTTGCGTTAATTTCGTGTTTATTTCGATGCAGCTGACGTTTTCCCATACTCGAAATGTATTCAAAAACTATTCGCACTTACGAAAAGCGACTATTCGATTTGAAGCCCGAATCGCGTACGACAAAATTCCGTTCGTAGTTCGAAAGTTTCTAATAATCGAACACCCCTGGTAATACTTGTCACTTGCTAAATTCTGTTATTGTTGCCTTTCTCAACATATTTTCGTAAAACAGTAAAGGCCGCTAATCTGAACAAGCTGCATTGACAGAATGCGAAAGCATTATAATTTTTCTTTGTTTTGCGGGTATGCGAATTTAAAACGCGGACGTTGCAGCAGATGGCCACCTTTCCGTACACATATTAGTTTCTGTTGCTAAATGCATGTCTGGAATTTCAACACTAGGCACATTTACTAGAACTTTCTTTAATGTTTCACACATAGTTAACTACAAACCTATCTTATTAGGTTCGTGACTGCGCAGAAGGCGTCCGCTGGTCTGCTATGTCGCATTCACAGGGATCCGGGAAAGCCGCTAATGTACGTTTTCTTTCTTCTGTGGGGCACTGGAGTGTCCCATATTCATTTCCTCCCTGGATGTCCGAACAAGTCTTCACCTGTTCTCCAGTACAAAAACCACAGTCGAATAAAAAGGGTTTCCGAAAACGATGTTATATTTGAGTACGAAATACACTCGAAGCCAGCGTCACTATCACTTCATTCATTTTACTTCAGCTGGTAATACAGGGCAGCGATTGGCATCGCAAGATATCGCGTCACGTACAACACCACGCTGTAGTGCAGACATAAAATAAGCGGTAGACAAAATTCCACCCTAAAATAATACCGTGGGAGCAGAGGGGAAGAAGGACGAGCTCGACTATGTAGAGCACTCTCTGAATTTCAAGTCTGGTGGTACACGCAGGCACCGGCTGGACGTGCTATGGTGCGGCCGTGCGTACTAATGGGCCGAAAAAAGGCGTCATGACTTTTCGTATTGAGCGGCATAGTTTTTCGGCAATTACAGATATGGCAGCAGCTGTGTCGATGAGGGCAAGCACAGAGACACCTTCAACAGAGACATCATTATTGTGTGCCAGCGAAAGAAGAGGGCTTGAGCTTAGTGACAATGACGCAGTTCTTGTCCCGGTAAGTGCGCCGCTTAGTTTTCCGAGTCAGCGGTAAAGGGACGTCGACGCATCGGGGAAAGGAAGCGATGAGGGGGAGCAGGAGAACGGCGGTCAGAAACTGGTGGAAGGTATGGAAGTTGTAATTTGCGGTCTCTAGCGTAAGACAACGGATGGTCGTAGGCAGCTGTGCATAGGTAGTCACGTGGATTAAGTGGATGGCAGTGGCACAGGCATGGAACGGGTTCGGGAAGTCCACAGAAATAGCAGATGGGGCGATGGCCCGCTGTGCGCCAGCGAATAATTATTCGATGACCTGGAGGTCCTGGCGGCATGGAGATGAAAACAGGGCTAGGCATCGGAGGTGGAGCCCGGAGCGTCGGTGGTCGTAGTCGTGCGACAGCGTCGTCGTAAGTCAATGGCGCGGTGACCTGAGGCGCCCGCTCCTGTGGAAGGACCTCGGACGCTCGTCCTTGTATAACGTGTCGTAGGTTCGGACTGAGAGACGAACTTGACTCCAGTGGATTGGAGATGAGGGAGAGCTGGCGAGCAATTTCTTACGACACGAAAGTCTTTATCTGCGAGAGAAGGGTGAAATCTTGAAGAGGTGGGGTTAAGCCAGACCACCATTCCTTATGTTGAACGGGGCGGCGGGTGGCGAGGCGTTGTCGGCGAAGCTCGTCATAGCTTTGGCACAGCTGAATAGTTTGGGCAACCATAGAAGGGCTCTTCCAAGTCAACATTTTAAGCGTGTCCTAGTCAGTACCCTTTAATATACGCTTGATTTTACTGCCCTCGGTCATTGGCGAATCTACCTGTTTATAGAGGTCGACAACATCTTTGATATAGCTGCTAAAAGTCTCACCAGGTTGCTGAGAGCACGACGGCAGAAGCTTGTCAGCAGCAGGGCGGCCGAGGATCTCGCGGAACTTTGTTTTGAACACAGTCCCGCTTGGGATATTGTTTTCGTGGTTCCGAAACCACTAGTGCGCAATTCCGGTGAGGTAAAAAGGACAGGGGTTTATTTATTGATGTCATCCCATTTGTTGTTCACGCTGACGCGTTCATAAGATGAGAGCCCGTCATCAACGACGTGGTCGGCAGTGCCGCTGAATACAGGTTGGTCCCGCTGACGGAGAGTCCCAGGGCATACGTTTGACTGGTAGATGGTGGTGGTCAGCTCGTGGTGATTTCGGTGGTCATGATGGCAGGGAGAGTCCGGTTGCGCAATTCCAGCGTTACAGGCATTCCACCATACGGGCATTTCACCAATTATTCCACCTCCCTTCTTTCCTCCTTCTTTCCCCCCCCCAGTTTAGGGTATCAAACCGGGTGCTCTTCTAGTGGACCACCCTGCTTTTCCTGTCCTTCCTTTCTCTCTCTATAATAAAGAAGTCTAACATGGCTATGGACAACACTAACGACGCCGACTGGAAGGCGCAACCGCGTAGGCTTAGCAAGTCACACCAGGAACAACGTCTAGCCCGAGCCCTACTTGCGTAGGGCCGGTAATACGGCTTCGGAGCTCTTTACGGCTTCTTCAAAGCAAAGAAAATGGAACAAGAGAAGGACGTAGGATGGTGTAGCGTTGGTAGAGTGACAGGTTAGGCAGCCTTCAGATGTTTCGTAGGCGGCGTGCGTTTGGGTTTTAGAAGAGATGGTCAGTCGGCCAGTGCGCCAGTAACAAAAGGACAGGAGTTAAATGACTGACTTGAGAAGCATGATAGCAATGCGTCGGGTAATTTTGAAGGTGTTAAGATTGCGACGCAGAGTTTTCGGGCGATAGAAAGGGTAGTTGCGAGGCAGTGGCTTGGTCTCTGAAGGGACGTTAGCGTCAGTAGTTCTGCATAGGATTCGTCGCGGTGGCATACAGAAGTGGCGCGACTCTGTGTGGTCTAAGCACCGAAAATAGTATCCGGTTGTTTCGCACTTTGGATTGTGTCAGCGTAAGACTTTAAAAGACAAACACGCAATAAATACCAGTATATACAGCCTAAGTAAAACTAAATCGTTAGTTCAATGTCAGCGCCCGTCCCGTATAGTTTTTACCCGGTGTTGCTTTTTACTTTCATCAGCGTTCGTACTTTTAAACAATAAATTCACAGCGTCATTCTGATACAAACAGATGTTATTTAGCTTTGCATCATCGTCCCCCGGTTGTTAAATTCATGGTCTATTTTTTTCAAGGCTGGCCAGTCCCAATAAAGCTATGCACCGCGACAATGGTCATAAGGGGCCGTGGTGGCAGTCAGCCTGGTTCGTGTGGCATGTTCTGAGCTGTCTAAAAATTTGATTCGAAACTACAGAAATTTGTGTCATCGTTTGGCGCACATCCAGAAACTTCTCACGCCTTTATTTATATGTCAAGTGCTCAGTGGTAGTTCACTCCTGCGAGCAGCGTGAACCACCCCTGGAAATCCCACAATATGTGCTTGGATTACCCACACTTCATCTTACTACTACGGTAATCATGTGTGCTTTGGTACTTCACCAAAGTTTTCCAGTGTGTGGCCAAGCGCCCGACTAGGGTAGAGAGTCATACATTCAGCATCACAACAATGCTCTCTTGTGTTATGTAAAAAAAGCGCCTCGTCATATTGAACACGTATCCTGTAATGCACCTTCACACATTCAATATAGCTTTGAGTGTGTATATTGGTAGAAAGTGCTTGGCTAGCGGAAATTTTCAGACAGTTCGATTACCCAGAACATTTGTCACTTTGCAACTTGACAAATGCAACAGAAAGCTGATACCACTTAATCTTTAAGACCAGGCGAACGGTTCCGCTTTGGAGACAAAATATGGCTGTCCCACAATTTATAACAGAATTACTGTACAATTGAGCTGCTCAACATCCTCAAGGATATATAAATCTTGTACTACGTAAGTATACCTAAATATGCAGTTTCCCGTTTGATTTTGATGTCCGTGTTTTAACTTGTATTACTGACCTTCTCGATCTTGTTATTGTGATCATTTTGTATCATAGCAGTAATTTTTGTACTTGGCTTACACATATAATGATTATTGCAATGTATACATATATATATATATATATATGTATATATATATATATATATATATATATATATATATATATATATATATACATATATATACCGTAAACTTATCAGAGTGTCTACAGGCATTAGCCTGGGAACATGAACCTTGCCCATCTGTCATACGACAAGCATTTTTCCTGCTTTCTGCCTTTTCTGGGTAATCAACTATTTTAATGTGTACTTGCTTGTACGAGGGCACATGTTTAAGTGGAATTCGGGTAATTCTGCTGCTGAGTCTGGTAGCTAGTTTCGGCAGGCACGCAGGAGACACATAAAATAAATAGAATTGAGTATTATTAGCCACTCTATATATCAGTTGAGAACAATTTTGAGTTTATAGGGGCGAAATTCACGCCCCTCATATATTGCGAAGATAATGACAAAGTCGTCCGTAATTTCTATGTACAGTTTTCATGCAAATCATCATCATTCTCTGCCTTTTTATGCTCACTGGAGTATTTAGAGCTGTCTCAGCGGCCTCTAATAACTCCTACTTTACGACAGCTTATTCAGGGTATCCCTGCATGTTGCCAGAATTCACCACACACCACATGTATGTGTCGCCCTGCACTGTTGAGTCTGAAACTTTAATAGGCCACGTGTTATCTGGGCTAATCATCAGGTGTCCGTGCTAGCTCATTCTTTTTCTCCTAACATCGGCTAGAATATCGCCTATACTCCAGTTTGCTCCCTAATCCATCGCTGTGTCTTCTGTCCTTTAATGTCAAGCCATATTTTTGTCTTCCATTCATCGTTGTGTGGTCGTCAACTTTTTTTTCAAGGTTCTTTGTTAACTTCCCAATATATGTCGGATACGTTAGTACAAGTAGACTTTAGTCATCATATCTACACATTTTTTTATGGAATAGAAGTAAAGTGGCTGTCATGACTTTGTAATTTCTACGCTAATCACAATCACCAATTTTCGTCCTGAATGTTTTCTTCTCCTGATCACGGTCACTTGTTAATATTTGGATAAATAAAGGTCCTCCTGCGCAGATTCTTGCGGCTTTGTGTAAGTCATGACTTTGCGTTTTACAGCCAGTCTCCTGAAAATTTGACCAGTCACGGGATCCACATGTCACGGTTTCACAATATTTCATGGACTAAACACATCACCTCCATTTCAGCTAACGCCTCCAGATCATTAGGATTTCTGAGCCGCAACTTAAGAAGTGCGCCTTCACCACTACGAAAACTAGCTTACGTAACTATTGTACGGCCTCAAATTGAGTACGCTTCTTGTATATGGTCTCCTCATCAAAATTACCTCATCGAACTGCTGGAGAGCATCCAGAATAGAGCGAGCCGTTTCATTTATAAAAATTATAGTAACCAGTCAAGTGTAACCCAAATAAAAATTGATCTTTCATTGCAACCACTAACTAATCGCCGTGATATTTCTCTTCTATTAATATTTCATAGATTTGTTCACACAGTTGGCCTAACCTTATCAAACCTGAAAAAAGCATCCTCGACGTCACAACGACTGAACAATCAGTTCAGCTACACCCAAATTTATGGCAACACACACGCTTTTAATTTTTCAGCTTTGCCCCGTGCGGTCCATTTATGGAACGCACTACCAGATACCATTGCATGCCAATCTAAACACACTACATTTCGCAATCTGCTAACCGATCAATATGCCGTTTGAACCGTCTAAACACGTCATCTCTTTTGTAATCTTCTTGCATTTTTTCTACAATGTTAAAGAATTTCAGTGCTGCCAATTTTTTTACAATGCTTACTAATGTATACCATGCAAAAACGTTTACCGTATTATTATGCTATTATGTTGTGGTTTACCATTAATTGTTATTGCTCCACATATTGTATTTGCTAATGTATTAATTTTCCATGTTCTGTGCGTACTCCTTTCATTATGCTGATGTTTATTTCTTTCCCGATCCCATACTAATATGTTACCGTATTTCCCCCCTTACACTATGCCTTCTAGAAGGCCTGTAAGGTACATGTAAATAAATAAATAAATAAATAAATAAATAAATAAATAAATAAATAAATAAAACTGACCTGCGACAAGAAGCTTGGGCAAAAACTCGTAGTTTCGGAGAAGAATGAAGCACTGACAGCGATAGCAAGGTGTTATTGTTGCCACGGCAGCCGCATTTAGATGGGGCGAAATGCGAAAATACACGTATACTTAAATGCAGGTGCACGTTAAAGAACCCCAGGTGGTCGAAGTTTCCGGATTCCTCCTCTACGGCGTGCCTCATAATCAGAAAGTTGTTTTCGCACGTAAAACCCCATCATATAATTAAGGTTTTATTGTTGCACTTAGGCTCGTGGGACGGTGCTTAATGTATACTAGAGTGCCACATCTTGCTGCGACATAGTACTCAATCGAGCTCTTGTTGGTGCAGAAACAGCAGCGCCATGGTAGCAACGTAACGCCCTCACAACGTTGGCGCGCGATGAAGAGCACTGCCAGCAGTGTTGCAGGCATCGCTCCTTTGTGATGCACTAGACGAGCGGGCCATCGTCAGTGTGCGTTTCTTGTGAAACTGACGTATCATCATCATAATAATGATCATCATCATCACAACACTCATCATCATCAGCCGGGTTGCGCCCACTGCAGGGCAAAGGCCTCTCCCATACGCCTCCAACTGCCCCTACCGTGTACTAATTGTGGCCATGTTGTCCCGACAAACTTCTTAATCTCATCCGCCCACCTAATTTTCTGACGCCCCCTGCTACGCTTCCCTTCCCTTGAAATCCCTTCCCTTCCCTTCCCGGCCACGCCTCCCTCTTCAACACGTCACACGCAACGTCACAGCGGTGCCACTACTTAAAGGACTGGCACGGCCTAGCCGCCTTCAGTGGGCACGGAGGAGCAGCCAAAATGCGCTCGCCGCTCAATGTCTCCTTCTTCTGTGTGCAGGTTAGTGGCAGTCCGTCACTGCATTGCAAGCGTTCAAATAACGTCTTTTTGCTGCTCCTGCCGTGCCCGAGTGTGTTATATACCATTTTTTGTGATTGTGCGCACGTTTCTAAACTGCTCGTTCTCTGCGGGGATGTAGAGATGAATCCTGGGCCTGATGATGTAACTAGCCCAGTCCTTGCTGCCATTGCTGCTTTATCCGCTTTAGCTGAGTCCCGTCATGAAGACGTAATGCGTTCCTTTTCGGAACTTAAAGCAACCCAAGAAGCCCTCACTCACAAAGTGTCTGACCTGTCAACCAGATTGCTAACCCTTGAAACAGTTGTGGCAACACTTCAATCTTCCACGCCTCCCACGGACATATCCAAAATAGTTACTACTGCCATTAGTACCGAAAACTCTGAATTAAAATCAAGGCTTGACGACTTGGAGGATCGATCCCGGAGGGACAACCTTTTGTTCTATGGGGTTGTTGATAACGCTTCGGAAACATGGGCACAAACTGAAATCCTCGTGCGCGATCTTATTAAAAACCATCTAAAATTAGACATATCTGATGAAGCGATTGCTAGGGCACATCGTCTTGGTTCTTTTGTGGTCAGCAAGACTCGCCCCATTATTATCAAGTTTTCGTCATTCAAGACAAGAGAAAAGATCCTGTCACTGAAAGGCCTACTAAAGGCCACAAAAGTATCGGTGGGAGAAGATTTCTGCAGGGCTACACGCCAATCTCGAAAGAAACTAATTGAATTCGGAAAAGCTAGCGGGCAATCATTTTCTTTGCGGACAAATAAATTAGTCATGAACAAGAAAACCTATGTGTATTCTTCTGTCACCGATACTATCTGCGAACTTCATTCTTCCGATTTCGCCGCTGAAGTAAATAACGATGCCACAGGTCCTATAAATCCTTCCTCTCATTCCGCATAGCTATCTTCGAGTCGACCTTGTCAAAATAGCGTGTCTGTTCTTTTCACTAACGTGCGTAGCGTTTCCAACAAGCGAACAGCTTTATCTTCAACTATCGATTCTTGCTCCGCTGACGTCATTGTCCTTACTGAAACTTGGCTTTCCGCAAAAATAAAGAACAGTGAAATATTCGACTGCGAAAGTACTTATAATATCTACAGGTGTGACCGCGATATCCGGTCAGGAGGGGGCGTTTTGATTGCCCTCAAAGATAACCTAAATTCATCTATTATTGACATTACATCACCCCTAGAATTAGTCTGTGTGCGCGTGAGCATTTCAGACCGTCCCTTCATATTCTGTGCATGTTATAGACCACCAAATTCGTCCTCTACATTCTCTGCAGATTTCCATGATGTCCTTAACAAATTGATTGTTAGGTTTCCCAACTCTCCGTTATTTATTTTGGGGGACTTTAATTTTCCAGATATAGTATGGGAGACTGACTGTGTTAATTTTAAACGTACTTCAGCCGAGTCCATTGAATTCTTAAATTTGTGCTTTGACTTCAACTTAACACAGCTGGTCCACAGACCAACACGAGTCACTCCAACATCTTCTAACACACTTGACCTAGTGCTGACTACTACCCCCGACTTAGTTTCCTCCTTAACTTATCTTCCTGGGATAAGTGATCATTCATTGCTGCAGTTTGATTTAAAAACACGCTTTTCTTACACAAAGAAGGTTAAGACAATTCGCGATTATTCCAAAGCTGATATTCCCGCAATTACGCAAGAAATGGAGCATTTTATGGATGCAGTGATGCCCGATTTCGACCAACGAACACTTGAAGAAAACTGGACCCTTTATAAATGCAAACTGTTATTCCTAATTCGAAAATATGTTCCGCAACGAAAAGTACACTGTAATCCCCAGTCGCCTTGGTTTACGGCCGCCTTGCGCCGTCTTCGGAACAAGAAAAAACGGTTATTTCGTTCCGCAAAAAACTCTAACAACCCGATTCGTTGGTCCGAATATCACCGCATCAACGATGAATATTGTAGCGCTATTTCCCAAGCTAAGCAAACATTTTTCAACATTACATTACCATCATACTTGCATGTCAACCCACGTAAATTCTGGAATGTTGTTCGTGGTAATACACCAGCCGCAATACAATTGTCCCAGTCTAACACCCCTGTTCAAAGTGATCAGTGTTGCACAATTTTTAATAATATCTTTGCTTCCTTTTTTCATGACGCTGCACCTATGCTTTTGCCGCCTCCAACGACAGTTTATGATACCCCTATGGATTCAATTCTTATAGACTGGGTGGGCATTAGAAAACTAATCGGTAATTTGAAAATATCTTCATCGGCGGGTTCAGATGAAATTAATTCAAAAATACTAAAGTGTACTGAACTGTATTCATCAATTATTCTTTCTAGGATATTCCAACAATCATTACACTGCTCATCACTACCAAGCGACTGGAAGGTGGGGAAGGTGGTTCCTGTTCACAAATCAGGTAACACACATTGTCCCGAAAACTACCGTCCCATATCACTAACCAGCATTCCCTGTAAGATTCTGGAGCACATAATACATTCCCACATAGTTGATTTTCTTGAGACGAACTCCTTTTTTAACAACAGTCAGCATGGCTTTAGGAAATCCTTCTCCTGCGAAACGCAACTAGCTTGCTTTACTAACGACCTCTTTTCTAACACCGACTTAGGATTTGACACCGATTGCATCTTTATCGATTTTGCTAAAGCCTTCGATACCGTATCCCATAACCTACTAATCTATAAACTTAGTCTTCTTAACATTGACCCGCTAGTACTGGACTGGATTAAAAACTTTCTTGCTGATAGAACACAATACGTAATCGCTAACAATTCGTCGTCTGCGCCCCTCGCGGTAACGTCAGGCGTGCCGCAAGGGTCGGTTCTCGGTCCTCTACTTTTTCTAATCTATATTAATGATCTTGCTTCCTGTGTGAAATTTTCTACTATTAGACTTTTTGCTGATGACTGCGTTATATATCATAAAATTACTGACCTCAATGATTCTCGTAAACTCCAAGACGACATTAATAACGTTCTGCTATGGTGTAACAAGTGGTCTATGAAGCTTAACTTAAGCAAATGTAAATGCATGCGGGTATCACAGCGTACTAATACTACTAATCTGCATACATATTTCCTGAATAATAGCCCTCTCTCAGTTGTCTCGTCGTACAAATACCTTGGACTAAACATCACCAGCAACCTTTCCTGGCACATGCATGTCGACATTATATGTAGCAATGCCAATCGCATGTTGGGCTATTTGCGCCGAAACTTCTCATTCGCACCATCGTCACTCAAACTAACTCTCTACAAAACATTAGTTCGCTCCAAACTAGAATACGCATGCGCCATTTGGGACCCGGCTAACATTACACTCATAAACAGCATAGAAGCCATTCAAAATCGTGCAGCGCATTTCATCTTATCAAACTACTCCCGACATGCTAGCGTTACCTCAATGAAGACAACACTTAACTTGCCAGAACTTTCTTTCCGTCGTAGATGCTTCCGCCTTTCGCTATTCCATAAAATCTACCACCACAACCCTTTGTTGAAAGAACAGCTTATCACCCAACCGTCATACATATCATCTCGCTCTGACCATAGTTTCAAAGTTGGTGTGCCGTCTTCACGTACTAAACTTTGTAGTAATGCATTCATCCCTAGCACAAGCAAAGATTGGAACCACCTTCCCGCCACCGTTGCAGCCATCCTGGATACCGACACCTTCAAAACCAGCATTCATGAAACGCCACGTTGAATCTGTCTTTGTATATTGCACAAATGTTTTGTTATGTTCACCCACTCCTTTCTGTAATGCCTTCGGGCCCTGAAAGTATCTTAAATAAATAAATAAAAAAAATAAATCCAGTCCGTAACCCTTAATGACCATCAGTTATCTTCCCTCCTCATTACACGTCCGGCCCATGCCCATCTTTTTTTCTTGATTTCAACTAAGATGTCATTAACTCGTGTTTGTTCCCTCACCCAGTCTGCTCTTTTCTTATCCCTTAACGTTACACCCATCACCCTTCTTTCCTTAGCTCGTTGCGTCGTCCTCAATTTAAGTAGAACCCTTTTCGTAAGCCTCCAGGTTCCTGCCCCGTACGTGAGTATTGGTAAGACACAGCTGTTATACACTTTTTTCTTGAGGTATAATGGCAACCTGCTGTTCATTATCTGACAATGCCTGCCAAAGGCACCCGAGCCCATTCTTATTCTTCTGATTATTTCAGTCTCATGATCCGGATCCGCGGTCACTACCTGCCCTAAGTAGTTGTATTTCCTTACCACTACCAGTGCCTCGCTACATATCGTAATCTGACGCATACCTGACGACAACTTTCTGTGGCAGCACGGCGAAGGCTACGTGGGTGGAGCCTATGCAAATGTATATACGCGTAGTAGTTCGACCGTTTCGTCCGTGGTTTCGGTTTCACCAGCGCCTTCCGCGAAAATGCGTTGTTCATAACGTTGCCATGTGAGCATGCAGTGAACATGCATGATCCCCGTGAAAGTAGCGTAAAGCCTAATCAAAGCTATATAACAGTTATCAATATATATATATATATATATATATATATATATATATAATTTGTAACAGTGGGATAATTTGTGTATTCATAAAGTTTAGGGATTCCGTAATGATGTGTTCAATTTCGAGTTGACCTCGTCTGAAAAAGATACTATATATCCTTTTTCGGTAACCCCTTCGCTTTTGTGCTTTGCTGGTATATGTAATTCACTGTTTGTTGCAACGCAGCACAACGACTTTACGACTCACTGCAAAGGACTATAGTAAACCCCTCTGCGAAAACAGACTTCCTTTCCAATGTCGGCACATTTCGCGGTGTGTACTATACATAAGCACCAATGCACTTATATTGAAGCGCACGTTAAATAACAGAAGCTAGTATGAAGTCTTCAAGTCTAGGCTACACCGCGCCTCATCATATTGTGTCCCTTTGCACTTAAAACTTCAGCATGAGACGAATATAATACCGTGGGATAAGTAAAAGCGTGAAATGGGCAAAAGTACACAACAAAATGTTGGGGTGGCTTCTGCGACTGCGTTGACATTCTCTTCCACTCCGCTCTTCCATGACATGAGCTCTTCCACTCCGGTCATGTCACTTGTCAGTCGCATCTCTCTCGCTGCTCGAATCCGATCCGACTGAAATGAGAAGCTGGTCGATGCTTGCAGCAGTGAGGCCATCACGTTACCAGAACTCCTCTTCGATTTTCTGAACATGCGCACATACAAGAAGCCACGTGTCTGCCTTCACAAGATTACCGCTTTCATGCAGCACTTTTTCGATGCCGGCAAGGGTGAATGCGGTATTGTTAGGAGGGATGTAACCTTTGACCTGGCTCCATATCAGTTCGATAGGATTTAACTCGTGATGATATGGATGAAGCCCCACAAAGTCGTCACTGGCAGCGTTAGCGACAACATCCACGCGATAGGCAGAAAACATCTTTTTCTGTTGGCTCACTAGCTCCAATGACCCTACCTTTAATTGGTCCTGGGAAAATGAGATGTTTTCTCCGTTAGCCAAGACTGAATGCCACTCTTTTGTGTTGGTGACGTTGGAACTTTCTGGAGGCAAACGCTATGGTTAGGGGCATTGTTCATTACTGTGACACTTCGCGGTTTGACGTTAAGCAAAAGTTATTCAGTGAACTACTTCTCGAAGCGCCGCCCATCCATTTCCTTGTAGTAGACAGCAGTTCCTTTCGCTGCACCGAAAACGACGCACACAACATTTAAGATACCATACTCGAACGGCCATGGTTGCTTAGTGCCAATAGTGTTGGGTTGCTAAGCAAGAGGTAGCGGGATCGAGTGCCGGCCACGGTGGCCGCATTTCGATGGGGCGAAATGTGAAATCACCCGTGTACTTAGATTTAGGTGCACGTTAAAGAACCCCGAGTGGTCTAAATTTCCGGAGACACCCACTGTGGGGTGCCTCATAGTCAGAAAGTGGCTATGGCACGTTAAACACTATATATTTTTTAAATACTATACTCGCTACCGGCGTGCAACAGGATTAGCCTGCCACATTTGCCCCTTGGTGCGCCAAGCCTTGTTCTCAAACCTTGCCGAGAAGAATCGTCTCTGTGATGGCGTTCACGTCCTCTCATGCTTCATCGTTTGTGTGGCCGGCACTGACACGAGCGTCGTGAAGGTGTACAAAAAAAAAACAATAAAATTTAACTGAAGCATGTCATTAGCTACAAACACCGAATTTTCGCAAGGTAGGAGATGCAATCGGACAATTGGCACTGTTCAGCTAATATGACCAATCGATCCACCGGCGCCGCTTGTTCGTGCTACCCAACAACCAAGGCACATCGCTTAATACATCATAAAAATGTGGGTTGCTACCGTCGAAATGCGGTCATGCATGACGTGAGGCTGTGAAAAACAGCGGCGTTTGTAAGTTCCACTTTAATGTGTCTTCCGCTGAAATAATGCATCTGCAGGATTGGCAAGCAAGAACGCATTGTTTGTTTCGATCGCGAGAACCGAAAGGTTAGACGCTATCGTGTCCTCGCTCAAGAGTATTGGGCTGGACGTGACGGCGCGTACTGTATGATTCCACGAAATTGCATCCATACGGGAATCGCGTCTGTTGCTTCTCCAGAACAATGTTTTAAAGGTATATGTTGCTGGGTGAATAAAGTATTATTCTACGCACTACAATTCTTCTAAAGTTGACTGACTCTCGTATGTACAGTTATTCAGTGCGAAGTTCCCGGACGGTACGCAAGTACTGCTGTGGCCACATCATGATGTCTTCTCTCGTAGAGAGCACGATTTCTCTTCCGTTTCGAACGGAATAGCCGATATCATTAAGTAGCCTTTTCATTGTTCGTGCGCTCATTTTCGGCGTGTTCATGTCACGGTCACTGGCCCCATCTTGAGCGAGTTTTGCAGGTGTAGGAATTTCATTTCGCGCAAAGTACTCATGCACTTTTCTCGTATAGCTGAAAAGAAAAGTCTCTCATGACGTTGAAGTCTTGTTCTCCCGGTTTTCCCACGGGCATTTATGGCTGGGAGACACAGGTGCTCCCGCTTCGGTGGCGATAGGGTGCCACAGTTTAGGCCGAGCTTAATTCGGAAGATACCGTGTTCGCTAACGCCAGTGAGCTCGCTGACATCTCGACATGCGGCTCTCCCAGACAGCGGCCGGTCGCTCTTCCTTACTTGCGCCTAAGCGTTGAGCATCATTCTTTTTCTTTTTTTTTTTGCTTATACAGACAGCTTTTGGGTTGAGAACTCTTGGTGCGGCTGCACGTCTGGTGGACTCACGAGAAGCGGCGGGCTTTTTTCCGTAGGCGACGTTGACTAGCTGCAATGGGACACCATCTTTGTTTGAAGGTGATAGAAAAAAGCTGCGGACTCCGGAAAACCACAATACCTGAGAGAACGTGAAATAGAATTCATTCTACTCCGCAACATTTTTATACAATGAATAATAAGGAAATTGTATGAAAAACAAAGAGTCACCGGCAAATCTTTATGTACCCTCAATAGTCTACGGATGTTTTCATTACGGGACTACCTTTTAGGGCGCAGTAAAACAAGTGTTCTTCGGCTCCGTTAGCTTGGCAGTGCAGCCACAGAAAGTTGTCGCCGGGTATACCATCGGCATTCTAAAAACGCGGCAAGCGTCTCAGAGCGCTAACATTTATTTAAAGGATACGAAAATATAAGGGCCTGTTTCCTTAAGCCTATCCCTTGAGCGGCCGGTGCAAAACGCAATGCTCCCATTGGTGAAGGTCAGGCGGCATGAAGCATGGGCGGCCATCTGGGCTGCTAAAGAGCGATGGATTCACTGCACACGGACAGACAGAGGCACAATTAAATGAGGCACTGCACATCGAAAGATATGTCAAGAGAGCCGCTAACGCGCCGCGAGGAATACATCTTCAGAATCACGCATTATGGGAAATATGTGTAAATATACGGGCTTACAAAAGACAGCGTCTCCCGGATTGCTACAACTTATGCCGCGACAGAGGGAAGCGACCCTTCCGTAATATAATTACCGCGAAACCCAACAATGACTGTCGACGGTAATGAGACTATCATTGGAGCAATGCAGCTATTCGGTGTTTTTCCGAAGTCAAGTTTGTTTAACATATCTAGTCTTCGTTCATAGAGTTACGTTTTATTCAGCTATATGCGACAAGTTTCGCTGTCGTGTCGCTTTGCTTGGCACTCACTTTCCATGGTAGCCCTTCAGCATGGCGGCATGAAGATGACTGCATAACGTTGACGCAGTTACGAAGATTTAGTAACGCAAGAGGAAGGACGCTATGCAACGACAAAGGTGGTATGACGACGTAATGTAATGACGACAATGTAATGACGACAATGAGATAAAGATTTTTAAATAATGTCGATGATCTAATTGCCAAAACTGGACGAAGGCACAGCTATGGGAACAAGTTTATGACGACGGTAGTGTGACGAAGAAATGACGATAACCAAAGCACAAAGTGCGAATGACGACAATGGTGTGACCACGAGGGCACTATGACGACGCTACGCCAATGCATGTATGACAGCGACTGTCTGACAGTGATGCAATAAGCACACTCGCATGACCATCGTGGCATAATTAAGCTAGAAAGGCTACGAATGAATGACGTAGACGGATAGATAAAGGCTTATGACGACTGCGGCATCACGTTAATGAAATTACTTACTGTAGGGATGACGAAGGATAAAACCACAGCGATGACATAACGGCGACGGTTCTGCAACGAATGAATGCCGATTACTGCATGACAACGACGTAAAGAAGACCATGGAATGATAAAGATATTAGGACAATGCCCATACAATGAAATCGATGGAATTGTGACGACAGCTTGAAGTCGACGACATGCCGAGTGTCGCATAACGAAGCTTAAGGGTGACGATGGCACAACCAGGATTGCTTGACGACTGCTGTAGACCCCGGTTTTATGATGGCAACAGTCTCACCGGCACGAAGACGGCGATGGAATTACAACGGTAGTGTAATAACGATTGCATGACGACAGTATATTTACGATAGAATGAACAAGAATGATTTGTGTTTGTGGAACGCGGAAGAAGGTATGACAATAACGACAAGCCGGCAATGGGAAGACATTAGAGGATTGACCACGATTGGCCACGTGATGAGGACGGCATGAGCACAGTGGTGTAACGACGACTGCGTGACAACTTCGGCATCAGGAGACTCGAATGAGGAAGCTGGAATGACGACGTTGGAACGTACCACGACGGCAATACGATGGCATTGTGACAATGCATGCAAGATGAGTGTATGACAAGGATGTCATGGTGATGACGGCATAACGCGAGTTAAATGACAAAGCTTGAATTACGACTGTGCAATGACCATGACAGAACCCCAACTAGGAGCACATACCTAGCTTCTCAAGGTACTATACAACTTGGGCCAGTGGGTAGGCTTTAAAGGTCTGACGATGACGACGACAAGAGTAAGATTATGAAGCTCCAATGACGACGATGCGACGATTATGATCTGATACCTAGGGGCCTAAGGTGGTGGACAAGATGGTTCACTGGGTCGCCGTAAGGGGATGGACGGACGGACAGACAGGCAGGCAGACATACAGACAGACAGAGATAGATAGATAGATAGATAGATAGATAGATAGATAGATAGATAGATAGATAGATAGATAGATAGATAGATAGATAGATAGATAGATAGATAGATAGATAGATAGATAGATAGATAGATAGATACTCAAGGCAGTCGAACTAGGCAAAGAATGTTAACCGTATAAAGGAGATTTATTGAGGTTCGTAACGACAGCCGGTTCTAGGATGCACCGAGCACAATCCTCTAGCTCGAGACTTTGCCGCGCGCTTGATGCTGCCGATGCCACCGACTCTGCGCTCACGTTCGTTATTTTGCTTAGAATGACCCCGCAGAAATAACAAAGCAATCCTGGCGACTTGGTTTTCTGAAAGGACGGTAGAATGGTGATATGGCTTGAGACGCTGAACCTGAAAGTCTTCGCGGTTACGACGTCGCATGTTGGACGGCGGCGTTAGCGGCTCAACCAGGTAATTAACGGGTGATGCTTTCTCGAGAACGTGGTATGGCCCGTCGCACTTCGGAAGGAGTTTTGAAGCGAGCCAAGGCGTGCGGTGTGGCACCAACAATTAGACGAGGGTGCCCGGGATAAAAGGTGGAGTCGAATTCTGGGCATCGTGAACGGCTTTTTACGGCTCTGGTCGTCCGAGGTGAATTGACGGCCTAGCTGGCCACAGTCTTGGGCGTGTCTGGTGGCTTCTGAGATCGGCAGGCATTCGGCTGGGTCCGGCCAGTAGGGCATAATGATGTCGATTGTGTGCAAACGACGACAGCCATAAGGAAGGCAAAAGGGTGAGAATCTGGTAGTGGCCTGAGTTGCGGTGTTGTAGATGTAGGGGAAAAACGGAAGAACTAGGTCCCAATTAGAGTGATCAGATGAGACATTCATGGTGAACATGTCACCAAGAGTTTAATTAAAGCGTTCCGTGGTACTGTTAGTCTGTGAGCGATAAGCAGGGCATTTACGATGAACAATAGCACATTCAACAAGCAGTTGTTCGAGGACTTCAGATGAGAAGGCGTGGCCTCTGTCGCTTAAAAGTTCACGTGGACTTTCATGACGAAGGAGAAAACGGCTTAGTATGAAATTGGCGACCTTCGGCGCTGTAGCATTTGGAAGAGCAGCAGTCTCCGCATAACGTGTTAAATAGTCTACCGCAACGATTATCTACCTGTTGCCGGTAAGAGTCCACGGATGTGGCTCGTAGAGATCTATGCCCACGCGTTCGAAGGGTCGGGATGAACATTGTAAAGGCTGGAGTTCACCGGCTGAGCTGTGCGGTGGCGCTTTACATTGTTGGCACTCATGACAAGAGCGGACGAAGTTTCGAACGAAATTGTACATTCCCCGCGAGTAATAGCGGTGTGAAAGTGATTCGTAGGTCTGGAAGGCTCCCTCGTGGGCTCACTTAGGATCGACGTGGAACGAGGAGCAGAGTTCTGATCGCAAGATTCTCAGAATGACGAGTAACCAGGTGCGTCCCTCTGGGCCATCACGCCGTGACCTCGTGCTTAGGCATCTAAGCACAAGGTCACGAGATAGAAACTAGGCCACGGCCGGCGCATTTTCACAGGGTTCAAACGCAAGGACACTGGTCTAGAATTCTTCTGTGGACAAAAAGAACCGAAGGTGGCCAAAATTATTCCGGACATTCCACTACAGCGTGCCTCATAATGAGATTGTTGTTCTGCGTCGTAAGAGTTAAGGATGTTTATTTTTCTCACGGCATCCTTGTCCGTGTATTGGCGTCCAAATGCAAACATGGTCGCCAGACTGGTGTCCCACACAGCACAGCCAAAAGTTGTAGTGCATTCTGTTCATACTTTGCTGGTTCTTTATGCGTAGGCTGGTGAGTTGGCACATAGGAGGTCTTTACACCTTGAGAAAATATTTTGGTGCGTCACCTAGCCTCCTGTGTGAGATTAGTATGGGCTTCTAGAGAAACAAAACCAAGAATGTGGCTTAAGAGTGCCGTGCACAAAAAAAAGTGGATTAGTTTTTACAATATGATATTCTTTCATCAGCAGCGAAAGTCTGTCATTTTACAATGGGATCCTAACGATCCCATAGGAGTGCGGCCACCATGCCTGAAAATGAAATTTATAACACCTTCTTGAAATCTAGCACGCTGTAGCCACATCAACAATGCGGCCTTTACCTTGCGTGTGCAGCGACTTGGTTGATATTATCACCACATTTACAAAAAAATTCGTAAATATTGATACCATGCAAACCCAGAAGCAAAGCCGCTCTGCTATAAACACCCTCATAGTGTATTGGGAATTGTGCTAAACAGATCCGTGTCTTTCTAAAACCTTTCGCACCAATCATTGATGTATGTAAATGTTGCTTGTTATTATAAAGGTTCAAATTGAAAGAACGACTAAACGAAGTCATCTTCTCTTCTTGCAAAGTGCTCTTTTACGACTCCAAAGAAATCACGCTGTCGCTTAGATGTTGTTTGTTTGGCATAAAAGATTCGTTTCTGCAACAAAATAAACTGAACCATCTCACAGACTGCTATTAAGGAAATGCTTCTGATTCATCGGTGCATTGTATTTTGAGAAACATGAACCAGACTGTGAAGAAGATACGTTGTGAGATATACTTAAATTTGTTTACGCAACAAAATAAACTCAACCATTTCGCAGACTGCTATTAAGGAAACGCTTCCAATTCATCCGTGCTTTGTATTTTGAGAAACATGAACCACACTTTGAAGAAGATACGTTGAGAGATATAATTAAACCCATGAATATATTGATCAAAACGGGTGTTTTCCGTTAGGGTAAAGCAACAGTTGTCGCAAATGTGAAGCATTTTCAAATCGGGCTAAGCATTATATCAGCAACTGCTTCTTTTCAAGGTACATTTTAAAAGTACTACATGCAGAAGCTACGTGCCCTTAGAATTTCTTGGAAGTCACTTTTTTCGTAGAATCTGCACGTGTATGTGTTTTCCGGCTTCTTTCCGAAAATAAACTCAATGATATGAATATAAACAATACAATGTAATTGAGTTTGGGTTAAGTGCTTCAGTACCATGAAATAAGTTCCATATAAAAAACGCGTCCGAAAAATTTGCGAAGGACAGCAGAGCAAACTGATGGTGTTGCGGTGCCTTTAGCAAGGCAACGAAGTATCGTCATACTAACAAAAACGTAAGTTTGTTTTGGTGCCTTCAAAGACAATACTTGAACAAAAAAAAGCCATGTTGCTCCAGGTTTTTCACCTTGGACTAAACATGAGGCGCACTGAATTGTCGCGGAGCCTTCGAAACAGTGCTCAATTTAGAGACATGCGCAGATGGAGAAGCAAATATAAAATAAACAATAGAGGAGCGTTTTGGGTAGGTTTTTCGTAAAGAACCATTGTTCAAACACTCCGATCTTCAAATAATCGTGTACGGTTGTTCGATATCTTGCCCTTTATATACATTTCAATCAGCCTGTGCCCAACAAAAACATGGCGCATTTGTGCAATCACTGTGATTTTACACTTGACTTTGGATGATTTCTCGCTGAGTGGCGAGGTTTCCATAAAGTAGACAATTATATGGTAGAAGTCTGAAATAAAGAATTTCAGAGTGTGAGTACTACACACCTCAGGGACGTATAGCTATAAGGTTCTTGCCGCACTAATGTAGGTTATAAGCACCGCCGTCACTTTGCACAGTGATACCTCGAATTTGCCTTGTCCCGTTTCAAAAACTATGCTAACGGCAAGATGGTCACCAAATTTGCAGAGAAAGGTGTTTCAAAGTGAACGCTGAGGTAACGTCCTGGCTATCAGATGCATTGGCAATTAAACTTCAAAGCAACTCGTCAAGTGTAGTCCAGAAACGTAAGTGTTTTGCCTCGTTCACTGCGCACTACGGATCATGCTAGCACAGGCATCAAAAATTCTCGAAACTTCATTTACTCGGCGTTTATTGCCGACATTTAGGTAATAAAGAATCAAACAGAATGCAATATACTAGACTATATAAAACTATAAGAGAATTCATGGTTATTACCGAAAGATTTGCTGCTCCTAGCGTCGGTGCGCATATTAAAGCGACAGCTTTAATTAGCCGCTTCACTCACGTTGGATATACTTCAACGAATTTAGCGCCATACAATTCTGGTGGACGCAATCTCGAGATAACTAAGATGCACTGCAATTGGTATTCAAGCAGTGTAGTGCGAGAATTTGTGGCTTCGGCCGAAACGCGTCATATATGAACCGAGTACTGCGGCCGGGCCCTTCTCTCGCGCCTCCCTGTAGACAAACTACGCCATCTAGAGGCGCCCAGACAAGGTCATCTGTATATAATGCGAGCTGGACTTTGCCCTGCAGCACACAAAAATAAAATACATTTATTTTGAAGAGCAATACACCCAAAGGCACATACCCAATCATCTAAGATGGCGTGAAATCCGCCCATTGTTGTGCGGCGCATACCTAGTGGCAAACTCTCAGTTACCCAAGTTAACGCCCAAAGGTTCATCGAAGAGCGGCACACACCCGTTGACCGAATTAGTACCAAGGGTGGTTTCGAGCCCGTAGGCTCAGCACCACATCGGAACACTTTACTCACTAAAAATAAATTACTCGTTCAATACAGTAAACATGAAAGATGTCAGGCACGGCCAAACGAACAGTGACACAAGCTTACGCTAACTGGTTAAAGTTCATGAAGACTGCTAACAGCATTAAAATGGTTGGCTGATTGCTGGCCGATTTCTTGCCGAGAAAGTGTGCGCCGCTATCATGCACCGTAACAGAAAACTTGCTGCTGGGTTTACTGTGTATGTGTCTCTGATTATGTGCTCCAGCAGATATTGACATGTATACTTGTATACTTATTCAGGTGAGCGCTTTTCACCGTCTAAAAATTGATATGGCTCAGCGCGGGATGCTCCCGCACTTATCGGAAGTTCCTCAAATGTTATCGATGGTTCTTGCTGCTATATGTTGCCACCGAAGCTTCTGTAATCAGAATGCATGTATGCGCGATACCAAATGGTGCAGAACTTTCTGGAAGGCACCGGGGCGTCAGCGATTACTACGGAGCCTTCGATGGCTCATGTATAAAAGCTGACCGCGATTGACTCACTGATCAGATTCTCCAAGATTGCCGACTGTGCTCGTCGCTATCATTGTGCTTTAAGTGTAGCATGTTTTGGCCGCATGGGTTCCCCCAATAAAAGTTAGTCTTGTCTTTCACAGAATTGCTACTGTGTTCATTACCGTCACTACCATGTAACATCTGGTGGAGGTGCGGTGCACACGACATCACGAAGCCACCGTGATCCGACGCCACGACTTAACTACAATGCAAGACAAAGAACCACCGACATCGACGTGATTCTCGATGACCACGCAGTCACCGCCCTAATGGACACAGGAGCCGATTAGTCCATTATGAGTGGACCCCTTGCCACCCAGTTGAAGAAAGTTAGGACTGCATGGAAAGGCCCTCAAATCTGGACAGCTGGGGGACACTTGATAACATCAAGTGGAATATTCCTGGTCAGAGCTACCATTAATGACCTCACCTACACTGCCACCTTCGTTATCCTTCAACAGTGCTCACGAGACGTAATTGTCGACATGGACTTCCTGAATCAACACGGCGGAGTCATTGACCTGAAGTCGAAGTCGATAACGTTATCCGTAGATCAAGCGATACCACCAGAGAGCTCTCGTAGTCACCATGCCTGGAGCGTGCTCGAAAATCAAGTGAGCATCTCGCCCCGCTCTCGCGTTGTCGTTTGCGTCAGCACCAAAATACCTGCCGACGTAAAAGGCGTCATCGAGGGTGGCCAACGTCTGCTGCTCGACCGTGAAATTTGCGTCGTAAGAGGGATCGCTCGACTGCACGGAGGAAAAACGAAGGTGTTGCTGACAAACTTCAGCCAGGAATTCAAGCACATCAACAAGGGCACGACCATCGCACATACCGAGAAAATTCTGGAAATCAGCAATGCGTTTGTCCTCTCACATTCTGCCACATCTACCCCTGCGACGGCAGTTCCCATACCAGACTTAGACATAAACCCGAATCGCCCCATGATTAAGCAGCAACCGCTCAGATGCCTGCTCCGACGATACAAAGGCTGCGTTTCGACGTCATCGAGAATTCGAAAAATACCAGTCACAAAGCATCGCATAAATACCGAAGAGTGCGCTCGACCACTCCGCCAGAGTCCTTACCGAGTTTCGTTGCGATAACGCGAAGGTATAAGACAACAAGTCGACGAAATGCTGCGCGGCGACATCATCCAACAGTCCAAAAGCCCGTGGGCATCCCCTGTTGTATTGGTAAAGAAGAAGGAGTGAACCTTACGTTTCTCATGATGATGATTAGATTTTATTCCCGCAAAGGCATATAAGGCTATAGAGCGCGAGGACATGTGCCTTGATTTAGCAAAGTTATGAGTTTAGGACTATGATTTAAAATAAAGGCTCTATAGAGGCCCACGCGTAAGATCTATCTATAGATATTAGTGCATCAATTCGAAAATTATTACTAAAATAAGGCCCTAAATGCATTGGCTACAGGAACACATATTAAATTATTGTGGATAGTCCGAGTCCCTTGCTGTACAATTCTTGCTTACGTAAGAAGCGCGAGAGCTCATACATACTATTCTGTATCAGATTGTACCTCACCTGTGAGGTACAATGTGACAATTAGGATGGAATGAGATGATGTCTAGAAAGTTGCACAATATAATTAAGCACTCTTTTAAAGTTGAAAAGCGATTCCTCTGATAAAAACATCGAGGGATGGGGGTATATTGTGCGAGTACAGTTCCCTAAATGGTGCCACTCGCTCTCGGTGAAGTTCAGGGCGCTGAAGGAGGACATGTAGGACGGTTAGGTTCTCAACGCAGCGTGTGCACGTCAGTGGGTCAGTTGCAGTGAAGAAGCACGTATGTGTGCCATAGGTGTGTCCTATTCTGAGTCGTGCCAGAGTGACTTCAGTGAGTCTATCAAGCTTCAGTGGGAAAGATTTGGTTAACTGCGATTTAAGCAAATGCAGCTTATTTTCAACTTTGTTGTCCAATTCTTCTTGCGAATGATTAGGGAGTACTTTCGTACCGCATGTTTCGTGTCTACACCAGGCACCCTGCTTACATCTACTGTATCCTGATGAGCGGCTTGTGCAGCATTTTTGACCGCCATTTCATTGCCTGCGATCTCAGAGTGACCTGGCACACATCATACAACAAGAGCAAGGTTTAGTTTATACGCTACATGAATGTCTTTAAGGAGCTTGTTTAATACAGGCTTTCGGCTTGCTTTGCCACATGAAAGGGCTGTGACAACGCTTAAGGAATATGTGTACATTATAGATATTTCTAACTTGTGCTCTACTGTGTACTCAACAGTAATCAGAATACGGCACGCTTCCGCTGTAAAGATGCTGCTATGTTTATGCAAGGTTTTAGAGTCGGAGAAGTTTGGGCCACTGGCTGCACGTGATACCGAAGTTGCAGACTTTGAAGCATCAGGGAAAAATGCCATATATCTGTACTTGTCTTCACGGACCAAAAGATGTTGCTGCATTAGGGCACTTGGACAACTCTTTTTGTTAAGCTCTTTAAAGGACAACTCACAAGTGATTAGACATTACTCCCAACGTGGGATGAGTTTAGCGTTGTCACTTTCCTGCAGATCTTTGAAAACTATCGCGAGTTTTTCCGCAACAGATTTTACTGCTAATGGAAACGGCGGGGCGTTTGAAGGCCGGTTTAAATTCAACTGATTTCTGGACTGATCATTTATGTGTGCTTTGCATGGATGTTATTTTATAGACATGGTTCTTATTGCATAGGTGACTCCGAGGTATGTACGCTGATAATCCAGTGGCCACTGATCCAAGTCTGCATAAAGCCTTTGGACAGGGATCGTACGAAAGATACGAAGTGCTAGGCGGATACCTGAGTGATAGAGAGGATCGGGTAGCTTAAGTGTTGTCTTTGAAGCTGACTGGTAAACAATACATTCATAGTCTATGCGTGACAACAGAAGGCTTTTAAAAGAAGATAGGAGAAAATACTTTTCTGTTCCCCACGACTGGTGAGATAATATCTTTAAAAGGCTCATTGTTTTATGGCATTTCCGCATCAAGTGTTTTATATGCTGCCTGTAGGTTAGCTTATTATCGAAGATTACATCCGAATTTTTTTTTCTTTTCTACTTACCAAGCTTCCCCCATTCGTTGTAATGCAAGGGTCAGGACATACACCTCTTTGTCTGGAAAACAGCACACAGGTAGTCTTTTCTGCACTGAATCTGAACCCGTTTTTTGTCTGCCCATTTGGCGAACCGATTAACACTTAACTGTATTCGGCGTTTACATATGGACAGGTTGCAATATTTACACCTGATTTCGATGTAGTTGGCACAGAAAGAATAAGATACAATGGACTGCATAACAGACCGGAGAGAGTTCAGTTTAATTATACAAAGTGCGCAACATAGCAGTCCTCCCGCCGGTACACCGTTTTCTTGAGCAAAAGTGCGCCATAGTACATTGCCAAATCTTACGCGGAACTTCCTTTCAGATAGGAAATTTTGCAAAATGTTGAGCATACTACCACAAATTCCATAGGCTGATGGCTGTTTAAGAATGCTGTATCAGAAGGCAGTATCATATGCCTTCTCAAGATCAAAGAATACAGATAGACAGTTTTGGCTATGTACAACTGCATTACGTATATATGACTCAAGGAAAACAAGATTATCAGTTGTAGACCTCGCTCTTCGGAAGCCAGATTGGTGAAGCTGCAATATACCACTATATTCCAAAAAGTAAACAAGGCAATGGGTAATAATTTTTTTCAAATACCTTAAGTAAACAGCTAGCTAGACGTAGGAAGGCTCTTTGCCGTGTTTCAGTACTGGCAGGACTATTGCCTCCTTCCAACATGATGGTAGTATATGACCAGTTGCAAAATTCTTATTGTAAAGACCTAAAATACTGTTTAGGGTCTCACTAGGCAAACTGTTGATTATTTCGTGCTATTGTGTCAGAACCTGGGGCCGAGCTGCCACAAGAGCCCAGGGCAAGCTTGAGTTCATGGAACGTTAATGGTTCATTGTATCCTTCTGATGACAACTTGTTTGGACGCAGAGGAATATTTTCAGCCATTCTTTTTGCAGTGTAAGAACATTTCGGAATATATTTCCGAGCTTGATACCCTCTTAAAGTGCTCACCAACAGTGTTTGCTTGATCGTCTGTTGTATCACCAGAGCCAGTGACGAGAGGAAAAGGATTTGGACGTTGTCTGTTTAGTTAACAGTACCCGATTACATACTTTGTTAACATCCGTGTATGAGTTTATTGAGGATACGTAGTTTTCCAGCTTTCTCTTTTGGATATTCGGCGGATACGGCCGCCGTCTGGTTTGCATCGCTTAAAATTTATTAGATTTTCTGTTGTGGGGGGTAGCATGAAAAGCTGCTCCATGCTTTGTTCTGGCATTTCTTTGCAGTTTCACAGTCTTTGTTCCACCACGGTTTCAGATTAACTTAATCTGTGCAGGACTCAGGTATACAGCTTTGAGCGGAGCAGAGGATATGTTCAGTGATGTAGCTGGTCAGTTCCTCTACACCTAGGTGGTCCACATCTTCCAGGCACAGTTTTTATAGGTTTCGAAATTTCGACCAGTCTGCACATTGAAACCTCCATTTTTGAGGGTAAGCTGGTCCATCGTGCCACTTTGTTGTTTCTAGGAGTTTTGGGAAGTGATCGCTCCTGTATGGATTACTAATAACTCTCCATTACAGGTATGGAATAAGTGATGGTGATCCTAAGTCTAAATCTATACATGAATGCGTTTTGTGTGTATAACTGTAAGAAAGTTGGCTCTGTCTTTTTTTTAAATATTGGGGTTTTACGTGCCAAAACCACTTTCTGATTATGAGGCACGCCGTAGTGGAGGACTCCGCAAATTTCGACCATCTGGGGTTCTTTAACGTGCACCTAAATCTAAGCACACTGTCTCTGTCTTGTTAAATCGAGAGGCTCCCGATGAACGAGGGAACTTTTCTATTGCCCGTCCCCTTGTATCACATCTTGAGTCACCCCAGAATTTGCTGTGAGCATTAAAATCTCCAATTACTATATAGGGCTCAGGAAGCTGGTGAATGAGCTTTTCAAATTCTGATGTGACAAGCTGTTCATCAGGCGATATAAATGGAGCAAATCGTTATAAAGTGATTGAACAATATAGCCTGAACAGCCACTGCCTCAAATGAACTCTGGAGCGATACACGCTGGCATGCTACTGACGTTTTGGCTAAATTGCCACATCGCCCGAAGAAGGCGATGTGGCATTATTGTGACATTTGTCATTATTTGCCATTATTTCGAAAGTTACGGAAAACTATCTACTGTCTAAAATTGTTGTGTGTGGACATTAAATGCGTTTTTTGAATACAGAACAGTAGTGGCTGATACTCCTTTAGTAGATCTTTGATATCATCTACATTGTGAAATAGCCCCCTGCCATTCCACTGAATTATTTGTGCAGCCATATTGTGGAAGATTTTTGTTGTCTGTGTTCAAGAGCACGTGGTAAGGATAGATAAATATGTATGCAAGGACAGTAACCCTTTAGGGTAGGGGTCCCTTTCTCAGAGAAGTTACATGAGTTTTATGCCTCCTAGGACGCTCCTGAGACCGTTGATCTTTCGACGTCGATGACTCCGGGGCTCTTGGACCGACTTCCATAACCTTCTCTGAAGCGCTGGAGGATCGATAACTAGGCGCTGAGACTCGCGTTCCAGGCCGTGAAGTTCGGTTTGGGTACGGGCTAGTTGGTATTCCATTGTTCACCATTCCATTGTTCAATGTGGAGTTCGGTTTAGCTTCGGGACCTGCGGAACCGAGGTCTGCAGGCCCACCTTCGTTGATGATGGAGCAGACTTGCTCCTGCCACCTGGTAGGCAGGCGGACTGATTACCGGACCACTATCAGTGACCGCACTAGACTCCCGAGGCATTCTGGCGCTACCCTTCGTCGCGCCACCCCGGAAAAGATGGTGTGATATAAGTACGAAACGCGTTTCTTCGCTTTGTGAAATGTTATATATTCTTTGACCTTTAGTGCAATGACTTATGTTTCTTTATTTGAATTCATGGCACGTCCTGGAGTAGGCAGGATGGCTTCTATTGCAGTTCACACAACGTGGAGATGAATCCCAAGCGTCTGATGGATGATTCGAGCTGCATTTCGCGCAAGTCTGCCTTCCTCGGCATGTGTGAGATCCATACCCATACCACTGGCCCTTAAAGCACCGTCGAGGATTTGGGATGTACAGCCTCACACGTACTTTGATGTAGCCTGCATCCAGTGTACTAGGGAGCACACTAGTACCAAAGGATAGTACAATGTGCTTTGTTCGAAGTTGTTCATTATTCCTGCGGAATAGGGCTATTTCTACCTCGATTACATTTTGATCCTTAAAATCTTCAAGCAGCCCTTCATCACCTAGGGCCAAGATGTCGCCTTCGGAGATTACTCCACGGCTCTTGTTCATGGTTAGATGTGCCTGCACAGTGAATGCTACATCGCCAAAGCATTTCGAGTCATTCATTTTTTTGTATTGAGTTTCGTCCTTCAATTGAAGGACTAGGTCTTCATTGGTTATTTTTGTGGCTTTGTAGCCAGGTCCTGTCATGTTTGCAAAGCATTTCACCACCAAGAAGAGGAGACTTTACGCATGCTCGTGTTGCCTTCACTGTGGATTACATGATATTTAGGGGAGTGTTCTTCATTGTTATTTACAAAGAATTGAAAGGTTGCATCGGTGCGCCCTACTTTTACAGGGAGATCAAGGAAAAGCAGTTTACTGGAAGCCATAATATAGCGATGATGAGTTCGGCAGCAGCGCCAACCGCCCACCACTAAGCCCAAAATGGAGACGGAGTACATTTTAGGAGTAAGACAAGCCCTTGCCAGTTGAACGGTGCTACTACAACCCAATCTGGAGTACTCAAGGTTGTCCACCCACACAAGGTTAACCCTCACTCCCTGGAAAATTGGAAGTAAGCAGAAGAGAGGAGAAGAAAAGAAAGTTGGAAAGGGAGAGAGAACGACGCAAATTACAGTGGGAGACAAAAAGGCAACTACCGATTTCTCTCCGAGTGCGTCAGTCTCAAGAAAAAAGAAAGGCGTGAGGCAGCGAGATACCATCTCTCCAATGCTATTCACAGTGTGTTTACAGGAGGTAGTCAGAGACTTGGATTGAGAAGAATTGGGGATAACAGTTAATGGTGAATACCTTAGTAACTTGCGATTCGCTGATGATATTGCCTTGCTTAGTAACTCATGGGACCAATTGCAATGCATGCTAAGTGACCCGGAGAGGCAAAGCAGAAGGGTGGGTCTAAAAATTAATCTGCAGAAAACTAAAGTAATGTTTACCAGTCTCGGAAGAAAACAGCAGTTTACGATAGGTAGCGATGCACTTGAAGTGGTAAGGGAATACATCTATTTATAGCAGGTAATGAGCGCGGATCCGTATCATCAGACTGAAATAATCGGAAGAATAAGAATGGGCTGGGGTGCGATTGGCCGGAATTCTCGGATCATGAACAGCAAGTTGCCATTATCCCTCAAGAGAAAAGCGTATAACAGCTGTGTCTTACCAGTGCGCACGTACGGGGCAGAAACCTGGAGGCTTACGAAAAGGATTCTACTTAAATTTAGGACGACGCAACGAGCTATGGAAAGAAGAATGATGGGTGTAGGGTTAAGGGATAAGAAAAGAGCAGATTGGGTGAGAAAAGAAACGCAAGGTAACAAAATCTTAGTTGAAATCAAGAAAAAGAAATGGGCATGGGTAGGATGCGTAATGAGGAGGGAAGATAACCCATGGTCGCTAAGGGTTACGGACTGGATTTCAAGGGAAGGGAAGCGTAGCAGGGTGCGTCAGAAAGTTAGGTGAGAAAATGAGATTAATTAAGAAGTTTGCAGGGACAACATGGCCAAGATTAGTACATGGCCGGGGTAGTTGGAGAAGTATGGGAGAGGCGTTTGACCTACAGAGGGCGTAACCAGGCTGATGATGATAATGAATATGGGTCAGTGTGGGGGTGCCGTCTACGTGAAGCCGAGGACAACGAGATGTGTTGCCTCCGCCGAGGGGCCGTAAAGGTGCAAACACCTGGCATGGATCACCTTTTCACACCCAGGATCCTCTTTTCCCTGGACACGGCTAAGCCAGGCACAATTATACGCGGGAGGATCCAACGCTCGGGTGCTCGGGTGTGTGGCGTTGCAATACACCAAACACTTGCTGGTGCAGACGCCCCTGAGGGCCTTACGTTCAGGCATCGTTTATCATCGACTGAGCAAGATCACAAAGAAGGATGTATACCCCCTAACTCGTATACACGACGCATTGGATCGGCTCTGCAACGCTAAATACTTCTCGTGGATGGATCTAAGTCTCGCTACTGGCAAATAGAAGTCGACGAGAGAGATCGCGAAAAGACCGCCTCCATCACGCCAGCCGGCTTCTACGAGTTCAAGGTCATGCCATTCGCTGGCACCGAGGCCACCGAGGCCACGATTTCTCCGTGGAACGCAGCCTTCTCCAGACGCGTTAGCTGGACGTCGACGCTGTCACGAACTTGATGTTCGCATGACTTCTCTAGAGCAGAGCGGATGCAGTTTTTTGCTATAGCTCTTTTTACGAGCTTGTAGTGGGCCGATTGATAATTAAGAATTTGTTTTTTCTTTGACCGTGGCTTGTACTGCCAGCAGACGCGCGCTCCATGAAAAATCACTCAAAAAAACTTCATTCCAAAGGCAAATTCCTGATTATCAATCGGCCCACTACAAGCTCGCAAAAAGAGCTGTAGCACAAAACTGCATCCGCCCTGCTCTAGAGAAGTCAGGCGAACATCAAGTTCGTGGCAGCGTCGACGCCCAGCTAAGGCTTCCGGAGAAGGCTGGGTTCCACGGAGAAATCGTGGCCTTGGTGGCAGAGAGCCAGATTCGCGAAGTAAAGGTTGGTGGGAGGCGCAGGCTGAAAAAAGACGCACGCTCGCTAAAGCGTCCTGTCGTAGTGCCCTATTGGCACCAAGTTTCTCACCGCCTCAAGAAGGTTGGCGACAGGTGCGGGGTGCGTGTTGTGTTTTCAGCACCGGAAAAGCTGGGACGAATGTGTCGCCTAGTAAACGAATCCCAGAAGAAGGCAGCCTGCAAAATAAAGCACACCAAAGCCCTCGTTGAATGTCACGTCGGTGTTGTGTACAGTATTCCCCTCGCCTGTGGTAAATGCTATATGACCAAACCGGGCGCTGTCTGAATGAACGCTTGCTAGAGCATCGCAGGAATGCTACTTCACTAAGTGGCGCTGGTCATTTAGCCGACCACATTCGCGGTTGCTCGCACAAGCCAGCATGCAAGGCGTTTTTCGAACGAACACGTGTGTTGCGCAAATATAGCAATCAGAAAATCCGGGAAATTTTTGAAGCGTTTTGTATCTCCAATGAAAATGATTACTGTGTCACTGCTCCTTCTGTTGTACTCGGGAAAAAAGAACTTGATTATCTCAGGGCAAACGGGTGTGTCGAGTCAGCTAGGTAGGGCGGGAGATCAGCAAGATTGTATTGAGTGATGTAAAAAAGTGAGGGAAAGGTTTTTCTCGCCTTCTTTTCACTTTTTGCTCTTATTCCTTTCTTATTTTGGTTAGGCACTTCTGATGACTGTTGCCTAGACCAAGGAAATATTTTTGAGTGGTCCTGCGCACTAGCAGCTGCCCACTCCCTCCCCCTGTGCACATAAAGCCCTGTTGTCCACGAATAAAATTCAGTTGAAGTCCGGCGTTCGCGTTGTCTTTCTCTTCTCGTCCGTGTTCAATTGTGCGCTGGAACGATGTTTCGTAATGTTTATCTATGGATTGCTTTGATTTGGTTTTGGGAAAATTTTTACCTTGTACCTATCGTTCTGCTAAAATAAAGAAGTGGTTTCTTGTTAAAAACAAAACATATCCATTACGTACGCTGAAGAGTTTATTAGAACAATAAAGTTATTCAAGCTTATTGCAGCTGTATTTGGGCGGATGAAGGAATATTGGTCTGTAAGCTAAGGCCATTTGCACAGTTTCCTTTTAAAGAAAGCACTCGAGCCATCTGTCTAGCCCAAAAAAGTATGTTTTGTAGATGCGGCTTGCGTGAGATGCCTATATTTGCTGTTGCCTTTTACAGCGAAATTAGGACACAAGTGGTTTTTCAGTTCTTCATTCTGGTGCGGCTCTGTGAACCTGCCTGCAATGCTCATGGCAAATATGAGATCTGCATTTAATATTTTTGCCATGGTATTTCTCAATAAAAATGTTGCTGGCTGTGAGTATTTGCAACATCATTTTTTTGCTTGAAATAGTACGCCATAACTACGCTTTTTCTGAGGATAGCAACAAGGGAACTGACTATTTCTTTTTATCAAGACGAAAGCCTTGAGAGGCTCGTTGCAAATGTCTCATACCCGAAAAAGAAAATCGGCGTCTGGTGCAGTGATACAAAAAAACGTTGACTAGAGGTACAAAAACTATCGCCATCAGCAATGGCTCGTACATTGACAAATTAGCACCCAGCGTTGTTGTAAAAGTGAAGTACCATTTGCACTTGTAAATATATAAATCCCAAACGCACAGAGCTCCCGGGTACGCCATTTTGCTAAGAATGTTTCTGCGAACACGCCCGTGTAGTAGGTTTTTGTCAGCTGCATGGTGTGTTTGATTTATTCATCGCCAAACTTGGAAAAGTGCTGGACATAGCAGGTGCTGCTGTACACGCAGCTTCTTTCTTTTTTTGTCAAGGATAGCATAAGGACGTGGCACAAAATAACTATCCGCGTGGCTTCCACACACAACTGTGCTTGAACAACTGACTAGGTGAGCACACGACGTGCGGCGGAGCGCTCGATATCTTGCCTCTGGGACGCGAACAATGGGGTTACCCTGCACCGCGAGCGCTTATCGACTGAAATCCCTCAAACATGTTTAAAGTACGGTCGACAACGCCAGCAATAGGCTGATCGGTGACATGTGACCTGGCTCCGCCCCTTTCCCGCCGTGAAAGTTCGTGCTCGCCGGGCGAAGAGCGCGCGTTTCACCTGTTGTAGAATTTACTTTGCTGCGATAATTCCCTCCGGGAGGGCCAAAATGCCTTGTTACGGTGCGCGTGGGTGCCGAAACTGGACGGAGGACGGCAAGAAGTTATTTTGTGTCCCGCAGGCAAACAGAACCTAAGCGGAAGAAAAGTATGGTTGCACAGAATTGGACCGAAAGACCTTGAAGCGTCGATAACAACACGGCTGTGCCAGTAAAGCTATACAAAGGTTCCAGAAAAAGTACACACGTGTGTGTAGAGCTGTGGTAGTATTTCATTGGCGCGCGTGAATGTTGACGGCCGAGGTGTGTGGAGATTATTGATTTTAGTGCACTTTGAGCCCGTTGACTTAGCACATGCATTCGTTGAATTAACAAGCAAGCAAATAGTGTGGCAAAAGCGCATTAACTCGCTGACAAATAACAGCATTGCGTTACGCGCGATAAACATTCGTCAATTTCAGCAGTGAATTCTACTTTTAGGCTCTCGTGTGTTTGTGCGCGAGTTGTTAACTGCGCTTTACAATATGTCCAAAAAGTCATTTCACATTCTGCATATTCTAATCGTATTTTGTGCATTGCACATGTGAATGAATATATTCCTAAGTGCCTGCAATGCTCTGCTTTTAAAACCAAATACTGTATAGCCTCTGCCACTGGACATCAGATAATAAAAATACAATGCAACAAATCAAAGTACATGACATTCAGCTGTGAGCTCGTTCCTTCCAAGCTTCCCCTACACTCGAAAGTGGTTCAGTAACCGACGATGCCATTTTACTGATGAAAAACACACAACTGCAACTTAACATAAGAAAGATGCCAGAAACGATGCACGGATTGCCAGCAAAACAAACTGCAATATAGCCAGGCCAATCCACGTAAGTTTCGTAAAAGGTTCCTGTAATTCTTACGGGGCTTTAGCGGTGCACGGTGGTGAAGCGGCATAAAGACAACAAAGCGCGTCATGATTCAAGTTTACGTGACGACGTCGCACGGTTTACGAGAACGGTGAACCGCATTCACGCATGCGCGCACACTACGCTCTATGTTGGTGTGCCGGGAGATTAGATCGCGCGCTGGCAGCCTGAACACGACCGAGGAGACTCGCTGGCACGATCCATACCGCCGCTTTAAAATGCCACGACAGTTGCACTGCCTCTTAGCACTGATCCACAAAACACAACAGTCGTCCAGTAATCGCTACACGACAGACACAGTCAGCGACAAGAAGTCTGTTCGCGCACTCGTTTCGACACACACACAGGATGTTGTTTAGTTGGCGTGAGCGTAGCACGTTTCAGCGGCGATATGTCGAAATTTTTCGGCCCGAGCTACTGTCAGCCTTCTTTTTTACACGCATTCTTCGTTAAAAGTACCGGCTATCTGTACGCCGCCAACTTACAAGCAACAGAAGTCACAGAACAAACAGAATCAAGCGCAAGCGATCACCAAGCCTCGCGCAGACAGACACGAAACACGTCTCGCGTTGTCTTCGCCTCGGACTCCGTGCTGTTCATCGTCAAGTGCTTCGACTCTTTTATGAAATGCAAGTAAGTCAACACTTTCCGCTCTTCTTAACTAGATGAAGATAATTTACGCTGTGAAAATGTAACGCAATTTAATTCGAGTGCAAACGAACGAAATGTCAAGATGCGGAATCTAGGCGATCAAGCACTCGTTCCGTACTCGAGCGTTTTTCTTTCAGCGCTCATTGCAAATTAAAAGGCTACTTTTAGCAGTTAGGACCCTTTCGTATTTCATCGCAGTCAGGCACCAGTAGGTTTTATATCCGCCTTTGCGCAGATATTTTTTCACCTCGTGAATGTCGCTGCGCCGTGGTTTAACGTAGGCGCCGTCTGCTACAGGAACTTCCTAGGTGGGTGCGCGGCAGATGTCGCTACCTCAAAAATTATAGAGGGACCTTATGATCCACATAAAGCCCTTCAAACTTCGTAAAGCAGTGCCGCGCTTTGAACAATGCCACCTCCTCCTCGCGCGCTCTGGCCGAGGCCGCCACCGCGTCGTTATTGGCCTAATAGCATCACGTGGGCCCACGCGCCTTGCTTCAGCTTCATGTTTGCTCGAGAAGGGTTTCCGGAGTGGCGACGAGCGCATGTTGGGGCCGTTCCTACGCTCGAGCAGTGTAGCTGGTGCGACGGTCGAGGAGGGAGCGTGAAAGAGAGGAGAAACGAGGAGGAGTGAAGGTGGAGGAGGAGAGTGTCGCTAATTTACGAAGTTTCAGGGGCTTTAGATTGACATCACCAAGTGTGCCATTTATCGCAGGGTCCTCGAAACCGGTTTCCTCCTCGCCATGTGTGTGGCACACAATCGCCGCTCACGCATGCTGGCTCGTGAAGTTTGACTCGACTCCGCAGCTATCTTGATCCGTGGCCACGATGTATTGAACTTCCGAAGAGGGCACCATATCGCGGCCCGGGCGGCCGTTAAAGAAGGGACATGGCTGCAAGCACGTTTTGCAAATCTTGCTGTTCGCTGGAACTACGAAATCAGGCAATATATATATATATATATATTGTACTGTAAAATAGGGAGTAGTGGTGCTGTGGCTAGGAGAGAGACAACGGCGACGAGAACAACCTTTTTTCGGTGCTCGGTCGGCTACACTACCTGTCGCTGCTGCAACGTTCTAGTCGCGAACGCTTACTGCTCAAAGAGTTTCGCGACATTTGGTGGAAGGTGGTGGACTTTTTGCAAACCTGGAACTCCGAAGCCGGACGATCCCTGTCACATCTCCCATGCCTGAGGAGACTAGTCCTACCGCGCCACCCATGGCACCGCCTCCAGTCGTCTGTCCTGGTGCCCCACGCCAACGGTATCCTCCCAAATTCAATGGCACTGACGATCATGACGTAGAGGACTGGCTGCCATTATACAACCGAGTGAGTGCCAAGAACAAATGGTCTGAAGCTGACAAGCTTGGTTACGTACCATTCTACCTTTCCGGGGTCGCCCATCTTTGGTTCCGCCACCATGAGGCTGACATTTCCACCTGGACAGCATTCCGGACGGCACTTCAAGTAGTATTCGGTCGCCCTGCTGTGCGCAAACTTCGGGCTGAACAACAGCTTCGCTGTCGTGCCCAACAAAGGGGCGAAACTTTTACGAGCTACATTGAAGATGTAGTTGACATCTGCTGGCATATCGACCCAGATATGACCGAAGATGACAAGGTCAAGAACATCTTGAAAGGCATAGAAGATGACGCCTTCCAAATGCTCTTGGCAAGGAATCCTCAGACAGTCAACGACCTCATAACGCTTTGCCAGAGCTATGAGGAGCTGCGCAAACAACGGCTTTCTACGTGCCAAGCACTCGCTCCGGACGTCGCGCTTTCAGTTCTGAGTGATGGTGTCACTTCTACTCCTTGCAGTTCAGAAATTTTCGACAGAATCAAGCAATTTGTACGTGAAGAAGTGGCGCGCCAACTCTCTCTTCTGCCAGTGCTCCAGCCTCAGAGCCGTGCTTGTCTCCAAATCTCCGTCACATGATACAAGAACAAGTCGCTAACGCAGTACCGCTTGCTCATCAACCACCTCCTACGCCTGTGCCACATACGTACGCTGCCGTTGTCGCTAATCCAAGGCCTCCTTCTGCAGGTAATCAATCCAGACTTACCAGCGCCTTTCCCTCACCTCCGAAAGCAGCTACAGCATACTCTCCTGCCTCCCCAAGCAGCTACTGGCCGCCACAGCAGCCCGTGCGCCCACCTCACCAATGTTTCCAACAGTCTCCGCCCGCCGTTCTCAATCCATGGCGCACCCACGACAATCGGCCTATCGGTTATTCGTGCGGCCTACCTGGGCATGTAGCACGGCTTTGCCGCCGGCTTGGATGGTATCCTTCGGATTCTCCGTGGGCACAAAGTAACGGTTTCGACTCTCCGTCCCGTTCTGCTACTGCCACTCAGCCGTTCGAAGCCTCGTCTCCTCTTTCCCGACCCTACAATACCCGTCGGTATCCGTCTCCCCGTCGGCGTTCTCTGTCGCCGCTTATCCGTCGTCCTGAAGCTATCTGAGAAGAAAACTAAGGACCGCAGTTCCGGAGGCAAGAACTGCGATCTCAGCGAACTCCTCAAGACCTCATTTATTTCCTGCGAACGTCCTTGAAGTTTATGCAGAAGATATTGCCGTTCATGCGCTTGTAGACACGGGAGCAGCAATATCAGTGATTTCGGACAACTTCGTCTTACCCTTAGAAAATTCGCGACGACTTATTCAGCCATTTCATTACGTACAGCAAGCGCTGCGCCGATTGAACCCTTAGGGAAGTGTACCGTGCGTGTTGTTATAAGCGGCGCTTTATACCTTATTGAGTTCGTTATTCTTCCTCACTGCTCCCATGCCATGATTTTAGGATGGGACTTTCTGTCCTCTCATCATGCCGTTGTAGATTGTGCCCGTGCTGAACTTGCGCTGTCGCCATTCGGCACCAATGTTTTTGAAGGTACTGATGACATTTCCGGGCGTGTGTTCGTCACCGCCGACGCCGAGATTCCTCCATACTCTGCCACACTTGTGCCCGTTTCCAGCGTTGGGTTTTCCGACTCCACAGTTCTTTTCACGCCGTCTAAGCTTGTTGCTCGCCGCCATCCTTTCTTGATTCCTTTTGCCCTTCTTGCCATTGGACAAGGTATGAGCGCACTTTCTGTATCGAACCTGTTTCCTTGCCTTGCTAGGCTGCTCCACAATGAGTGTTTTGGTTATGCCGAAGAAATCGAGACAAGCTTCCTTTACGATGTGCCTGACGACCCGGCTTCTCCTCCAGTTGACGCTCTGGCCCTTCAAGTTTCTCCTCCCACGCCGCCGTGTGACCCAACATTTTACCAGTGTATTGATCCCAACCTCACTCCAGCGCAGCACGCCCAGATCGTTCATCTTCTAGACCGCTTTCGCACGTCATTCGACTTACAACAATCTCGCTTAGGCCGTACTTCCACTGTTGTCCATCACATCGACACCGGCAACCATGCGCCTTTACGCCACAGATCGTGTATCCGCCACGGAGCGTAGCATGATCGCTGAGCAAGTTGCAGACATGCTCCAACGTGGTGTCATACAACCTTCGCACAGTCCCTGGGCTTCTCCTGTAGTGCTGGTAAAAAAGAAAGATGGCACAATTCGCTTTTTCGTGGACTACCGGCGACTTAATAAGATCACACGCAAGGAAGTTTATCCGCTACCCCGTATTGACGACGCGCTAGACTGCCTCCAAGGCGCCGAATTCTACTCATCCTTAGACTTACGATTCGGGTACTAGCAAGTGCCAGTGATTGAGTCAGACCATCAGAAAACGGCCTTCATCACACCTGATGGTTTATTTGAATGCACCGTGATGGCCATGTGACCTGTGTAATGCGCCCGCCACATTTGAAAGAATGATGGACAACATCTTGCGCGGCCTTAAATGGCAAATATGCCTGTGTTACCTGGATGACATCGTTATCTTTTAACCGGACTTTCCTTCCCACTTACTTCGACTTGAACGCGTCCTAAAGTGCATCGCCGATGCTGGCCTCCAGCTTAACTTGAAGAAGTGTCACTTCGCTGCCCGGAAGCTGGTCATCCTCGGCCATGTCGTATCGAAAGAAGGTGTACTCCCTGATCCGGCGAAACTACAAGCTGTTGCCCAGTTTCCCCGACCAACGACTTTGAAAGAAATGCGCAGCTTCATTGGATTAGCGTCATACTTTCGGCGTATCATCCGCAATTTTGCCACTCTAATATCACCTTTAACGCAGCTTCTTCATGGTGGCCATAACCTTTCAACCTGGTCACCGGATTGCGATGCCGCCTTCACAAAGTTGCGTCTTCTCTTGAAGTCACCACCAATCATGCGCCATTTCGACCCAAGTGCTCCAACTGAAATACACACGGATGCCAGTGGCGTTGGCCTTGGGGTCGTTCTCGCTCAGAGAAAGGCTGGCTTCGATGAGTACGTCGTTGCCTTCACCAGTCGTGCACTCACTAAACCTAAATCGAACTGTTCTGTCACATAAAAGGAATGCCTGGCTCTAATTTGGGCCATAACCAAATTCCTTCCGTAGCGTTATGGCCGCCCGTTTGACGTCATAACTGATCACCATTCGCTGTGCTGGCTGTCGTCCTTAAAGGAACCGTCCTGTCGTCTTGCTAGATAAGCCCTTCGACTGCAAGAGTACGACATTCGCGTGCTGTATCGTTCTGGCCGAAAACATTCGGACGCGGTAGCCTTGTCTCGTTCGCCACTAACAGACGAGGCTAGGTTCCCGAAGGCCTCATTGTCCGAGTCTTCCCTTGCTGCCACGGACATTCTTCTGGAGCAGAAGAAAGACCCATGGATTGTGTCCATGCTGCGTTTTTTGTCCAGCCCATCGACACCCACTACCAATCGCGCATTACGTCGCCAAGCACATCACTTCTCCATTCGCGACGGGCTCTTGTACCGTCGCAACTACCTCCCGGACGGTCGCAAATGTTTGCTTGTCATCCCGCGACACCTGCGTTCGGATATTTGCGCAGCGTTCCAGAACGATCCCCAGTGCGCGCATGCAGGGGTACTGAAGACATACGCGCGTCTACGCCTTCGTTACTACTGGCGGGGGATGTATCGATTCATCCATCATTATGTCCGCTCCTGTCTGGTTTGCCAACGCCGTAAAGATCCCCCTCGTCGTTCAACCGCCCCATTGCAGCCTTTGCCTTGCCCAGCACGTGCTTTTGATCGAGTAGGCATCGACATTTATGGACCTCTGCCAACCACATCAGATGGCAATCGCTGGGTAATCGTGGCCATCGACCATCTTACGCGCTATGCGGAAACTTCCCCTTTGTCCAGCGCTTCTGCACGTGACGTCGCCTGGTTTCTCCTGCGCCACATCATCCTTCGCCACGGAGCTCCCAGGCAATCACTCAGTGACAGAGGCCGCGTCTTCCTCTCCGACGTCATCGAGGCTCTCCTTAAAGAATGCCACATCATTCATCGCACCACTACCGCGTATCATCCGCAGAGTAATGGCATGACCGAGCGCTTTAATCGCACTCTTGGTGACATGCTGTCCATGTACATTGCATCCGACCAAACCAAATGGGACCATGTTCTACCTTTTCTGACCTATGCTTACAACACCGCCACGCAGACTACCACGGGATTTTCGCCCTTCTTTCTCCTGTACGGACGCAAACCTTTTTCCACAATAGATACTATTCTTCCGTACCGCCCTGACTCCACGGAAACAACTACCCTATCCGAAGTTGCTGCACACGCCGAAGAGTGTCGCATGCTTTCCCGTATATTTACGTCAGAAGACCAGCAACGCCAGAAGCACCATCGACAAAGTTCCAATGCTCCTGTATCCTATGCTCCTGGCTCGCTAGTGTGGCTTTGGGTTCCAGCCTCTACTACTGGACTGTCACCGAAACTCGCGTCCAAGTACCAAGGCCCATACCGCGTGATCAACCAAAGGTCTCCAGTCAACTATATTCTGGAACCCCTCGAGCTACATTTGGATCATCGCCATCGTGGACGCGAAATTGTGCATGCACAGTGTCTCAAAATTCTACTATGATCCGCCTGTGCTGTCCTACCCGTAGGTCACCGGGACGGCTTCCTTTTCCGCGGGGGAGATAACTGTACTGTAAAATAGGGAGCAGTGGGGCTGTGGCTAGGAGAGAGACAGCGACGACGAGAAAGGCCAGCCTTGTTTCGGTGCTCGGTCGGCTACACTACCTCTCGTCGCTGCTCCAACGTTCTAGTCGCGAACGCTTACTGCTGAAAGTGCTTCGCAACAATATATATATGTATATATATATATATATATATATATATCCTAAATGGGAATTTTGGATCAGCCGCTGTGATGGCTAAGCGGGAGGTGGGTGGCGGCATCAAATCTCTCCCGCGGCGGCGGCTTCATCCCGACGGGGGCGAAATGGAAAACCGTCCGTGTCCTGCGCATTCGAGACAGGTCATAGATAACATAGTTGTCAAAGTTGATCTATTGTGCCTCACTTCGGCGTGCATTATAATAAAATCCTGGTTTTGGCACACAGAACGGCATATTTTATTACAACATTTATTGGGTGTTTCCTTAGCGGGAACAGGAACGCTTAAGGTGTTGCGCACACATTTGTAAGCAAACTAAAGACACGTATTTGCGCTATACTCAGTGGGAAGAATGTGGCAGACGTGGACACTGTTGTGAGAATATTTTTTTTTATTCAGCATTGATTTAGACACAGTGAAGGTCTTGGATGGCAAGGCTAAACGCAGTACATTGTCTGCCTGACTAAGGCCCTGTCACCCATACATTGCTCAACAGTGCGGTAGCATACAACATACAGATAGTGTACACACATATCAATAGCGTGGATTAGACATACATAGCATACATTGCAAACATACGTGCACTAAATACAACAATCACTATACAACTTTCTAAGTAGAAACAGTTTAGGATCAACAGAGTAATATGAACACGAAAATAACTTTATATATATACAAGCACAAAATGAAACGCACTTAAAATAATTGTACATAAAACACACAAAAAAACAATTAGCACAATGTCAATCAGAAAGGGAAAGCAAATATTTTTTCACGGCACTTTTAATGTACCTTAATGATCTGAAGTTTTGCGCGATAGTGATCGTGCTAGGATGTGCATTTATGAAGGATGGGACTAAGTATGCTAGTTGTTTTTTACCGTAGTTCGTCCTGCAAAATGGAACTCTAATATGGTCATGCCTGAAATTGTATTGGGTGTAACTTGAGAGGTGGTTTTAATAAAAAATGAGTGAATTTTTCACGAGTTCGCCTCGTATGCATATAGCGAGCTTAAGTTCGTACAGTTGATTAATTTTTAAAAGTGCATGCTTTATGAAAAAAGGTGCCGTGTGATCGCGGGGTCCAAGGTTCTCAACACAGCGAACTGCTTCTTTTTGGAGACATATCAATCGATCCAAGTTTGATTGGAATGTAGTCCCCCATACCAACAGGCAATAACTAAGATGAGACTGAATTAAAGCATAATACAGACGGCTTTTCAACCAAGTAGGAACAAGGTATCTAATTTTAAACAATATGCCTATTGACCTACAAATGCTAGAATGAATCTTCGTTACATGAGGTGTAAAACTCAGGTTCTCATCAAAAAGCACACCTAAAAATTTAAAAGCTGAAGTCCGCTCGATTACACAACTATTGAACTTTACACAAAAAGCACAGTCATCAGGCCTAATTCTAGGCTTAAAAACCACATATTTTGTTTTATTGACGTTTAACTGCAGGTGGTTTGCTGATAACCAAACTAAAAGTTGATCTAACCAATTATTAGCTGTAATTTCTAGCACTCGTAGACTGTCACCTGAGAAAAACAAGCTTGTGTCGTCAGCTTACAAGACTATGTCTGGAGTAAGCGGTATGTTTACAATATCGTTTACGTATAGAATAAAGAACAGGGGACCCAAAATTGACCCTTGAGGGACACCGAGTGCAATTTCTTTCTTGTGTGAACAAAACCCAATATAACACGTGTATTGCTGTCTGGTAGTGAAGTAATCTTGAATCAGTTTCAGGGCCACTCCGCGAACTCCGTAGTATGACAGTTTATTAAATAGGATGGTGTGTTCAATGGAATCGAAAGCTTTCCTAATATCCAGGAAAAGACCAACCGTATATAGTTTGTTCTCGATGTTACTGAGGAGTTTTTCTTTGATCTTAACAAGTGCCATTTCAGTAGATCTCTGTTCACGGAAGCCAAACTGTTGGTCCACAAGGGCGTGGTTTTTATCTAGAATTTTAGTTAGTCTGCACTTTACGAGTCGTTCCAACACTTTTGAGAAAAGAGGTAGTATGGATATACTACCTCTTTTCGATGAATGGATATACTACCTCATGCGATGAATGTCCGTGATCTTCGTAATTATTGCCTTTATGGCCAAAATATTTTTGCACATATTTCTAAAAAAATACGTTTAGATTCTGATCATTCAAGTTGGGAACGCCAATGTCCCAGACTTTAGATTTCAGATGGACGTACTTGGCGCTGCACGAAACCCAGTGGACAAAGTATGGAAAAGCGTTTGGAAATCGAGAACCCTTCTTTTGTCGACCATGCATGGTGCAGGATGGATATTATGTTATCTATGCATAAACTTACCACTTTCCCGTGTTTATTACGTTGCGTCCCCTGTAAAGTGAAAAAATAGAAAAAATTTGCTCAATTGGAAAATAATATAGATTCACGCTTTATGCACTTCTTGAAGCATTGGTTGAGAATTTGGCCGGCTGCACTGTGTAATCTAAGCCGGGAGCAGTACCAATACGTAATCTTTCTTCGGTAGCCTATTTTCTACGTTCAAGCTGTATGTCCTTTAATCTTACCAGGATGCGGCAGGACAGCCCCCAACACAGGAAACAGGACACGAAGCCAATGTATAGCGCATTCAGCAGCCAGGCGAATTTTTTTATCCTCTTGTTTTATTTTTCTACGCTTTAATCTGGTAGTTCTTCATATGGAAGTGATTTTCAAATTGCATAAACCCTCAACTGTAAGGCGCTGCTTTTTCTTACTTACAAAGCAAAATCATTCCTTTCATTTGAATGCAAAGCAACTTGTTAAGATTCTGTGAACAGGTTCAGGACGCTTTCTTAGAGCCCGTCAAAAATGCATTTACAATATTCAGTTGATGTTACGAGCTGAAATGCACAGCTGTTTCTAAGCTACATAAAACCCTTTGCCTTAGCTTTTTCTGAAACGCTTAGTATGTGTATGTTGGGCTAATGATAATATATATATATATATATATATATATATATATATATATATATATATATATATATTTAAGGTATTTAAAGGGCTCACCTTTCACATTATCGCAAGAAACGAAACTATGACATGGAGAAAGCAGTTGATGTACATTGGGCAGAAAACTGACACGTAAAGGGGCAGTGTTCCAAATGCAGGCTGGGCATAGTATGAGGACCAGCTCCGAGATTTGGCAGTCGGTGTGGTATCGGAGGGCATGATTTGATTCGGTATACTTCTTTCGTATATTAAGGGGAATCCATGATGGCATGAATAATCCCGAGTCGGAGCATGCGGCTGTGCTAACATCTAGCGCAACGTATATTTGGTCTGACGATAAATATACAAGGCGTAACACCGCGAAATGAAACGACAGCGCTCTCAAGGTTGTGCCTAGAAGACATTTGTTTTTTGCGACATCAATATATGGACACTGCAGGCGGAGTTGCGCCGTTGCGTCACCGTGATGTTTCGTATGGGTGAAGGTGTATGAGGGTGACGTCACACCCTGGTGACGTCACTGTGTGACGTCGCCGCCGTTCACCGCGTGTTTCGGGACCGGTACGTCCCCAATGTGCTTTGGTACCCGATGCATAGCTATATTAAACAGGGTCGGTGAAATAACCATGCCCTGTTATGGTAGATTAAGGTTGGTACAAATTAAAGGAAGGTGGATTAGGCTGGAGAATACGCGGTTAAAAGTATTTACACCCTTTGGGTCTGTCTTCTCCCTCAACAATATTTTCACCAGCCTTGCTTGCGCGTTCTCATTCATTAATGCTGCGGGCCCGGTATTTATAGGTCACGAATGGCATGTGCGCTGCCCCCCCCCCCCCCCCCCCCCCCAGCATGAGATAGCATTCTCGAAAAGGGAGTAGACACCGCACATTTTTTTCGGAAGGAAACGCAAGCAAGGCTGATGATTATTGTTGTGAATGAAGATACGCCTTAAAAGCTGCAAACATTATTAATAGTGTAGTTCTTAATAAGATTCTTAATAAGATGTCGAGAGGTTTCTTAGCCCCCTTTTCGAAAAATACCCAAATTACAAGGCACCTCTATGTCGTTTACATTAACTAAAGCGAGCTCATGTGGAAGCCCCTATATGTAACTCAAAGAACATATTCACGGAACTGCTGGAAAACACTGCGTGATTGCTCCTTACACATTGGCTATTGGTGATTATGAGTAATGGAGTGCTCCCGGTCGACACGTCACCAAGCGTCTGGCGTCCTATTGAAGCGAAGCGAAGCCGCACTTAAAATCTTGACAGCACTGTTGCGCGGCCGAGCAAAAAGAGCACATTCTCTTGGGCCCCTCATCGGCTCCCGTTGTTGTTAAAGGGCCCCTAACTCACTCGAATGCCGAAGGCGCGCGATTGATTTCTGTGTCGCATTCATCACGTCCCCCACGGACGCTATCTTCCGCTACCATTGCATTCATCTAGAAGACACGTGCTCATTACGTCAGTATTGAACGTCACCCTGTCAATCCTTCTTGATTGACCAAACAATTCACTTCCACTCATCAGGACTCGCGTGTTTTGGCTACACGCTCTGGATGCCACACGAGCGGTGGAAAACAGACAACACAAGTTGACAACAGTAGATTGGGCACAACAAGAAAGCGAGAGAGACGAACAGGGGCGGCGTATGAGTGCATGGTAATAGTGTGCTAGCAGGCGGATGGGAAATGTCCCTTGTAAGTGGTTTCTTTGCTATCTTCAAGGTTTGGTGACATAACACACTTGGCACTGTTAGGGTCACGGCACGTGAAGAAAAATCCGATATAGTCGGGAGAGCTGCGCGCAATTCCTTTTAAACAGCGGAGCTGTATACGACTGGCGTCCGGGAATTTCTTCCCTTCCGCAGCCGAAAACTGAAACAACTGCCTTCCAAGTTCCTTAGAAAGCAGTTGCAGAGAAGCGGCAAATGTAGCATAGAAAGCAGAGAGTGACGTCACTGCACTTTCATATGTAAAAAAACAGAAAACCTTGTGAGAGCGCTATGGAAGAGCCATGCATAGTTAGGACTCCCGAAGAGCAGCGCGAATACGATGAGCGAAGTCAGGAACAGCCACGTCAGTATGCACAACAGCGTCGCGCTCAGACTCGACAGGACCCAGTTCAAGGCGACGTCACATTGTTCTATATGATCACGTGATACCACACCTTCGCTAGCCAACCACCTTCACAGCGTGGGAGCCCCATTTTCTTTCAATATCAGGGGATGTTTAAGAGCCCTTTACGAGCAGCCACACCATAGCTGAAAGCGTTTTTGGGTTAAAGATGGCTCTTCTTGTGACCAATATTTTTGACCCGACCGGTTCCCTTCCTCCCGCAAGCTTTACTTCAGTGTATCGCAATAAAGAATGTGTTTCTAGTTCATGAGCTGCAATGGCTGTTCACGCACAAACGGATTTGATAGCTCGGCGTAGAATCAGCGTTCATAGCGCGTGCTATGGCCTCAACGCAAACTAGCTAAGCCGTGTTGTGAACAAACATGTCACTGCTCTTTTTTTTTTGTCATATTGATTGCACTGGAAGTAAGGAAGTATTGTCGGTGGTGTATGCCCAGCACAGCGTGCCTCAGTGCCTTTAAAAGCACAACGCTAAGCACGACACCGGTATGGGTTAATGTCACACGTGTCGGGGCGTCGTTGGTTACAAGAGGAAGCACACTGAGCTCTATAATTAAAGTTCACTTACCCATCTCTGGTGCCGCAATCACGAAGATTCACTCGAGTGGCTGGAAAGAGGCCAAATCCTGCAGTAACCTTGAGCAAATGCCGTGGCTGATGATGATGACGATGAATCCTCAATAAATGGCACAAACCCACTATGGGGGATAGGCCACGAATCGGGTGGTAATATGATTGAATGAATAAAAGAATTTGGTTAATGAATAACTAACACAAAAAGTAAATTAAATATATAATCCAAGATGAAAAATAAACTGTGAATACATGAGTAAAACTAGTGATCAATACTATGGTAAACCTTGCTTTGATAGGAATACTAAAAAAAAGAATAATAATTCTTAAAAAAACATATACTTAAACTTGCGTAAGCTAAATTTTTCAATAACAATACTAGAAGGATTTAAGCTGTGTATTTGTGCTTTTATATTTTTGAATTTCTTAGACTGAAGTAGAACTAAATCAATTGTGGAAACCAAAAACTATTAACAAGGCATTATTTTTGTGCCACATAGAAAATTATAAATGGCTAGGCATACGTTCCTGTGGCTGTATCCCAATACTGTTGCTCCAAGGGAGAGAATAGTGGTGCTGTTTAAAGGCAATCTTAAATTTTGAAGTGGGATTTCTAGACATAGCTTTCGATGAACAAAAAATCGCCGATAAGATAATAAAAAAATGATCTATAGATTCCGGTTGATTGTAGAGGTAGCATAGAGGGGATACCGCCAGACCACACATGTACAAGTAAAAATTAAGTGTTGGGAGTACAGCAACGCAGCCTATTAAATGAAACTTCGAATTTCCGGTTAGGACACCATTTCCGGTTCCAAGAATAATTTAGGTGAGAAAAATTTGTGCATTTTGCTAATGACAGGGCTTTTTTGTCTTCGCTCAAGGAAAATTGTCTATACCTGGCTGCAGTGACGTGCGCCGTTGCCGGCAGCACAGATAGCACAGGGCCTGTTAAGGAAGCTAGGGCCAAGGAATCGGCTATTTCATTAATATGAATGTCTCGGTGGCCTGGGACCCATACCATATGAACTAAACCTAAATGTGGCGGAGCTAATGAATAAAATGTGTTCAATGTTGTCGATTTTGAACACGCAGTAAGTGCGCTGCATACAGATAGAGAATCTGTGACGATAATAATTCGTGTATTATCAACGGGTAATTTCCTCAAGGTAAGAATTATTGCCAGAAGAAGTTCGGCATGAAAAATTTATGTGTAATCTGGTACGCGAAGTGAAAAAGACCAATCGAGGGATGGTGAGTAGATACCCACGCCTGCCTTCTCTTCACACGAAGAAGCATCAGTCGCTATTACGTTTATGTTGAAACGGGCCAAATATTCTTGTAAACGGTCATTCAGATATGTTGTGGGCAGAAAGTTTGCATTGTTAGGAAAAATGTCTGCAAATTCAATTTTGAGCGATCCTGTAGAGCTATGAAACGGAATTATTTCTCTAAGGCTAACATTTAAAGGTGTTAATTGTGCTTGCACAAATACAACTTGTGGGGTATGCAACTGTGACCACGTGCAACCGTGACCACGTGGCTGAGACCTCGCTGAGTACTGGCTTCTTTTTCTTCTCCTTTGATCGCCGTTCGCTTGCTTGCTTAGTTGTTCCTCATTTGTGGCGCATACCCACTACAGGCGATTGGTCAAGAAGCCGGCAGGTAATAGTTAAAGGATAGGGGGAGCGAGAAAAAACCGAAACGCGAAAGCAAATCGCGGTGAGGTAAAACCCCTGTCGTAGATCACTGACGTGGGTTTGGTTTGGTTTTTCTTCAATGAATGCATACACCTACTGCGGGGAATAGGCCAAGATTTGGATGGTACTAGGCCACTTCTATTATTCTCAAATTAGTCAAATGGTCCAGATCAAATTAATAAAAATAACCTATGAACAACTTCAGAAAACCCTCCGGAACCATCTATAAATTCCTGCACGGCTGAGCAAACATCTCTGTGGCAGCTTTAATTCTTTCTGCTTATTTTTGTCGCCTAAACTCTTGGCTCATGCCCGTGAGACTTATTGGAGAAACAAAAGACGATAAAATATACTATATTATATAATAATTTTAAATATATTATATACAAAACATTTGGAGCTAGAAGGAAAGTGCTAATAGCTTTAGCATGTGACACCAATTACACCCCAATTGCAATAATGCACCCCAACGTGAACATCTGGCCTTGCAAGATTGCGGAAACTGTAAATTCTGAGAGCCACTATAATGAATTTTCCCTAATGACAATTGAACTGAAGTAGCTGAACGTGCCGTGGAAACTGTCCTCTAATAGTGGATAAAGCAACCATTGGGAACTGGCACAATATCGGGTGAGTTAAGAAAATAATTGTATGTGTCTAAAAAGACGCAATATACAGAAATGTTTAGTAGCTAAAATGAATGGTCATGGAAAATCTTCAGAACGTATCAAAGAAATCGTCCTTATACAACTATATACCTAGCCACAGCTACACGAACATCCCTATAATACTTTCCTAGAATGGAGGCTACCGGATGGGAAATATTTGTGATAGTGGTGCAGGCTTGAATAGGGTGCCTGATTTCGATTGCATGCATGTATGGTGGCCATCATTTTTAAGTTTTACGGAACTGATAAAAATAACCCGCCTGCAGATAACAGAATTCTAGTCCTTCATTTTAATTATTCAGAGAAGCGGACATTACTAGCAAGAATATCAGAACACAGAGTCAAGTCATTAACAAAACGTCACTAATTATATTCTGAACTCATATTTATTATATATCAATTTGCGAATTGTAGCCGGTGAATTTGTGGGGCGTGTCCATTTGGAATGAATTGCCAGACAGAATGACGCCATATTGGAGATATGCGCCATCAAACTTGCCGTAAGAACGAGAGTGTCAAGAAGCGTGAAGGATGACAACGGACGTTGACGGAGTTACGACTGAGACTTCTCGATGGCGTTATTGTTCCATAGTTACCGTTACCGCTTCTTGCTCACCCCAATTCAGCTCATGTCGTAAACCTTGCAAATTGGTATTCGATGGCAGATGGATTAGGCAGCGGTAAAGGAGAACACTACAATAGCTACGCTATAGGGCGAGTGCTAAACATACTAAAATTTTGTACTTTGAGAGCGTAGATTCAACTGAAAAAAGGAATATAAAAGAATTGTGGCAGAGCCCATCTCGCGATGACTGTCGGCGGTAACGGGTTAGCATTGGATCAATATAGCAACACAACCTGTCTCCACTTTCGAAAACAGTTGCCTGTGAGGCGTTTACTACAATGGGACTCGCATTTCGCGCTTCGCTAAGAACACTGGGCGCAATCTAGCGCAGCCGTCGCGACGCCTGTGCGTGGGCTCCGAGGTGCATGGAAACGCCGCTGCGTGCGAATGCGTAAAAAATGCGCCGAGCGTAAATTAGGCTCTTCTCTCGTTCCGTCTTGTGGCCACGCTACTCCATCCAGTGACGTTGCCGATAAATCCACGCGTGCCGTCCCAGACGAAACAATTAGGAGGCCGCTTGAGCATCGCGTTTAGGAGTGGAACGCGATAGCATTCAAATATCTCTGACTGCTTCTCACGCTTTCGGGCAAAATGGCAGCGTGTCCAACCGTGATGTTTACCAGAAATGGCCGCGGCAAATGATATATGCACGAAGGTGGGCTTTCTGGTAGAAACGTGGCCTCTTGTGTCATCCGCATTCCGGTGGAAGCGAGCGCCATCTAGAAGGGTTTCGAGGAAGCGGGCACGTCGTTCCGTGGACTCCTAGATATTACCGCGCCCTCGCTGGTCTACGAATGGTTAAAACGAAGGAAAAGGGGTGCGAGTTTTTGCGTAACAGAATGTGTTTTCTCTTACATTCAAATTACAATACGAGGGTTCTCATTTCTGTAGGTTGTGCGTACGTCGTACTTTACGATTTTTCTACGTCTTCTAGCTTGAGAAATACAATTGGTTAAGTAACTTCATTGCGCTAGTTGGACGGCCTGGTTATGAGTTGTTCGAAAATCGCTTTGCCGGAACGACTTCCTATGCTGGAAGCCGACACCGGATTCTCTGTGACACGGGGCCCTTAAACCTTAAAACTGTAGTGCTCCGGGGCCTGGCAACGCCGATAATTGTTCTCCTGCTTGCCGTGCACTTTGTGCCACGTACTCAGTAACCCAAGTTCTCGAGAGGCTCATTGAAAAGCGGAAGATATCTAGTGTATTTACTCTTTGCACAGCTTTCGAAAACGTGGGCATGAAAGGTGTTCGATGAATAGCCGAACGTAACCAATCTCTTTGTTGCGCAGCCAAGCAGGCGGGAAAACAGTGTTAAGCACACGTAGTAACATACATAGCGGGATGATTATGGATAAATAGGCAGACAGCCCACAGACAATGCCCGAAGACAAGGCTTAAAAATCCATGAAATATCTCCGGTGGCGCGCATAATCGAATCCATGTCACAAGGCCTCCTCAATGACAGCACTCCGACGCTTTCGCAAGCTGCACTACAAATACATTGGGTAGGTTGCACTTTTCAATGAACGCCTTTCGCGGAAACAATTTAGTGACCAGCGAGATGAGTGAATTGGGTATGTGCCCACTCTGACTTGGAGCAACTTTCACTTAACCTGAAGTAGAAACGATGGGAAATCGCTCGAGTTCTACGGAAGGGAACTTTTTTGAAGTATCGTCGAAGTCGTCTTTCAGAAACTGGAGAACATTCTTCATGCGCATTGTCCATATAAAGTTGCTGACATCGGAGAGCTGGTAGCAAAGGAACGTCTACTTGTCCTAATTCATGTCATACGCTCATTCATGTCATTCACCGACCAATAAATACTTCATGTGGTAAATCCCAATAAGTGACCGCGCAGTTGTGAGTATGGTCTCTTTTGAAGATGGTCTAGGTATCACTCACAAACAAAATTCTTTCCATGAGAGCGCTTTATGATCTTGTATTCTTCAGCAATAACTATAATTAAACAAAGTGGCAGTGCACACATCCTCTGGCCTCTCAATTAGTGCCAGTGAAAATGCATTCCATTTGCATTACCGTTGTCAGGGTTGTGCAAGATATATGCATTAGAAAGGTGCAGGAATTTTTCCGCCAGATTGTACATAGAAGAAAATATAATAGTTGAGCTGAAGCAAGCGCAGTAAACTATGAATACAGCAGAGTAGCGATGAATGCTAAATTTTTAATTCAAATGACACAAATTCATGTTGTTCTGACAGCTTGCCATTCGATTCTTTTAATTATATTTCCACCGGACTAGAGTGACGGGGCGCCTAATTACGAACTGTTATTCCTTGAAACCCTGTTTAGCATTGTGCTTGACGCCCTTCAGCGCCGTCTGCTGCGCGCCATTGTGAGCGCCATTTCCAGCACCTGAGTGGTCACGTGGGCGGTGATGGGGTGGTGTTTCTGGTGGATAATTCTACAGCAGTGAAGGAAGGTGTTCGCAGAGACCACGCGGGATATTGGCCCGGAATAGTCTCAGGCCCGTCAACAAAATTTCATGAAAGCTCGGCATCGACAAACTAACCAATATTCTTCGAAAGCGTCGGCCCAATTCCACGAAGACCGGAAACGGCTCGTTCGCAAAGCAAGGCAGCGACCCGGCCAGTGTACGAGAATTGCATCTACGTGGGCGCGGTGGAGTTTCATCAATCGCCCGAGTGCTTAAGATGCGAGCAACCGCACCACTTATCCGGCAAGGTGATCGTGGAGTATGGTGGCGAAGGGGAAAACGGCACTTTGATTTGAAACAGAGGAGACGTTTTAGACACGCTCAATATTTGAGCGCCTAGTTAACCTTGAGCGTAAATAAATGCATGCTCCTTTCCCGTTTCTTAACGCTGACATCACTATGTTGTGGTTTAAGGCTCGCCTCCGAGAAGAACAAAAATACGATCAACACTGGTGTCACGATCGCAACTCATGGGCAACATGAAATCAAAACAAGCGATCTTGTTTTCTCTACCTACGACAGTTATCAATGTGATTATTTATTTTTGTAACATCAAGAAGCTTACGTGGCAATTTCTTTTTGAAAGCTAAGCCTGTTTCTTGTGCTTGTAAAACAGCCAGATTGTAATCCGATTTAAGTGCAGTTTATGAGTACAGAACTTGCGCAGTTTCTCCACTAAAAAGTTTGTCAATTTACACCTGCGCAGCTGTATCGGCTTTAGCTGTGAGCAACGTACCCGTACAAAACTTATTGAGAAGGCATTGGAATATCATTGGTCCAAGTTGACTTTTTTGTTGAGGAACTATTGAGAGTTTGTTGGAGAATTGTTGGGTTGAGTGTTGAGGGCTCTTGAATATTGGCCGCTTAAATTTAATTGGAACACCATTGGGTACCTCAATGTTAATTGCTACCATTGAAAGTCCATTGTGCTTAGACGGCCCGTTGTGTTTGTTTTGTTGAATGGTTGTTGAGTTGCCATTGATTCTGTGCTGAGCTGACGTTGTGGTAGTTCTGTTGAACTGTTGTTGAGTTATTGTTGCCGCAGCACTAAAAAGCACATTGTGGCACAGTTGAGATGGCATTGAGATTTCAGAAGTCGCCATTGAAATATGATTGACGTTTAGTTGGGCTAGTGGATTTTTATTCATATATTGAAATGGCTTTGCTGTTCACATTTGCATGCCCCGGTGCCTGCTCATAACTTTCCCAAACACAAACAAAATCACAGGAGACACTGATAAACTTGAAGTTCCTTTATTTACACTAAAGATGCGTGCACGTGAAACATTATTACAGTACATAAGGCACCACTACATCGAACCTGGAGACATAGGCTAGTACCTACAGCACTCTAGCAGTGTATACACATCTGAAAAAACCTACACCTATGAATTCAATCAAAACGATCATTGTGGTCTTCACTTTCGACTTAAGTTGATGACTAGAAGGCAAAGCGACTCAAAAGGCAGGGCTTAAGCATACCCTTGTAACAACCAACTTTGAACACATGAACACTTTAAGCTGCTTGCGTGTGAATACACAGAAGACATCTGAATATGTTACATTAAAATGTTTCCCACACTAACACATTACAGGAAGAGCTACGGCTGACTGTGAGAGGGCAAAATAGCAGACTTAAAACAAATGACTTCACGTAAATATATACAAGCTTTAGCACGCGTCTTTCACCACGATTAAAATTTAATGAAGTACCAAAGTAGACTTGCCTGAGCTTTGTCTTCGAGATGTATATATTTTCATGTTGTCCAATTGTTTTATAAAATAACATCACTCAACATCTTTTAATTGACGAGACATCATTTAGAAAGTTGTCGGGCATGGTGAACACCTGAACCATATGTTTCTCACGTGCCTGGTTTGCTTTCTTCGGAAATAAACTTGTAAAACTTTTGTGTAATGAATGCAGCTTATCTCCCTGGCACAAGTGAAGAACAAACAGTACACCATTTGATTATGTTAATTTGGGGTACAGAGAGTTTGTTGGTGGCATTTGCTCAATTTTGTGAGCTCATTTTCAGGTAATTTTTCTGGACTTGCACAAAGCTCATTAGAGCACTTTTTGGGGCCTTTTTCCCTATGCCCAGCAATTAGGTGGTACCTCAGTCAATAAAGAGATAATGCAAGGCTAGTACCTTGAACGATAAGATAAAAAATAATTATTTAGCACAAAAAATTGGTAGTTACACACGGCTAACACAATTCCAAACAGACAAATAAATGGTCACCTGCACTTTCAGTATCAAGTACCCCAAAAATAGTCATAAAGGATGAGAAAAGGTTCCAATGACTCGACAGCCAGATTGGTGAGACAGTGAAAAACGCAAAAAATGCATATAGGAAACACAAATTACCTCAATTTCGGAGGTAAAATACTATTAAAATAGCACCAGAATTTTGCCGCATAATATACATAAAGGTGGCATAAAATTTCGTACTAAGCAGTAACTGAAAGACGGAGGGAGCTACAGCACTCGTGTTAAGAAAAATTACAAGGACAATGATATACATGCATATTTAAGCTCACAATTTTCGCTCCAACATATAGAAAAACATCGCACGCACTTAGACCGTAAAAAAAGGTTCATGTGCCTGCAGAATGCAGCACAGTACAAAGAAGCGTCATGGGAACCGAAAAGTAGATCTTACTACGAATGCTTGCAACCTACAATCAGGCATGTGCCATGTCATGCCTTGAATGGATGAAATTTATAAATCTTACACACAAAGAAAGTTACCACCACTCTGATTGGCTTCGTCAGGGGACTCCTTTAAGTTGAACTAGAAAAAAAGTAGTCACTTTTAAAAACAAAGAGAAGAAAAGACCCTATAGCGTTCTTCCTGAAATAAACAGCGCAAATAACTTCATGTATCCATCTATTGACACTTGGCCAATTCGGTGTACATTTATATTTGACAACCACCCAAACAGACGAGAAGGATGAATTAAGGTAGGAACACACATGAACGCTGACTCAACTAGAAGTTTAATCCTGAAGACAAAGATTTTAAACACACTGGCTGACTTCACAAAGAAAAAGCCATGGATGCGCAGCAGATACAGCCCGGCACAACAAAAAAGGGCCGAAATATGCCCTGTAGCATAAACATGTGCGTCAAAAACTAACAAACACATGAAAACTGAGAGGTTTGTCCTGTAATTGATATTAACTAGAAGTACTGCAGCAACTCTTTCCCACTAAGTGTCACAGATATCTTTCTTATTAATATTTCTTCGTGATCAATAAATAATGATTCCATAAGCCCTCTTGTGTTCTGGTCTTTGTGATGAAACAATCGTTCTTTCTGCTCTATACCGCAACACCACAGGAGTTCCAGAAGCAATATTTATTGATCACAAACGAAACAATTGCATAACCAAGTAATCTGTTGCCCTTTTGGGGAAAATATTGCAGTTCTCAAAAGAGTATTTCTCGTTGGGCAGTATCGCTTATCGGACAAATCTTTCGCTTTTTCGAAAGATTTGTCCGGTAGTTCTCGTTTTTCACGCACGTTTATTCTACATGACATGGCTTCTTCATATTTTTTTCTTGTCGCACGTGGCTGTTTCTGCCACGTATGCACGGATTTTTACCTTTGTCAAGTTGACCAGTGCCTTTAATACCTCTGTGATGAAAAGTAAAACTTTAGTAGAGCTTGCGATCGTGTGTGCTCCTACCTATTTCGTCGTCCGTCGTCCGCCTCTGTTCGTGCTGTTGTTTACAGCACGCACTTATCACTTGGTTAGGCTGGTAAACATTCTCACAAACAAAATTAAATGCCTCCCTTCAAAAGGTAGCCCATCCTTTATTACTAAGCGCCAGAGCAAATCGAAAGTAAGCCTTCAGAGCGTCCATGTGGCAGTTAGTACACCGCAGAGCAGCACACAAAATAGTTGAAAATCCCGCTTGATGGAAAGTGGCAACAGAGATGTGAGCTTGCTAGTGAATCAGTCACATATCAACGAATGTCTCTTGCACGACGCCAAGGTGCTTTTGGCGTAGAACACTTTAGCACCTGGGAATTTGCTGCATGCGTAACCTGTGAGAAGGGAATGTGGAAAGAAAATGAGATTACGCGGATTAAGTATCTGCCACACACTGCACATCACTACGCACTAAATAGAAGTACACACTATACTGGCAAGTAAGAATTTGCCACTCTTTACGAGTGCCGTCGAGAAAAGGAAGAAATGGGGAAAATATTCCCGGCTGGGGAAAGCGGGGAAAAATATTCCCGGCTGTCTCGCAGAACCAAAGACCACGCGACAGTGCATAGCCGATACCAAGCAGATATCGAATCTTTGGGTAGAAGTCCAGCAGAAGGAATGACCTAAAGATACGCCGAGAGCGGTGCGAGCGTGAGCGTGCCTGTACGAGTGACAAGTACCGCTCCTTTGAAGCTATCCGCTCCGGCGTGGCTCCGATCATCCCGCGCGATTTGTGTGCAGAACGTCGCGTACACGCCCCTGCGCGTTTTGCTCGGTAGCGTCCGCGCAGTGAGCTAGCTTCATGCACGCGTCATTCTTCACCGCGCAAATGGTGCTCGAGTGCGACCCTTAGCTCGAGGCGACAACACGCCGATTGGCGCTCCTTTCGCTTCTCCAAGAAACGCACATTCGGGTCGATCCAACTAAAAGAGGCAGCAAAGAACGGTGGCATGTTTCGGTTATCACCAATTAAAATTGTACAGTACGCCTTCAACGGCAACCCGCCGGGCTAGATAAGCATGCTCACTGCGGTAGTTTTGGCAGTGATAGGCGATAAGGTGAGCCCGTCGACGGCTGTGTTCTTTGTCGACGTCGTCACCACACCTCTGTTCATTTGCGCTTTGTATACGTGTACAGTCACCGCGCGGAAGCTGTGAGTAATTGGTTGGCGGTTCTCCGCAAATCCCAAAGAGGTGAAATATATTTCGCGGTGCGCCGCATCATTAGCCGAAACCTAAATCGAGGCGCGCTTAACTGCTACGGCACAAAAAGTGATCAGTTGAATAGAACAACACCAATGGGAAATGAAAGACTTACAGGTAACGGACTCATATCACACTTTACTTGTCGCGTCGTCATCTGTAAAGAGGCTATAAACCATTCTAGTAGCGTTACTTTTGTAAAAATATTAATATTAGTAGTAATTTTTATTTCTAGGTGACGCCACAAACGTCAAGGTAGCGTTCGGGTGTGTGTGTGTGTGCGCACGCGGTTGCAATCGTTGTAGCTTCGTTTTGAGTACACTTTTGCAACAGTACACATTGTTACTGCTAGTTTCGTAGCCACATATTTTTGTCGTAGTATTTGTTGTTAACGCTACAAATTAGGTTGTTCTTAAAAATTTATGAAGGTTAGTTGACGAAAAATTATTGCTAATTAACTAGCGGTTTTTCAGTGCCGTTATAGTGTGTTTGAAAGGTTTTTATAACTGATTACAATAGTGAAGCTGTGAACGGCTTTCGGACTCAGTTACTTAGTGGCAGTTGTGCGGTTGTTCACGCCTCGTGCTTTTTCATGAAAGTATTCTTTTTTCTTTTCGGACATCATGACGCACATTTTAGTGAAATACTTTAACGACGATAAGTGGGACGTTTATCCGTTAAAGTGCTTGGCTCACCCAGCTACTAGTCTTCGACTGATGTGCGAGCCTGGCTGTTTTGATGAGTTGCGCGGCAGAGGTCATGATGCCTGTTGGAGAGAAGGCACCCCGAAACAGACGCAGCCGAACTTCTGCAAATAGGTAAGTAATCTCATTTTCTTGGGCACGTAGCCTTTTTTCTATTTTGACAATGACAAGCGTGAGATGTGAAACACACCGTTCACTTTCTTCAAGCAAACCGTATGCCCCGGAGCGAAAGCGCGCGATACTAACGCTCGCTGCCGCCGTCACTTCGTTTGAAACAATAGTAGGCGAAGAGGCAGCGGCGCCCCACGTGCGTAAAATTGCATTGCTTCATTTGTTCCTCTCTAATGACATTTCCTTAATTTGTATGAGAGAACACAATTGGAACGTAATGATCAGCTTCTCTGAGCAGTGGTAATTTTGTACAGTGGCCACGCCATCTTTCATAGGGGCTCTCGTGGGTCGTCTAAGCGCTTGTTATCGCGTTCCGATACGTGAGAGGCGCGCTGCCTTTCAAGGTATTTAGGCAGGCACTACGAGCTTAGTAGAACTGTGACAAATGATTGTGCAGCAGGTGTGCAGCTGTGCTACTTTTGTGCCACACTCGTACCGGCAGGCGGTGTTGCACGTCACGCTTAAGCATTTCGTAACTATGGCGGCCGCCGTGGCAATTTGGTGCTCGAGGTCGTGGATACGATCCCTGCAGCGGCCGCATTCCAAAGGAGCGGAATGCAAAAACGCTCGTGCACTGTACATTGTATGCACGTAAAAATTTCCAGGAAGTCAAAATTAATACGGAGTCGCCAACTACGACCTGCCTCATAATGAGATCGTTGGTTTAGCACGTAGGACTTCATAATTATTTTTCTTAATCAGTAGTGGCTCATCGCATACCATACGGTTAGTGTAATCACCTTTTGTGCCGTAGCGGTTAAGCGCGCCTCGATTTATGTTGCGCCTAATGGTGCGGCGCACCACAAAATACATTTCGCCTCTTTGGGATTTGCGGAGAACGGCCAACCGATAAGTCGCAGCTTCCGCCCGGTGACTGTAGACGGATACACAGCGCAAATGAACAGAGGTGTGGTGACAACGTCGGTAAACACAGCCGCCGACGCGCTCGCCTTATCGCCTATCACTACCAAAACTACCGCAGTAAGCATCTTTATGTAGCGCGGCGCGTATCTGTTGAAGACGTACTGTACAATTTTAATTGGCGATAACCGAAACATGCCACCGTTCTCAGTAGCCTCTTTGAGCTGGGCCGATACGAATGTGCGTTGCTTGCAGAAGCGAAAGGAGAGCCACTCGGCGCGTTGTCGCCTCGAGCACCGTTTGCGCGGTGAAGAATGACGCGTGCATGAAGCTAGCTCACTGCGCAGACGCTACCGTGCGAAACGCGCAAGGGCGTGTGCGCGACGTTCTTCGCACAAATCGCGTGGGTTGTTCGGAGACACGACGCAGCGGCTAGCCATAGAGAAAGAAATTTCAACAAGAGCGGACACTCCCATAGAGCCCAGCGGCCGAATTGACTGTAGCACACCAAGCGGTTGTTGTTGACTCCTTCCGGTTTCGGTATTGGGCGCGCGCGTTTTGAACACAAGTTGGTACCCGCTGCTTGGCGCGGCATTCATTTTTTTTTTCGCTTCTGCTGAACCTCGCGTGGCCTTGGCGTGGAATCGCCAAGGCCACGCGAGTAGAATTAACAAGTAGAATTAACAAGTAGAATTGATTGCGATTGACCTTTACAAGACTGCGCCGAATCTGTCAGGTGCAATTTCATAAAGAAAACGAAAGACGTCTTCTCAAATGATGAAATGTTTATTTTGCTCTATATAAATGCTCGTTCCGGGCTCCTTCTGCATTCATCCAAAGTTGTGGCACCAGGTAAGTAGCAGTCGTTGCCGTACGATGCTCCACAGGATGCCATCAGCTGAAAGAAAGTAAATTACAAGCATGTATCATTTCGGTATATTGACCTAACAGGAGTATTGCGTGTAGAGGCGAAACGTGCGTAAGTGGTGAATGAGCGGCATTACAGATAAATTCACTTTTACGTACATTTCGCAGCAAAGACAATGCCATAAAATCTGAACATCCGATTTTCAAGCACCCCTCCTTTCCCATGCATTATTTCCTGCACTTTGAAGTGCACAAATACACGGGTGATTGCGCGTTTCCAAAACAACTTGTCCTCAGTCGACACGATGGTACGCCAAGTACACAAAGGTGGCTACAACACAGGCTCAGCCAGACCATGTTACACGCTCGCAGAATGCCTTCTAATCGCACTCAAGTCAGACTCGTGGGTGCAAAGCCTGTTTTCAGTCGCTCAGAATACATAAATGTCATGTTCTTGAGCTCCTCCGTGTTATCTTCTACGCGTCCTGCCGGCGCATGCAACACTCCCGTGTTATCACTCTTGGCAATCGCTCGTCGCGTTTTCGAGAAGCGTGAGTACCGAAATAAGGTATATGTTGTTGCAGGGCTATAAAATGCGTCACAAACTTGTCCCACTAAAATTCCGTACACGCAAAACTAACTCAATATGGCCGGCTTGCTTTTTTGCTAACAGCTTCACAACCCCAGGCGCGGCGAGCAAGCCTCAAGATATCCCAAAAAGTTACCAAATAAATTACAATACTTTTTCGGGTCAGAGAATGCGTCACGAACTTCTACCAGTAAGATTCAGTACACGCGAAACTAACTGCGGCACACAGCCGAGCTGCTATTCGCTAACTGCGTCAATAAGCCGGGCCCGGTAACCGTGCTTCTAAACTGCCCCAAATATAACGACGTTAGTTACAATAATGTTTGGGGCCACAGAATGCGCGAAAACTTGTCTGTCTTAGGCGCTACGACGTAGTACACGCATGTACACGCGCAAATGCGTCACACGGCCGAGCCAGTTTTCGCTTACTGCGTCAATAAGCCGGGCACGGCAAGCGTGCCCCAAAACTACCGAAATAAGTTACAGTAATGTAGGGGCTCATAGAAAGCGTCGCAAACATCTCGCAGGACGAGGCATTACCTCAAATTAACTGCGCCAGGACGGCGGAGCTGTTTTTCGCTAACTCCGCCACTCGAACTAAGCCTAAATGTGCTTAAAATGTGCCGCACGCTGTCAAACACAATTTCTCACCTCGCCGTTGTCCAGTAGTGCAGTGGTGCCGTGTCGAAATGCAGACGATACGCAAGAGAAGCATAGAGAAGGCCGGGAGCCCCTAAAAAATGGGCTATATCCAAAACAGACGGGTCGCCGAGCACGCGAGCTTCGCACGTACGACAGTCCTCGCTCACTCCTGCCGCTTGTCTGGCGCATGACGTATGCACGCGCGTCTGGCGTGCCGCTAGCTTGTTGCTAGGCAACGCAACAAAAAGTTGCAAAGTATAAGTTCATTTACACGCAAAACTTTCACTTTTAGCGGGAAGAAATAAAAAAAATAAGACGTTGTCTGGAAGTTTATTTCACATTCTTTTATTCTGATGCTCGCGTCAACTAACGGATGTTGTTGAAATTAGGCGTGACGTGTTTCCTGTTGCCAGTTTTTGAAGAGTGTCCCCTCTTGTTGAATTTCTTTCTTTATGGGCTAGCTGCAAAGAAGCGGCGCATGTTCTCACTCGTACAGGCACGCTCACGCTCGCATCGCTCTCGGCGTATCTTCAGGTCATTCCTGCATCTGGACTTCTACCCAAAGATTCGATATCTGCTTGGTGTCGGCTATGCACTGTCGCGTGGTCTTTGGTTCTGCGAGAGAGCCGGGAATATTTCTCCCCGCTGCGAAACATCGCTGTGCGTGTCTTAGCTAACATTTACCGTAGCAACCCATTTCTTCCTTTTCTAGACAGCACTCGTAAAGAGTCGCAAATTTTTACTTGCCAGTATAGCGTGTACTTCTATTTCGTGCGTAGTGATGTGCAGTGTGTAGCAGATACTTAATCCGCGTAATCTCATTTCTGTCCACATTCCCTTCTCACAGGTTAGGCATGCAACAAATTCCCAGGTGCTAAAGTGTTCTACGCCAAAAGCACCTTGGCGTCGTGCAAGAGACACCCGTTGATATGTCACGTGGTCGTGACGTCAAAGAACACAGTAGCAAAACTGTGAAAGGCAAAAACTAGCTTTTATTGGGCGAACCTGTGCCCACAAAACAGGCTACACTTAAAGCACAACGAGAGCGGCGAACACAGTCGGCGATCGTCGTAAATCTGATCAGCGGGTCAAGCGCGTCGGCTTTTATAGAGCAGTCGTCGAATGTTCCAGACTAATCGTTTGGACCCGCGTGCCTTCCACAAAGTTCTACACCATTTGCGTTACGCGATGAAATCAGATAACACAAGGTTCGGCGACAACAGACAGCCGGGTAGAAGCATCGATAACTTTCCAGAAACGTCGGATACATGCAGGCGCGTCCCTCGCTGTGCGATTACAGTTGTTAAGCGGCGAAACGTGGTCGCCCGATAAAGATAAGTACATGTGTCAATACCCCCCTCTTAAAGAGCATCGACCCGATGCTGCAAATCAACGAAGGTAATAAACAAAAGCACTCGTAGCAAAGAAAAAAACAAAAATGACGAAGTTCGTCAGCGTCCGTAAAAGGGTTTAAGGCGCACCACGTGGACCACTTCAGATAGTGCGCGGCGCCGCTGTGAATGCGAAATGCCGTCTGGCACGACCTCATAGTCCAGAGCGCCAATACGTCGGATGACCTTGTAGGGTCCGAAATAGCGTTGGAGTAGTTTCTCACTGAGTCCTCGTCGGCGTATCGGGGTCCAGACCCAAACACGGTCGCCAGGCTGGTACTCGACGAAGCGTCGTCGGAGGTTGTAGTGTCGGCTGTCGGTCCTCTGCTGGCTCTTGATTCGCAGGCGGGCGAGCTGTCGGGCTTCTTCGGCACGCTGGAGATAGCTAGCGACGTCGACATTCTCTTCGTCAGTTACGTGCGGCAGCATGGCGTCAAGCGTCGTCGTCGGGTTCCAGCCGTAAACCAGCTTAAACGGCGTGATCTGTGTTGTTTCTTGCACCGCCGTGTTGTACGCAAAGGTTACGTACGGCAGGACCGCGTCCCACGTCTTGTGTTCGACGTCGACGTACATTGCTAGCATGTCGGCGAGGGTCTTGTTCAGGCGCTCCGTGAGACCATTCGTCTGCGGATGGTAGGCAGTTGTCCTCCTGTGGCCTGTCTGGGTGTACTGCAGAATGGACTGGGTGAGCTCTGCTGTAAAATCCGTTCCTCGGTCGGTGATAAGAACTTCTGGGGCACCATGTCGCAGCAGGATGTTCTCGACGAAAAATTTCGCCACTTCGCCTGCGCTGCCTTTTGGTAGAGCTTTAGTTTCAGCAAAACGGGTGAGATAGTCCGTCGCCACGACGATCCACTTATTCCCGGATGTTGATATCGGAAACGGCCCCAACAAATCCATCCCAATCTGCTGGAATGGTCGGTGAGGAGGTTCGATCGGCTGTAGTAATCCTGCTGGCCTTGTCGGTGGTGTCTTGCGTCGTTGACAGTCTCGGCATGTCTTGACGTAACGGGCGACGTCGGCGGTCAGACGCGGCCAATAATACCGTTCCTGTATTCTCGACAGCGTCCGGGAGAATCCGAGGTGCCCAGCGGTTGGATCGTCGTGTAGGGCGTGCAGTATTTCTGGACGCAGCGCTGACGGTACAAGAAGAAGGTAGCTGGCGCGCACTGGTGAGAAGTTCTTTTTCACGAGCAGGTTGTTTTGTAGCGTGAACGAAGACAACCCGCGCTTAAATGCCCTAGGGACAACGTCGGTGTTCCCTTCCAAATACTCGACGAGACTTCTTAGCTCCGGGTCGGCTCGTTGCTGTTTAGTGAAGTCTTCCGCGCTTATTATCCCAAGGAAGGCGTCGTCGTCCTCATCGTCTTGCGGCGGGGGATCAATGGGGGCGCGCGATAAGCAGTCGGCGTCGGAGTGTTTTCTTCCGGACTTGTATATTACCGTGACGTCATATTCTTGTAGTCTGAGGCTCCACCGCGCCAGCCGTCCTGAAGGGTCCTTTAAGTTAGCTAGCCAACACAATGCGTGATGGTCACTGACGACTTTGAATGGCCTGCCATAGAGGTAAGGACGGAATTTAGCTATAGTCCAAATGATGGCGAGGCATTCCTTTTCAGTCGTAGAATAGTTGCTTTCCGCTTTTGACAGCGACCGGCTAGCATACGATATCACCCTTTCAAGTCCTTCTTTCCTCTGGACTAGGACGGCACCGAGGCCTAGGCTACTGGCGTCAGTGTGGATTTCGGTATCGGCGTCCTCGTCGAAGTGTGCAAGTACCGGCGGCGACAGCATGCGTCGTTTGAGTTCTTGAAATGCCTTGGCCTGCGGCGTTTCCCACTTGAACGCGACATCACATTTGGTTAGATGTGTTAGCGGCTCCGCGATGCGTGAAAAGTCCTTGACAAAGCGCCTATAGTAGGCACACATGCCAAGGAATCTGCGCACTGCCTTCTTGTCGGTTGGCTGCGGGAACTTTGCGATGGCAGCTGTCTTCTGTGGGTCGGGGCGTACTCCTGATTTGCTGATCACGTGGCCTAGGAACAAAAGCTCATCGTAAGCGAAACGGCACTTTTCCGGCTTCAGAGTGAGCCCTGATGACTTGATGGCTTCTAACACTGTCGCAAGCCGCCTAAGGTGATCGTCGAAATTTCCGGCGAAGACAACGACGTCATCCAGGTAACCAAGGCACGTCTGGCTAACACCGTGTCGATGACGCGCTGAAACGTTGCAGGCGCCGAGCACAGTCCGAATGGCATGACCTTGAACTCGTAGAGGCCGTCTGGCGTGACGAAGGCAATCTTTTCGCGATCTCTCTCGTCGACTTCTATTTGCCAGTAGCCAGACTTGAGGTCCATCGACGAGAAGTATTTCGCGTTGCAGAGCCGATCCAATGCGTCGTCTATCCGTGGAAGGGGGTACACATCCTTCTTCGTGATCTTGTTCAGTCGACGATAATCGACGCAGAAGCGTAGGCTTCCGTCCTTTTTCTTTACCAGGACTACAGGAGAGGCCCACGGGCTTTTCGACGGCTGGATGATGTCGTCGCGCAGCATTTCGTCGACTTGTTGCCTAATAGCTTCACGTTCTCGCGTCGAAACTCGGTAAGGGCTCTGGCGGAGTGGTCGAGCGCTCTCTTCGGTTATTATGCGATGCTTTGCAACTGGTGTTTGTCGAATCCTCGATGACGTCGAAAAGCAGTCTCTGTATCGTCGGAGAAGACTTCTGATCTGTTGCTGCTTACTCATAGGAAGACTTGGATTCACGTCGAAGTCTGGTTCAGGGACAATGCTCATCGGGGTAGATGCGGCTGAATCCGAGAGGACAAAGGCATTGCTGGTTTCCACAATTTCCTCGATGTATGCGATTGTCGTGCCCTTGTTGATGTGCTTGAACTCTTGGCTGAAGTTGGTTAGCATAACTTCCACTTGTCCTCCGTGGAGTCGAGCGATCCCTCTTGCGACGCAAATTTCACGGTCGAGCAGTAGATGTTGGTCGCCCTCGATGACGCCTTCTACGTCAGCGGGTGTTCCAGTGCCTACGGAAATAATAATGCTGGAGCGCGACGGGATGCTCACTTGATCTCCGAGCACACTCAAGGCGTGGTGACTACGACAGCTCTCCGGCGGTATCGCTTGTTCTTGTGACAGCGTTATCGATTTCGACTTCAGGTCGATGACTGCGCCATGTTGATTCAGGAAGTCCATGCCGAGAATGACTTCTCGTGAACACTGTTGGAGGACAACGAAAGTGGCAGGGTAAGTCCGGTCATGAACGGTAATTCTTGCCGTGCAGATACCAGTCGGCGTAATCAGGTGCCCTCCAGCGGTCCTAATTTGAGGGCCTTCCCATGCAGTCTTAACTTTCCTCAACTGGGCGGCGATGGGTCCACTCATGACGGAGTAATCGGCTCCTGTGTCTACTAAGGCGGTGACTGCGTGGCCGTCGAGAAGCACGTCGAGGTCGGTGGTTCTCTGTCTTGCGTTACAGTTAGGTCTTGGCGTCGGATCACGGCTGCGTCGTGTTGAACTGAAGTTGGAAAGTCGTGTCGTCAAGTCGTCTTTCGTCGGTGTAGTCTTGGCTTGCTGACTTCGTCGGGACGGCGGCGTGTCGTCATTAGGTCGTCGAGATGGTTTCTTTGTCGTCTTCGTCGGCGGCGGAGGATCTTCGTCAGTTCGACGAACAGCAACCGCACTCCATCGGTTGCTGCTTTTAGTTTTCCGGATATGGGCTCGCTGACCGGCCCCGGGCTGGGCCAGTGTATGGTCGGCGCTGCGGCGACAGGTAGCGGCCTGGTGATGGCGAACGCGACGGTCGTCGAGAACTCCACTGAGTAGCGGCGAGGTAGTCGGCGATATCGCGAGGTCTTTCGCCAATCTGTGGTCGCGGCGCGTTAACGGCGAACCCTCGGAGTCCCATCTCCCGGTATGGGCATCGGCGGTAGATGTGCCCCGCTTCTCCGCAGTGGTAGCAGAGCGCGCGGTGGTCAGGATCGCGCCAAATGTCCGTCTTCCTCGCGTAGGTGCGCTGGGCGACGGGTGGTCGTGCTGGCGCTGGCGGCGGCGGACGACGGAACTGCGGCGTGACAGGGCCCTGGCGCGGTCGCGGAGGGGGACCTTGACGGCGTGCGACGGCGGCGTAGGTCATCGCTTGCGGCTCAGGCTGGGGCGATACAGGGGCTACTCCAAGTTGTTGTTGGAGCTCCTCTCGCACGGCGTCGGCAATCGAAGCCACTTGAGGCTGTGATGGTGGGAACAGCTTTTGTAGCTCCTCCCGCACGACCGCTCGGATAGCCTCGCGCAGGTCGTCGGTGGCCAGTGATTGAACTCCAGCGTAGTTCGTCGAGCTTGTGCGGCGGTCGAATTGCCGGTTTCGGATCTCGAGTGTCTTTTTGATGGTGGTGGCCTCGCGAAGAAACTCGTCGACGGTCTTCGGTGGGCTTCGTACCATTCCGGCAAAAAGTTCCTCCTTCACACCACGCATCAGCAGGCGGACTTTCTTCTACTCGGACATTTCAGGGTCGGCGTGGCGGAAGAGACGGCTCATTTCTTCCGTGTAGATCGCGGTCGTCTCATTAGGTTGCTCCACCCGGGTTTCTAATAGCGCTTGGGCTCGTTCTTGGCGTACGACGCTTGCGAACGTCTGCAGGAAGCCGCTTCGGAAAAGTTCCCAGGTCGTTAAGGTGGCTTCTCGGTTCTCGAACCACGTCCTGGCCGCGTCTTGCAAAGCGAAGAAGACATATCGCAGTTTGTCGTCGCTGTTCCAGTTGTTAAAGGTAGCGACTCTCTCGTACGTCTCAAGCCAGCTTTCCGGGTCCTCGAAAGTTGAACCGCGGAACGTCGGAGGCTCCCTGGGCTGCTGCAGCACGACGGGTGACGCTGGGGCTGCCATTGGGGTGGACGTGGTGGCCATCTTCCTAGTCGTCTCAGGCAAAAGTCCGTGCTCCGGGGGCAGTCCTTGCAGCCTGCGGCTACCTCGCTGGTTCTTGGCGATGTTGGTGTCTTCCGAGTGAGGGCTTGGGTCACGGCTTTGTGGGGGCGTCCGGGACATGAACGCAAAGCACCTCCACCAGATGTCACGTGGTCGTGACGTCAAAGAACACAGTAGCAAAACTGTGAAAGGCAAAAACTAGCTTTTATTGGGCGAACCTGTGCCCACAAAACAGGCTACACTTAAAGCACAACGAGAGCGGCGAACACAGTCGGCGATCGTCGTAAATCTGATAAGCGGGTCAAACGCGTCGGCTTTTATAGAGCAGTCGTCGAATGTTCCAGACTAATCGTTTGGACCCGCGTGCCTTCCACAAAGTTCTACACCATTCGCGTTACGCGATGAAATCAGATAACACAAGGTTCGGCGACAACAGACAGCCGGGTAGAAGCATCGATAACTTTCCAGAAACGTCGGATACATGCAGGCGCGTCCCTCGCTGTGCGATTACAGTTGTTAAGCGGCGAAACGTGGTCGCCCGATAAAGATAAGTACACGTGTCAATATGCGACTGATTGACTAGCAAGCTCGCATCTCTGTTGCCACTCTCCATCAAGTGGGATTTTTAGCTATTTTTTGTGCTGCTCTTTGGTGTACTAGCTGCCGCATGGACGCTGTGAAGGCTTACTTTCGATTTGCTCTGGCTTTTAGTAGTGAAGGATGGGCTACCTTTTGAGGGGAGGTATTTCTTTTTGCTTGCGAGAATGTTTACCAGCCTAACCAAGTGATACGTGCGAACTGGAAACAGCAACGCGAACAGAGGCGGACGACGGACGACGAAATAGATAGGAGCACACATGAGCGCAAGCTTATTTTTGAAGACAGAGGTATTAAAGACGCTGGTCAACTTGAAAAAGGTAAAGAGCCGTGCATGCGTGGCAGAAACAGTCACGACCGACAAGAAAAAAAATATGAAAAAGCCATGCCATGTAGAATAAACGTGCGTAAAAAATGAGAACTATCGGACAAATCTTTCGAAAAAGCGAAATATTTGTCCGATGAGTGATACTACCCAACGAGAAATATACTTGAGAACTGCAACTCTTTCTCACTAAGGGCCACAGATAACGTGGTTATGCACTTGTTTTGATCAATAAATATTGCTTCTCGAACTCCTCTGGTGTTGAGGTACAGAGCAGAAAGAACGGTTGTTTCCTCACAAAGACCAGAACACAAGAGGACTTATGGAATAATTATTTATTGATCACGAAGAGAAATGCATAAGCAAGATTTCTGTGACCCATAGTGGGAAAGAGTTGCTGCAGTATTTCTCGTTAATATCAGTTAGAGGACAAACCTTTCAGTTTTCATGTGTTTTTGTTTTTGACGCACATGTTTGTTCTACAGGACATGTCTTTCGGTCCTTTTTTGTTGTGCCGGGCTGTTTCTGCTGCACATCCATAGCTTTTTCTTTGTGAAGTTGGCCAATGCGTTTAAAATCTTTGTCTTCACGAATAAACTTCTAGTTGAGTCACCGTTCATGTGTGTTCCTACCTTAATTCATCCTTCTCGTCTCTGCTTGGGTGGTTGTCAAATATAAATGTACACCGAATTGGCGAAGTGTCCATAGAATGGATACATCAAACATTTGCGCTGTTTATTTCAGGAAGAACGCTATAGAGCCTTATCTTCTCTGTTTTTAGCACTGATATACATTTCTCTAGTCAACTTCAAGGAGTCCCCTGAGGAAGCCAATAAGAGTGATGGTAACTTCATTTGTGTGAGATTTATGCATTTCATGCATTCAAGGCATGACATGTCACATGCGTGTAGGTATGCAAGTAATCGTACTTCTTAAACATAATAAGCTCTAGTTTTCGGTTCTCATGACGCTGCTTTGTACTGTGCTGCATTCTCCAGGCGCAGGAACCTTCTTTTATGCCGTCAGTGCATGGGTTCTTTTTGTATATGTTGGAGGAAAAATTGTCTTCAGCTTAAATATGCATGTATATCAGTTGTAATTTTTTTTCAACACGGGTGCTGTATCTCCCTCCGTCTTTGTTACTGATTTTCCCAATTTTTATGCCACTTTTATGTGTATTATGCAATAAAATTTTGGTAGCATTTTAATAACATTTCACCTGCGCAATTGAGGTCATTGGTTTTTCGTATATGGATTTATTTGTATTTTTCACTGTCTCACCAATCTGGCTGTCCAGTAATTGAAACCTTTTCCCATCCTTTATGACGATTTCTGGGGTACTTGATATTGCAAGTGCAGGTGACCATCTATTTGACTCTTTGGAATTGTGTTAGCTATGTGTTACTACCAATTTTCTGTGCTGAATAATTATGTTTTCTCTTATCGTTTAAGGTATTAGCCTTGCCTTATCTCTTTATTGACTGAGGTACCACTTAGTTGCTGGGTATAGTGAAAAAAGCCCCAAAAAGTGCTCTAATTAGCTTTGTGTACGTCCAGAAAAATTAACTAAAGATGAGCTCACTAAATTGAGGAAATATCACCACCAAAGTCTTCTGTACCTCAATTTAACATATACATATGGTGTACTGTTGCAAACCTGGCTCGTCAGAAACATGATTCAGGTGTTCACCATGCCCAACAACTTTCTAAATGATGTCTCATCAATTAATAGCTAAGCTAAGTGATCCTATTTTATAAAATAATTGGACAACCTGAAAATAGATATATCTCAAAGACAAAAAGCTCCGACAAGTCTACTTTGGTACTTCATTAAATTTTAATCGCGTGGAAAGACGTGTGCTAAAGGTTGTATATATTTATGTGAAGTCATTTGTTTCAAGCCTGTTACTTTGCCTTCCCACAGTCAGCCGTAACTGTTCCTGTGATGGGTTAGTGTGCGAAACATTTTAATGTAACGTATTCAGATGTCTTGTGTGTATTCACACAAAAGCAGCTTCAAGTGTTCATGTGTTCAAAGTTGGTTGTTAAAAGGGTATGCTTAAGCTCTGCCTTTTGAGTCGCTTTGACTTCTAGTCAAAACTTAAGTCGCAAGGGAAGACCAGAATGATCGTTTTGATTTAATTCATATGTATAGGTTTTTTCAGACGTATTTACACTGTTAAGAGTGCTGTACGTACTAGCCGATGTCTCCAGGTTCAATTTAGTGGTGCCTTATGTACTGTAATAATGTTTCATGGGCACGCATGTTTAGTGTAAATAAAGTTACTTCAAATTGCTCAGTCTCTCCTTTGCTTTTGTTTGTGTTTGTGAAAGTTATGAGCAGGTACCGGGGCATGCAAGTGTGAATAGCAAAGCAATTTCAATATATGAATAAAAATCCACTAGCCCAATGAAATGTCAATCATATCTCAATGGCCATTTCTGAAATCTCAATGCCATCTCAACTGCGCCACAATGTACTTTTCAGTGCTGTGACAACAATAACTCAATAACAGGTCAACAAAACTACCACAACGTCAGTTCAATACAGCATCAATGGTAACCCAACAACCGTTCCACAAAATGAACCCAATGAGCCGTTTACGCGATATAGATTTTCAATGGCAACTTAACAATTATTGAACATTGAGACACCCAATGGTGTTTCCATTAAATTTCAGTGGCCAATATTCAAGACCACTCAACAGTCAGCCCAACAATTCAACAAAATTTCCACAATTCCTCACTGAAACACTCAACATTCACCAATAATAATTCAATGCCTTCTCTATAATTTTTTGTACGGGTTCAGAGCTTACTGGTTTTCGAATGAGAGGAGTATGTGCGCGCTCGTGGCCTATTGGTTAGAGTACCGGGCTTGTCGGCCGACGTTCGATTCCTCCCAATCGGTCACACATTATTTTCTTTCAATGAAAGCGAGGCGAAAGAACATACCTGCCGCAAAGTGACAGGAATGAGGTTGGAACACATCGTAATAAATTTTTGGAATGTCTTCATATGCGAGTCGTAATTATTGTATACTGGACTCAACTGCTACACAACAATAAAAACAACTAGAAAAATCAACACAAATTACCCAATAGTTTATTGAGAACACTCAACGGTAATATTGTTGTGCAAGGGTTGAGTGAACTCAATTGCTTTTGAAAATTTGTTGAAATCCGTTGTTTCAACAATTGCCCAACAACATATCAATGGTTAATCAACAGTCATTTTTGTACGGGTATTTCCGTATAACCGCAGGAGGGGCGATACTTAAAGGAGGAAGAGTGTAAGGGAGAATAGGAAAGGTTGGGAGAAGTTGAAGAAATGACAAAAAACAAGGATGGCTACCATGCCACGCAAACGTATCTCAGTTTTATTGAATAAAGGTACTGTGTGTGATGTTACCACGCCCGGTCTTTGGCGTGAGTACGATTATGGCGGAGTTGTACGGTGCCCGCGTGATAATGCATAGTCAAAGACGACAGCGGCATTTTGGTAACAATCACAAACACACAGTTCACTTACACTTAGAATTTGCAATGCTGTACACAGCAACAGCAACAAGACACGATGACACGACACCAAAGTTAGGTCGAATTTATCGGCCAAAAATCACTTTTCCAAGAGCATTGCAACCCTTTTTTTTTGAGTCGTCAGTGAAACGGTTCTTAATAAAGTCTAAAACAGTCGTCGCGATGTGTGCAGTCCTTGAAAAGTTGCTGACGCTGTTGCAGTAGAATGAATCAAAGTCGTAATTCACGTCGTAAGGAGCTAGGCTTACGGTGAGATCCAGTGCTTGGTATTTCAATTGACAGATCTGAAGAGAAACAATGCCGTAGTGAGTGCGAAATGTTATTATATAAAATAAAAGCGAAAATATAAATAGGCTGTTTTTCTATCAGAACATTACCATACTAATTTGGTAAAATTAAGAAGTCTAGGACGCGCGCATCTTTGGCAAAAACTCAATAAAAAGGAAATCGCCATGTTTTATCACAACAGTGCGCGCACATGCACCGAACTGAAAGAATTGAGAGATGCGTAAACGGCTTTTAGATCATGTTTTGAAGCGTTGAAGAAGTACTTCTTGCTTTGTGTAATATATATAATATTACAATAGGTCAATGTAATATATAGGTCAAAGATGCGTAACTGCGCCTCCAATGTTCGAAGCATGCTCGGGAAAGTTGCCAAGGAAGTTGAGCTTCTTAAATGTCAAAACAGATTCCTTTCGAATACAGTGTCAAATTGAAATTTGTCAGAGAGTACATGTATGACCTCTATGTACTACACCTATACTTCACGTGCATTTGCACGTGGCCAGAGAGCCTTTGGCTCATACTATATTCACTATTGGCAGCACGACTCACCTTTATACGAAGCGTGTCCTTACTGTCGAAGTAGACGACTGTGGTCCTTTCCGGTGTTGTTACGAAAGCAATGATCGCTTTGTCAGCATTCGCGAAGGACGGCCCAAGGACGGAGCCTTTCTTGGGAAAATCGCAGAACTAGGAGAAAAAAAAATGCGGCAGTGCTGAAGGCACGCATACCTTTAGACTCTTTGATGAAAGCTGCATGGTCCGATGTTCAGGGCATTTTACGGCTAATCAAGCTGACCACATTCTTAAAGCAGCTATTTGAAATTTCTCAGAAATAAAATACAAAATAATAATAATTTAGCTACTCTTATAAGCATGTGCCCGAAGGTCTTTTTCACTGCTCTTCGCGCGTTCTGCGCAACAACAGCTGCAACGATGACAGAAGATCCCATTAAGCTGCTGCGCCTCTGGTATAGACGCTGCGTGTAGGCGGCTGCCGCGAATCGTGCATGAAAAATTCTTTACTCTAGCATGTGTGATGACTGTTCGAGCTACAGTCGACACCGAATCGTATCACAAACTAGCGCCCAGCTCCAGCTTGTTCGTATAAACCGCTATGTGAGGAAGATTCGTATGTCGAAGGAACAATTCAAAGCGAAGCACTTATTTGCTCATTTTCGAACCGAGGTAGCTCCTGGGTATAGCTTACTATCGAACAATTTCTGAAACAGCCGTCAGCGCATCACAACCACCTGCTACACTTGCAGCGACAATTATCCGCAGGTTGAGCACGCAACATCACTGAAGCTGTTGCGGCGCAAACTAGGCAACGAAACCGCGATGGCCATTTGCCCAGATACACCGCCCTCCACCCACCCCAGAAAGAGATATACGAAGCAGGAACACGACAGATTAATTTTCACGCCCTGGAGAGCATTGCGGTTTGACAAACCGCAGCTAAAAATAGTTGTCACTCTCTCTGGTATCAAGCTGTATTGTACAGTGAAGACTTCGCCCTATCGTTTCCACAATTTTTCCACCATTAAGCGGAACATTTTTGTTCATCCTGAAAGCCCGCTCCCAACCGCCCACGCCCTGTTAACGCTCCTAATAGCTTTGAATACTCGCGCTTCTGCATTGGGCCGTTTCCTTAGATGTTAGATTGATTATTATCCAGGCATTGTTTTACAAGACTCGAAAAGCAAGACACGGTCAATGTATTCTGTCAAGGTGTTTGTTTAGATTTTTGTTTTGCAAGGTAAACATATATGAACATTCTTGCGCCCAAACTTTGTACCTTGCTTGCTGTCGCTTCTTCTTTTGCCTTCTAATGATTAAACCGGGTCATCTATTTTAACTTCCAATTACATTGGGTGTGGTCGTCGACTTTTTTTCTGGTTTTTCAGGTGCAGCCCTTTGTAAATTTTAGACGCTCGTTTCTTTTCAACCACGGAACTCACACTTTTTTGAAAACCAGTTTCGCTCAGCGCTTCGCCTCCAAAAACGCCAAGCCTATGGCTACCTGCACTTCTTCTGTGATTTTAGCATGGCCCGTTGTGCCGTTGATAGCACCGACCCTCGGTAAAACGTAAGGTCTTGGGATCTGCTGTGATATTGAGCAGACTTTATTTGCGAGTGTAATAGAGAAGATTGTCATCCAGGCAATTGTAGCACGAAGCTAGAAAGGAAACTATGAAGCTTTTGAGAAACCCAATGCTCTATTCCCTAGCTTCGTGCAACAGTGGGATGGACGACAATTGCCTTTTTCTTGATTCTCGCTCCACCATACTGGCCTCTGCAGAACTCGTTTGCGTTTGCAAACGGCGATGAGCCAGCACGTCCCCATGGTCGGCGTCTCTGCTGAAGTTAACGCGATCTGGCTCGTGGTCTCGGCCATACTTGAAGTATTCCTAAACTGCGGATATGCCTGTGGTGCTAATATACATCCTAGATCGTGACGCCAAGTGAGTCTGACAGGAAGAAATATTTTTCCTCAAGTGACTAAACAATATTGGGTCTGCTCAGCTCTTCACAGGCATCTACGATGAACTGTAAACGTCGTGTAGTTTATCGCCTATAACAGCGTCGCAGTACTGATCAAGTTTCTACACCGATAAAGTAATGAATAGATTCTCTAAGCTATCCGGGGGTGCTGTACTGCCGACAAAATGCACCAGTTATATTACGCTTCAAGTTATGGACGCTGTGTATATAATAAAATGCATAAAACAAATGTCACCTGCCAGATACACACCCGCCTTTCTTTTACATTTCCGACACAGATACATACCTGCATTTGTGTGGCCACAAAATCTTGCGGCCAGACCAGTACCTATCCCTAAGATCGATAACAAACAATGATAAATAGACATTTTTGTTCTTTGTTTTTTCGTTTGTTTTTTATTTATTTCTATTTTAATGCCATCACCCTGATGCTTGATGACATAGCCACATGTCGGGTTTACATAACCTGTGACCTTCCGAATAAACTTTCAATTGCAAGTAACGCCGTGCCCTGTCTTTTCTTGTGCCTTAGCTTGCGTCGCAGTAGTTCGCGCTCTGAATTTAGCCATTCCTCCATACCAACTCAATCATTTTTTTTCCCTTTTGACTTATCCCAACCCCGTAGACTATGTCTACTAAAATGCGTACTAATACCCTAATACCTGTACCAGTGCAAGCAAAAACCGGATCAGTTCAATATTACGTGGCCGTCCACATTACGAGACCACACGAATCACGATATAAGTAATAGCAGTGGAAGGCCGTGTTGCAGTGCCCCCACCCTGACCAGCAAGTAAAGCTAATCAAGAGAGCTGAAGAAGTTGTCAGGGTCCAGGGTCTCAGGGCCGCGCCAACTCAAGGTCAACATTAGTTTCGAATGAAGTATTTACTCACTCACACACTGTGACAGCGAAGTTCCGTGACTCCGAAATACCATCGCTGGACAGAAATGTCTAGGCTGGCGCAACCCTTTTAAGAACGGTTTCGAGTGTTATACTATTTCGAATCATGTTGCCACGAGACCGTCCTTGGGAATTATGGGACAGCAACGCAGGAAAGCTTAATGGTTCTTGTACCTGACTAGGGATGAATGAGGGCAGACTCTGTCCATACCATGCGGTTTGCATAACGCCTGTCACGTAATTTTACGTCCGTATGGCGATAATTATACGCAGCTACTATTTTCTACTGAAGTACATATGAGTGATGCCTCTATGGGACATATTGCATCATGACAGTGTATGTAAATCTTCTAAATCTTACTTTTAGGAGCTTCATGATATTTTACCACGTATTGAAAAGGTCTGCAAGAGTTTTCGCGCTACGCTAAAATATGCAACAAACCTATTGCAATACAGAAGCACTTGAGCTTAATATAGCAATCGCGGTAGAGTAAAATGCAATTATTTCTTTACCGATAAGTGCGAGAAAATATTTGATTGGATGTTTGTGCTAATAAGATAGCGGGGTATTGCGGAAAAGAAAGCACTGTGCATGAAAATTTGTCATCACAATAAGAACTGGCAGTTTCGCATGAAGAGCTATGAATTGACTGCGGTAACAAATTATGGTATTTCCATTAATGTCATCGAAAATGAGTTGGAACTATATCCTGTTGTGACAGGACCGCTCAATTACTAACTCACCATTGCAATTTATTGAACTCCTTGCTTTATCCTCTCCGAAAAGATACCAGACTGACCTTCTCCGCCCGAATGAACTGAACCAATGTTTATTGCGATGTCAACTGCGTGAGCATACGACACGCAATCCGCGCCATATTGGCGCCGCCACCATCGTGCTTTCTCGTTATTGACAGCGCGTGCGCAACCAGCTCGTGAATGGTTAGAAAGCGCAGAGGGATGCAAAGCGCACTTGGCTGCAAAGAAAAAAAATATAAGATTGCAGGACCTACCGCATAGCAAGGTTTTCTCGCCTCCGTAGCAACAGCTCATTGTTCTTGTTTCCGCAACAAGCAAGAACTTTGCGCACACAGCCAAGGTCTGTGCTCACGAGCGGCGTGAGTACCACTCCCTACTACGATTACAGTGGTGGTATAACGCGAAGTATTCAGAGCTCTTTCCATTTCAAGTCTTTATTTGGTCCTCCACGATTAGTGAAAGCATTGTTGGCCCACCTCCATGTAGCCTATCAGTCATGCGAGGCCTGAGAACCACGATGATTCCCCATTCGAAATGACGTCTAGATTGTAATTATGCATCAGTGGACAAAACAAAAGTAAAGTAGGTATTTCCGATTCGGCGCCTTCTTTGCCGTCAGCCCTCTGCATTGACGATAGGCTTGCGGATGGCGCTTACTTCACCAGTCTGTCACGCGACCTCACAAAACCGCGAGAACTCACCGCCTGAAAGTGACGTGTACGCGTTAAAGATGCAATAATACGCCGGAGAAAACAGATCTTTTTAATAGCGTAAGAATGCGTGGTTTCTAAAAGAATAGAAGGCGGTTGGGCCCTGATTCCTTTGGCACGGACTGCTAGGAGCTACCGGAGAGCATATTTGCGTGTAGTAAACTTTGTCGCGTTGCATATAACGTAGCAGAGCTCTTCGCGAAAGTATACAACAACGCACTGACCAACTGTCGTCCGATGAACATTCGTTTTAGTCACATTTTTAAACTTCCATCACGGAGGCGCGATTGTTGACCAGGAACCACAAACTAAGTACGGGAGAGCGGACCATCGCAGACGAGGGCGCCGCCTTCCTCATCCGGGAATCTACTTTCACTTAGCTGCTTCGGCCCTACCGAAAACGAGTGCACTTGAGCGTGCTCCTCGCCTCTACGACGGCCACTTAGGTAATTAAAATCGCTGAAATTAGGCAATCCTAAGCTCTGTGAAAGGCTAGTGGATGTGAGCTCCCATGAACGTCGATATCATTTGACTGAACTCGTAAAAGAATGCTGCTGATTATTGCCCGTTGCTTCCTTCGGTGGCTGCGTTCTTCACTGCGCCAATGCTGTGACACGCCTGGTGACAGCAGGGTGCCAGTACTACTGTGCACTACTGGTTGTCTCGCGTGCAGCGTCGTGCCATGTTGACTACGCGTACAACTACGACACCGTATAAAAAGCTGATGTGTAATTCTGACCACTGCAATTGCTATCAGTGCAGCTTTGATGCATTTATACCATTCTGGTGAATTCATGCGTATGTAGCGTCGTTTTGCATTCGCGCTAGCTGATTATATATATATATATATATATATATATATATATATATATATATATATAAAAGAATGTTCTACTCCAGCAAGATCCTTCAAAGGCCGAGTAATGGAGTGCTTCGTTAGCATATTGGACAGACGAAAGCTAGGCGCAGTGGGCCGATAAAAACAGCTGTGAATATATATATATATATATATATATATATATATATATATATATATATATATATATATATATATATACATACTTTTTGTGAAGATTCACGAGACGAATACAAAAAACAACTAAATAACCGCTTTGCTGAGGAAGCGTAGCGACGATCGGTGTGGCCGTGCAACGTACCTCAAGGGGGTCCACGTCTTGCGAAAAATTTCCTGGAATGCATTTCTTGTACATCGTTTCGTCGATGGACTCTTGTACTTCAGGCTCATACATCCGGGCTTTTAGTGTAAAAGAAATTGCAAGGGGACTTTGGATGTCTTGATCCTGACGAAGACAATTTGCAAGGACCGCCGCATCTCCCTGACGAAAAGATCAAGGGATGGTACTCACACACACGCACACACACACATATATATATATATATATATATATATATATATATATATATATATATATATATATATATATATATATATATATATATATATATCTATATATATATTCTCAGGCAGACTAATGGAGCATTTCTTTAACCTATTGGACAGACGAAAGCTAGGCGCAGCGGGCCGATAAAAACAGCTGAGCCAGCGAAAAGCAGTTCCTAGGTTTCTTCTGAACCTCTCTATGTGTAAAGTTTGATCGATGTACGGTTCTTTGCTGCCAAAGATAGAGCGATCAAAATGGCGGAATTTAGCGCTAGATTTTTTTTTTTTTTGTACCAGGCTCATCGCAGAGCAAAACTGAACATTTCGTTGTTTAATGTTTTCGACACCATGGTTTTAAGTATCAATTACTGGTCGCGATGATTGAGTGACTGTTTGAATATAAATATATTTGTGGCGAGCGCATTAGCTTTCTTGTAAGCTATGTGTTTTTTGTAATGTTCAATGTATTTTACTTTCGATATGAACGACAACAAAACCTTGACAAAATGAGTTTGCAGCGTGTTGTACTTACAGTGTAAAAAAAGCGAAGGCTGAGTCTTTCGCTGTACTAAACTCCAACTTAAATGTCTTTGCCCCGTTGGAGAAGCTGTAGATCTCAGAGCCAGTAGTAAATGCGAAAGACCCTCGATATGTGCTCAGTTATGTGCTCTGCTTCGTATGCTCGCCCGTAATGTCATTCGCGGTATCGAATGCGCATGTACAAAGGTCATGTAACGTATCGCGAAGTCTAAATTTTTCAACCGCCAATATTCAGACAGGTGTGTCTGGAATTGTATTCCGGCCCGCAAGGATATTATATGCGTATGCCTGATATCTTCAGTAGTGCTGCAAACGACTTTTGAAATTGAGTACAATAGCATTGTTTCGCTACATTTTCTTTCTATAGAACAGATAACGGTTTAGTGATACAACAAAGCATAATTCCCTGACTCGTCTTGAAGCCAGGCAGGCCTATAAGAATTTGCCAATTGCTCAATTTGCTGGCTCGCCAAATGCTATTTGCTGCAAAATGAAGAACTGCGGCATAAATAGCTGTTAGTGCCCTTTCAAAAGCTGAAAACTACTTTTGCGATCTATCACCCGTCAACGCAAAATATTCTTTCAATTTTTTTATTATATTGCATACGGGCACAAATAAAGTATTTTTACACTGCTTGGTAAATATTTTGTTACCTCTTACAGATACAACCATTCATTTTTTATAGGTGATATGGACTGCCTTAAATACCAATATTCAATACATTGGACATTGCAATGCTCACTAGCAACAATTCGAAACACAATAAAGAGTGCTTTTCTGATGCATAATTGGCAGCCAAAAAAAAAAACATATTCTGTAAGCAAAAAAGAAGAAATGAAATATGAGCGAGACACAGTACTCACTGCGGGCCTCAGAAGCATATATGTGATGTCAGGACGGAGGTACCTATGCGTGCGGGAAGCTTATTAACTAAATAGTCTGCCGCACTTCTTAAAAAAACTGTTTATTGCGAGTTTTCGGCCACAGACCGACCTCTCTAAAGACCAAAAACCAAGTCTGTCTTTATGCCACTTTTACAGCTTAAGAGGTAAAAAGAAAAAGAAAAAAAGGAAAGAAAGAAACAAACAAAGAAGAAAAGTGTGAAAGCGAATTACAAAAGTATTTATGCCAATGGACACTGAACAGATTGCGTAACAATGGCTCACTTCAACGAGTGCCCGATTTACGAAGGCCACCAAACAGGCCAATCACCCTGTCACACGGACAAACTAGAGTGCACTTTGAGCAAGTGCAATTCAGCGCGCTGAGCGTCATTTTGGCGGTGCACTGCTACACGAGAAGGAAAAGTTTTTTTCTTGAATTGGTGGCAATACATATGTTAACTTATAAATGGGTGCACAAAAAGTGCTTGTTATTGTTAGAAACAGCATTTAGAATCAACTTCATAACAAGCGAAGTAATTTATTGCAACCTCGATAACAACACTATTCATCACGAACCAAGACAACACAGCAAGACTTAACCTGTACCGGTCCAAGCAAAGTGTCCCACGAAACAACTGCGCGGCCATTACAAGGTGCGGCTGTAAGCAGCCCACTTCAATATGGTTTTAAATTTCTGTGTGAACACCACGCAGCTAATTTGAGGGCGCTGATTGGTGATGCGGTTGGAGCGAAGTCGCGTGTTACTTTTTATCGTCGGCTTTCTTTACCAGTCAGAAAATTTGGTACGCCACCAGTACTTCGCCAAAAATACCGCAGTTAGATGTCCCTTCGCTCTGCCTGCAAATATTTCAGTGAAACTTTCATAATTAGGAGAGTACTCGCGGCTACTCCACTGTACTGGATACCATGTGCACTAGGTTTTCTTCGAGTACGTCGCTGAAAATGCCGCAGTTAGATGTCCCTTGTCTGTGCCTGCAAATGCCGCTTTGGCACTTTTATAATTAAAGGAGTACTCGCCGCTTCTCCAATGTACTGGATACCATGTGCCCTAAGTTTTCTTCGAGCACGTCGCTGCAAATAGCGCAGTTAGATGTCCCTTGGGTGTGCCTGCAGAATGTCTCTGTGATACTTTTATAATTAGGAGAGTACTCCCGGCTACTCCACTGTACTGGATACCATGTGCACTAGGTTTTCTCCGCGTACGTCGCTGAAGATACCCAGTTAGATGTCCCTTGGCTGTGCCTGCAAATGCCTCATGGACACTTTCTTGATTGGCAGAGTACTGGCGGCTACTCCACTGTTCTGGAAACCATGCGCAGTAGGCTTTCTTCGTGTAACGCAATTCCAATTTCTTTAAATACATGGTGCATGATAGTTGGGGCACCCTGTGCAATTCACTCAATAAAGGAAATGAGGCCAAGCCGAATTCCCTCCAAATCCGAATCAACAGCAGTCATGCATAGCAGCACTTGTACTCGCACTCACGTTAAAAAAAAAGATATAGAGAGAAACACTGCAGTTTCTGCGGAAAGGAGAAGCAGTAGTAGCGATACCGATTTCTACGACAATTTCACGAAGAAAGTTTACTCCATCGAAAGACGTCAAATGTTTGCTGGTGCTTGAAGGCTTATGCTGTGAAACTGATCTGCCTCCTATTATCAGGTCTTGTAAATACTGATGCAAGGCCTTAATAATATATATATATATATATATATATATATATATATATATATGTATATATATATATATAAATATATATATATATATATATATATATATATATATAATGTCGTCCCTGCAAACTTCTTAATCTGATCCGCCCAGCTAACTTTCTGCCGCGCCCTGCTACGCTTCCCTTCCCTTGGATTCCAGTCCGTAACCCTTAATGACCATCGGTTATCTTCCCTCCTCATTACATGTCCTGCCCATGCCCATTACTTTTTCTTGATTTCTACTAAGATGTCATTAACCTTCGTTCGTTCCCTCACCCAATCTACTCTTTTCTTATCCATTAACCCATGAGGGACCGGTTTCATTTTTTTCTTGCTATATTGAAATAAATCTAATATATTAGCTTACCTTTGTACTAATAATTCACATGCACGAATTTATTACTCTTGGCTAATTAGTTTTTGAAATATAGCCCGTGACCATATGGTCACACTGGGCCCTTACGCTACAGCAAAATACGCAAAGTTAAAACATTTAGTTCAAGCCATGAAACATCACAAAAAAAACATACATAGCGAATAGCCGAGCACTTATCTAGTGTGATATGGTTTAAATCATGGAATACACATGCCGACATCATACTTTGTGTAGTGTGTGTGCACCGCGCTGTTGCAATTATCTCATGCACACCTCCACATCTTGCCATTAGGTATTGTTGCAACAAAGTGCGCCGCTTGGTCATACCGTGTACCATTCAAGACATCACCAGTCTTTGGGATTCTTCGTTGACCAGGTCCTCTAGGCTTATTGTCCGATCGCATCAGGTTGCTTTGTGCAATTTGCCTGCGGAATTCCACCTGCGTGACGTTGAGCCCTGTGCTACGAATCAGCGCCCAAGCGTTGCTGATAGCGAATAGTCGAGCACTTATTTAGTGTGATATGGTTTAAATCATGGAATACACATGCCGACATCATACTTTGTGTAGTGTGTGTGCACCGCGCTGTTGCAATTATCTCATGCACACCTCCACATCTTGCCATTAGGTATTGTTGCAACAAAGTGCGCCGCTTGGTCATACCGTGTACCATTCAAGACATCACCAGTCTTTGGGATTCTTCGTTGACCAGGTCCTCTAGGCTTATTGTCCGATCGCATCAGGTTGCTTTGTGCAATTTGCCTTCGGAATTCCACCTGCGTGACGTTGAGCCCTGTGCTACGAATCAGCGCCCAAGCGTTGCTGATAGATTACAAAGTCATATGAAAATCGGCCACTAACACTTTTTGCCATGGATTGCAATCCTATAGACGCGTACATTTGCATCCATCTGGTCCGGACCTCCTATAAAGCTTGTACTGAGCGACAGTGTTTGGACGGGCCACCTTCATTCGCCTCTTATCAACACGAGAGTACCTGTCTGCAGATGACATTGGCTCTACGCCGTGAATGGTGCTTACGATCGTTACTACAGAATCGTCCATCCAGCGGACCGCAATTATCCCGTGGTCACTCAGCACAGGATCTTCGTGCCCGTGAGGTTGGCACTTAACATATTCTGATCAAGCGATGGGGCACTCTTTGGGAACACGGTTCTGCTTCACTGTGCTCGTGCCTTCGCAGCCCTGTGCCTTGAGATGCCTGAGTAGCTTCATGCTTGTGAATAAATTATCAAAATAGAAAAAGAAAGGAAAGTCGTGCGTCTCTGCTTCGAGTTCTTCCACCATTTGAAGAAGTCGCGCCGCTGCTCTTCCGAAGTCCTTTTCATATTTTTGAGATGTGCTGGGATCTCCCCTAGCTGCTTGCCTTGATACACTTTCAAGCTTGCAAGGTATCTGTTCTTGGCATTTAGGCACCATACTTTATACCCGAAGCGGATAGGCTTTCAGTATTTCAGCGCCGGCTCATAGCTGCCACCTGCTTAGATTGTCAATGAGCCCACCTGAGTCTTCATCGACCGAGTCTTCATCCGAATAGGTGCTAGCCTCTGGCGGCTCGATATAAATCACTGACACGACGTCATCATCCTCTACGACTATCTTCGCTATATTTTCCAACATCAGCCTATTCTGACAATAAAATAAAAAATAACCACTGCGAGAACGTGGCAGCAGACGTGCAAGAGATGAGAATGAAGTTAAATAAAAAGTTCGGTAGCCTAAAGGCCCAGCGTGACTATATGGCAACGCGCAAGATAACACGTTCGTTCATGGATAAATCAAACATTAATCTTTTACAAATGCTCATCGAAGGTCACATATGCAAAGGGCAATACGGAGGTAAGGATATCTGACTATTGCTTAAACAATAAGTGAAAAAAAAAACACACTTATCCCTTGGAGCGATGCATGGCAACGCTACTCGCAGAGCAACACTTATTCCCGCCTTTGCGAGGGGCTCCCACAGAACGACTGACAGCTGCTGCCACTTGGTATCCGTAAAGGGAACTGTAATCTGTCAAACGGCACGTCAAAGACGATTTTGGTGCCGCTTTGTTAATCTTAATTCATTGAAATCCACTGTGAAGACTAACGTGAGTATATGGTCACGCTGGTCTTTAATGGGTTAACGTTAGACCCATCATTCTTCTTTCCATAGCTCGTTCCGCCGTCCTCAATTTGAGTAGAACCCTTTTCGTAAGCCTCGAGATTCTGCCCCATACGTGAGTACTGGTAACACACAAATATTATACACTTTTCTCTTGAAGGATAATGGCAATCTGCTGTTCATGATTTGAGAATGCCTGCCAAACGCACACCAGCCCATTCTTATTCTTCTCATTATTTCACTGCCATGATCTGGATCCATGATCCGGTCTGTTAGCATGCATTGCAATTAGTCCCCTGAGTTGCTAAGCAAGGCAATATCATCAGCGAATCGCAAGTTACTAAGGTATTCTCCATTAAGTCTTATCTCCAATTCTTCCCAATCCAGGTCTCTGAATACCTTCTGTAAGCACGCTGTGAATCGCATTGGAGGGATCGTATTTCCCTGCCTGACGCCTTTCTTTATTGGGATTTTGTTGCTTTCTTTATGGAGGACTACGGTGGCTGAAGAGCCGCTATAGACATCTTTTAATATTTTTACATACGGCTCGTCTACACCATGATTCTGTAATGCCTCCATGGCTGCTGAGGTTTCGACTGAATCAAACGCTTTCCATAATCAATGAAAGCTATATAGAAGGGTTGGTTATACTCCGCACATTTCTCTATCACCTGACTGATAGTGTGAACATGGTCTATTGTTGAGTAGCCTTTACGGAATACTGCCTGGTCGATTGGTTGTCAGAAGTCTAAGGTGTTCCTGATTCTATTTGCGATTACCTTAGTAAATACTTTGTAGGCAATGGACAGTAAGCTGATCAGTCCATAGTTTTTCAAGTCCTTGGAGTCCCCTTTCTTATGCATTAGGATTATGTTAGCGTTCTTCCAAGATTCCGGTGCACTCGAGGTCATGAGGCGTTGCGTATACAGGGTGGCCAGTTTCTCTAGAACAATCTGCCCACCATCCTTCAACAAAACTGCTGTTACCTGATCTTCCCCAGCTGCCTTCCCCCTTTGCATAGCTCCCAAGGCTTTCTTTACTTCTTCCGGCGTTACCTATGGGATTTCGAGTTCCTCTAGACTATTCTTTCTTTTATTATCGTCGTGGGCGCCACTGATACTGTATAAATCTCTATAGAACTCCTCAGCCACTTGAACTATCTCATCCATATAAGTAATAATATTGCCGGCTTTGTCTCTTAACGCATACGTCTGATTTTTGCGAATTCCTAGTTTCTTCACTGCTTTTAGGCTTCCTGCGTTCCTGAGAGCACGTTCAACTCTATCCGTATTGTTGCAGGAAGAAAGCAGGCCCAAGAGTGTAAAATAATGTATATTTGCAACTGAGGTATATGGAGGTCAGGCAACTGCCAGACTTCGCCTTCCTCTAGTCTAATTCAACTTCCTTCTCTTCACCATAACATCACCCTCCCGGCAGAGTAGCTCCATCCCGGTGCAAGTTAGAGAGCCTCACTTAATGGGGGGACATAGGGCTTAAGCCTGACGACGTGAACAACATCGCTGGTTTCGTTAGGACGCATGAAGACTGACCGACTGGGGCGATCTCGTATGTCACGTCGGACAGTTGGCGTAAGACCTGGTACGGACCAGAATAACGGGAAAGTTGTTTTCCCGAGAAGCCGACGCGACGTTAAGGCATCCATAGAAGGACAAGGGAACCAGGTGGAAAATGGGTGTCGCGGTGCCGAAGGTCGTAGTGTGGCTTTTGAGAAGCTTGCGATACTGTGAGGCGATGACGGCTGACTTCTCGGGCCTGGGCCGCTAAGTCAATAGCATCGCGAGCGTAACCAGTGCTGGTTGATTGTACTGTGGAAGGCAGCAACGTGTCAAAGGGCAAGGTGGGGTCGCGGCCATACAACAGGTGAAATGATGAAAATCTGGCAGTGTCGTGACGGGACGAGTTGTATGCGAAAGTGATGTATGGTAAAGAGACGTCCCAGTCGCGGTGATCGTCGGAAACCTACATGGCCAGCATTTCAGTTAGCGTGCGGTTGAGTCGCTCGGTGAAGCCGTTCGTTTGAGGGTGGTACGCGGTAGCAATCTGCTGTTCTGTAGAACAGGAGCGGAGCAGATCATCGACAATCTTCGATGGAAAGTAGTGGCCGCGATCCATCAGCAACTGGCGAGGGGTGCCGTGGTGCAGGATGACGTCATATAGTAAGAAGTCGGCGACATCTGTAGCGCAGCTGGTTGGTAGCGCTCCTGCGATGCTCTATCTCGTGGCATAATCGGTTGCTAGCAATCCATTTGTTTCCTTTGATGGAAATTGGAAAGGGGCCACGGAGGTCATTGGGCGAGGAGCTTAGGCGTTGCATAAGTGTTCGAAGAACCGGATCTTTGCGCTGTTCGTGGCCAATATGGAGGAAGCCGTAGAGCGATAGAACACTGATGTCCGAGTCTGCATCGGTATCGTCTGGTTGACCCACGGGATTGGGGGACAGGCAGTCAGCGTCCTTATGCAGGCGCCCTGATATAATATAAAATGTATATTCTTGAAGACGCAATGCCCAACATGCGAGTCGTCCAGTTGGGTCCTTCAAAGAGGAGAGCCAGCAGAGGGCGTGATGATCGGTTACGACGCAGAAACTCCGACCGAAAAGGTACGGCCGAAATTTCGCGAACGCCCATACGAGCGCGAGACATCCTCTCTCAGTAATGGAGTAATTTCGCTCGTGCGTGGAAAGAAGGCGGCTAGCGTAAGCGATGACACAATCTTGGCCCTGTTGAGGCTGAGCGAGGACAGCGCCGATGACATGACCACTCGCGTCAGTTCGTACTTCAGTGGGCGCAAAAGGGTCAACGTGTGACGGAATTGGGGAAGTTGTAAGCCGCTCAATCAGGGTAGAGAAGTCTTTCTCCTACAGTGGTCCCCAAGAGAAAGAGACGTCTTTCTTAAGAAGGTCAGTGAGAGGGTGAGCAATGGCGGCAAAATTTTTCACAAATCGCCGGAAATAAGAGCATAAGCCCAGAAAACTACGGACATCGTTTATTGAACAAGGTACAGCAAAATTTCGCACAGTGTGAACTTTCTGTGGATCAGGTTGAATTCCGGCGGGGTTTACGAGATGGCCGAGCATGTGAATTTCACGGCGACCGAAATGGCACTTGGAGGAGTTTAATTGAAGGCCAGCCCTGCGAAACACGGAGAGTATGGTTGTGAGGCGCTGCAGGTGGCTCTCAAATTTTGGCGAAAACACAATCACATCGTGGAGGTAACAGAGGCATGTAGGCCACTTCGAACCGCGCAAGAGAGAGTCCATCATGCGCTCAAATGTAGCTGGCGCATTACATAATCCAAAGGGCATGACTTTAAGTTTGTACAGACCGTCCCATGTGACGAAGGCGGTTTTCTCGCGGTCCATCTCATTGACGCTAATCCGCCAATAGCCGGAGCGGAGGTCAGTTGATGAAAAGTATGGGGATCCGTGAATGCAGTCAACAGCGTCAGCAATGCAGGCAGGGGATAAACATCCTTCTTTGTGATTCTGTTGAGGTGACGGTAGTCAACGCAGAAGCGCCACGAGTTGCCTTTTTTCTTTACTAAGACAGCCGGTGATGCCCACGGGCTACTGGAAGGTTCAATGACGTCCTTGTCCATCATCCTGTCTATCTCTTTCTGTATGATGGCTCTTTCTGTCGCCGAGACACGATATGGCCGCCCATGAATGGGGCTGGCGTCACCGGTGTTGATGCGATGCGTGACAACAGATGTCTGGCCAAGTGGTCAGTCGTCGAAATCGAAGATGTCCCGATAAGATGACAGGAGGTGACGAAGAGCTGCTGTTTGCTCGGAAGGAAGGTAAGGGGCGATCATAGAAGCATCGTCCGCAGAGCTCGAGTATTGAGGACTGGGTGACAAATGTCCATTGGTACTGAGGAAGGATTCAGAGGACAAAGAAGAAACATCAGTCTTCCAAAAGAGTGATATGCGCTATGGCGATACCGTGTGACAGCACATGCGATGAAAATGCAAAATTGAGGATGGGCACTCGAGTGCAGTTTTCGCAGATCCAGATTAAGGTGCTCGGCAGGGCAATATTGCGCGACAAAACTACGTCAGTAAGCGGCGACACGACGTACTCGCCATTAGGTACGGCAGGAGAGGGCGTCGGGAGGACATTTGTAGCTGCTTGTGGAGACAGCCTTGCAAACTCAGCAGAACATAAGCGGTGTGAAGCACAAGTTGTTGTGTCGGCAGGAAGCGGCAGATCCAACTGTACAACACCTGCGGAGCAGTCAATTTGGGCAGAGTTTTTCAAAAGGAAGTCGAGGCCGAGATTTAGGTCGTGCGGAGAGTGTTCAAGGACGATAAAGAGAACAACGGTATAATGGCCCCCAATGGTCACACGTGCTGTGCACATTCCAAGGGCAGTTTAAGTACTCCCATCGGCGACTCGCACTGTGCCCGGTCCGGCAGGTGTCAGAACCTTTTAGAGCCTTCTTCGGACAGCAGCGCTCATAACTGAAAGCTGCGCTCCTGTATCAACGAGAGATCTAACAGGAACGCCATGAACTTCAATGTCCAGTTGGTTTCCATTGGTAGGCAGGGTCAACAGAGGGTTTGTGGGCCGGGTAGGAGTTGCAGCTTCACCTCCGGGAGCTGCACCGCCTAGTTTCCCGAAGCGAACGACCGTTTGCAGAGGGGGACGAAGAGCGGTGAACGAGAGGCGAACGGGACCTACGACCTTGCGGAGACGGGGAGCGGCTGGATCTTGGTGGAGCACTGTCGGCATTGATGTTCCTAGTCGTCGTATACGGTGAGAAAGTGCGATTGTCTGGTACTTGGCGGTAGTGACTCCGAGACAACCACCGAGCAGGCGACGACAAGTGGTTGCGGCAATGACGGGCGATCTGTCATACCGGAGCAATTAAAACAGATGGGTTTATCACCCGCTGTGCACCAGTCAGTTGGGTTGCGACGGAGTGGCGGAAAGCTTTGCGTCTTTACTCCTTTATAATTGCATCCCCAGTGGCACAACACTTACACATCAGTAGATTGAAGGCATCGTCTGCAATACCGTTCAGTATGTGACCAATGTTGTCTGCCTTGGTCATGTTATCAGCCTTGCGATAGAGGGCCAACGCATCCTGTATGTACATGGCATAGGATTCTGTGGACGTCGGAGCGCGGCACGCAAGTTCATTTTTTGCTGCCAGCTGACGACCGACAGTTCTGCGAAACAGGTCTCGCATTTTTTTTCTTTGCAGAATTCCCAGCTCGTTAGGTCAGCTTCGTGTGTGTCGTACCATTGCTTCGCAGTTCCTCTAAGATAAAATATCACGTTTGCTAGCATGATTGTTGGATCCCACCTGTTGTCACACACTCGCTCGTACATCGTAAGCCAGTCCTTGACGTAGGCGTTGTCCATGCCACAAAATGTCCCTGGGCCCCACCAATAAGTGGGGATGACCGTCGGCACGCGCTGCTCAGGTGTTGTCGCGTGTGTCGGTTGATTTGCCATTGTGGTGGCAGGTAGATGACGTCCGCTGCAAAGTTCCGCGATTGTATCCCGCACCTTCCACCAAAATGTTGCAGGAAGAAAGCAGGCATACGAGTGTAAAATAATGTACGTTTACAACTGAGGTATATGGCGGTCAGGCAACTGGCAGACTTCGTCTTCCTCTAGTCTAATTGAACTACCTTCTCTTCACCGTAACAATATTATACTTCCCTATGTCAGCTGTCTTACGCTTGTTGATTACCTTCGAAAGTTCGGCCACTTCTATTCTAGATCTGGGTTAGAGGCTTTCATACATTGGCGTTTCTTGATCAGATCTTTGGTCTCGTGCGATAGCGTACTGGTATCTTGTCTAGCGGAGTTACCGCCGACTTCTCTTGCACACTCCTTAATGATGCCCATAGGATTGTTGTTCATTGTTTCAACACTAAAGTCATCTTCCTGAGTTAAATCCGATTACCTGTTCTGCAGCTTGATCCAGAATTCCTCCATTTTCCTTCTTACCGATAACTCATTGAGCGGCTTCTTATGTACCAGTTTCTTCGGTTCGCTCCTCAAGTCTAGGCTAATTCGAGTTCTTACCATCCTATGGTCACTGCAGTGTACTTTGCAACGCTCGTCCACTTATTGGATGATGCCAGGGTTAGCGCCGAGTACATCAATTTCATTTCTAGTCTCGTTATTCGGGATCTCCACATCTGCTTTCACCTATCCCGCTTGCGGAAGCAGGTATTCATTATCCGCATGTTATTCTGTTCCACAAAGTCTACTAATAACTCTCCCCAGCTATTCCTAGAGCCTATGCCATATTCCCCTACTTACTTGTCTCCAGCCTGCTTCTTGCCTATATTGGTATTGAAGTCGCCCATCAGTATAGTGCATTTTGTTTTGACTTTACCCATTGCTGATTCCACGTCTTCATAGAAGCTTTCGACTTCCTGGTCATCATGACGGAATGTAGGGGAGTAGACCTGTACGACCTATAATTCGTACCTCTTATAAAGTTTCACAACAAGACCTGCCACCCTCTCTTTAATGTTATAGAATTCCTGTATGTTCCCAGCTATATTGTTATTAATCAGGAATCCGACTCCTAGTTCTCGTCTCCCCGCTAAGCCCAGGTAGCAAAGGACGTGCCCGCTTTTTAGCACTGTATATGCTCTATTTGTCCTCCTAACTTCACTGAGCCCTATCATATCCCATTTACCGCCCGCTAATTCCTCCAATAGCACTGCTAGACTCGCCTGACTAGATAACGTTCTGGCGTTAAGCGTTGCCAGGTTCAGGTTCTCATGGCGGCCTGTCCGGACCTCATATATATATATATATATATATATATATATATATATATATATATATATATATATATATATATATATATATTTACAACCCGGCATTGGTAGGGTGGGACTGCACCTATGAAACACACGATGCTTTGTTTCCGACATTTCGACCGGGGTCCGGCCTTCATCAGAGAGTACACGCAACGTCAAGTCCTGTTTAAATACGTACATGGCATAGGGTGCCACCCTATGCGCTTAACCACTCCCAAGACACATAGCTGCTGTAAGGATCTTGCACACGTGAGTAATCGACATATTAAAAAAGAAAATTCGCGATCGGGAGGGTTGTTACAGGTTCGCATGAATATATATATTTATATATATTAGGGGCTGGACCAGCTTCCCAAGTCCCCCTCTCCATATATATATATATATATATATATATATATATATATATATATATATATTAGGGACTGGACCAGCTTCCTAAGTCCCCCTCTCCCCCATATATATATATATATATATATATATATATATATATATATATATATATATATATATATATATATATATGTGGGGGAGAGGGGGACATAGGAAGCTGGTCCAGCCCCTTAACCCCCCCCAACCCCCCCAGCACATATGATCAGTTGCCTCCTATGCTTAAGCTTGCCCGTCGGACAGGGACATCATAAGCGCGCGGACGCAACACAAGAAGCGGTTCCGGGTAAAAGTGTGAACAGAGTCAGTACACGCTGTACTGTATCTTGTCTGCTGGGGTGGCTGGCGTTGTTGCCACCATGCGCGACTGTTTTGTTCGTTTACACATTGTGGGCTTCGTTCCTGCAGTCAGAAGAAATGCTTGAAAAACATCGAGGAGGAAGGGGGGGGGGGAATCCTGATTTCATTGAAATAGTCCTAAATGTTTTGATAGGCTGGCGCACACTCTAAAACAGTCGCATTCTTGTGGGTGCATATTTGCCACATAACGATATTCGTCATCTGTCTTGCGTGCCCTTCCTTTCTTGAAAACGCGTCGCTCGTCACTTTCCTGTGGAGAATTCTCGTCATGCTCATAACGCGAATACCATTCTTGAATTGGAAGTACCGGGCTGGAAGAGTTAAAGAAAGGAAATGCGGGCAAGACAGCTGACGATTAATATTGTGTGGCAAATATACTCTTCAAAGGGTGCAACTGTTTTTAGAGTTTAGTGCGTTCAAATGACGGAGGAAGGGGAGCTGCGGTACAGATATTACATGTGATGTCTCATAAATGAAGCGTAGCGTGAAAGGTGGTTCTATTTATCCAATGGTTAGATGCCGATTGGTCATTCTAGGATATATTGAACGTTACAAGTGTTTCAGCTCTAATGCTCTTCCGTTCCATTTCATTTATTTACCCTCAAAGCCTTTAGCCAAGGCCTCAACTTTGGCGGTACTTATATTCGGCACAAGTTGCATCGAAGTATTCTGCATGACGCGCCACCTTTGAAGTTAGCTGAGTTAATTATGGAGGACGTGACATTATCTATGATGGTGGTGACCCGTCTCTGTACCACTCGCCGATGTTGAAAAACAATCTGGCGCATTTTGTCGCTGTGTAAGAGTGTGGTATGATGATTGCGTAGGATACGATTTATGTTCGGTGTTGAGCTGAATACCTGAGGACAAGGCTACCCTGTGAACCTAGAGGAGCTGGTTTGCTGTTCATAAGTGCATGATCATCAAAGTTGTCTACTTTTTGAATGGCGTCACTCATAAAAGGAGGAGGATAACACTGCATGGTCTAGTAAGTAGTTTGCATGTTGTTCAGAATTCGATGCAAAGCCACCTTTTTAGTGTATATCGACTTGAAACAATATGCTTAATTTTACGACATTGCGGTTCTACAAAATTTTACATAGTTTCTGTGAAAATGTGAGTATCTGAAAGGTTTTTTTTCTAAACTGACATGACAACCTTGTTGCTGTGCAGACTTATAGCAACACCCTAAGAGGTGACTGCGGTAGCCAAACACGTAGTGGAAATCACATGATAGGATGGACTGCATTGAACTAGAAATGAATTTCAATAACTCTTCCTCGCTATAGTACCAGGTTACGAATACGTCGTCTATGAGTCATTAGTAACACATTGGTTTAGGACAGTATTGGTATAACACAGTCAAACACAGCTCTCGATAAACTCTGACTCCAGTATGTTCAAGGACATGTTGGCGCAATAGCCACATATTTTAGCGCCCACTGATCTGCGGTTGACATGCCCAAAGTGCTTCCGAATAAATTCAAAATTATTTTCCGTGAATACCAATTTTATATGTCAGTTTTATTGCCAATATAGTAATATGAAGTGAGTGACAATAAATCGATTCCTCAAACAACGACTTTGAAATGGCATGCACTACAGCGCTAATACAATCCGGATGCTGTTGATTTGTACATGTGGATACACCGTCCAGGGTCACTAAGAGGCTGGCTGTGGGCATAAAAAGAACAATTGTCTGGGATAGGAAGGAAGTTGTGTCTTTTATGGAAGAAGATATTCAAGACGGAATTCATCTAATGAGGCCAGCTACGTAACTCGAAATTTTAAAAGCGCAAGCGTTTCTATGCCTACCCAACGAGCAAACGCGGCCACCCATCCGTCACGTAGCAGGAATCGCTATAACAAAATGACTGTATCAAACAAAATGATTTCGAAAAGGAAAACGTTGGTTGTGGTGAGTTTCGAACGTATCGACGCCCCGCTCAGAAGCCGAGTTGTTCGTTGGGCCATACACCCACACTTGCGCAAGGCAAATATATCCGAAGCACACGAACGTTGCGTGATTGACCGACATGCCCCCATCTATAATGGTTCGTCAACTTCACGTCGCGCAACACGCACAGATATGCAGTCAATGAGTTCATGAGGGTAATAAGGAGTTATGACGGGTTATATGGGTCTAATCGCTATTGACAATGGTTCGACGCACATGGATAAGGTGCTAAAGATGGATAATGGCTTACGCAGGTCAAAACAATTACAGTAAAGGTCGGATGAATTCGTTAACACCGAAAACTGTCATTCAGGTTCGTTAAAAGTCGGACCACGTCAAATTATGCGGATAATGTTGGTTTAAATTGCTAAGTATCAGCTCGAGTACGATAAGGCTGCTACCGTCCCATTAGAGTTTATAAGACTCTGATCAACTCCGGCAAGGTCGAAAACAACCGATTACAATTTATGATGGTCATAATTATTCTTACGAGGTTGATAACGACCGATAAGGGTTTATACTGGTCGGAACAAGTGTGACAAAACTGATAATGACACCGGGCTGCATGCAGATAAGCTAGTGGCAAAATGCTTAAGTATCCTTGAACAACTACGAGAGGTGTCTTTCGTGATTTTTTTCTCTGATAGTTCCTGTAGAAAAAGACGAATAAACGGAAGAGGTGGGCACAGCGAAGAAAAGAAGTTTGAACAATGAACACCTCTGTCTGGTTTCTTCGCGTCTCGTAAGTTTTATACATTTTGGTGTCGAAAACCTCCGTGCGGACTTGTTACCTTCATCGCACGTCTCCAAAGGCCTTCTACTCCATCGCTTCGCGCTGCAAGCGGCGAGGAATGACTGGATAACGCATCGTTCATGATCGGCGTGGAGACCAGAGATCTATCAAGAGCTAATCGGATGGATCGCATCAAGACCAAGCGGTCGGCTGGACGAGCACAGAATACGAAGATTCTGCAGGAAGCACAATTGCGACTTACAGATCCTACCATGAACAAGCGCAAGCTTTCAGGTATTTCGGCGACGCAGGTCCGTAGGGGGCGTCAGAGGTTCGATGACGTAGTTCACCGGAGAAGTTTGCTGCAGAACCCGGTAGGGCACATGGTATCGGAATACAAACTTGGAGGAGACGCCTGGTGTCGAAGTAAGGGGCACCCACAACCAAATGAGAGCGTCAGGCGAAAGCTGGTGGTGGGGACGCCCGTCGTCATGACGAAATTTCTGTAGGGTTTGTTCTTGCGTTGTAAGGGAGTGAGCTAGCTGCTGACAATCTTGTGCATACCGGGCGGCTTCGGAAACAGGTGTACCCTCTGATAAGTCGGGACGGTAAGGAAGAATATTATCAATGGGTAATGGTGGTTCGCGGCCATATAGAAGAAAGAAGGGAGAAAAGCCCATCGTTGACTGGGGTGCCGTATTGTAGGCGTACGTGACATAGGGAAGGATGAGGTCCCAGTTGGTGTGGTTGGAGGCGACATACATCGAAAGCATGTCGCCGAGAGTTCGGTTAAAGCGTTCTGTCAATCCGTTTGTTTGCGGGTGATATGCAGTGGTACAGCGATGAATAATGCGGCATTCAGCGAGAAGTTCTTGAAGGACATCGGCGAGAAAGACGCGGCCACGGTCGCTCAGGAGTTCGCGGGGAGCGCCGTGACGTAGGACGAAGCGTTGAAGGAGGAAGGAGGCAACGTCACGAGCCGTCGCGGCTGGTAGAGCGGCCGTTTCTGCATACCTCGAGAGGTGGTCAACAGCTACAATGACCCAGCGATTGCCAGCAGCTGTGTATGGCAGAGGCCCGTAGAGGTCTATCCCAACCCGGTCAAAGGGTCGCGAAGGGCACGGCAAAGGTTGCATTGGTCCAGAAGGGCGGCAAGGATCAGGCTTCCGGCGTTGACTTTCTGTGCAAGAGCGACTGTACTTTTGCACAAATGTGTACATACCACGCCAATAAAACCTATGACGTAGTCTCGTGTAGGTCTTAAAGAGACCAGCGTGTGCGCATTGAGGGTCGGCGTGGAAAGCGGCGCATACATCAGTGCGGAGCTGCCGGGGTATTACAAGCACCCATTTGCGGCCGTCGGAAGTGTAGTTACGGCGATAGACAATTCCGTCGCGGATGGCGAAGTGCGAAGCTTGTCGGCGTAACGCTCGGGATGGTGGGCGTGTAGGTGAATTGGAGATGTAATGTATCAAAGATGAAATCCAGGAGTCCTTGCGCTGCTCCAAAGTCATGTCGACAGAAGTGAATGGGAGTGGGTCGTCTAGGATGGACACACTGACAATGTCGGCGTGGACAGGCGAACGCGAAATAGCATCGGCATCGGCGTGCTTCTTGCCTGAGCGATAGACAACCCGGATATCGTTCTCTTGGAGCCTCAGTGCCCACCGGGCTAGGCGGCCGCAGGGATCCTTGAGAGACGACAACTAGCAAAGTGCGTGGTGATCGGTAACGACATCGAAGGACCGGCCGTGCAGGTATGGGCGAAATTTTGTGGTGGCCCAGATGATCGCGTGACGGAATAGTTCGCTTCAGCTTTCGTCAGAGTGCGGCTCGCGTAAGCAACAACATATTCTTGGCAGCCGGGCTTTCGCTGGGCGAGCACAGCGCCAAGACTAGACTGCTAGCATCCGCCAAGACTGCTAGCATCCGTATGGATTTCCGTGGGAACAGCTGGATTGAAATGGCAGAGTATCGGTGGTGTTGTGAGCAGGCGACGTAGCGTTGCGAAGGCATCATCGCAAGTCGGGGACCACGCGGAAAGATTGGGGTCTCCCTGAAGAAGCTCTGTCAGAGGTGCCATAATCGAAGCGAAATTTCGAATAAAGCGGCGGAAGTACGAGCAGAGCCCAATGACACTGCGCAAGTCTTTTAGAGACGTTGGCCTCGGGAATTCTTTAACAGCACGGAGCTTAGCGGCATCAGGGAGAATGCCGTCCTTTTACACGACATGTCCGAGATTTGTCAGCTTGCGTGCCCCAAAGTGACATTTTTTCAGACTTAGTTGGAGGCCAGCGTCACTGAGACAGCGTAAAACCTGCTCCAAGCGATGAAGGTGAGTAGGAAAATCGGGTGCGGACACTACTACATCATCCAAGTAACACAAGCACGTGTTCCATTTGAGGCCTCGAAGAATAGTGTCCATCATCCGCTCTAAAGTCGCGGGCGCGTTGCAAAGTCCGAATGGCATTACACGAAATTCGTATAAGCCATCTGGTGTGATGAAAGCAGTTTTAGGCTTATCTTCTGCAGCCATAGGCACCTGCCAATAACCAGAGCGTAGATCGAGGGAGGAAAAGAACTCTGCACCTTGTAAGCTGTCGAGGGCGTCGTCAATCCGCGGCAATGGATAAACATCCTTTCGGGTTATTTTGTTTAGGCGGCGGTAATCCACGCAAAATCGGATCGAGCCATCCTTCTTTTTAACTAAAACAACTGGCGATGCCCGTGGGCTGTCGGACGGTTCAATGACACCACGCTTTAGCATGTCACCTACTTGCTCATCAATGACGGGTCGTTCTGCCGAAGAGACGCCGTAGGGTCGCTGCCGCAGCGGTGAGTGAGAACCGGTGTCAATACGGTGACATACAGTCGTCGTTCGGCCCAGAGAAGTGCTATGACTGTCAAAAGCAGGGCGAAATTTCTCGAGGAGACGGAGAAGGTCATGGCGTTGCGTGGGGCTTAAGCCGTTGTCGATGACGTGGCTGAAAACGTCTTCAGGCGATGCGGCAGGTGCGGGACTACAGTAGAGGGTGTTGACCTCTGACGATCCAACAAGCTCGTGGCACTTGCGGTGGTCTCATGATGGCAGGGAGAGTCCGGCTGCGCAATTACAGGATGACAGGAGACCCAGCAAACCTCCACCAATTATGGCAAAGAACTACGACACGGCTGTGGACGGCTCGATGGACGCGGGTAAGAAGACGCAACAGCGTAGGCTTAGCCAGTCACACCAGGAACAGCGTCTAGCCCGAGCCCCACTTCACTGCCATTGGCGATCCGGCTGCGGCGCTCTGCACGGCGCACTTCTTGTTCCTTACAATATATATATATATATATATATGTATATATATATATATATATATATATATTATGGTAAAGAAGTCCGACACGGTTGTGGACGACAAGAAGGACGCGGACAAGACGACGCAACAGCGTAGGCTTAGCCAGTCAAAAACCAGGAACAGCGTCTAGCCCGAGCCCCACTTCAGTAGCGCTGGCGATCCGGCTGCGGAGCTCGGCACGGCGCACTTCTTCTTCCTTACAACTTCCCCCCTCGCTGAAGACGGAGCCGCACAGGAGGCCTAAGGCGTCGTGAGGACGAAGGGCTCGTGATACGGCTTGAGCCGATCTACGTGCACAATTTCCCGGCCTCGGCGGCGCAGGTCCGTAGGGGGCGTCAGAGGTTCGATAACGTAGTTCACCGGAGAAGTTTGGCGTAGAACCCGGTAAGATCCATGATATCGGGATACAAACTTGGAGGAGACACATTGTGTCGAAGTAGGAGGCACCCACAACCAAACAAGAGCGTCAGGCGAAAACTGGTGGTGGGGGCGCCCGTCGTCATGACGAAATTTCTGTAGGGTTTGTTCTTGCGTTGTAAGGGAGTGAGCTAGCTGCTGACAATCTTGTGCATACCGGGCGGCTTCGGAAACAGGTGTACCCTCTGATAAGTCGGGACGGTAAGGAAGAATATTATCAATGGGTAATGGTGGTTCGCGGCCATATAGAAGAAAGAAGGGAGAAAAGCCCGTCGTTGACTGGGGTGCCGTGTTGTAGGCGTACGTGACATAGGGAAGGATGAGGTCCCAGTTGGTGTGGTTGGAGGCCACATACATCGAAAGCATGTCGCCAAGAGTTCGGTTAAAGCGCTCTGTCAATCCGTTTGTTTGCGCGTGATATGCGGTGGTACAGTGATGAATGACGCGGCATTCAGCGAGAAGTTCTTGAATCACGTCGACGAGAAAGACGCGACCTCGGTCGCTCAGGAGTTCGCGGGGAGCGCCGTGACGTAGAACGAAGCGGTGAAGCAGGAAGGAAGCAACGTCACGAGCCGTCGCGGCTGGTAGAGCGGCCGTTTCTGCATACCTCGTGAGGTGGTCTACGGCGACAATGACCCAGCGATTACCAGCAGCTGTGTATGGCAGAGGTCCGTATAAGTCTATGCCAACCCGGTCAAAGGGCCGCGAAGGGCATGGCAGAGGTTGCATTGGTCCAGAAGGGCGGCAAGGATCAGGCTTGCGGCGTTGACATTCTGTGCAAGAGCGAATATACTTTTGTACAAATGTGTACATACCACGCCAATGGCGACCACCTGTGGCGTAGTCTGGTGTAGGTCTTGAAGAGACCAGCGTGTGCGCACTGAGGGTCGGCGTGGAAAGCGGCGCATACATCAGTGCGGAGCTGCCGAGGTATTACAAGCAGCCATTTGCGGCCGTCGGAACCGTAGTTACGGCGATAGACAGTTCCGTCGCGGATGGCGAAGTGCGGAGCTTGTCGGCGTAACGCTCGGGATGGTGGGCGTGCAGGTGAATTAGAGATGGAATCTATCAAAGATGAAATCCAGGAGTCCTTGCGCTGCTCCAAAGCCATGTCGACAGAAGGGAAGCTCGTGGCGCTTTCGGTGGTCATGATGGCAGGGAGAGTCCGGCTGCGCAATTCCAGGATTGCAGGAGACCCAGCAAACCTCCACCAATTATGGTAAAGAAGTCCGACACGGTTGTGGACGACAAGAAGGACGCGGACAAGAAGACGCAACTGCGTAGGCTTAGCCAGTCAAAAACCAGGAACAGCGTCTAGCCCGAGCCCCACTTCAGTAGCGCTGGCGATCCGGCTGCGGAGCTCGGCACGGCGCACTTCTTCTTCCTTACAATATATATATATATATATATATATATATATATATATATATACATGTGCAATACAGGACGAAGACCTCTGCCAGCTATCTCTCCAATTGGCCTTTTGTATTGTGCTGAGGTGCCACCGTGGTGGGCCCCGGGAGAGACAAAATGCGCGGCGTCGGTGCCACCATAATGTCCCACGGCCGCCCGGTCTTCATCTTCACAGCGACCTGCTTTGGTGGCACAGTCTATGCGGGCCGACGGCTAGAAGCTTTGCGTGCGCCGCGTTCTCACCGCTCAGTTTGTGTTGAAACAACAGACAGCACGAAGGTCACTTTGCTCTCTACTTCTGCCGCGATTACTCAGGCCAGCGTTTTGACAGGGAGTGTCCGCAGTCATCGAGTGTGAAGTGTTCATGTTTGCCTGCGCGCGCTGACACCATGCTAGGTAACTTACATATTAAGCAAATGTTTACAAATGTGCCGCCCGTTCCGGTGGCTGCTGCATATGGTGCGGCTGCGCGAGCCCTGCCTTGAATACTATTAGCGATGCGGACACTGTAAGCGTGCTGGCGCACCGAGGCCCGATAGCGCCGTGTGTGCTACAGCACTCATGCGCTTGCGCGTCATACGTTGCATTCCAAGGTGTTTTTCCACATGTCTACAGGTAAAAAAATTAAAAAAAAACATTTCTGAATGCATAGTGCGTGATACTATTTCTTAGTAACATTCATTTTGAAAAAATTCAATGCAACTGAGCGGTAGCTGCACCGAACTGTAAAACAGATTCGACGTGAACGTTGAAAAATAATTCTTGCTTTGTGGAAATAATTTTGCATCCGAGCACTGCCGGTATTTCTATGAATCCGTACTTCTTTCATTCAACTTGGTGATGACGAGTTAAAAAATTGAGCCAATTTGGTTTCTACAGCATCATACCCAGCAGGTGCGTTGAAGGAGCTGGAGTCGAAGGCAGACGGATAAGCGGCCTCGATCTGAAGCCGGACGATGCTGGTAACATCGCCAGTGTTGTTGGGATGAGGAGCGTCGGCACAGGAAGGTGCCGCGGGGTTTTTGGGCAGACGGGCAAACTGCTGGTCGATACGTCGGCTTTTAGCGAGTTCCAGGCGGCGGCACTTTTTTATAACTGCATCCACCGTCGCCACGTTGTTGAAAACGAGGAAGTTGAAGGCGTCATCGACAATGCCTTTGAGGATGTCGGAAATCTTGTCTGTCTCGCTCATGTGTGCGTCAGCTTTGCGGCACAGCGCCAAGACGTCCTGAATGTACGTGACGTAGGGCTCTGTTGACGTCTGCATACGGCCGGATAACGCTTTCTGCTCGCCAAGTTGTGACCGTAGGTGTTGCAGAACAAGTCTCGAAGCTTTAGCTTAAGCGAATTCCAACCGGTGAGCTCATCTTCGGGCGTCCGAAACCAAACTCGAGATGTGCCACCGAGGTAAAAGACTACGTTGGCGAGCATGATAGTAGGGTCCCACCGGTTATTGCGACTGACGTGTTCGTACAGGCTGATACAATCCTCGACGTCTTCCCAATCTTTGCCCGAGAATATGCCAGGATCACGGGGAGCGGAGAGAGCGATGTAGGTCGTCGAAGTGGCAGCAGGTGTCGGAGCCGGCTGAGTCGAATGGTCGTCGCCGGGAGCCACGAAGGAAGCCTCGACGTACCTTCCAATGCGGAGCTCTGTGACGAGGTACAGGGAACATCCACCTCCACCAGATATGTTACGTAGGAAGACGCAGACGAAAAGCTATATGCAAGTATATTTACAAGGAAATACGCCGCACTTCGCCAAGAGGCAACAGCCCGCGCTAGCCTCTAGTCGTCGTCGCCGTCTTCACACTGCTCGCCGCTTCGTCATCGCAAATACTGTTCCGTAGAAATATAGAGAACAAGTGCTTTCACTTAGTGTCCTGTCGGCAGTGGGTGTTATCCCATCAGCTGAGTGGTTAACAGCTTAAAGAATGAACTCAGCAAAAGCTGCTCACAGAAGAGGTCTTTATTTTGTTTACGTAAGGCCTATTGTATAAATGCAGTCTCAATGTCAACAAGCGAAAGCAAGGTTAATATATCTAGAGAGTGTCACTTCCGCTGGTGCTGAATTATCTATTCTTTGCGGATTCGCTGACTCTTAGCTCAATGAAAAAATGTCTTATATCAACTGAGGCACAGCAAAATACAAACAGTTGCAAGTATGACCCAAAAAACAATCAAGGTTCCGCATATCTATGGCGGAAGAAATACACAAACACACCCAACATGAACACGTTTCAATCTGGGTCCAATGTTTTTTCTAAATGCATTGGCTGCAACAATTCCAAACGTTTTGTATTTCTCCAACTTTCAACACATCCTAATTGGGTCCCCTCTACCTTCAGTATGAAACGCCCAGAATTTAAGGCAGTTTAGCTTAAAATAATTTCACGAATTTTGAAAATTTTTGGTGTCCATTTCCACGCCGGCGGCGCCACCGCCGCCAAATCACAAATGGTGTGCCGTGCGTCGCCGCTGAAGACCAGAAACGACTACCACGCCACCGCTGTTCGAAACCGACACGGTGCGCTCCTCTACTTACGGTGGAGTTCGCGGCCTCTCTTCCGGTTGCTCAGCTACAGTGTACTATATAGCTACACGCGTCTTTCTTGTGGCGACTGAGAAGTAGGAGATACACTTCCGCACTTAACTCCACGGCAAGCGCGCAATTTCTGACATTCGAACGAAATGTCATCGTTACATTCTCGTGCAACGAGCTACGATTCTGACCTTGCCTAGAAGGTGTACAGCTCGGGAAGCAGACGACCTGTTCCAGTCAGATGATGGCGCTAGGGCAGGCTCGCCGCACGCCTGGAGCCACGTCAGCCGCAGAGACCAATCAGAGAGCGCGGTTTTCCTCAGCAAGCAGAACTGAGCAGCGCTATCAGGCTAGTCGCGATACGCCGTGGCGACCGATTTATCTACGCTACGCAGAGAGGCAGCCACATGCAAATGTGGCAAGTTCGTTATGGGCACGACAGGGATCGTGTGCGCCCTTGCGCTCCTGCTGCACAAGCCTAACCGATCTGAAGCGCTGTCAATCGCTCAATACAAAGCGACGTCTGTCACGGCGTCTCACCCGGGGCTACAAGGCGTGAGCGCGCCCCGGCAAGCGTACGTGTGGTCTACCTTTAGGTTCGCTGTTGTTCGAGGCTAGTTGAGTGTTCAAAACCGATATACACGAGAGATACCGGTGTCTACGACACCAATAAGCAGTCTGGTAGAAGTTTAGCCACTCAGCGGGCGGCCCCGGCCGAAGGTGAGCAGACGATAATCGATGTCTTCCGCAACTACGTATTTCTAACTGAAAGTCGAAACGCAGGTTATCGCTTATTTTTAATTTCTTATTAGGGGCGTCAAAATGGTTGTGGACGCACAAGCTTCGCCATTAACGGGAGAACGCGATACGATTCAAAGATCCCTGATTGCTTCGCACGCTTTCCAGACTCTGGAGCGGATGCAACCGTAAAGTTAACCCGGAAACGCTGGCCGCGAACGCTGTGCACGAAGGCGGGCTTTCTGGTAGAAATAAAGCATCTGACGTTTGCCGCAATGCGGCGGAGGCGACCGCCATCTGGGTGTATTGTTGGGAACCAGGCGCGCCGCTCTGTGGCCCCTGAAATACTCACGCACCGGCGCGTGGAAATGGCGGACGCTGTGGCCTATCCAGCAATCGGGTTTCTACGAGTTGTGGCATAACATAATTACATTTTCTCGCATAGTAAAATTACAGTCTTACGCTATCGTGTCCACAGGTTGTGTGTACGTCGTACTTTACAATTTTTATACGTATTTTTGCTTGAGCAATTCAGTTATTTCAGCAGCTTCCTTGCTCCGCATGGAGAGCATGGGTATGGCTGCTTCGAAAATCTTTCAGGGGGAACGACGTACGACGCTAGGCGCAAGACGAGGGACGTCGGTGCCGCATTTTTCGCGACATGAGGTCCTTCAAGCTGTCGAGTTGTGTCGACTTATTAAATGACATAGGAACAATACGAAGAAGCGCACTGATCCATAAAAGGTTCTTGAATGGCGGCAGCTTTTGGTCAACAGCAGCCGAGTATGGGAATCTGTTATTTGACAATATATAACAGCCCAAAAAGTGTGAGGAGAGGCTTCTGTTTAAGAGAGGCCGTTTTAGTAAAAAAGGTGATTTCGTGCTCCCGCTGTGAGCGCCAGGTGCCACGGCAGACTGCACAATTTGGCTGATATACTCAGAGCAGGGTATGCTCTCAGCAAAATCCATTTTTGCACCAAGCCCCAGAGATGGTCCAGAGCACCTTTATGTTTTCAAAGAACGACGGTTTTCCTTCCGCCTCATATCCAGCACTATCTATGTGCGCTGGCTGCATTGCCACTTACGGCGGTTCTCGTCGAGCGAGTGTTCCAAGACGCCTATAGCGACCAAAGTGTTGCTCCAGCTGGGAAACGGCAGTTGCCTTGCCTGAGTCCTTACGCCAACATTCCCGCCATATCCTCAGCGTACTTATTTAAGAGAAACTTTTGTTGCCTCGGTTTGAATGCAATACTATTTCTTTGGCTCTTCGAGCCATTTTTGTGTTTGATTGAAGGTTGGTGGTCGGACAGGCCGCCATTGGAATATGAACCTGGCAACGTTTAACGTTAGAACGTTATCTAGTGAGGCGAGTCTAGCAGTGCTATTGGAGGAATTAGAGGGCAGTAAATGGGACATAATAGGGCTCAGTGAAGTTAGGAGGAGAAAAGAAGCATATACAGTGTTGAAAAGCGGGCACGTCCTGTGCTACCGGGGCTTAGCAGAGAGACGAGAACTAGGAGTCGGATTCCTGATTAATAAGAACATAGCTGGTAACATACAGGAATTCTATAGCATTAACGAGAGGGTGACATGTCTTGTTGTGAAACTTAATAAGAGGTACAAAATGAAGGTTGTACAGGTCTACGCCCGTACATCTAGTCATGATGACCAGGAACTCGAAAGCTTCGATGAAGACGTGGAATCGGCGATGGGTAAAGTCAAAACAAAATACAGTGTACTGATGGGCGATTTCAATGCAAGGGTAGGCAAGAAGCAGGCCGGAGACAAGTCAGTGGGGTAATATGGCATAGGCTCTAGGAATAGCAGATGAGAGTTATTAGTAGAGCTTGCAGAACAGAACAATATGCGGATAATGAATACCTTTTTCCGCAAGCGGGTTAGCCGAAAGTGGACGTGGAGGAGCCCGAATGGTGAGACTAGAAATGAAATCGACTTCATACACTGCGCGAGCACTGGCATCATACAAGAAGTAGACGTGCTCAGCAAGGTGCGCTGCAGTGACCATAGGATGGTAAGAACTCGAATTAGCCTTGACTTGAGGAGGGAACGGAAGAAACTGGTACATAAGAAGCCAATCAATGAGTCAGCGGTAAGAGGGAAACTAGAGGAATTCCGGATCAAGTTCAGAACAGGTATTCGGCTTTAACCCAGGAAAAGGACCATAGTGTTAAAGCAATGAACGACAATCTTATGGGCATCATTAAGGAGTGCGCAATAGCAGTCGGTGATAACGCCATTAAACAGGAAACCAGTAAGCTATCGCAGGAGACGAAAGATCTGATCAAGAAACGCCAATGTATGAAAGCCTCTAACCCTACAGCTAGAATGGAACTGGCAGAACTTTGTAAGTTAATCAACAAGCGTAAGACAGCGGACATAAGGAACTATAATATGGATAGAATTGAACAGGCCCTCAGGAACGGAGGAAGCCTAAAAGCAGTGAAGAAGAAACTAGGAATAGGCAAGAATCAGATGTGTGCGTTAAGAAACAAAGCCGGCAATATCGTTACTAATATGGATGAGATAGTTCATGTGGCTGAAGAGTTTTATAGAGATTTATACAGTACCAGTAACACCTACGACGATAAGGTGAGAGAGAATAGGCTAGAGGAACTTGAAATCCCACAAGTAACACCGGAAGAGGTAAAGAACGCCTTGGGAGCTATGCAAAGGAGGAAGGCAGCTGGAGAGGATCAGGTAACAGCACATTTGTTGAAGGATGGTGGGAACACTGTCCTAGAAAGATTGGCCGCCCTATATACACATTGCCTCATGACCTCGAACGTAGCGGAATCTTGCAAGAACGCTAACATTATCCTAATCCATAAGAAAGGGGACGCCAAAGACTTGAAAAATTATGGACCGATCTGCTTACTGTCCGTTGCCTACAAAGTATTTACTAAGGTAATCGCAAATAGAATCAGGAATACCTTAGACTTCCGTCAACCAAAGGACCAGGCAGGATTCCGTAAAGGCTACTCAACAATAGACCATATTCACACTATCAATCAGGTGATAGAGAAATGTGGGAAATATAACCAACCCTTATATATAGCCTTCATTGATTACGAAAAAGCATTTGATTCAGTCGAAACCTCAGCAGTCATGAAGGCCCTACGGAATCAGTGAGTAGATGAGTCATATGTAAAGATACTGGAAGATATCTATAGCGGTTCCACAGCCACCGTAATCCTCCACAAACAAAGCAACAAAATCTCAATAAAGAAAGGCGTCAGACAGGGAGATACGATATCTCGAATGCTATTCACAGCATGTTTACAGGAGGTATTCAGAGACCTGGAGTGGGAAGAATTGGAGATAAAAGTTGATGGAGAATACCTTAGCAACTTGCGATTCGCTGATATTGCCTTGCTTAGTAACTCAGGAGACCAATTGCAATGCTTGCTCACTGACCTGGAGAGGCAAAGCAGAAGGGTGGGTCTGAAAATTAATCTACAGAAAACTAAAGTAATGTTTGACAGTCTCAGAAGAGAACAGCAGTTTACGATAGTTAGCGAGGCACTGGAAGTGGTAAGGGAATACATCTACTTAGGGCAGGTAGTGACCGCGGATCCGTATCATGAGACTGAAATAACCAGAAGAATAAGAATGGGCTGGGGTGCGTTTGGCAGGCATTCTCAAATCATGAGCAGCAGGTTGCCACTATCCCTCAAGAGGAAAGTGTATAACAGCTGTGTCTTACCAGTACTCACCTATGGGGCAGAAACCTGGAGGCTTACGAAAAGGGTTCTGCTGAAATTGAGGACGACGCAACGAGCTATGGAAAGAATTATGTTAGGTGTAACGTTAAGGGATAAGAAAAGAGCAGATTGGGTGAGGGAACAAACGCGGATAAATGACATCTTAGCTGAAATCAAGAAAAAAAATGGGCATGGGCCGGACATGTAATGAGGAGGGAAGATAACCGATGGTCATTAAGGATTACGGACTGGATTGCAAGGGAAGGGCAGCGTAGTAGGGGGCGGCAGAAAGTTAGGTGGACGGATGACATTAAGACGTTTGCATGGACAACATGGCCACAATTAGTACATGACCGGGGTAGTTGGAGAAGTATGGGAGAGGCCTTTGCCCTGCAGTGGGCGTAACTAGTCTGATGATGATGATGATGATTATGATGATGATGATGATGGTCGTGGTGGTGGTGGTGAGGCGAACGTTTGTTCGTCTCCTTTTTTCTCTTTCGTTCGTTTTTTTTTTTCACCCGCCCACTCGTTCATTCGCTCATTTGATAATTCGATGGTTCGTTCGTTCCCTCAATCATTCCTTCGGGATATTCCCCTACATGAAGAATGCTTGTCCACGGCTTGTGCAAAATGTTTAACCACGATAACTTTTTTCACCCTTTCTTGCGATTATGGGTGGTGTAAGGCGGTTGTTGGACAGAGAATGGGTACATTTTCGGTGCAGCCGAGTTGCGGGCCGCATTCGTCACTGGACACGAACTAGTTGTATCAAAGATCCTTCCGACGGGGATGCCGTGAGCGACAGATTTCGATCATCTGAATGGCTTTGATGTAATTCTTCTGCGGAGACCCTCAAGGTGGAAAGAAGTAACTAATAAAGGGAAAATCAGAGATCCACTCATACGTAGCAATTGCTACAAAGGAAACCCGTACGGGTTCCTCGAAATAAAATCCTCGTAGTTTAAGAAAAATTCGTCCTTGTCCGGGACTCGATTGCGGGACCATCGCCGGTCCGATGTAGGCGCTCTACCATGATGATCTCTACCTTTGATGATCCCATGGAGCATTCACCGTCCTTGCCACCGTCCTCTGGGGCGGTGACAAGAAAGGAGAATAGCCGTCGGCTTCCGCACTGCCACTCGCGCAGTTTTTGTCAAAACGCTACCTTGCCTAAATGTACAATCCGTTATAGTATCACTAACGGCTCAGGGACCTCACTTACAAAGCTTGGCATGCGTAGCGGCTCTATGCCTTCCTCTGGCTGCCTTTTCTGACCACATATTGATTGGTGGCAATTCACTCTGGAGAAATAATATAGCGCAACCGCTGTTTGGGAACACCGCCACTATTCACTAGCATGTATTCAATTAATAAGAAACGCCAGCTTGATATGCTCATTGCAACAAAAATGAAGATAATTTTTTCTATAGCCAAGTATATTTCTTTAGGGTATTGCCTAACATTGCTAATTATCGTCGGTGGTTTCTGCGCACGTGTATTTTGCGCCAACATTCTCTGCAATTGGTAGGTGTTTCATGCTATGTACTTACGAGTGTATGATAGTAGTGGGCGGGCTGGTTACTGTCATACAACAGACTCGCGTCCAAATTAAGCAGATTGGGCGCAAATACATAGCATTGGTAGGCGAATCCTTTGAACTTGTTCTCTTGGTACGAAAGATGTCCAAGCACGACAATCATGTCCGGTGAGAAGACAGACCTTTAAACGAGCAGGAGAGTATGTTATTAGTTGCCATTGGAAATTGTTGATCATTTTTGTAGCAGCTACTTAGTCAACAATTTACAGAAGTGAAAGTCACACGCTCAATTCCACATTCAATGCAACGCCCGATTTCAAAAGAAAAGAAACACAATTTGATAATTGCGATGCTCTCAAAAAAAATTAAATATAAGACCAACCTCCCAGCGGCGATAACGTTTAGTAATATTTTTAATGTAATTCGAAACACGTCAAACCTAAGCACATATACCTAGTACGTGGATTAATTTGCTTATTGTTCCGCTAATAAACAGTTGAAGTGCAGTGGCGATTTGCGAACAAATCGCTAACCATCACTTGGTTCTTTGTTTCCTTTTTCTTTCTGGGGAACCTATGGTAACCCTCTTACTGACATCCGACAAGCGCGTCTTACATGAGAGTGTTATATCGTGGGATGCTTAGTGTACAGGCCATGGGACAGGATGCAAAAGACTACGTGCTATCGTAAGTGTTCTTCCAAAATAGTATTCAAGCAACGATAGTGGTACTCTGTTTGGAATGCCGCATTCTAACCTTTAAACTAGCAATCATCAGCTTCACGCGCCGCAGTTTTCAGTACCGATGTTGCAAAAGCCGAGTCGTGCTTGTCCAGATTACACTTTGCGCATTGATTCCCGGGGACAAGCCGCGCGCTTGTGCTCTGCTCTCGCCTTGCATTCGTGTTCTTGTTCTTTTTTGGTGATTGAACATATTCTTTGATGCTTTCTATTGCTTCGGCCATCGTGACCATTAGTTTTTGTCGAATCTGGAAAATTGTGTTGAAAAATTTGCTGCAATGAAAATGGGCAAATTTAGGACATTCTGCAAATGGAGAGGTAGAGGGCTAATTCAAAGCATTGCTCTCTGAGTAAAACGAGGTGTGGTCATTCATCTAGCGTTCTTAGCGCAATTTTTTTTGCCAAGCAAAATGGCGCGAACTAAAAAAAGAAAGAAACCGTGGTTTGGATAGTTATCGTGCATCACCTCCCCTTGAAATAAAATAAAAGCTTTCTGCCGCGGGAGAAAGCGCGTGTAACTGCTAAATAATTCTAGAGATCAATATGGCTTTTGAGAAGCTGCCGTGCATTATAGGCCGGACACTCCTGTTCTTACTGACGTGACGCTTGATGTCTCGCAGGCAGATCATGCGTGTTGAAAGTAAGTTGATCGCACGCATGCGATGCATTCTGCAAGGATCTCCTTTTTCAACGAGCTCTTTGTGTCGATAGCGCGTCAGATGGAGAAACAGACGAGGACGAGCATCGTCCTGGCTTAGCTAGTTCTGTAAAAGGAGCCTTCAAATATGCTAAACCCAATTATTGCTGTCACTTCTTGAAGCCTTAAAACACTATGCGTTGAGATAACGGCAAAACGCATCTTCGGTCCCACGAGCCAGACCCGCATAGGCCTTCGCCCACTACAACAATTCCCACAAAGATTCGCATTACGTAGACGTCAATTGTAGTTGAGTCTTCCATTGATTTTGTTTCTGCAGGTGGATGCCATAACAACGCGTTTTTTTTTTTCATGAAGCACTCTATTTTTATTCAGCTTTCTGTAATAAAAATGAATGAAGAATATTGAGAGCCTGGAATTATTTATTTGACAGCATTCGTGCCAACTTGGTTTGAAAATAAAAGCTTGAAGCCATTACAAAGAAACAAAACCTGCGGTATAGAATATTACAAAATCCTTTCTGCGGGGCAGGCGTAATCAACGCTAAGGAATGCAGCTAAGAAAAAAGTTACTCATGAGGTTAACAAAAACATTTCATGTTCTCTATTTTACAACATCTGCCATGCAGACACCAGATGCATTCATGGTATAGTATTATAAGCAATAACCCTAAACTCGTGGCTCACCTAAAGGAACGAAAACACCGCTTGTTTTACATAACCCATGCAGTACTTTTACCAAGGATTCTCGCCAGAGAGATCTTTGCAAAAGTATCTCCATTTATTCATATCTTTCTACCAAACTGATGCATTATTAGTATTGTGAACTCTCCAACGGCCTCAAAAGCTTTTAACCGTTTGTTATTCTGTAACTTCTGCAAGGAATCACAATGAAGTGCAAGAAATAGGTCTACAGTGAATCAACGAAGGGCAATCTCATATTTCAGTGCGTGGTAAGCGTACGCATGCACTCAACTGCTTGATTTTGTAGATAAGCTTATACCTGATATCTTTACATCATCAATGTGTAGTTTGACGCCAAGATTAGGCACCTCCATTTCATTGATGCAGTATGCTGCAAATGTTCTAGTTCATCCCAAGAGAGGCACTAAACTTGTCTTAAAATAAATTATGGGCATCCCTCACACGGGTTTTTAAAATCAAACATCCGAAAAAATAAATTCATTCAGTTGATGTTAAATTTAAAAAAAATGATTTTGGCATGTTCGCAGAAATTTCGCTTTGAACATTTTATTTTTAATGATCCTGTGCATTAGGATTAAGATGCTCAAAATGCATATATTCGAAAAAGTGGCGGCAAGCGGTAGACAAAGGATTGAAGCCTAATTGATATCAGTTTTTGCGTGGCAGTACCTCGGCCAGCCAATGAATTTCCCGAGTCTCTGCGTCACAGATTTTACGTGAGATTACTCATTCACTTTGAACATATTAGCACAGCGGTGTAGTACATGCCTTACTCTGGGCGGTGCATAACAACATAATATTTTATTCCATATGTGTCGGCTAATGCCCGTTAGCGTCAGAATTCCTGTTAAGAAGTGCTAACATAATGTGCACTCTCCAGGATGTAAGAACAGCACCTGTAATTTTAATTCATGACGTAAGACTGCGGCACTTACTTCGTGTGGAGGCCGATGTTTTCACAGGGTTTCAGATCCCATACGGCATATACTCCGAGAAATGTATACGATGCCACCCTTTTTACTGCGGAAGGCTGGGAGAACTGGGCCGCTGCCTGCAAGATATATATATGTATATATAAAAGAATGTTCTACTTCAGCAAGATCCTTCAAATTGGGCAGTGTCTTATTCAGCTGCATGTCAAACCCCTTCCAGAACAGTATGCATTGTTTTCTACTTTTCTCAAAAGTAACTATAAATAGATTAAATAAAATATTCTTCCTGGATATTACGTTTAATGTATATCAAACTGTACAATTCTAGTTAATTCGTGTTCTTGCCATAAGCATTACAGGAAAGTGACCCTGATGTGAAATGGGACACTGTGTCATCAAAGGCGATCAGAAGCAAAGAATGAGAGAATTTCGATTCCACGAAACTAAATCAGAATTCACAAGGATGTCAACTATAGCAACACTGTGCTGCATCTTTTTCTTTGGGTTCATGGCAACAAAAGTATTTTCAGCCGTGCCATAAAATGAAGAGATGGTTACTTCGCCCTAGTTGACGGAGATGCTGCTCCTGTAGTGTAACAACATCCGGTAAAGAAAATAAAATCGGGTCTTTCACACTGCTAACATACCAGTCAGCGATAAAAACAGACTTCGAAAGTCACTGTGTAACCAAGTTTCATTCTAGTTTCAGGAGGACGTTGTAGTAAATTGACGCACTAACGTTGTTCACAAGGTGTGGCAATGATCTAAACTCGGAATTGCATGAAAGAAATAAATCGACATTTTTAAAAACGTCCTCAAAACAAGTGCACCCACGAAATTCTCGGACAGCGATTTCGTCACTCCTGCATAATGAGCGATATTTAGGGGTCGATAAAACGACCGCCTATTGCGCAATCCTGTCCCACGCAATTCATTACGGCTTGCATCGCACAATTCCAGATTACTAAATTCCCGCTAGTAAAGGAGAATAATGCTTGAATGATGCAAATCATGAGTGCCCACGTGACTGGCCAAGGTCACGGAGCTCACGTGAACCACCACAGCGTTGACCGCAGTGAACTTGTCCGTCTACTGAATTTCACACGTGCGCCCACGTTCGCCGACGCCGGTTGCGCTCCCGCTACTGCCTGCTGTGTTTCGGCAAAGGCACGTGCTGCCGGTCCGAATATATGTCGTCATCAGTGTCTTGAATGTTAAACTATATCGGCCTCAACAGTGACGTTTTCGTGACGGCCATCGCAACGAGTCCGAAGAAGGTATAGGCATGATTCGTTCTTATACGTTAAAACTGAGCTATATTACTTTTTGGTATCCATTATCAGTCGTGCTTCGTGAGAGGGTTAGCGAAAAACTAAATTTTTTTTCTACACTCTCTTTAAAGCCAAGCAACAGTTGGTTAGGTGCAAGGTCATTTACTACAACGATTGCTTTAGAGCTCGAAAGTTTGAAGCGATCAAGCTATTGTTTGGTGTAGTGTCATTGAGCGGAGATACGGGTGGGAAGAAACGGAGTGGACAGAACAGACGCCCGTGGTATACACGCTCATTGGAGCGTCTGTTCTGACCACTCTGCTTCTTCCCTCCCGAATTTCTCCTCAACCACACTACAAGATGCACCAACCGGCCCAACAGTCTACGCTTCTAAACCCATAGATTGTGGAGGAGGTAGCAGCTCTATGTAAAAATGGGCTGCTAATATTTTCACGAAAGTTCATATGGTCATAATGCACTGACAAGGCAAACGATGCGATATGTCATAACTTGTCGAGCTGCTGATCTATGTCCGTCAACGTGCGAACGCGGTATACGGGATCTAATAACTGTAAAACCATCCGCCATCCATTTAACAGTGTAAACTCCCAAAATAATCGTCCTTCCACCAGGCCATATTTTTTGGAACAAATTACCGAGCACTGTAGTGAGTTGCACGACACTTGACTGATTAGTAAAAAACAGCGAGAATGACATTTTCCGAGATTTAATTGTTTACATGCCCGATTACCTGAGTTTTCTCTCTCTCTCGTTTCTTCCTTGTAAAAAATACTATTTCTATGACGTTTGCCTTTCTACAATGACTGAGTTCGCCTTTATTAATATTTATAGTTTGTACCACTCTCATGTTTATTGAAGTACCCACTCCTGCTTGGGCACGGCGAGGGCCTAAAATATCTGTAAATAAATTTACAGGTTACACAATGCGAAAAGTAGAAGCATCAGCAAAATTATACGGCTAAATACATTTCCGGCTGCCTGACAACTAACTATATAAAACTGAATAAAAAGCTGGACTTGTTTTTTGTTTTTTTTAAGGTTAATAAGGAGCATAGCCGCTAGAATGTAAAATCATGCCAACTTATCATGGGGACAACCGGATTGAACTTTGCAAGTGTACACGCAGAAGTTCTTGAAGGTGTGTTTCAATGAACTCATTTCGTGAACGCCGCATGTGAATCACCTCGTAATTGATTTAGCTTCTTTTGTAGGATGTTTGAGTAATACAGCTTTTTGCTTCCCGTGTGGTTACCTAAATTAATGCATTAAACATTGTTTTAAGCTAAACTTTTATATGTTGGCACGGGAAACCTCAACTGAAGCCAGTTAGGCCAGGGTGATAATTTTGCAAGGTAGCGTACATTGTGTCCTAGAAAATAATGAGGATGCTGTAAAGGTAGCCGCTGAACCCGTTCCTTTCTTATGAAATGTGAAATTTTATCCCATGGAAAAGTGTACAATGCCAATCTGACAGAGCATATCATTGACCTTAAGTTACAGACTGCCTAACGTTACACCGTCTGCACGAGACATGGCTCCAGAAGCTCCATTCGGAAAGCAAAGAAAATCCGGACTAGGTATAGAAAGCAAGCTATTCTGTACAAGGTTGTCGAATTATTAAGCTCTCTAGAATTGAGTGTTGATTGTACACTAAACAGTAAACCATTGAAACGGGATTAACAATCCTTCCCTCTTTCTACTAACTTCATAGCATATCCGTAAACAATTGCATTAACTGAACTAAAATTCAGTCTTTTTTCAATAGTATTTCTCGTTGTTCAACTGTTCATTCATTACATGCCAGAATTGTTTCTCAAAGCACTTTATGCTCATGTACAGCCGGCCACACAAGTTTACAGACCACGGGATCTCAGAAAACGTTCAATCCCCGAGCAGACTGTAGCAGTAGCCAGTAAAACTGTAAGCGACAATGTTGTTAGCAAATTCTAGCCGAGGCCCGAAATACAAATACCAGCCTTCATTGTGAGGTTGCGGAGATATTCAGCTCTTTCTGTGATTTCATGGTCCGTAATATTTTGTGGACGGGTGTACAAACTACGGCATGTGTTCTTTTTTTGTTTTAAAACAGATTTGTTCGACGACATTTGTACGTCCTTAGTGGGTGTAGATTTCTTAATGTGATAGCACTTTAAGACAAACACGCGCTATGTGCATTTATTCAATCGAAATTTGTTATATTTACTTTCCACTCATATTTTTTTTCTTTCTCTTTTAGGCAATGCTACGGGCGGTATCTTTTGTGAGCGGGCAAGACCTCGGCAGGCTTTTCGCCGTTAATTTTTGCCTACGGATGTAATATTATAATCTCCCTAGAAATAAAGGTCTTCCACTTTGAGAACAACACTGAAATGTTCTGTACAAGCTGGTAATATAACCATTTGTACACGGCTGAGTTTTTGCAATACAAGCAGGTAATATACCGGCGTTCAACAACGGCTAAACCTGGCCGAACAGTTGTCGCATTCAGGAACTAACTCATCATCAGTTGGTAACGGGAGGAGATGTGAATATGAGGCCCGGTTTGACAGCAGAGGAAACACCGGGCTGTAGACGAAGGACTGTTCAGAAGGCATAAAAACCGCATACACACATCAATGGAACGAAAGAAAACAAAATACAGGTGGCGCAAAGGCCGAAAGCTCTGACGGGCGGTAGTTGCATGGCTGCTGCCTAAAAAACCAAAGTGACACTAGATGCAGTGGTCTATACACCTGGTCCGCAGCAGCGGTAAATATACCGAAAAGGCCGCGAAAACAAATTATGGGTGAACGCTGTGAACAAGAAGCACAGCCAAAAAGCTGGTGGGTGCAGCAGCTCTTATTGCACAAATCCAATGGGAACACGAAACAATGTCGCCTATTCCAGCTTGCCCTGGCCGGCACATCCCGCGGGACAGCATGAAAAGGTTTGCGCGCTGACAGTGTGCGAAAGGTTCTGTGCCGACAAAGGCGGCTCAATCTCAAGCGCTAAAGGCGCCGTGCGCAGGGAGAGAGGGGTCTTCCACTCCAGCGGCTGAAGCGTATCGCGCGGCTGCTCCGGCATTCATGTTGAACGCGATCTGTGATGGAAGAGTGGCGCCGAGTGCTGATAGCTTTGTCCGCGTTGTTTTCGCTGCTTAGTTCATCTTCAAGCTTTAGGCAGCGCGAAGGTCAATTCGCTCGCTGCCGCTGCCACGCTTCCCCTCTCGAACATTTCGGCAGCTAGTTTCTGCTGTCATCGAGTGAGATGTGTTCATGTTTGCTTGTGCGCGCGCGACAACATGTTTGTGATATTGGTAATTGAGCGAATGGTTGTAATTTTGTACAGTTGAGAGTACTACTCTCCCTACTTGGTACACCTGTCAACTAATTTGTTATCGCAATCGAAGGCTCCACATTTCTGGTAAACCTGCGCCTATTTATTAAACAATTCCTTTGGTTTGGTGAATATGCTTTCATTATTCCCAATCGAGCGCGCAATCTTTATATTAACTATGAAGTTCGCAGAAGTTGAAGGCCGCCACCGCACTGTCAAAAAGGCGTTTGACATTGTAGAGTTTTGTATTGGTGTATGAATGTAGCGCCCTTGCCTCAAGTCACCGCCTAGTAACCTGCCATTGGAGTCGAAGCATCTCGTTAAACATTCAAGCTGAAATGAAGTTTTAGACAGTACATCAAATGCCATGAATTTACCTTCAAGGCCTCGAGCGCTTTCTTCACGATATCCGGGTTTTGAAACAGGAGAATGTGATAGATATTCATGACGCCCCAGTGGTACACGTTGTTTGCCCACAGTTTCTCCTGAGCCCATTTCAGGGAATCTGATTTCCCGATGTCAGTGACAAATTCGCCAAGCTGTCTGCGAAAAAGGAAAGAATATAGCAGAGCCATTATTTCGAGGACCGGGCAGCGCCCAAGATACAGAACAAAATAATACATCTGCAGTCTTCATGGCTTATTTTATAGCCATGAAAATGAGTGGCCCATGTTGTTTGACATGCAGCGACTTTGGTTATTATCGCTTGATATATATCATTCTCGCAGGTCGTATCACGAAAACGAAAAAAAACGAGAAGTTTTTTTTATGTGCAAGGTCAATAAGAAGATGATATTTTGATAATTTGTGCAAATTAGGAAGCCTACAAGGTTATGATTGAGATCGATTCAGCGATAACGAATTCGCCTTTACCCTCATGCAAGCCTATTGCATATGGTACCTTGATTTACTTTCCACACAACCAATTTTGCAGCCTAAAATACCGCTCTTTCGAGGAGTACTCGTGGCTGCCTCTGAGGGTGCCTACCACTCCTTACGGTTTAAGATTGTCACCAGCTTCAAGGAGGCCGGGAGGCTAATTCCCTTCAATTCAAAGTCACGTAACTGGAAACAAGAACAAAGTTAACTAGCTACCAGTTATCAGTTCGGGCCAACTCTCTCATAATTTTACTAGAATAAATTTGCATGAGCCAGTGACATATTTTTGGATTATTATGACATACGTGTGCTACATTTTGTCGCTCGCCAAAACTTATGAACTCGGCACAGTGCATCTCACAACCTACAAGGCGTCGATGGAGCATCCAAACTGCGTGTCGTTGCCTTGAGCGGCCAGGTCGAAGAAACGCTGTAACTTGGGCGTCGTTTGCGCGTCGCCGACTCCGCCACCGCAAGTCACATATAGAGAGTCGAAAAATATAAAGTCGCAAACACCGTCCGGCGGGACCACCATCCTGATGTTGCAGTCCACGGTGCACACTACAGAGTACGAGGTCGGGGGTCCGTAAACGATGGCTTGAAAGAGAAGGCGAAGGACCATTTGCAATGACATTGTGAAGCATTCGTGAAAATGGAGCACCAGACCTCTAAACACATTTCCTAGTTCCTATCCAGTAAGTATATAATCATAATAAGTCTATAGTCCATAGCGAGTACGTCTATAGTCTTTGTCGTCCTCGATTGCGTTTTCCTTCTCTTGGTACCCAATCTGTAACCCTAATGGACGAATAGTTATCTAACCGGCGCATTATATCACCTGCCCAGCTTCATTATTTCATGTTGATGTCAATTACAATACCGTCTATATCAGTTCTCTTAACTTTATGCCTAGCAATCTTCGTTCCATCGCTATTTCCGCTGTTTTTAACTTGTTCTCAAGCATCTTTGTCAGTCTCCAAACCTCTGCCCCATATGTCAGCACTGGCAAAATGCACTAATTGTACGCCTTCCTTTTCAATGATAATGGTAAGCTTGCAGTCAAGAGCTGGCAATGTCTGCCGTATGCGATCCAATGCATTTTCATTCTCTCATCCATTCTCTCTTATTCCATGCATGTCTACATAATATAACATTATAGATATAATGCTACGCACGCGGCTTCAATTGTCGCCTATTTAGCACCTATTATAATGGACAATAAGAGATAACTGCCCCGGGCCCCGTACTACGCGCTCTTCAGTTCCAACATATGACATGAGAAAAAAAACGGCCTCATCATGAATACCAGCTGCTAATCCTGGAGGCACTCACGTGGTAACGTTGATATGGTCGTGGCCGGTGTTGTCGACACAGTCAGGGTCGTTGCTATTGCTTTAGTCGGGGTCGTAGCTATTGCTTTAGTCGGGGTCTCGGTGCTTGATGTTGGCTCAGGTGAACTGGAAGTAGCTATAATAGTTGCTGCTGTGTTCATTTCTGATGATTCCGTTACACTCTGGGTTGAATCCTGTAGAAGTACATATATTTAGCATAAACGTAAAACAAATCCCACAGACATTTCTTGAATCAAAACCTTCTTTGTTATTAACCCTCCGACCCACGTAGCAGAGGTGTTTAAGTAGACTACTGCGAGTGATCAGACCATCGCCTTGACGAGACTCATTACTCAGGTGGTTAGTTACCATGTTTCGCAATCTTACCACGATATCGACTTTGAAAGGGCACTAACACAGTTATTCGGAGTCGTGAAATGCATTTGAATGTAAAGTGTGCTTTTCTAGAAGTATTTGAAATATTTACTTGAATCGGAGTTATCAGCAATGAAAGCTCCCTCTTCATTCGCTTCGCGGTGCTCCCGCTCCTTCTTCAAAAGCTTCCATTGTGGAGGCAATGGTTGGAGCGGAGAGGTGGGCACAAAGCTCCGCCCACAGAACATCACCGCGGTGAGCATTTTAACGCGACATCGTTAAGGAGCCCGTGTCGCAGAAAATCCGGCGTCAGCTGTATGGCGTCGGCGTCAAAGGGTTTCGGACCACATATACTCAGGCGTTCATTCAACTAATTGAATTTCTCAAGCTAAAATACGTGGCAAAATCGTAAATTACGACTTACACACAACCTACAGACATGACAGGTCTCAGATTGTAATTTAAATGTACGAGAAAGCACAATTCTGTTGAGCAAAAAATCAAACACCTCTTACCGCGTTTCTACAATGCATAGACCGCATTCGCTCAAGGGGCGGACGCCACATGCGGACGCCGATGCGTACGTATCTCGGAGTCCACGGAACAGCGCGCCCGCTTCGTTGAAACACTTCCAGATAGCGCTTCCCGCAGATGGCAGTTCCAGCCGAGAGAGCGGGTCGCCCCGCGTGAACTGTCTGCTGACGCACCTACACTACGGGTCTACGTTATTCCAACCGAGGACACACGTTAAAGCGACAGGAACCCCGAAGTAATCTCTCCCCGATGCTGGCACTCTTAATCGTGGAAGTGTTGTGACAGAAAGTATATGTGGTGATCGAGCGATAGCCGTTTATATTTCCGAGGCGGGCGTGATACCGTGATTCCCAGCTTGATATAGTAAATGTGTACTGCAATTTATATGGCCTATAAAACAACGAAGCTTACTTTGTGCAGTTGCGAATTACTTTGCATTCACTTTTCTACCGACATTTTTTTTACGTTGTCACTGACTTTGCATTGCAGAAGTGCCCAGTAGTCTCGCAGTTTCGCGCTCTGCGATCATAGAAAATGCCGAGTTGCTACGTTGGTATGAATGTCAATGTGCGTAGAAATTCTGCACAAGAACAAAGATACTCTTTCACACGCAGGGGCAGATAGCGGTATCGGCAGCGTTTAACAAACTTCAACGACGCCACAATCTTACGCCGTTCAAAAGCCGGCCAATGTGGAAAAGACAAAGCACGCGAAATACCGCAGGTAAAAAACTAACTTTTTATCAACAGTTCGAACACACTAGTATTTTGCGTTTTCCTAATACATAAAACATTGCGAGTATTTCAAGTGTTGGATATGATATTGTGGATGTTCACAAACTTATTATTAGTTGACGAAATTCCACCAACAGTTATGCGCAGTAGCCTTTACGTGATAATGTGCCAAGGACAGGGTTTGGAAGGAGCCGAAGGAAAGCGTGACCTATCTTTAGAGTACAAAATATGGAGGGCGCTCAAGCTAGCGTTTTAGACTGGAACGCGAGAGCATTCAAAGATCTGCGTTTGTTACGCTTCCCGGCAACTGGCGCTTATGTTACCTAATGTTTTCCGGGAAGTGCTGGAGACTAACGCTGTGCACGAAGGCGAGCTTTCCCGTAGAAACACGGCTTGATGCATGCGCTGCGAATGCGCGGAGCTGATCGCCATCTGCATAGTGCTGTTGAAAGGAACCAAGCTCGGCGCGCCACTCAGTGATTGGTAGACACGCTGGAAAATGGGTTTATGATTGAGTTTCCGCATAGAAATATCACGTTTTCTGGTACATTGAAATTACAATCCGATGTGATCATGTCTGTCGGTTGTGTGTAAGTCGTATTTAAGATTTCCTTGACGCATTTTACTCTCCTGAATCCAATTAGTTCAGCCACGTCTTCGCCCAACACAGAGGGCCTGCGTGCATGGGTGGGCGCGGTTCGGAATGAATTACGCGTCCAACGGCGGTCCGCGTTGGACGCCAGTTCGCATTTTCTGCGACATGGGTCCCTTTCCGACATGCTGTCGCGGTAATTTGCGTGTCTTGCACTGCTTTGATGGGACTTATATTCGGCTCAGGCGTTCACCGAAGCATTTGCTCGAGTGCAGTCGAATTTATTTGCCACAATAAGAAGTGTTGCGTGGCCCTTACTAAGGCACATGCTGTGTTGCAGGTTTGCGACAGGTAAGATTTCAGTATTATTGACACATCAGAAATATTGAGATTGGCTGGTTTGAGACACTGGACCTCCAGATCATGAATACAATCATTTTTGATGGAATAACTGAGGAAGGATCTTGGGAAGAAATCAGTTATGTCGCAACTGAAAAACAAGGCTGCTTCCTTGGCTACGAGCACTCGGCATCTTGCCTGCTGAGAAGTTTTCCCTTGAGGTAGTTAAGATTCCGGCACGCGATGATGAAATTAGCAGTTACATAATGCAAATTAACCTGAACGAAAAAAATCACAGGCCATTACGGCACTCGTTAATGCCAACATTTCAACACAAGTCTATGAGCGTTTTCATTTCGCGATATATTCGCTGGAGCGGACAATTTGTCTCCTGCTGCAGGTTGCAAATGCAGCGAAGTGCGGCGCGACTGCCTCGATAATCTGGAGATCGCGACCGCCAACGCGTGGGTGATGCGTGGGTGCGATTCACAGGAGCCGGTGTCGAGAGACCTCACGCACGACGCGCGCTATTCTGGCGCCATCTGTCACCTCACAACGCTTTTCTGCTCACGCTTTCGCCGTACCCTCCGCCGCTTTCCGCCTCATGCTTCCGCTGCACCCTTCTCTCCGCTTTCCTCTTCCCGTCTTTCCCGATTTCCTCCTCTCGTCTTAGCCCGCTGCGCTCTGCGTTCGCCTTCATCTTTGGCTGTGCTTGTTCACTCGGTTACGCCGAAGTACGACGCCGAGGCACGTCAGCGCTCACCGCAGAAATGTGCGCCTGTGAGCTGCGCTCTCAAATTTACCAATACTAGAACTTTACTTTGTTATCTGAGCTGTATATTTGATTGTCGAAGCACTGCGCACCAGATCAAGTATTACACGTGAAGAAAGAGCTGTATGCAACATGTTGGCTTCAGTTTATATAAAAAATACGTGTTAGCATATGTGTGTAGCATTATGAATTATTCACACGCTACACTGTGAGTGCTTATGAAGTAGCAACGTAGTTTCGGATGCACAACCCGCCCTACCATACTGCAGACGAATGCTCTCGTTCAATGCGGTTTGTAAGGCCACAGAACTAATCTGTACAAGTATGCCCACCAACAAAACACTTAAAAGAAAGCAGGCGTCTAAAAATTGTACTTCTTTAGGCTTAGTCTAGATTTCAGATCTTGATTGACTGTACAAACCAATCGAATAACACGAATATATTCATCCTAACGAGAGATGAGCCTTCAAATAGTGTCACTCAAACAATAAGCTCACCTTTAATTTTGCCGAGCAGCTCTGGACCGGTTAAAGTAAAGTTACCTACAAAGTGTGTTATCACACTTCGATTTTTTTATTGACGCAATCGCAGGGTTACTCTATGTGAGGACACATAAGCTTATGTTAATAAAGCTGATTGATTTAGGGATGGCGCTGCCAGCACTCTTTAAAAAAAACATATGGTAGCGTAGGTAGGTACTGGAAATTTAGTCCGTCCCCTGCACTGAAGGCGTGAAGCCACTTCAATATTAGATTTTCGCACCTTATTCCAGTGCCTTTTAATTCCTTTCAAGAACATCAGCGTACGGTATGAGCAAAAAAGGCACACATATCAACACAAAATTAAACACGCACCTGAATTGCCACTTTTATGGAAACATGCATTCATAAAATGTTATTATTTTTGAAATATGTGAATAGAAGCGTCATAGACGTCCCATAGAAGCGTAAAACACAGAAGCGGTACTTGAGAAATGTCGCACAGTTACGTATAATGGACTTTCGCGAGTAGAGCCTGAACCGCGGACATACAGATGATACACATACGCTGATTGCGTTTTAGAAACAGCACAAATCAAAAGTATATTTAAACATATCTAGCAATGTTTATGTTATGTAGCATACCTCTTCAGATCTGTGGGGCTGAACTGTAACGTATATTTTAGTCGTTACCGCTGCAGTTATTCCGAGGTCCTGAGCTGTAGTTGCTGCTCCGCTGCCTTCTGGACTTTTGTTTTCCGGTAGTTTGTAGGTGGCGTTACCATCGATGTCCTCCTCTGCAAATTCATGGTCATTGAGCGCCGATTGACATTGACAGAAAACATTCCCCGGTCAAAGCCTTGTCATTTAGAAGTCCAGTGAAGTCACTTATGGAAAATAGCAGCCACTTACAGGTATATGGAGAGATAACATCATCTTATCTCGCACAGATGAACGTGTGCGAGAAATAAAAAATATGCACGTGCCACGTAGCTCGACAGAAATAAGGTAATTGTGTTTTCAGTCACTTGGATCATGCCGGTTACTTTATGTATTTTGCCCTATTGCATAATTATTTATTACTCTGTCATTTTGTCCAATGCATATTTAGAGCAAAATGAGCAATGAGAACATTGCAGTCCATCATGAAAAAATCCTCAGCCATATTTCTATTACTACGATACGTTTTACACAAGAAGTTTTTCCAATGCTGATAGAAACCTAGCGAACCACAAATAAATTACTGCAAAAACGTCCTCGTGTCGGACTTATCAAAGAGTGCGTAAGCATGCCTTCCAGTGGCTCATCTCGGACGCATATTCTGTGAAGCATCCGAATGAGCCTGGTTGTATGATGCAAACGTTTGCTCGGTTTCCTTGATTATTTCTTAAAAAATGACTAATTATTTACTCATTCAGGTGAAAAGTAATAAGTATATGTCAATAATCATAACTAGAGTGAAGTCATCTTCATTAGGCTTAAATATTCTTGATCGGCTTTAACCTATTTGATGTTGCTTCTATCAATAGAAATTTCGCCGAATGAATGAAAACTGCACGTGGTGATACATGGAACGTAAAATGTTAGTTGCAAAGTTAATAGAGAAAATGACATCGCTGTTCATTAGAGCAAGCAAGGGCAGCCAATGTTTTCATTAACAATAAAAGAAAACAATGCAGTGAGGCAAGCCATGTAATCGTAGGGTATGATGGCTCGTGTGTTATAGTCACAGAAAAGGTGCCAAGTTATCGTAAACGCAGTCGAGGCTGCCAGAGAATCAGGTTGTGTGACGATACAGTTTTCACTCTTAACCATGAATGAGCTGGCGTAAGAAAGGCGTAAAAGAATATTGCTTAGAGATGCGGTGCAGGGATTTGAACCAAGTACCTCCCGAATACGAGGCAGATGCTCTACCTTTCGCCACCGCTGTTCTAATGAATAATGACTCCAGTGAGTTAAGAGTGCTCCAAAAATTTATAGGAAGGAGATAAGATGGTGGATCCACTGCGGTGCTGCAATATCAGAATATCTAGCAGCAAAGGCGATATAACATAATAAAAAACACGCACTCACTATGGAATGCTAGGTGTGCATAAACAAGAAAACGTATATGTTCTGCGATTGAAATGAGATACATGGAAAGCATGGCTGCGGAATTTTTTACGCCACCGGTGTGTGCGTGGACACCGAGCTAATGCGTTATGACATACAATTAAAACGGTGGTCATTGTTGCGCATTGTGACTGCATTTGGCACCTAGCGCTTTGCAGTGCTACGAACAGTGCCCTTAGCCATGAGCTTTAAGTATCGCGCTTGTATAGCTTAGTGCTGCAATAAGCCTAGAAGTCGCTGGTCCACCCGATTAAATTGCGAATAGAACATTAAATTGTACACCTGTAAAACGCAAGGCTTTAGAGATTCAATACTTCCCTCGAACCAATCGATAATTGAATGTACCAGCTGCAGAGGCGGTTGCCTGTCAATCTGTAGATATATTTATAGATGAGCAGAATAAATAACGTAGATCTTCTGGATACATCGACTGTGCTCTATCCTTCGCATATATATCTGTCCTTTTGCGTCACCCCACGCATGAGCTTTCTCGTGCTTCTGCCAGTGTTTAGTCGCCTTATAGACGCCAATTTCGCTGTGTCAATCTACAGAAGGTGATATCGCACAACGGCCGCTGTCACATATCATACAACATATTTCGTCTAGCTTTCAGCGTGTTTTTTCGCAAACAGAGTGCCAAGGCTCGTTTACTTCCCCCCTATATATGTTGGCTTTTTTATTGCATCAAGAAATACGTGGACACTACGGGCGCCTTTCCGCTGCGACCGGCGGCGCAGCCGTGATGTTCTGTGTAAAATCCAAGTGCGGCAACACCGCACGGCATGTGCTGTAGGTGCATGTGAGAGTGGGCGAGGGTTAGCCGAGGACGGCGCCGTCATCTCGCGCGCGCAAGGGCGAAAGGTGTGGAGGAAGCGCGCCGTCTTCCACACGCGCACAAGGCCAGAGGCCCGAAGGGGGTCTTCTCCGGCGGCGGCTGCGTATAGCACGATTGAGCGCGGCCGCGCCGCAACTACCTCAAAAGCGAGCTGCAATGATTACAGAGTGTGGAAGTACCAAGGGCTGATAGCTTCGTGCGCGCGGCCTTCCCGCCACTTAGTGCGGGTTGAAGCGAGAGGTCCATTCCGCTCACTGCGGCCCCTCTTCCTCACGCCAGCGTTGTGACAGGGAGGGTCCGCACTCATCGAGTGAGATGTGTTGATGCTTGCCTATGCACACGCGACGCTATGCTTAACTTATTTTGCAAAGAAATGCTTACGAGCTTATACGGATGAAAAAACTGCATTCGTTTTATTGTGTAGCTGCCTAATAATCTGTTTTCCTTATCAATGCTTCAGCGTTGGGCGATACTGCGACTGTTTTACTAAACGCGACGCCTTTCTCGCCTTGTTTTATTACTTACTGCAATGTTATTGATGTCAGCCAACCCGCCTTGCATTCAATGTATTGTTAGTGCCGCATTGTTCGAATACGGCCAGGCTTTTTTCTTGGAGATATTGCCAACAATGAGCTAACGGCGTACATTCGTGACAGCAGATTATCCACCTATCTTCGTGAACAAATACAACCAAGTCACGGAGCCAAAAGTATTTCTCCGTTACGCCTGCAGTAAAATCAGTTTCGAGAATATTTACGCTGGCTTTAAGAAATGCTGGATTTCCGACGCACTCTCAGCACTGAGGACGACGTCATTTCGGAGCTGAGGACAACTGCGAAGCCTCCCAGCAGGGATACCCTTCTGGGATTTCTGTCGAGGACGTAGCTTGCAGCGTTCGCTTATGATTTTAACTAGCAGAGGTTAATGGTAATAAAAGTGTGCCATGCTTAACGTTTTTCTTATGTTTTCTAAAGATAGATGGGTTTACCTATATTCTATTTACATGTTCTTATCTCTTGACAATTTCAGCATGTGGCGGCCGACCTTTATTCCTGGTAAAACTAAGTTTGAATAATTACTGCTTTGTAACCCGGTGGTGACGGTGACAAGCACAGTACCAAAACTGTGTATCATAACATTCTGTTTTGGTGTGCTTCTGCAATGAAAAGCGAGTAAGGATCAAAGCAACACAATAGTGGCGAGCCCTGTTGGCGATCTTCGAAAATCTAGATCCACGCGTCGACATTTATGCATGACTCGTCAAACTGTCCAGAGTAATCGCTAGTCTCGAATACCTTACAGAAAGTATAACAGTGTTCGCGGCGGCTTTGCAATCTTATGAGCCTACACAAATGATTGGATCAACGCTAGTATTTGAGTAAGTTCGAATTCAGGCAGGCGTCTTTCACTCCGAGCGATTACATAAAGTAGGAAGTGGGTCAGATGGAGCCCCCTTAACAAGGAGAAGTACGTACGCATGGTAATGCCACCCTTATCAACAGCATCGTCGTGATACTACAAATACGAGAACAAAAAACTAAACCAACCGTATAAGACAAACAAAATAGACAAAAACAGACACAAAGTCTTACACATCGTTAGCAGTTTCAGAAGGGCTTAAGGTCCAATAATCGACTATTTCCGGCCGCGAGCAGTGCAGCTGTATTGCGTAATGTCACGTGGCAACCCCTCATAGGTCAGTGCGCCAGTACGCCGGATGATGCTGTAGGACCAGAAATAGCGTCGATCACTGGGTATTAACCGGCATTTGGGTCCTAATGCAAATGAAGTTACCGGGCTGGCAATCCATGTAGCGTTCCCGAGAATTGTGGTGTCGACTGCTCGTGTTCTGCTGGCTTTGAGGCGCAGATGCGCAAGTTGTGCTTCTCCGGTGCGTTGTAGAATGGGGCTACGTCGAGATTCTCTTCGTCGGTGATGCGCAGTCGGATGGCATCCAGAGCCATCGTCGCGTTCCTTCCGTAAACCAGCTTGAACCGCGTGATGTCCGCTATTTCTTGCACTGCAATTTTGCATGCGAAGGTTCTGTATGGAAGGTCGGCATCCCCCCTCTTCTGCTAGGCGTCGACACACATTGCTCACATGTCGGTGAGGATCTTGTTTAGCATTCCTTTGGACAATTCGTCTTCGGGTTGCCGGCAGTTGTCCTCCTGTGGCTTGTCTGGCTGTATTGCAGAATGGCTTGGGTGGGCTCTGCTGCAAAGGCTATTCTGTCGGTGATGAGGACTTCCGGGGCACCATGTTACATCGGTATGGCCTCGATGAAGACTTTCACCACTTCGGTTGCACTGCCTGTCGGCAGAGCTTTCGTTTCAGCGAAGTGGGTAAGGTCGTCCATCCGCACGACAGCCCACTGATTTCCGAATGTTGACGTGACAACGTGCGCCAATAAATTTATCTCGGCAAGGACCCACTTTGACTGCCTGAAGCAATCTCGCTAGTCCTCTTAGTGGCGTCTTGCGTCGCTGACAGTCTCGGCATGTCCTGAAGTTGCAAATAACGTAATTGGCGGTGCATGTCCAAAAATGCAACTTTTGTATCCTCGCGAGCAAAGGGAACAGATAGGTGCTCGGCTGTGTGATCATCAAGCAGGTCGTGCGATTTTTGTGGCCGCAGTGTTGAGATCACCAAGAGAAGGTAGTTTGCATGTACTGCAGATAAGATCTTAAATACGAGGGCGTATTTTTGCAGAGCAAATGATAAGAATGATGATATGTACTGTTTAATAGCGCAAGGGCCAAGTGTGGCAAAATACCGCCAAGGCAGTGGTTACGAGTACGGAATGGTCTAATGGCTGATGTGACGTGGCTGTAGAGAGGCCTAAACCTAAAAGCTATCAATTGCTTAAAACACAAAAGGAATAAAAAATATGAGAATGAGGGAAGTAGGGTATGCTGCAATTATATAATGTAGAACAATGGGTGTAATATGGGCGTTACATGAATGGGCGAACAATGGGCGTTACATGAATAAAAATGAACAAGTGATTGTTGATGGCAAGTAGCACAACAGCCTCATGCGGGTCCCTTGAGTACAAGGGCCCGGAGGCATCTGCTGAAACAACGGTTGACATCGCAAACCTGGCATCTCGCAAGAGGCCGTGTTACTAATTTCTTGGAAACGATGAGAATCCACGATTACACACCGTTCGGCGAAATCGGTCACTTCTTCCAAGTACTCGACAAGGCTTCTTATTTCCGCTTCAGCGTGTTGATGCTCGGCGAATTCGTTTGCGTGTATTGTTCATAGGAATTTGTTTGTCTTGTTCGTCTTGCAATGGCAGCTCGAGGGGGCGCGAAAGAGGCAGCCAGCATGAAACTTTTAACGTTCGAACTGCTAAATCACTGTGGTATCCCATTCTTGCAGTTTCAGGCTCCTCTGTGAAATGTGTTCTGAAGGATCCTTGCAGTTTGCCAGCGGCCACATGGGTGAGGTTGGCTTACGATTTTGAGGGACCTGCCCTTTAGATATTGGCCAAATTTTACAGTAGCTCAATAAGTGGGAAGGCATTCTATATACATCGGTGAATATTTGGCCTGCTGTTTCGATAACGTTCTACTAGCATGAACAACGACCCTTTCTAGTCCGTCATATTACTGAACAAGCACTGCAGCGGGCCCGACGCGACTTGCTTTGGTACGGACTTACGTATCGGCGTCATCGTAAAATTGAGAAAGCATCGGTGGGAATGCAGGCATCGTTTGAGTTCTTGACATGTTTTAGCTCGCGGCGTACCCCATCTATACTTGACGTCGGATTATGCGCGATGGGTTAGTGGCTAGGTTAAGCGTGAGAACTACTTGATGGAGCGCCAGTAAGAGGCACACAGACCCCACTACTACACTACTCGTCATTGGCAAAGCGGCACTTTTCCGGTTTCAGAGCGAGCCCTGGTGACTTGATGGCCTCTAGTACTGTCCCTGGCCGCCTAAGGTGATCGTCGAAATTCCCGGAGAAGACGACTCATCTAAGTAGAAAAAACAGGTCTGCCACTTCAACCAGCAAACACGGTGTGGCAGGGTGCTCGGCGCCTGCCACATTGTAGGTACAGAGCACAGTCCGAATGGCATGACCTTGAACTCATCGAGGCTCTCCGGCCTAACGAAGGCGGTCTTTTCGCGATCCCACTCGTCGACGATTATATGCCAGTAGCCAAATTTGACATCCACCGACGAGAAGTACTTAGCGTTGCAGTGCTGATCCAATGCGTCGTCTATCCGTAGTAGGGGGTACACTCCCTTTTTTGTTGTACTGTTCAGTCGACGCTAATCGACGCAGACGCGCAGGGCTCCGTTCTTTTTCTTCACAAAGACAACAGATGCACACCGTCTTCAAATTCCAGAGTATTCCGGTTCCATAATAATCGCAAGTGCCCGCGTGTGTTCCAGAAAGTTCTACACAATTCCCTTCGCTAATACATGTAATAATCATATTACCCAATATTCGCTAGCAACCCCCTCCCCTACCAGACAGTGGATAGAACCATCGAAAACACTATTCCAGAAACTTCCGATACATGCAGATGCAGGCACGGTCTGCGCTGAGTGAGAACATTTGTTTAAACGGTGAAATGCGGTCACCCGAAAGAGATAAACAAGTACACGTGTCAATATTTACATATAATTGCATATCATATACGCCATTTTATTTTAATATTGGTGGGGATTAGAGATACATTTAAAGAGACACCGTGCTTCATATTTCATGCTTCACGTAGGGTTTAATTAGGTACAAAGAAGAAAGGAGGTCTCACTGGCATTAAAAATGTTTCAAGCTTTCGCCTTATGTAGGCCGGAGAACACGGTGGCACATAATCATTTGCACAAAACAGGTGTAGTCGAGAAAAAGCAAATTTGATGCGATGCATAAAGAAACATAAAGCCGTTCGATATAACCACGTTTTCATTACGACACCTGGGCTCTTCAATATTTGTATGAGCCGACGTTATTTTTATGCAATCCTGCGATGGATTTACATTTTTTTTTGTTTACACGCATGCAAGGTTATATCACTCCCAATGTTCTGTGGATCAATTCTCCGCACTACTAGCCGGTCTTTTGTGCCCTAACAGGTGAGATAACCACCGTCTGACTCAACGGGCGAAACGGAATGTGGCAGTTAAAAAAACTGTGCCGTTTTAAAGGTTAGCCCGCGCGAAAATGAGTGATGCCTTGGTACCCTGCTCTAAGAGGAGCAATAATTCTGTGCTAAGCAACATTTAGAGTAAAACATGACGACTACTCACATCCTAAGCGGCAACAGTACTTATGATGCCATCGTCAATTACCGCGGCGTTTATGCCCTTGCAAAAGTTCTTTTATGAAATATTCAGTCGTAACAACATCAGTGCAAAGAAATTTATTCTGACGAGCCTAAATATTCATTCTATCGTACTCGCAGAATATGGTTAGATGGGACCATCAAACCGCAATGTTACCTTTATAGAAACCGCCCAGGGCCTGGCATTTGTCGTCTAGAGCTTGCTTTTCCATTCGCTGCTTCCTGTGGCCTAACGGTAACACTTATCCGCATTTCATCGCAGTTTATTGCCCTTAGAGAAGAAACACTCATACAGATCAAAACAGCATCACTCACCCTGACTCAAATTGGATGTCCATAAAAACAGACCTATGAGCACCGCGATGAGGCAAACGGCGCAGCAGAACAGAAGTACTTTCTTGCCTGTGTCGTCTGCTTCGTCACTGCGAACGACAAATGCCCCATCAAAATATTCCTTCGGATAAATAAGCTCTGCATGCTTTCCTTTCTCTACTCAACTAATATATTTCTCTCTCGGCGCTATTGCAACAGATTTTCTAAAACTCGCGCCAACAATGCGCGGTAATATGCGATAATTTAAAAAAAAACGCGATAAGCGATTTCATAAAACATTTCCATTAGATTGCATTTGTTTCCTTTACGAGAAAGTTTTATATTGGGAGCTTCCATCTAAATTAATTTAAAACGATGATCTTTTCCCCGCGCAACTCGTGCACCAAATTTGATGAGACTTGTTGCATTAGGAAGAAGGAACTTAGTCCAGTTGTACTGGTCTACTACGTGCCAGAATGGTCCGGTCACTAAAGACGATGACGACACGTCCAGCACGATGACTGTGTGCGAGCAGTGGAATCGGCGGAATCAGGCTCCAGCCTGATAAAGGGGGTTTGTTTAAAAATATTATTCGTGGACGCAGAGACCAGCTTCTGCCTGGTTTTCCTTCACAGTCATTAAAGAACGGTGTTACGAATATATTGAACGATATTTTATAAATAGATCGTTGCAAAATAAAACAAACCTTAAATATAATTTTGCAAACTCTCCAAAGCACCAATAAAAGCTATATTCTAATTTCGTCAACAGCAATTGATACATATAAAGCATACCGAAATTAGGCTAAGATGCACGACCCTGAATTCTACCTGTAATTTTCAAATACGGGACTTCAAATGCCCTTGTAATCCATGCAACAGATTTACGCAAGTATTTTATAGCCCATTTATCATGTCCAGCAACTAAGGACCGTCGTCTTTCTTTCGTCTCCTTTGGTCCGGGCTTTTACACGTCTGCGCGCACTATTCATCTTTCGTTTCAAGCACGCGTGAATACACACATGGCCTTGAGTGCAAGCACCCAAAAGTAAATGGAATGTGGTTCGTCTCTTTCCCCGAATCCTTTAGTGCACCCCAAAAATAAAACGCCAAGATCAATCTGTATTTAGAGCAACCGTTAGAATATTTCTCAGTGAGCCATAGAAATTTATCAGTTGGCGTTCCGTTGGAAACCCAAATTATTAATGGCAGTTTAATCTATATATATATACATATATATATATATATATATATATATATATATATATATATATATATATATATATATATATATATATATATATATATATATACTTCAGAAGAACGTACTTCGAGATTTTCAGTGCCACAGTAAAGCTTAAGCGTTGGGTGCATAGGTATACCAAACGCTTATTATTTTGTTGTAGGGCTTGCATACGTTAATTGAAACAGCGCTTCACTTCAATGGAATCGCCGGTGTTAGGTTGAGATGAGAGGCACAGATGCAATTATTGCTCTTTAGAATCAAGAGACGTGCATAATAAGGTAATGCACATGTATAGCTACACGAATAAATGCAGGCGCGTTGTTCTTACCTTCGTTTTATTTCTGTAATAATAACAAGAAAGACTTCGATAAAGCACATGAAAAATACCGTCAAAATAACGAATTACGAGATTCATCACAAATCGAAGTTCGAAGGTATCTACCCTGTCTCTTTGTTTTCATAAGTTGGGAAAATATTACACGAATTCTTACGTTTACAGTATGAAGTAAGCGGAGATTGCCTTAGTCTTGCTGCAGTCAGCAATTCTGTTGAGAATTTTTGAACGCAAGTATAACATTGCTTAACCTATTGTTAGGTGTAAAGTTGTGGGGTGTCTGAAATTGCGAAAATTACTAGTGACACTCACCTGTCCCCACAGTTGACGCGACTTCTGAAACGGCAAACAGCAAAAAGTGAAAAAATGTGAAATACCAAACTCGAGCAACGCCTTCACTCTGCCACTAAAATCCGGCATCTCATTCATGGAATTGAAGCAAAGGTATTGCACGAGGGTCTGTGCGAAGCTTCCATGAAAACGAAGTGTCTCAGGTGTGCATCTTACGCAATAAGCTGTTGTTAGAAACCCAGATTCCGCACATTTCATCGCATTCTGTTGGGATTGTAGTTGTTACGCCTTGCAAATGCGGCGCGTATTTTTAATTCTTGGGTTGTTGTGCGCACAAACCAGATCATTCGTATTTGTTTTGTTTTTGGGGAGGGGGGGGTGGATGGAAGAGGCGGGAAGGAACGTGAAATTAGGACGCATGTTAAAATTTACCATAAAGTAGTAGGTAAATAAAATATATAGAAGCCAGCACTATTAAGAAAGGTAAAAGCTTAGGCAGCCAGTGATGGCAACTCAGGCTTAAAACGCTTGCTGTTCCGGCTAATCATGTAAACAAAACGACCAGTGCGAGAAGATAAACTTGCAATATTTGGTGAAAATTTTACTACAGCAAATTTCAGTGCACAGAGGTCAAGAAAATATAAATTTCAGTTCTATTTTATTAAGCTTACCTTTTCACGAGTATAACTGGTAAATGCAATTATGTAATACACTGATATAAAGATCTAAGATCTCATGTAAAGGTTGTTTGCCAAAGTATTAACATCCTTCTAAACGCAGGCTCCTGGAATAATGACAATTCACGGGGCGTCTAGTTGCGTCCCTGATCAAAATCATAGTATCGTGTTCATAGACTGAAGTGGTTTTACGGAGTTGCTGATGAAAAGGAACAGCATGATGCCTCTCTACAAGCAACGGCCCGTACGTACATATGCATGCGTTGCTTGAACACAGCGGCTGGTGAAATTCACTAGGTGAAGAGAATGTTTTTAATACCTCAAGCACAAATACTTTTTGCTTATACCGGGTTTCTGGCCTAAACTGCGATATCGAAATGAATTACAAGACACCATGCTGCACAGTAGACAAAAAATCGGCAATATGTTACACTCCTGTAACACGTGAAGCTGAAGCCCTGCTGGCACAAGTGTAACGCATCAAGTTATCCGATAGGAGAGGTCAGATTGTTGAACGGCATAATGAGCTGCAGTGTGAAGTACACGCATTATGCTGTCGGTTGATTTCGTCAACACATGTGAGCACATAACACACTATCTAAAGGTACTTTCATTCCTTCTTTCGTTCTCTCTTTCATTGTTTTCTCCTTCTTTGCTCATTCATCGCTCTTTAATTCTTTACTTAGTTCCTTTTCTCGTTCCTTCTTTCGTTCTTTCTTTTTTTTTGTTTGTCCTTTCATATTGAGCCATTGCATCCCTGCTTGCTTAGGGGGAATGAGCCATTTCAGGTTATGATTTCCCTTTCGGCTATGAGCGATTGCTCATGGCTTATGATATTTCAGAATCACTCGACTAAACGTCGCTTTCTTCGAGTATGAGCCATTGTAACGAGCCACGTAAGGCTTTTGCCCTAACGTGCAGCCATTTGAAGTAGGTAATACAATGCAAGGGTGTTGTCGTACATTATTTGATTAGTACGTCTTTGCAGAAGTGTGGTTCCGAAGCTCGAGTTGAAACCATATTGAAATGGAACGTGCTCATGGTAATAGTTATCTATAGAATCTTTTTATGGGTGCGTTGTCCGTAAAAAAAAAAAAAATTCCAACTTTGTACTTTCCTGTCCCCTCATTACCAGCTAATTTGGAAGGTGAGCTTTCATTAAAAGAAATAAAATTCCTTAACAAGAGGACACCACTTTCATAGTTTTAATGTGCATATATTTATGTGACAACTTCGTACAACGCGCCAAAACGCTCCGTGTTTATGTGGGTGGGAACAGTTACTTCTTGTGTAATGAAGTCATCCTGGTTCTAGTTATGAAACAGATTGAACAGACACTACTCCCTTTTCGTGGGTGACCTTATTCCATGATTTCAAATGTAATTAGTACATTGTAACAGTAGAACTTTGAACGTCTATTGAGTGCTTCATACTTTCTTTATTTTAGATTAGCAAAGCCTATTGCAGCAACTATTGGCAGCGTAGTAATTTTGCATGTACAACATACGAGTACAGTTGGCCTCTGCTATGGCAGGCAACATAAAGACGTGGCTCCCGTCATCAAGTCATTTGCAAGTGAGAAGTACGCGCATGAGCATCTAGCACCTCGATATCATTTCGACAATGAAAAATGCCGCCACTTGTTTCGCAAATATGTGGTACCGAGACGTTCGCATGCGAACTATGAAAATGTTCTATTGTTAATATTATGTAGCCACTCACATGAAACTGATAACTCTTTGTGAGAAACCTGTTTGTCTCAGATTCAACAATGCATAATGCAATTTACCGTCGTTAACGCAGGGGAAAACCTTCGCACTACCCGATAGAGCATCGATAAAAGAAAATTCCTCGTTATTTTGCAGTGTTCTTAACCACTTTGCTGCCAGTGGCCACATTTGTTGATACTTATTGTAATGGCAGGTACTCTTGAGCGAAAACTAGCGGTTCATTAAAATCACGCGCCTTATTTAGCCTGGAATATGGTCAAGGAGCGAGATAACGGAGGAGGCAGACTCGTAGCCAGCACTTCTTTCTTTTTTTTTGGGGGGGGGGGGGGGTTGAGGCAGGGTATAGGGTTCGATTAATCTCTATTGTGTTTCTCATTCATGGGGCATCATAATACAACTACAGTTGAAATTAGAATTAGCGAGGGGATGCCCTCGCAAGAGTTTTTTCATTAAATCAGGAAGTTTGAAAAATTGAGAAAGAACTTTTTGGTCCCTCAAAATCTAAAACTGTAACGTAGCGCACCCGAAAAGGCTATCGCGGCATCGCATTTGCCGCTAATCTAGCCATCTGTCACACAAACCATGAAATAACGAAAGCAACCACCAGTGCCCCTACCAAGGCGGTGTTGAGTCGGTGGTTCCGTGAATAGGCACATCGCGCAGCCTCGTCAAATTAAAGCTAGGGATGTCACCATCGCACCCTAGATGTTTTAACGCGATAACTTTAGAACGCGTGCTCGAAGAGGAACCCGTCTGTGTCGAAATTAGAAAGGAATCACCGCTTTTTTTAGACATTTGTTTCATGGCAAACGTCAGCAAATCGAGTTCGGCCAAGTTTGTTTCATTAATTCGGGTTGATGGAAACACTGAACCGAATGAGTACCTGCCGGGAAATGGAAATTTCTTCGTAAGATCGGGAACTTCGTAAAATCTGGTTTCGTTAGATCGAGATTAAATTGCATTACGTTGTGCGAGCCGCTGGTCTGCCTGAAGGCGTGTACCGTCCTGTAGTTGTCTGGGGCGGGCGTTCGAAGGATATGCGCCTTTGTTCAGAAGCGACTTGCCAGGAATAAAAGTGACCAGGGCGCACGCCGGAAAGAAGGTCTAGTGGGGGGGTGGCTCAAGTGCCGTCGGCCCACCCTGGCTACGCCACTGTCCGGAGGGGAAACACTCCAGTTCCTCAAGGTCAGATGACGTCACGAATAATACACGCCCCGCGCTCCGCGAGCTGGCTTGCAGGATGCGGTATTTGTCGCAGGCACTTAAAAACGTGCATTCAGCTCCAGTCAGGCTCCCGAGAATGCCTGGTGTGACAACGCAGTCTCAGAGACCGGGGCTTCCCGCTCGCGGGTGGGCTTCGTAGGCCACGTGCCGAAGCTCGTCGAAATCACGTGCAAAGCGCTGAGGTGACGAACGTGGCACAAAATAACTGCCCGTGTGGCTTCGACAAACAAACGTGTGTGAGCAACTGACTAGGCGAGCACACGGCGTGTGGCGGAGCGCTCGATATCTTGCCTCGGGGACAACATTTGCACTGCACCGCGAGCGGTGCTCGACTAAGGTGCCTCAATATGACCGATATCACCATCGTGCTGTTTATCGCAGGGTGCTCGAAACCTGCTTCCTCCTCGCCATATGTGTGACGCTCAATCGCCGCTCACGCGCGCTGGCGCGTGGAGTTTGACTCCCCCCGCAGCTATCTTGATCCGTGGCCACAGTGTATTCAACTTCCAAAGGGGAACACCATGACATGGCCCGGGCGGCCGCTAAAAAAAAAGAACACTGCTGCAAGCGTTTTCGCAAATCCTTGTGTTCACTTCCATTGTCAACGGTTGTGGACACTTTTTTTGAAGCCAAGTACACTTTTCAAAGCCAAGTATAAAGGAGAACGCCACATGTTGGATGAGGTGCCCATTAAAAAAAAATGCCTACGAGTAGCTCACGAGGCATTTTGACATCTTATTTCTGCATTTGCGGAAATTTTTTCCGGTTGCAGAAAGTAATATAGATCACTGAATTCTTTCACTGATCACTGATCACTGACGGCTGCAACTCGACCGAGGCGAAATCCAAGAACGCCCGTGGCCTGTGCATTGGGGACATTTGATAGATCACATAGTTGCCAAAATTATTCCGCAACCCTCCGCTACGGCGTGTCCAATAACCAAATCGTTGTTTATTCTAAGTTTATAATTTATTGCTACTTTTAATGCGTGTTTCCTTAGCGAGAACAGTGAAACGCATAAGGTGTTGCGCACACATTTGTGAGCTAACTAAAGTGACGTATTTGCGCTATTACCTGGTGGAAGGAATGCGGCTGACGTGGACAGTAGTATATGCAAACGATTTGCGTGATGCTTGTAAATAATGCATTTAAATTAACATTTAAATTGTGATCATTGAAGTTGGAAGATTTCAAATGCACATACTTGATGCTGCACAAAACCCAGTGGAAAAAGTTTGGGAAGGCGTTTGGAAATCCGGAACCCTATTTCTGTTGACAATGCGTGGTGCCGGTTTATATTACGTTGTATACGCACAAAACTTACCACTTTCAGTTTCGTCCCCTGTAAAGGGAAAAAATAGCGGGAAATTTACTGAATTGTAAAACAATATAGATTGGCGCTTTATACACATCTTGATACACATCTTGATAATTTGGCCAGCTGCACTGTTTAATCTAAATGCCGGGAGCAGTACCAACACTTAATCTTTCTTAGGCGTTCTATTTTCTACGTTCAAGCTGTAAGGTTTTTATTTTACCAGAATGCGGCAGGACCCCCCGAACACACAAAACTGGAAACCATGCCAATGTATTCCGCGTCCAGCACCCAGCCCCAAATTCTTTATTCAGTTGTTTTTTACATTTTATCTAGTACTTTTTCATACGGAAGTAACTTTAACTTTAACTGGCCCTCATATGTAAATATAGCTGTTCCTAATGAAGAAGCAAAATTACTTCTTTTATTTGCAGGGAGAGCAACTCCTTAAGCTCCTCTGAAGTGGTTGAGGACGATTTCGTAGAGCTCATCAAAAATTCATTGGCAATGTTCAGTTGATGTTAACAGCTATCATGCCCAGCTTTTTCTGAACCACATAAAACTCGTTGCCTTAGCTTTTTGTAAAACGTTTCCTAGGTTCACCTTAGCCTTATGAGAACTGTATATATATTATACATATATATATATATAAGGTATGCAAAGCACTTACTTTTCACATTATAGCTAGAAACGTAACTATGACATGGAAAAAGCAATTGATGTACATTACGCAAACCTGCAATTTTTCCATGATCGTAAATCCAACGTGTCAAAATATTCAATACTAATCTCCATTTATCCTTAGGTGTCGGCTTGGCGATCATTTCAATGCTGACCGCCTTGTATTCAGGACAGGATCACGAAAGCAGGAAATTGGCCTGAATACTGCCACGTAAAGGTAGTGTTCCAAATGTGGGCTGCGAATAGTCTGAGCATCACCTCCGAGATTTGGCAGCACGTGTGGTCTCGAAGGCCGTGACTCGATTCAGTATACTTGCTTCGTATATTAAGGGCAATTCATGGTGGCATGGAAATCCTTGAGTCGCAGCATACGGCCGTGCTGATATCCACAGCACCAGATGTTTGGTCGGACGATATAAATACAAGGTGTGACATGGTAAATTGAAACCACAGAGCCCGTAAGTTTATTTTTAGCTAGACGTTTTGTTTTTAGCTGGAGGAATAGTTAAAGCGTGCCTTTTATTTCCCAGGTCGACAGCTTTATTACCTACCATCTGCAGTTGTGCTAGTTCAATGGCTTATCAGAGGCGGAAAAAAAGACGCAGATCCCACACACTGTAGGTATTATTGACATTATTTGGCGGTGATATATTGACGGCATACGACAGTCGGGACGGGATGTGAAATGTTACCATGCCTGTTACGCTTCTGTTTGTTGTTCTTGCTCCGCTCGACGCTTTATGCAAGCCTTCATCTCGTCAGCACTCAGTGCAAGCTTCGGCACCATTGTGGGTATTTGCTTACAAAACTGCCTCCTCCCTCCCTCTCTCTATTTCCTCGCTAACATTCTTCCCACTACTCTACTCCTCTAATGTCGTTGCTGTTGCAGGTGAGCACGGAGACAAGCGCGGCAGCTTCTGCACAGCATTTGAGAGGGGTCACGCCTATGTAGGCGTCCAGAAGGCATTGTGCAAATGCGGCGCCGTGTAAATCTTGATATGAGCTTCTCTGTTCGTGTTTCCTTTGTGGCACACTACTGGCATGTACTAAAGGCCGCGCCACATTCAGCGTTTTTACCGGCGTTTTCTGGCGTTGCGTCTCTCGGCGTCGACGCATCTACGCCACCACAGAAGGCGCCCGGTCACGCGAGCGTCAGGCGGACCAGCTCTGATTGGCTTGCGCTCGAAAGCCAGTGAACGCCGGGAAAACGCTGCATGTGGGGCGATCTTACCGCGATAGCGGGAAGGGCCCTGTGTCGCAGGATATTCCGTGTCGACGACGCGGCCATTGCTTGGCGAATAATCATTCTGAACCACAACCGCGCAGGCCCTCCATGTGGAGCATACCCGGTCTTACATTCTTTATGAAGTTATTCCTCAGAATTTTGAGAATGACAGCTCATAAACAAATGTCATGAAACAAAACACCAACAGCGCATGCCTTTTGTGTTGTTGTTTTTTTTTTGTGTGACACAGCCATGTCTCCACCACGTCCTGACGCGGCCGGCGTTAGTGACGTGCGTCTCGATTACGTCCTGACGTGACCGGCGTTAGTGGCGTGGCGAACAGCAGCAGCAGCAGCAGCAGAACCAGCAATGGGAAAGTCGAAGGAAAAGGCAAAAAAAGCTTCGTATTTAAAAAAGAAAACAAGGGTAACGCGACCATGAGGAGGACCGCAACGAGGTATTCAGGGCACCTAACTACACAGAAGACAAGTACCAGGATTGTTTGGCGTTGAAGCCGATGTTGAGAGGAAAGTTCACTGGCCTCGGCTCGGACACGTGACAAAGTATTTTCGCCAGCCAAAGCAATTTTCACCGCTGGAAACGCTTCATGATGATTCCCACAGCGTGTTCACGGGCACCATATGAGCCCTGTAGACAGGGCTCATATGGTGCCTGGCATCTGTGCATGACGACAGGGCGTGATTCCATCAAGCTTTATATTACTGAGATCGCCTGATGGGCCTTATTAAGGCGACAGCCCTATTCGCCCCACGAAGCGAAAAATCCAGCGACCGGCGTCAACCCCGCATGGCAAGACAACCGACGGGACTGTGTTGACATCACGTTCCCGGCGAAGGACCTGCTGCCTCTCGCACTGTGAGATCACCCAAAAAGCCGATCTGGCCCACTTCCAAGATTGCTCTCAGGGGTATTAATTCAGATTAAAGTAAATCAAAGTAAATTAAAAGAGAATAATGTGGATCAAGGTAGACTAAGGTTGGTACAAATTAAAGCAAGGTGGAGAGTGCACTGTTAAAACAGTTTACACGCTTTCAGGCATATCTTGTACGACAATAATAATCTCCATCAGTATTGTATGCGTTTCGTTTCCTTAACGCTATGAGCCCAGTAATTCCAGGTCACGAACGGCATGAGCGTTGTCAGCATGACATAGCATTCTCGACATGAAAGTAGCGAGCGCAGATTTTTCTCGGAAGGAAACGCAAGCAAGGCCGATGACTGTAGTTGTGGGACAAGATAGGCTTCAAAAGGCGCCAGCATATTCAGTTAAGTAGTCTACCAGTAAGAGAGGCCGTTAGATTTCTATAGCCTCTATTTAGAAATATACACAAATTTCAACACACCGGTATATTTCTTGCATTAACTAAACCGAATTCATGCGGTAGCCCGTATACATGAAACTCGCGCCACATATTCACGGAACTGCAGGGAAACCCTGCGTGATTGCTCTTTATACCTTGGCGGCTGGTGGTTCTGAGTAAAAAGCGGTCGGTAGGCACGTCACCAAGCGTCTGACGTCCAATTAAAGCGAAGCAAAGCCGCACTTAAAATCTTGATAGCAGTGTTGCGCGCCCCACCCAAAAGAGCACTTTCTCTTGAGTTCCTCATTGGCTCACATTGTTGTTAAAGGGCCCCTGAACCACTCAAAAGCTGAAGGCAGACGATTGATTTCTCTTTCGCATTTGTCACGTCCCCCACGGAGCATCGAATTTTTCTACAGGACACGTGGACACGGCGTCCGTAGTGACAGACACCCAGCCACTCTTTCTTGATTGACAGAATCATTCACTTCCGCTCTTCAGGACTCCGCGCGCTTTGGCTACACGACGATGGTGCCGCACGGTCAGTGAAAAACTGAGTGAACGAGGTGACATTAGTTGATTGTGTGTGACAGGAAAGCTAGACGACGGACAGAAGTGGGTGTGTGAAATGTATGCTAAATGTGTGCTAGCAGGCGGATTGGAAGTGATGTTCCTTGTATGTCATAACTTCGGCATCTTTAAGGTTTGATGACCTCACACGCTTCACCTTGTTGTAGTCAAGGTGCGCGAAGAGAGAAACCAATAAATTTCGCAGAGGAGCGCGCCATTCCTTTTAGTCAGGGCATCCGCATATCACTTGGATCCCGGGATTTCTTCCTCCACGCCACCAAGAACTTAACCAATTACAGCGGAACGCAAGCGCGGCGTTCCATGTGAAAGAGCAAGGACCGCGCCTTCCAAGTAACTTGGAAGGAAGTGGCAAGTTTAACGAAGGAAGCAGAGAGTGACGTTAGTACTTTCATATTTGAAAAAAGAACCCGCCTAGCATTTGATTTCATTTGTGTTGTGATAGCGCTATGGAAGCGCCATGCACGACTCCCGAAGAGCAGCGCGAATACCATGAGTGACGAAAAAACAGCAATGTCAGTATGCAGAACAGTGTCGTGCTCAGGCGGGGCAGAACCCAGTTCAAGGCTACGTCACTTGTTCTATTGGATCACGTTATACCACAGCCTCTGGCCAACCACCTTCATAGCGTGGACTGGAGCCCCATTTTCTTTCAGTATTAGCGGATCTTCAAGAACCCTTTAAAAGCAGCAACACCATAACTGCCATCGTCTTTGGGGTAAAGGTAGCTCTTCTTGTGACAAATTTCTTTTGGCGCGACCTGTTTCCTTCCTCCGGCAAGCTTTATTTCAGTGTATCGCAATAAGGAAGCCGTTTCTAAGAAAGTTCATGAGCTGCAATCGTTGCTCGCGTACGAGCGGAATTGATTGTGCTGGCAAGACATGCGTTCAGTGCGCGTGCATAGGCCTCAACGCAAACTAGCCAAGCCGTTTCGCAGAAAACATCTCACTGCTCTTTTTTTTTTTGGTAGTGATTGCACTGCAAGGAAGAAAGTATTGTAGTTCCTGTTTGCCCAGCACAGCATGCCTCAGTGCCTTTAAAAGCTCAACGCCAAGTACGACACCGGTATGGGTCGATTTTGTACCTGCCGGGCAGTCGTGGGTTACAAGACGAAGCAAACTAAACTCTGAATTAAACATTCACTTACCCATGTTTGGCGCCGGAACCGCAAATATTCACCTGAGCGACTGGAAAGAGGCCGGAAGAAGGAGAAACCTTGAGCGAACGTCGTGGCTCAGACCTCGCGCACTACTGCCTTTTCTTCTTCTCCTTTGATAGCCGGGCACTTGCTTGCTTGGTTGTTCTTCATTGGTGGCGCTTACCCACTAAGGGGAATTGGCAAAAATTCGGCGGTTCAAGAAAAAAGTACCAGGGGAACGAGGAATGCCTAATAGAAAAAGCAAATCAAGGTGAAGTATAACGCCTATCACACTTCACTCACGAAGATTTGGATTAACTTTCATTTTCCTTCAATGATGGCGCACATCCACGGTGCGGGATCGGCCAAGATTAGGATAGTATTCCGCAACTTCTATTATTACTAAAATTGGTAAAATTGTCTGAATAGAATGAATAAACATACCCTATGAAGAACTTAAGAAAATCTCCCTGAACCAACTATACATTCCCTCACGGCTGAAGAAACATCTCTGTGGCAGCTTTTCTTTTTTTTTTGTGCCCTAAAATCTAGGTTCATGCCTATGAGACTTATTGTAGAAACAAAAGACGATAAAATTACCGTACAGCGCGGAGGAATATTAGAATGAATACCTATTTATTTATTTATTTATTTACTTATTTGTACATGCTGCCGCCAACGTATGGGTATTGCAGGAGTAAGAAAAGAACAACCAATTTCACAGATACATTACGACTAATAAATAGCAGTAAGAAATTCATCTCAAGTGCATTCGCGTACATTCCCGGGCAACACATTCTGGCACTGAATGGTACGAAGGAAAAAAGCACTCTACAAAAACAAGTCTGAACAAGAACTATAAGGAACAATATTTAGTGGATGATATTGACGATTATTTGAGGGTGCTGAAAATGAAATATAATCACAAGAAGAAGAACGTGGTGAATTTATATTATTGTGCAAAAACTTCAAGTGGTAAAAGTGGACACTTTTCTGGAGTGTGAATAACTTCAGGTTAGAAAAGTTGAAAGAGAGAGAAAAATATCTATCATAACGACGACAGATAAATCTGACAGGTTTTTTTTTCTGTAGTGAGTCTAAGAATTTGACGTCTTCTTTTGTGATGGGGATCCCATATGATAGAGGCGTGCTCTAATATTCAACGTAATAGGGTATATAAGTTAACAATCTAGTGGGTTTTGGTTCGGATGGGTGGGTGCACTGCAAATAACCAAGGCGTCGAAGAGCTTTTTTGCAAGCTAGTTCAATGTGCGAAGACGAAGACGTATCGTGTGAAAAAGGAACTCCCAAATATTTATATTGGTTAACTCTGTTGAAGGTTTGGTTGTTAAAGGCGTATGTAAAATGTGATAAAGAACGACGCCACGAATATGATAAACGGACAGTTTTGCTGAAGTTGATTATCATCTGCCACTGTTTGCACCAGCTGCAAATCAACTTGAAACATGTGTTAAGAGTGACGTGATCAGATATTCCTTTGATGATATGGTATATGACACAATCGTTCGCATTTAGGCGAATTTTTCAGGAAATAATGGAAGGGAGATCATTTAGATAAAGTAAGAACAGCAGATGGCCGAGCACGGAGCCTCGCGGTACACCTGAGCACCAGGGATTTATTAGAGCTAAAAAGTACGCATTGTGGCCGTTGAGAGAGAAAACTAGACAACTAGTATACAATATTACAGTTATTTAAAATACTTTGAAGTTTATGCAAGAGTTTTGTGTGAACTACTTCATCAAAAGTTTTTGAAAATCAATAAATGAAGCGTTAATTTACACCGACATCGAGAGACTGGCCTAAGGCGTGGGCGATTTCTACGAGCTGTGAGACTGTGCCCAGGCCCATTTCTAAAACCATGTCGAGAAGTAAACAGGATGTCACTAGACTCAACAAACCCGACTATAAGCTTATATACGATATGCTCTACTAACTTGCCACATTGGGACGTAAATGAAATTGGCCCTTAATTTGTCAAAGTGTGCTTGTGCCAAGATTTGTATAATGGAATAACCATATCAACTTTACATAAATTTGGCGCTTCACAAGTGGGCAAGAATATTTAAAATATAATGGTAAGGAATTCGCAAGTCTATAAGGAGTAATGCAAAAGAAATGAGTTTGGAATGTCATCAGGGTTTGGATTCTTTTTTGAATCAAGATTTAAAGCACCTTACTCGCTCACTTCTATGTCATCTATGGAAGTATCTGCAACGCAATCAAAAGGGGCAGCCTCAATATTATCTCAAGTAAAAGTTCATTTGAAATGCTGTTAAACAATTTTAAAATTTCAAATGAATCACAAATAGTTAGCCCGTTAAGTGTAAATGAATTTTGTCACTTTCTGTAGGCTGGAAATGAGTAAGGCTGTCTCTGAAATATAGCAGGGAGATCACAGGAATAAAAAAATTTGTTGATGTAAAAATCTGTTTATTATGCAAAAATGAACGAAATTGGAATGACTCCGGAATAATTCCACATTTTCACGACCCCGTCGTAGAATGGGAATGGAATGGAGCGCATTTTGCCCCGATTGGGATAGGAATGGAATTACATCTTTTCCGTAAATAGAGCGCTTTCTATGTTCGCCTTGCCGAAGAACCAACCAGTCCACGTTGAAACATTAATAAGTCAGAACCTGGAATTTAACAATACAGCAGTATTGTTAAAATCGCTTAGCGGGTTACAAGCACGGTAGATTTATAAGAAACACGGTTACTACAATCATGTCGATATAGACTGAGTTGCTTCGAAGTTTGTCTCGATTCTTCATGTAACCGCGGTTCTATGCCGCTGGTATCCGTCGTGCGGAACTGCGGCGGTGGCATACGCCTCACCCCCCCGCCCTCCCCTAACGCCTCGTGATCTTTTTTTATTGCGAAGCAATACTACTTTAGGTCGCACTTCAGCCCGTTCCGTGGCGAGGCGGTGGTAGGCACCATTGACCTTTAGCGTGACCTCGCTGCGTGACGTCACACCACGTGACCTAGAGTGACGTCACACCAGGTGTGTAAAAACGGGGCCCCATCTCAAGCCGTCGCGAGGCGAGGCGGTAGCCACCAACGGCGGCCTAACTCCCGCTCCTCTCACCAGGGGCGCTACGGCGGGTGTGACGTCACACCAGCTGTGTAAAAACGGGGCCCCATCTCACGCCGTCGCGAGGCGAGGCGGTAGCTACCAACGGCGGCCTAACTCCCGCTCCTCTCACCAGGGGCGCTACTATTGCTTCGCAATCACCAGGCTTAACCAAGCTAAGCCACGGCCGCTTTTTTTTTTTACCTCGGCGGCTTCGCCCTGGCCGCCTGCTGTCTCCCGACCCTTCACTTCTTTGTTTTTGCTTCTGTCGCCGTCGGCGACTCAGACGCATACACGATGAACTGTGCGCCCTCTTGCTCCATACAGAGAGAGAGAGAGAGAGAGAGTAAACTTTAATGAACACCAGCAGTTCTGTCGGCTGGGCCTAGGCCTCCCACGATGGGACGTCGAGGTCTTGCCTCTTCGCCGCTTCGTAGGCCTGCTGGGTCGCCCAGAGTTGGTCGTCGAGATGGGAGCTGCGCAGGGCGGCGTGCCATCTCGAGAGAGAGAGAGAGAATAAACTTTTGAAAGCATTGGTTCGCGAAGCCACCCGAAGCAGGAGAACCCACGTAACTGTGGCCACGGCGGCGCTTCCCCGAACCACTATGCGACGATTCGCGCAAAAAAAAAAAAAGAACCCACGTTGGCTCTGTTCCAGGGAGCTCTGTTCTACTGCAAATGAAAAGCGCTTACCGAATGCACTGCCACACTGGCTCCTGCGCCCAGCGGCTCACGAGCGCAGTAGGTCCGCCAACATGGCACATTGTAAACGATTCTTTGGAAACTACGCGACAAGAAAACAAACAAGCTTCACGCGGCAAGCCTTGCTCCGAAGCTATAGATTTGATTCGGCACCTAAAAAGTAAGAGACGGACGTGAGCACGCCCAACAAGAGGCAGGGCTGGCAAGCCAGCCGAAGATAACGTCGGCCTTCACCGCTGGTTGCAGCTCTGTGCCTGTTCATCGAAAGGCTGCTCTTGACGACGCCATAAGCAACGTGATTTTCACTTACATGGAGCCCCCTTTCATGTTGTCGAGTGGGAGGGATTCAAACGATTCGTATTGGTAAGTTTGACCATATTATAAGCCACCTTTCATCAATGTAACTGCTTTGTATTCTTTCAAATTCAGGTTGCCGTCTCGGGCTACAAGTTGCCTTCGCAGGATGACCTCAGAGAGAAGTTCCTGCACGGGTAGGCATCAACGCTGCAGACCAAATTATGATCGTCTTTGACGGGAGTGGACTACGTCTGTATCGCACTGGACCTGTGGACGTCGAGGTCTAGGATGGGCTTCCTGGCTGTCGAAGCAACATTCGTGGAGAGCGACTGCACGGCTCACACGTACCTCCTCAGTTTCACTCGCTTGAAGGGGAGCCATACAGCTGCTCGGATCCGCTCCGAAAACTACGCAGTATTGCTGCAGTGGAACATCGCTGACAAGGTGAAATATGTATTTGCGTACAATTTTGCCTCCGTTAAGTGTTTTCATCTCATTTTCCAGGTTCTTAGCGTGGCCACAGACAACGCTTCAAGAGTGAAAAAGGCATATGCATTTACAAGGTGGGAGACTGAAGAGGACGATGATCATTACAATTTTGATGACTGCCCGGAACGCTTAACCAAGCAGCTTTTATTAGAGTTCCATCAGTTACAGCAATTTCGATTTGGCTCCACCGCCCACCGCCTGCAGCTTGCCGTACAAGATGCCATTCGGCAACTATGCCCTATTAAAAAACATATTAACGCTATAGCGTTAAGGAGCTCGTGTCGCAGAAAAGCCGGTGTCGTCGGTGTCGGCGTCCGCGGCGTTGGCCGTGAGCGATAAATCTAGGCAGGCACTTCATGAATAAAAAAACAACTTGCAAGATGGGCTGGGTGGGAATCGAACCAGCGTCTCCGGAGTGTGAGACGGAGACGTTACCTCTCAGCCACGAGTTTTTTTTTTTTCTTTTTTCCACTCAGCCACGAGTTTGACGCTTCAAAGCGGCGCAAAAGCGCCTCTAGTGAATGCGGTGTTGCCTTAGAAACGAGCCGTAGAACGTTATACTGTGGTGTATTTCGGTAATTATGAACATGTAACTTACAAAAGTCGCAGTTACAAGAGTAGTGAAGTGCGTTTCCGCTACATTTCTTCAGCGCTTTCCGCACACGGAAAGCCATCTTGCGGCAAACACAGCAGACCCCCTCCTCTCAATGTACGTCGCTGCCCCGACAGGCGGCGCGCCACGCGCGCATTGGGGCTGTGCGGGGACAGGTGCGAGGCGCGTCGCGTCCCGGGCTCCCTCTCCCCTAACGACGTTTCTCCTTGCTCCCTCACGGGTTGCAGAATCAAGCGTCCTTCCATTCTTTAGATCACTATCTGTCTATCTCTTTGCCCGTGCCGATCACGACGTTTGGCTGGCGTGCATCGTTTCCCCGGGGCTCCGAGACACCAAGTTCTTTGGTTCGTTCCGCTTGCTCAGGCGCACGTTTCGTTGCCGCGCCGAACGCTCCGTTGTTCGACGCTCACCGCGTCCTTTGCGGGGCGCCTCGTAAGTGATCGCTACGCCGTAGCCCATTGTCTTACACCCCTTGGCGGGTCGACGGGAACGCTGTCGCGTTCCACTCTTGAAGGCGAAGCTTAAGCGTCCTCCAATTTTTGATTTCATCTTATGTGCATTGATACGTCGCTCATTTATTACTATGTTCATAAACGATTGTCTGGGCAAAGCTTTGCTAAATAAGTCGCCATGACAGCATGAACAAAGAATGCATGAACATAATAGTTGCAGTTTGAAAAGCAAGAGAAGAGAACTGTGCTTATTACAGTTTCGGTGGTTTAAAGCTTTATAATGCAACTACCCCCTGGGCATGTATGTAACATGTAACTTTTTCATGTTGGAAGATTGGTGGGGTATTTGCTGTCATGGCCGAGATCACGAACTCAACTTCCTTTCGTTATTCTGCCGCAGGCCAGGCACCAAGCTTACGTGACTTCGAGGTCTGCTCTCACCGCGTCAATAAACCGTTCTCAAATATCTCTATAGACAAAGAACAGTGCTACTAGATGGTGCAGTGTGTTCAGAAAGAAGCCCGAGAGAGGAGCGCGTGCGGCATGACGCATGATGGTCCGGCACGCCATGCTAACCACGTGGTTCGGGGTGGCCGCCCTAGATAGCGCTGAGTGTTTCTGAGTGAAGTGCGAAAGGATATTCCCGCTGCCGCACATGCCTCTTACATAATTCTTTCCACGAGAAGCAATACGCTGTATTCCTATGTAGATTTGATGCTAATGCATTACTGTCGAGAGTGATCGTGAGAAAGCCGCAATTTTCTACATTTGCAATTCATTGCTTTTTTTGTGTTGGACATGTTACTTCCATTTTCTAGCTCATGCGATATGCCGTGGTGCATGCAAGTTGACGTGTAAGAAAGCATTTTTATTCTCGAAGGTTGGAGCTGGTGAACCGTGTGTTTTAGCTTTGTGTTCTTGCCTCTACGCTAAATTATTAGGGCCAATATATAAAGCGAGTTCTAGCGAACACTATCAACTTCTTTTTCTTATGCCCTGTGGCAAATATCACAATTCCATTCCAAAAGTTCGTCTACTGAAAGATCGAGACATTTCTCGCCGAAGAAATTGAAAGTCATAATTTTCTAATTAACAAACATTCACGAATTTCGTTTTTCTTTCTAATACCCAATGGCATATATTGCAATTAAAAAATTCTGGCTCGTGAGACTAAAAGGCATAGCCACTTTATATGTTCACTTGAATACAATTCTGTGGTAGACACCCCTTACGAGATATGCGCCGTCAAAATTTGCGATAAAAATGCGCTCTCGTACCTATTACTTTGTTAGCAATACGTCAATTTATGCGAGAAGCACAAAAGCAACTGCAACGCCAATGAATTGATCTGAAAATTTCGGGAACTAATATCTCGAAAGTGGTGTCATACTGAGTATTGGTTCGAAGTGGTTTGCCCTTGAGAAGGCGCCTGCTAGAATATGTAAATTGCAACATTTGCTGTAAGGTAATTCATTGAGAAGTTAAGTAGTTAATGTTTGCTGAATAATCCATCATGCATTTCAATTTCTTGCGCAAGTAATGTCTGCCTCTTCGAGTGGACCAGCTGAAGGACTGGAATCGTGCTATCTGCCATAGACAAAATTAGCAAATTTTTCGGACTGCTCGCTGAGACATCCGGTGCTATACGTTTTATTATAAGTAGTCATAACGGTTATAGTATTATGAGCAACTATTATTCTCGTTCTCATGTATTATCGCTACTACTGTCGCTATTTATCAATTTGTCACGAACTGACAATCAGCTTCAAGACTGGCAGCTGTTATAATTATTTAGCCTAATCTTGTGGCTCCTTCAATCATTGCAATATACTGGCGTTTGCATAACCTAAGAGCGAAGACCAGTTTTATTAGAGCGAGGTATCTACCGAAATCTTCAGTTTAGTTCTCCTGCCGCACTACACCGTAGCCTTAAAAATGGGTCTGAGTAGCACTTCGTATGCTTGTTCTTATTTCATGCAAGCATAATATTCATTTTTAAACGTGTAAATTCGACCAGGTTTATCCGTTGTCCACCTACACCTTGTTTTCAATTCTGAGGAAGGTGACTCATTCTGTTTTTGAGAAATTAGCACCCTTTTGCATTGTGTCTGAGCTATTCACACGTAAACACCTGCCTGCAGTATTTTTGCGGGTTTAATCGTAATAACAACTTCACTATCTTCTCATGTAGAGAGGCGCATTTGCAAAGATAATATTATGGACCACATATATTTCTAACACATTTATATAGCTGCAAACTTGTTGCATAATAAGAGCGCGTCCATCTTAGAAAAAGGTACGAAATACGTGAGCCAGAAAACACGTTTAAAGGTATCCCGCACACAATAATTTAGCCCGCGACATGGCTAAGCATAACAACATGCAGGCACGTACCCAGGATTTTTTTCCGGGGGGGGGGGGGGGCACCACCTCTATCATCATCATCATCATCATCAGCCTGTTTTATGTCCGCTGCAGGACGAAGGCCTCTCCCTGTGATCTCCAATTACCCCTGTCCTGTGCCAACCGATTCCAACTAGCGCCTGCGAATTTCCTAATTTCATCGCTCCACCTAGTGTTTTGTCGTCCTCGATTGCGTTTCCTTTCTCTTGGTACCCATTCCGTAACCCTAATGGCCCAACGGTTATCTAACCCGCGCATTACATGACCTGCCCAGCTACATTTTTTTTTCCTCTTGATGTCAATTAGAATACCGTCTATACCCATTTGCTCTCTGATCCAAACAGCTCTCTTCCTCTCTTAACGTTATGCCTAGCAATCTTCGTTCGATCGCTCTTTGCGCGGTCCTTAACTTGCTCTCAAGTCTGTGCCCCATATGTCAGCACTGGCAAAATGCACTGATTGCACACCTTACTTTTCAATAATAATGGTAAGCTTCCAGTCAGGAGCTGGCAATGTCTGCCGTATGCGATCCAACCTATTTTTATTCTTCTGTGAATTTCCTTCTCATGATCAGGGTTCCCTGTGATTAATTGACCTAGGTAAACGTACTCCTTCACAGTCTCTAGTGGCCGACTGGCGATCCTGATCTCTTGTTCCTTTGCCCGGCTATTTATCATTATCTTCATCTTCTGCATATTGATATTCAACCCCACTCTTACACTTTCTCTGTTAAGGTCTCCAATCATTTGTTGTAACTCGTCTGCATTGTTGTTGAATAGAACAATGTCATCGGCAAACCAAAGGTTGCCGAGATATTTGCCGTCAATCTTTACTCCTAAGCCTTCCCAGTTTAATAGCTTGAATTCTTCTAAGCACGCAGTGAATAGCTTTGGAGAAATTGTGTCTCCCTGTCTGACCCCTTTCTCTATAGGTATCTCCCTGCTTTTCTTGTGTAGAATTAAGGTAGCTGTAGAACTTCTGTAGATATTCTTACGTGAAGGACGAGTCAGTAAGATGAGAAACTATTTACAGATTATATTTGCAACAAGGCTTGCAGCGCTGACCGGTTAGATTCACAGCGCGAGCCCAGTTCGTTCTTCCTCCTCTTTTCTGGAGTGATGGCGCCTACGCGCCTCGTTCAAACAGAGAAATACCACACACATGTAGCAATATTTTACAAGCTTTTTACGTAGGCGTTCTGTACTCCTTGATTACATAGTGCCTGTACGATTGCTGGTATCTCTACTGAATCAAATGCCTTTTCGTAATCTATATAAGCCACATAGAGAGGCTTATTGTACTCTGCAGATTTCGCGATAACCTGATTGATGACATGGATGTGATCAATTGTAGAGTATCCCTTCCTGAAGCCAGCCTGTTCCCTTGGTTGACTAAAGTCCAGAGTTTGGAGATTATTTTGGTAAATATTTTATATAATACTGGGAGTAAGCTAAAGGTCCCATAATTTGTCAATTCTTTATAGTCTCCTTTTTTGCGCATTAGTAAAATGTCTGCATTCTTCCAATTTTCTGGGACCCTTGCAGTCGATAGACACTTCGTATAAAGAGCCGCCAGTTTTCAAGCATTATGTCTCCTCCACCTTTGATTAAATCGACTGTTATTCCACCTTCTCCTCCCGCTCTTCTTCGTTTCATGTCTTGCAGGGCCCTTCTGACCTCATCGCTAGTTATAGAACAGTTTCTGTATCCTGTTCATTACTGTTTCTAAGTGAGGTATCATGACTTCTCTGGGTACTGTATACAGGTCAGCTTAGAATTCTTCCGCTGCTTTTACTATATCTTCGAGATTGCTGATGATATTATCCTTCTTATCTTTTATGCCAGGTTTCTTGTTAACTGATTTCAGGCAGCGTTCATTTTTTACGGCTTCTTCAGTCTTTCTCATGTTATAGTTTCGAATATCAGTTACTTTCGCCTTGTTGATCAGTTTTTACAGTTCCGCGAATTGTGTAACGCTGTGCGGCCGCCAGTCCCATACAACCACGTAGAGCGCAGGACTCTGCGATTCTAGACGTACTGCGCTCACTGCGAAAGGTTAGAAAAACACCCACATAAGCATAGCAGAGAAGTGGCTACGTGAGGCGGTTCGACCGATAACTGTAGAAGCGTCATTCAAAACAAGTAATTGTTCTCCACTTCCGGCGGCGTTTTCTCTACTTCCTTTTTAAATAAAAAGATGTTGATCCATAAATATTCTCATAAACAACGGCTAACTTCTTTATTATTCGCTTTTGCTTGCAGTTTGGTTGTTGCCTTGGCTCTCTCCCTTAGTAGATCGCTTCATTTCTGAACTCCTTGCGATTTTTGTTTCCAGTTGGCAATTTTGCACGAAAAGTGCTATACAATTAGGGAAAAAACAGACCAGGTAACGGGCGACAGTCACCTTGCTTATAGATTTAAGGGTTATTGCAGGGTTTCATGATGGACGCTCTTTGACATTATTTTATTTCCCACCTTATCTAACCCATATCACGTGTATATGGTTCCGGGCATCTGCCAGCGTCGCGGCGAGCCGTAACTCAAAGAAATAATGAAGCAAATGGATAAGTTAAACGCAATGATAAGTGACGCAATGCCTATCTTCGTTACATTGACGACATATTTATAATATGGGAACACGACACAAGCGCGTTAACCGATTTAATTAGCCATTTCAATTGCTTTTACAAGATTATTAAATTTACTGCTCACCACTCTCCTAGTCATATCAACTTCCTCGACACGATGGTCTACACAGAAAATGAAAAACTGAGAACGACACTTTACGGGAAGCCTACGGATAGCCAGCAATAATTATACTTCAACAGCCATCACCCGCGACCCTGCAAGCAAGGAATTTTTGTCGCACAAGCGAAGAAAAATCTGCAGCGAAGACCACGATTATATCCACCACCTAAATGACCTTAAAACGACACTAGCGGGAAGAAACTATGCACAAGTAACTCTCGAAAGAGCTTATGATGTCGCGTCAGGATTGAAGAGACAGTCGAAATTAGCGAAGTAACAGCTTACACCAGAATCTGACAGACCGCCAGTCTTTATAATAAAATATTCGAATGCACTTCCAGACATAAACAACATTCTACGAAAGTGCCACTCAATATTATTAAGTAACGAGCATCTGAGAAAAGCGTTTCTGGATGTACGAAGGGTTACCTATCGCCGCAACAGGAACATTAAAGGCGCGTTAGTGCGCGCAAAAATCAGCCAACATGATTTCCCCGTAATAAAGACATGTTGTCGCCCCAGGTGCAAAACCTGCAGGCACCTTCAGAGTGACATTAAAATGAAAAGCACCGCAAATAATTATACACACGAAGTCAAATATTGCTTAACTTGTACAAGTTCGGATGTGATTTATATGCTTGAATGTTCCTTGTGAAAAAAACAACATAACGGTGAAACGGGACAATGAACTTCAGATTAAATAGACATCGCACGGACACAGCTAAAAAGCTTCCCAAAGCCGTCATCAAGCATTTCAGCCAACCAGGTCATAACTTTCATGAACTTGAACTCCACATCTTACAATAAAATTTCCGTTCTCAACGAGATAGAAAAAAATTGGAGGACGCTTAAGCTTCGCCTTCAAGAGTGAAACGCGACAGCGTTCCCGTCGACCCGCCAAGGGGTGTAAGACAATGGGCTACAGCGCAGCGACCACTTACGAGGCGCCCCGCAAAGGACGCGGTGAGCGACGAACAACGGAGCGTTCGGCGCGGCAACGAAACGTGCGCCTGAGCAAGCGGAACGAACCAAAGAACTCGGTGTCTCGGAGCCCCGCGGAAATGATGCACGCCAGCCAAACGTCGTGATCGGCACGGGCAAAGAGATAGACAGATAGTGATCTAAAGAATGGAAGGACGCTTGATTCTGCAACCCGTGAGGGAGCAAGGAGAAACGTCGTCAGGGGAGAGGGAGCCCGGGACGCGACGCGCCTCGCACCTGTCCCCGCACAACCGCAATGCGCGCGTGGCGTGCCACCTGTCGGGGCAGCGCCATACATTGAGAGGAGGGGGTCTTCTGTGTTTGCCGCAAGATGGCTCTGCGTGTGCGGAAAGCGCTGAAGAAATGTAGCGGAAACGCACTTCGCTACTCGTGTAACAGCGACTTCTGTAAGTTACATGTTCATAATTACCGATATACACCGCAGTATTACTTTCTACGGCTCAGTTCTAAGGCAACACCGCATTCACTAGAGGTGCTTTTGCACCGCTTTGAAGCATCGAACTCGTGGCTGAGTATATATACCACGCGAATTTTTCTGTGCACAGAGTGATCCTCCTGATTGGCTAAGTGCTTTGGACAAAGTGACTAGCCTAATCGTTCTTATCACACCACACTGATCCGGCATTGACTAGTTTTTTTTTATGGCCATGTAATAGTCACATTGTATTTTCTTTTGCCAAGCCGGCAATAAATAAAAAAAACTCGTGGCTGAGTGGTAACGTCTCCGCCTCACACTCCGGAGACCCTGGTTCGATTGCCACCCAGCCCATCTTGCAAGTTGTTTTTTATTCATGAAGTGCCTGCCGGGATTTATCGCTCACGGCCAACGCCGCGGACGCCGACACCGAAGACACCGGCTTTTCTGCGACACGAGCTCCTTAACGCTATCGCGTTAATACAGAGAATCATACCTTATTCATGAGTTCAAGACGTTGCAACCAATAGGCATAAATGCTTCGAAGGGAGCTTTAGAGTCAATTCGCTATGCCAAATTTCAAGCTGTAGGCAACAACGCTTAGTTTGATTGCTTGGCGGTCTTTTTTTTGTTTTTCCCCTTTTTTTCCTTCATTTACTGATTCCATTTTCGTATTTTCTTCAAATTTTTTTTGCGAGCCCAGGTTTCTGCCGCTCCTTCTTTTATCTCTTTCAGAGACACGATAGCCCACGACCACCATGGAAAGATGTAATAGAGGGCTGTCGTGCACGCCGTTGACGCGTCCGCTGACACAATGCTGTTGACACGGGATTGAGAGACGACGGCGTCACTGGCGTTGTGCCACAGCACTCCTTTATTCTCAGTTCTACACCCTCGCTGCTAACACACCTTCGCTCGTTGCCGCAACCCTCCACCTTACGCCCCCTCTCCTTTAGAAGAACCCCACCTGTATATACTGTGGCGAGGAAAGCATATGTCGCCTTGAAGAAGAGAAGCCATTGTTAGAGTATTGTTATCATGCACTCATCATTATGCCACTATCCTCATGCTGTTTTCATGCCATCATCGTCATTGCACCGTCATTGTGCATTCGCTGCCGTATCGTCATCGCGATGGCGTCACGGTCATTCCATCATCGGCCTTGCCACTTTAACATCAAACTCTACCATGGTCTTCATACCGTTGTCATTTTGCTATCGTCGTCAAACTGTGATTTCACAATCCTCTTCACTTCTGTAAAGTCGTACCATTTAGGCATCCCGTCATTTTAACAAGAACTTTGTCGATCGATCGAAGTCATTTCTTGTTCGTCACTGTATCCTAATCATGCTGTCGTCGTTCCATAGTGACTATGCTGCCCATCGTCGTAACTCCTTTACCGTGAGCCCGAAGCCATCATGCAACTATTCTACCGCCGCCGTCATCCCACTGTAGTCGTGTCCTCGTCTTCACTATAGCTAGATCTGGTTGTCATCTTAGCGAAATGGTCACACCATCGTACTCACAGGTCGTCGTCATCTCGACGGCCTTATGTCGTCATCGCCACGCTATAGTCGTTACATTATCGTAATAACTTAAGAATCAACATGTAACTGCAATCAAGCCGTTGTCGATATACCGACTTGGTCGTCTAGTTAGCATCATTCCGTCTTGGTCATTTCATTGTAACTGCTTCGGCATGACAAAGTCGTAATCATTCCGTCATGCTTATAACGACCTTGGCAAGCGAATTCCCTAACAAAGCTGCACAATATCGCAGTATGTGGCATATAACCAAAGCCATGAAATCCTCAAAAATACCAGTACACACGGTAAACAAACGTCGCTTCACGAATGCGATCTCTCGCTACATTGCTCGATTGCCATTCGCATTACCATCGAAAGTGATTGTGAGATGAGATCTGCCGTGATTTTTTTACTTTTATTACGTATCGTGATATCAATAGAAAAAACGTATATCTATGTGTAATTCTGTTGCATGAACAGAGGTATCCGTATTATTGGATACAACACAGCCGAATATCAAAACCCACGGAGACACCCAGAGGCAAAAAGGTCCTAGTAAATAACGTCCAATATAAATAATTTCTTTAGCTTGCGTGACTTATCAGGTTGCATGTTTAAGGAAATTAACAGTGACAGAAATATGAACAGTGCAAACAGCGTCTCCACCATCACTGTACATTCCTAATTTAACAACTTGCGTTCGTCTGCCAACCTGTAATATTTGGCGACATATAACACTGCGTGACGCGAATATTATGAAAGCGAGAAACAGCGTGATACACCGATATGGATCAGGTTATTGAACCCGGTGCTAGTGAGGCAGCGTACACGGCTACGTTAATGCGGGACAGAAGACCAAAGACTTGAAAAATTATAGACCGATCAGCTTACTGTCCGTTGCCTACAAAGTATTTACTAAGGTAATTGCAAATAGAATCCGGAACACCTTAGACTTCCGTCAACCAAAGGACCAGGCAGGATTCCGTAAAGGCTACTCAACAATAGATCATATTCACACTATCAATCAGGTGATAGAGAAATGTGCGGAATATAACCAACCATTATATATAGCTTTCATTGATTACGAGAAAGCGTTTGATTCAGTCGAAACCTCAGCAGTCATGGAGGCATTGCGGAATCAGGGTGTAGACGAGCCGTATGTAAAAATACTGAAAGATATCTATAGCGGCTCCACAGCCACTGTACTCCTCCATAAAGAAAGCAACAAAATCCCAATAAAGAAAGGCGTCAGGCAGGGAGATACGATCTCTCCAATGCTATTCACAGCGTGTTTACAGGAGGTATTCAGAGACCTGGATTGGGAAGAATTGGGGATAAGAGTAAATGGAGAATACCTTAGTAACTTGCGCTTCGCTGATGATATTGCCTTGCTTAGTAACTCAGGGGACCAACTGCAATGCATGCTCACTGATCTGGAGAGGCAGAGCAGAAGGGTGGGACTAAAAATGAATCTGCAGAAAACTAAAGTAATGTTTAACAGTCTCGGAAGGGAACAGCAGTTTACGATAGGTAGCGAGGCACTGGAAGTGGTAAGAGAATACATCTACTTAGGACAGGTAGTGACTGCTGATCCAGATCATGAGAGTGAAATAATCAGAAGAATAAGAATGGGCTGGGGTGCGTTTGCCAGGCATTCGCAGATCATGAACAGCAGGTTGCCATTATCCCTCAAGAGAAAAGTGTATAACAGCTGTGTCTTACCAGTACTCACGTACGGGGCAGAAACCTGGAGGCTTACGAAAAGGGTTCTACTTAAATTGAGGACGACGCAACGAGCTATGGAAAGAAAAATGATAGGTGTAACGTTAAGGGATAAGAAAAGAGCAGATTGGGTGAGGGAACAAACGCGCGTTAATGACATCTTAGTTGAAATCAAGAAAAAGAAATGGGCATGGGCAGGACATGTAATGAGGAGGGAAGATAACCGATGGTCATTAAGGGTTACGGACTGGATTCCGAGGGAAGGGAAGCGTAGCAGGGGGCGACAGAAAGTTAGGTGGGCAGATGAGATTAGGAAGTTTGGAGGGTCAACATGGCCACAATTAGTACATGACCGGGGTAGTTGGAGAAGTATGGGAGAGGCCTTTGCCCTGCAGTGGGCGTAATCAGGCTGATGATGATGATGATGATGATGAGAAGACATCGGGTTAGTAACCAGAGGCCCATCTAATGAAGCAACCTTTGCTACTGTAGATCGCCTGCTATTATAGAAGTGAACCGAATATGAACCGCAACAGCAGAACTATAGGACACATTTGCTCCAGTGATAAAATGCAGTGGTATTCGTACCATGAACCAGATCATCATCATCAGGTGACGGATTATTTACAGCAGAACGGTTTCTCCCTATCTGAGCATCACGGAGGTGGCTCACCACGCCTCTAGTGGTAAGCTGTGGGCTCGGCATGCCGGCTACCTGCTGCTACTCCATTGAGGAATCAGTCGGACCACGCTTGCTCCGGTGTGCGTGAGGTTAGCCAGCAGGTTCAGCGCATTCAGGTAGCGGTGAGCGGTGAGTGAGGTAGCGGTAGGCCCTCAGCGCCGCAACGCGAATCGGTTTATCAGGAACCATGTTCTCGTTCCTTACTGCTGCTTCATGTTTTCGAGAGCCTACACAGTTGCTTTTGCAGAGTGATGAGCAATGTGGAGACTTCGTCCATGAGCCACGTGCGCTAGAGATCCTCTGCGACACGGTGAAATCGCACCTTGTAAACGCAGAAACATTTGGCCAAGTTTGGACATTCTGGTCGCCATTCTATAGTCGCGCCATCTTTACAAAAAATTACTTAATCGTTCGGTTTTGTTATCAACTTGTCAGTCTTCAGTCAATAAAGCATTGGAAGCATCTTTCTCAGTATGCAAGAAATTGAAGCGCGAGGATGTAGGGCACTGTAATCCCGTTTTTATTCGGATACTTTTATAGGCTGCAGAATGTGCTCAGTCAATTTGCGCCGTTTATAGACTCTGTGCATTAACAGCGTTATAAGTAGTTTCTCTCCTATTACACTCCCTTCATAAACGTATTCAACCGTCTTCAAACGCTATAACGTCCTGCCCTTAGAATGGACGACTTTTACTTTTCGGCATTATATGGTATTCGATACAGCTGCATGACTGTCCACGCAATTGATGCTATGTATTAGGCAGTTCGTCCCGTGAATGTGCATATGATTTTTGCACAATTTACTCTCTAGTGCACGTGCCCTTAAAGTAACATATATGTGGATACTTTTCTGGGCCCTTTCTATCACCAGGATTTGGGACATTTTTCCAAGCTTGTAACGACTTTTTATTCCTCTTAGGGCTTGTTCATACGGACGGAAAGAGGCAAGGAAACCTAGCGCATCCTCCTAACATGGTGGGGGTGGCGATATTGCTTCAATTAAAGCAGTGAAAATGCCTGTTAAACGTGTTGATTGCACTGACGCCATGTTTGTATATAATTAAGTTCCCTTCCATCTAGGATGGATTAGTACGAGGCTTTATTATCTAGAAAGCTTACGCTCCTCTCCGTTTAGTTTTCATGCGTGCCTATTCCTAACAACTTCGCTACAAAGTAGCTTGGCTCAATATCATCCTTATTATTGCAAGGTTATGAAATTTTACTCACCACTTCTCCAAGAACGGCAATGTTGTTGAATGAAAAGAATGTCCTTATCTGAAGAAAAAACTTCAAGTGCGTAAGCACGTCAAAATGTTGTAAAATGACATGTACACAATACTTTTGCATTTTAATGTTAAGCGAAACTACATATTAATGGTGATCACTAGCTATTCATGAATTTGAAACAGTAAAATTATTCACTCCTGGAAAATAACCTGCCTACATTGATGTTTTCCTAGAATGGTTTGGTACTGGGCCTGTTGGTACATAGATTGACAAACAAACGACGAAACCCAGCCTTTGAAGGCGCGTACACTAGAGGAGAGAAAATACAACCGCACAAGACGGGACTAGCAACAGAGTTTAATGAAACACTTCGGTACCCGCCGTGGTTGCTCAGTGGCTATGGTATTGTACTGCTGAGCACGAGGTCGCGGGATCGAATCCCGGCCACGGCGGCCGCATTTCGATGGGGGCGAAAGCACCCGTGTACTTAGATTTAGGTGCACGTTAACAAACCCGAAGTGTTCGAAATTTCCGGACTCCTCCACTACGGCCTGCCTCATAATCAAAGCTGGTTTTGGCACGTACTACCACAAAATTTAATTTTCAAATTTTTTGAAACACTGCGGTCGAACAGAAAAGATCATCAACACGCGCATGCGCCAAACAAAACGAGGCAGTCATCAAAAACATAAAAAACACATTGGTGAAGGACACATTCATTCTGTATACGCGTCTCCGAAGTCGGCGTTTGGTCGTTTGTTTATCAAGCTGTTTTCCTAGCTCCAGCTCTAGTGAAAATTGAAAATAAAGTGCCGAAGTTCCCCAATGAGAAAACTGTGCAGAAAATAAAAGAATGATCACAATATTCTACAACTGGTATACACGTACTTAAACGAGACTGTCTTCTACATCGCTAAAAGTAAATGTTCAATCAGCAACGCGAAGCTTACACGCAGCAACGAAATGACGAAACGAAGTGTTGCAAAATATTGCTCAGTTGGCCGGTAGTGATGCTGGTAAGTTTATCAATATTTTCCTGGCAAAAAGTATTACATTTCTGAAATCTGAACGACAGGCAGCGTGCCCAGGATGCTAAATTGCATGTATTTTTTGGTTACCGATATCCGTAAAATTTAGGATGGGACTCTTCTCCACACACCCAGGTTTGCACTCAATACGGTCAGTTGATGTTGCTAAACGGATGATGTCACCCTTTACAACAGAAGTGTATTGAAGTTTTCTGTAATTCTTCATACTACCTTATTCCAAAAACGTATCTTTCATATTCTTGACTACCAACAAACACAGAAACCAATGACCAAATAGAGGAAAAAACTTGTGCCTAATAAATGAAATAAAGAAACTATACATTAATGATAATGAAAATGGATGAAAAAACAACTTCCCGAGAGTCCGAAAACCTTGACAATTCGGATCATTTCCCACCCGCGGCAAGTTGTTTTTCCGTCCAGTTTCATTTCCATTATATTGGCGTTTATTTCATTTAATATGCACAAGTAATTTCCCCAATGTTGTCCTTGGTGTCAGTGTTTGTTGGCTTCTTTTGATATGACTAATAGAAATTGGGCTCCTCGGTTAACCCTCTTTCTTCTTGTTTAATCTTGATGGAGCGGACATATGGCGCCAGAAGTGGTCTGATTTGCTGCATGGCCAGGTGGCGTGGAACGTGGCTAATGTGCGCAGTAGTTATATTGTAGGACACAACAATGTGACCTATTTATTCTCTCCCGAGGTCTGTGCAAGCATATTGCCTAGTTCCCTAGAACCAGGAGCGCAGCATATGTAGCGCTTCCAATGAACGTTTATTTTTATTAGTTCACAACGCCAAGAATCCAACCTTCACGTGATCCAATTCGTTATATCTGCTGCTGCTTATGCAGAAAAACTTGGTTCACCGCAAGACAATGCAACTCGCAAAACATGAGGCAGACGTGCATACATATAAGCTGAACGCTGCATTGAATAAGTTTACCAATCACACAGTTCCTGTATTTACAAATTGGGCAACCTATGGTTCCAACTATCCGCATAGAAATACTAATCGTGCTCCTGAGCACAAAAACATAGACAACTGGCTTACATTACTTCTGATCTTCAATCAAGCATGACGCTAATGAGCACATCACTGTTATTTTTAATAAAGAAAGCATCCTCTCAGAATATGTTTATATATACGGCAAGCTCTGAGGTAACGTAAGAGCCAAATCAGGCTTACGTGTTAATATACCAATGAATGATGTTCAGCAGCAAATTAATATTTAAGACGTATAAGATCTGAATCGTTGAAGCATCTTGTTGGTCGGTTCAAGCTACGTCGACTGTAGACGCGCATTGTATCCGTACGTTTAAAACAACTATTCTACGCTATTCTAAACCAAAAAGAGAAAATACGGTACCCAAAGGCACATGGAATAAGCAACCGCTTTAATATTCAGCTTCAACTTTGAGCTCGTAACCTCCAGAACCCAGTGCGCATTGCCAAACGCGCGCGTGTCTATAAATTATCTGCACTCACACATACGTCCACACACACATACACACATTCACACATGCACAGAAGCACCAAATGCTCCGCGGTTTTGTTTGTGTACTATTGTGCGCCGTATTTAGTGTGTCATGTATCCCGGACTCGCTCAAGATTCGCAGCTGGAAAGCTTATTTTCGCTTATAGTACTGCAGAAAACCAGCTATCATCATCGTTTTTGCTAAACCACTTTAATCTCTCCACCCTGCGTAGATAAGTTCTCCAAAATAATCCCACAATGTGTAGTAGCAGACTGGTCACGTGCAACCGTGACCACGTGGCTGAGACCTCGCTGAGTACTGGCTTCTTTTTCTTCTCCTTTGATCGCCGGTCGCTTGCTTAGTTGTTCCTCATTTGTGGCGCTTACCCACTACAGGCGATTGGTCAAGAAGCCGGCAGGTAAATGTTAAAGGATAGGGGGACCGACAAAAAACCGAAACGAGAAAGCAAATCGCGGTGAGGTACAACCCCTGTCGTAGATGACTGATGTGGGTTTGGTTTGGTTTTTCTTCAATAAACGCATACACCTACCGTGGAGGATTGGCCAAGATTTGGATGGTACTAGGCCACTTCTATTATTCTCAAATTAGTCAAATGGTCCAGATCAAATGAATAAAAATAACCTATGAACAACTTCAGGAAACCCTCCGGAACCATCAATAAATTCCTGCACGGCTGAGCAAACATCTCTGTGGCAGCTTTATTTCTTTCTGCTTTATTTTGTCGCTTAAACTCTTGGCTCATGCCCGTGAGACTTACTGGAGAAACAAAAGAAGATAAAATATATTATATTATATATTAATTTTAAATATAATATATTCAAAACATTTGGAGCTAGAAGGAAAGTGCTACTAGCTTCAGCATGGGACACCAATTACACCCCAATTGCAATAATGCACCCCAACGTGAACATCTGCCCTTGCAAGATTGCGGAAACTGTAAATTCTGAGAGCCACTATAATGAATTCTCCCTAATGACAATTCAACTGAAGTAGCTGAACGTGTCGTGGAAACTGTCCTCTAATAGGGGATAAAGCAACCATTGGGAATTGGCACAATATCGGGTGAGTTAAGAAAATAATTGTATGCGTCTAAAAAGACGCACTATACAGAAATTTTTAGTAGCTAAAATGAATGGTCATGGAAAATCTTCAGAACGTATCAAAGAAATCGTCCTTATACAACTATATACCTAGACACAGCAGCACGAACATCCCTATAATACTTTCCAAGAAAGGAGGCTACCGGATGGGAAATATTTGTGATAGTGGTGCAGGCTTGAATAGGGGGGCTGATTTCGATTGCATGCATATATGGTGTGCCCATTTCTGCAGGGCCATCATTTTTAAGTTTTACGGAACTGATAAAAATAACCCGCCTGCAGATAACATAATTCTAGTCCTTGATTTTAATTATTCAGAGAAGTGGACATTACTAGCAAGAATATCAGAACACGGAGTCAAGTAATTAACAAAACGTCACTAATTATATTCTGAACTAATATTTATTATATATCAATTTGCGAATTATAACCGGTGAGCTTGTGGGGCGTGTCCACTTGGAATGAATTGCCAGACAGAATGACGCCATATTGGAGATATGCGCCATCAAACTTTCCGTAAAAACGAGAGTGTCAAGAAGCGTGAAGGATGACAACGGACGTTGACGGAGTTACGACTGATATTTTGCGATGGTGTTATTGTTCCATAGTTACCGTTACCGCTTCTTGCTCACCCCAATTCAGCTCATGTCGTAAACCTTGCAAATTGGTATTCGATGGCAGATGGATTAGGTAGTGGTAAAGGAGAACACTACAATAGCTACGCTATAGGGCGAGTGCTAAAAATACTAAAATTTTGTACTTTGAGAGCGTAGATTCAACTGAAAAAAGGAATATAAAAGAATTGTGGCAGGGCCCATCTCGCGATGACTGTCGGCGGTAACGGGTTAGCATTGGATTAATATAGCAACACAACCTGTCTCCACTGTCGAAAACAGTTGCCTGTGAGACGTTTACTACAACGGGACTCGCGCTTCGCTAAGAACACTGGGCGCGATCTAGCGCAGCCGTCGCGACGCCTGTGCGTGGGCTCCGAGGTGCATGGAAACGCCGCTGCGTGCGAATGCGTAAAAATGCGCCGAGCGTAAATTAGGCTCTTCTCTCGTTCCGTCTTGTGGCCACGCTGCTCCATCCAGTGACGCTGCCGATAAATCCACGCGTGCCGTCGCAGACGAAACAATTAGGAGGCCGCTTGAGCATCGCGTTTAGGAGTGGAACGCGAAAGCATTCAAATATCTCTGACTCCTTCTCACGCTTTCGGGCAAAATGGCAGCGTGTCCAACCGTGATGTTTACCGGAAACGGCCGCGGCAAATGATATGCACGAAGGCGGGCTTTCTGGTAGAAATGTGGCCTCTTGTGTCATCCGCATTCCGGTGGAAGCGAGCGCCATCTAGAAGGGTTTCGAGGAAGCGGGCACGTCGTTCCGTGGACTCCTAGATATTAACGCGCCGTCGCTGGTCTGCGAATGGTTAAAACGAAGGAAAAGGGGTGTGAGTTTTCGCGTAACAGAATGTGTTTTCTCTTACATTTCAATTACAATCCGAGGGCTCTCATGTCTGTAGGTTGTGCGTTTGTCGTACTTTACGATTTTTCTACGTCTTCTAGCTTGAGAAAAAAAAATGGGTAAGTAACTTCATTGCGCTAGTTGGACGGCCTGCTTATGAGTTCGAAAATCGTTTTGCCGGAACGACTTCCTATGCTGGAATCCGACACCGGATTCTCTGTGACACAGGGCCCTTAAACCTTAAAACTGTAGTGCTCCGGGGCCTGGGAACGCCGATATTTGTTGTCCTACTTGCCGTGCACTTTGTGCCACGTAATCAGTAACCCAAGTTCTCGAGAGGCTCATTGAAAAGCGGAAGATAGCTAGTGTATTTATTCTTTGCACAGCTTTCGAAAACGTTGGCATTAAAGGTGTTCGATGAATAGCCGAACGTAACCAATCTCTTTGTTGCGCAGCCAAGCAGGATGGAAAACGGTGTTAAGCACACGTAGTAACATACATAGCGGGATGATTATGGATAAATAGGCAGACAGCCCACAGAAAATGCGCGAAGACCCTAAGCCTGCTAACGCTTAAAAATCCATTAAATATCTCCGGTGGCGCGCGTAATCAAATCCATGTCTCAAGGCCTCCTCAATGACAGCAATCCCACGCTTTCGCAAGCTGCACTACAAATGCATTGGGTATGTGGCGCTTTTCAATGAGCGCCTTTCACAGAAACAATTTAGCGACCAGCGAGATGAGTGAATTGGGTATGTGCCCACTCTGACTTGGAGCAACTTTCACGTAACCTGAAGTAGAATCGACGGGGAAATCGCTCGAGTTCTACGGAAGGGAACATTTTTGAAGTATCGTCGAGGTCGTCTTTCAGAAACTGGAGAAAATTCTTCATGCACATTGTTCATATAAGTTGCTGACATCGGAGTGCTGGTAGCAAAGGAACGTCTACTTGTCCTAATTCACGTCATACGCTCATTCATGTCATTCACCGACCAATACTTCATGTGGTAAATCGTAATAAGTGACCGCGCAGTTGTGAGTATGGTCTCTTTTGAAGATGGCATAGGTATCACTCACAAACAAAATTCTTTCCGTGAGAGCGCTTTATGATCTTATATTCTTCAACAATAACTATAATTAAACAAAGTGGCAGTGCACACATCCTCTGGCCTCTCAATTAGTGCCAGTGAAAATGCATTCCATTTGCATTACCGTTGTCAGGGTTGTGCAAGATGTATGAAAAAATTGCATTAGAAAAGTGCAGGAATTTTTTCGCCAGATTGTACATAGAGGAAAATATAATACTTGGGCTGAAACAAGCGCAGTAAAATATGAACAATACAGAGAGTAGCGATGAATGCTCAATTTTTAATTCAAATGACACAAATGCATGTTGTTGTGACAGCTTGCCATTCGTTTCTTTTAATTATATTTCCACTGGACTAGAGTGACGGGGCGCCTAATTACGAACTGGTATTCCTCGAAACCCTGTTTAGCATTGTGCTTGACGCCCTTCAGCGCCGTCTGCTGCGCGCCATTGTGAGCGCCATTTCCAGCACCTGAGTGGTCACGTGGGCGGTGATGGGGCGGCGTTTCTGGTGGATAATTCTACAGCAGTGAAGGAAGATGTTCGCAGAGGCCACGCGGAATATTGGCCCGGAATAGTCCCAGGCCCGTGAACAAAATTTCATGAAAGCTCGGCATCGTCAAACTAAACAATAGTCTTCGAAAGCGTCGGCCCAATTACACGAAGACCGGAAACGGCTCGTTCGCAAAGCAAGGCAGCGACCCGGGCAGTGAACGAGAATTGCATCTACGTGGGCGCGGTGGAGTTTCATCAATCGCCCGAGTGCTTAAGATGCGAGCAATCGCACCACTTATCCGGCAAGGTGATCGTGGAGTATGGTCGCGAACGGGAAACCGGAACTATGATTTGAAACAGAGGAGACGCTTTAGGCACGCTCAATAATTTAGCGCCTAGTTAATCTTGAGCCTAAATAAATGCACGTTCCTTTCCCGTTTCTTAACGCAGACATCACTATGTTGTGGTTTAAGGCTCGCCTCCGAGAACGAAAATACGATCGACACTCCTGTCACGATCGCAACACATGGGCTACATGAAATCAAGACAAGCGATCTTGTTTTCTCTACCTACGACACTTATCAATGTAATTAAATTATTTTTTGTAACATCAAGAAGTTTACGTGGTAATTTCTTTTTGAAAGCTAAGCCTTTCTTGTGCTTGTAAAACAGCGAGATTATAATCCGATTGAAATGAAGTTTACCAGTACAGAACTTGCGCAATTTCTCCACTAAAAAGTTTGTCAATTTACGCCTGCGCAGATGTACCGGCTTTCGCTGTGAGCAACGTACCCTTACAAAAAAATATTGAGAAAGCATTTTAAATATCGTTGGTCAAAGTTAAGTTTTTATTGGGAACTATTGAGAGTTTGTTGCAGAATTCTTGGGTTGAGTGTTGAGGAATCTTGAATATTGGGCGCTTAAATTGGAACAGCATTGGGTACCTGAATGTTGCATAATTGTTAAGTTACCATTGAAAGTCCATTGTGCTTAGACGGCCCGTTGTGTTTGTTTTGTTGAATGGTTGTTGAGTTACAATTGATTCTGCGTTGAACTGACGTTGTGGTAGTTCTGTTGAACTGTTGTTGAGTTATTATTGCCACAGCCCTGAAAAGCACATTGTGACACAGTTGAGATGGCATTGAGATTTAAGAGGTCGCCATTGAAATGTGATTGATGTTTCGTTGGGCTAGTGGATTTTTATTCATATATTGAAATGGCTTTGCTGTTCACATTTCACATGCCCCGGTGCCTGCTCATAACTTTCCCAAACACAAACAAAATCAAAGGAGAGACTGATAAACCTGAAGTACCTTTATTTATTTACACTAGAGATGAGTGCACGTGAAACATTATTACAGTACATAAGGCACCACTACATAGAACCTGGAGACATAGGCTAGTACCTACAGCACTCTAGCAGTGTAAATACATCCGAAAAAACCTATACCTATGAATTCAATCAAAACGATCATTGTGGTCTTCACTTTCGACTTAAGTTTATGACTAGAAGGCAAAGCGACTCAAAAGGCAGGGCTTAAGCATACCCTTGTAACAACCAACTTTGAACACATGAACACTTGAAGCTGCTTGCGTGTGAATACACAGAAGACATCTGAATATGTTACATTAAAATGTTTCACACACTAACACATCACAGGAAGAGCTACGGCTGACTGTGAGAAGGCGAAATGACAGACTTAAAACAAATGACTTCACGTAAATATATACAAGCTGTAGCATACGTCTTTCACCACGATTAAAATTTAATGAAGTACCAAAGTAGACTTGCCTGAGCTTTGGCTTCGAGATGTATATATTTTCATGTTGTCCAATTATTTTATAAAATAACATCACTCAACATCTCTTAATTGACGAGACATCATTTTAAGAGTTGTCGGGCATGGTGAACACCTGAATCATATGTTTCTCACGAGCCAGGTTTGCTTTCTTCGGAAATAAACTTGTAAAACTTTTGTGTAATGAATGCAGCTTATCTCCCTGACACAAGTGAAGAACAAACAGTACACTATTTGATTATGTTAATTTGGGGTACAGAGAGTTTGTCGGTGGCATTTGCTCAATTTAGTGAGCTCATTTTTAGGTAATTTTTCTGGACTTGCACAAAGCTCATTAGAGAACTTTTTGGGGCCTTTTTCCCTATGCCCAGCAACTAAGTGGTACCTCAGTCAATAAAGAGGTAAGGCAAGGCTAATACCTTGAACGATGAGAGAAAAAATAATTATTTAGCACAGAAAATTGGTAGTAACACACGGCTAACACAATTCCAAACGGTAAAATAAATGGTCACCTGCAATTTCAGTATCAGGTACCCCAAAAATAGTCATAAAGGATGAGAAAAGGTTCCAATGACTCGACAGCCAGAATGGTGAGACAGTGAAAAACGCAAAAAATGCATATAGAAAACACCAATTACCTTAATTTCGCAGGTAAAATGCTATTAAAATAGCACCAGAATTTCGCTGCATAATATACATAAAGGTTGCATAAAAATTGGTACTAAACAGTAACTGAAAGACGGAGGGAGCTACAGCACTCGTGTTGAAAAAAATTACAAGGAAAATGATATATATGCGTATTTAAGCTCTCAATTTTCGCTCCAATATAAAGAAAAAGATCGCATGCACTTAGACCATAAAAAAGGTTCATGTGCCTGGAGAATGCAGCACAGTACAAAGAAGCGTCATGAGAACCGAAAAGTAGATCTTACTACGAATGCTTGCAACCTACAATCAGGCATGTGCCATGGCATGCCTTGAATGAATGAAATTTCTAAATCTTACACACAAAAGAAGTTTCCACCACTCTTATTGGCTTCCTCAGGGGACTCCTTGAAGTTGAACTAGAAAAATGTACTCAGTTTTAAAAACGAAGAGAAGATAAGACCCTATAGCGTTCTTCCTGAAATAAACGGCGCAAATAACTTCATGTATCCATTCTATTGACACTTCGCCAATTCGGTGTACATTTATATTTCACAACCACCCAAACAGAGACGACAAGGATGAATTATGGTAGGAACACACATGAACGCTGGCTCAACTAGAAGTTTATTCGTGAAGACAAAGATTTTAGACACACTGGCCGACTTCACAAAGAAAAAGCCATGGATGCGCAGCAGAAACAGCCCGGCACAACAAAAAAGGACCGAAATACGCCCTGTAGTATAAACAGGTGCGTAAAAAACTAACAAACACATGAAAACTGAAAGGTTTGTCCTGTAAATGATATTAACGAGAAGTACTGCAGCAACTCTTTCCCACTAAGGGTCACAGAAATCTTCCTTATGAATATTTCTTCGTGATCAATAAATAATGCTTCCATAAGCCCTCTTGTGTTCTGGTCTTTGTGATGAAACAATCGTTCTTTCTGCTCTATACCTCAACACCACAGGAGTTCCAGAAGCAATATTTATTGATCACAAACGAAACAAATGCATAACCAAGATCTCTGTTGCCCTTTTGGGGAAAAAGTTGCAGTTCTCAAAAGAGTATTTCTCGTTGGGTAGTATCACTTAGAGGACAAATCTTTCGCTTTTTGGAAAGATTTGTCCGATAGTTCTCGTTTTTCACGCACGTTTATTCTACATGACATGGCTTTTTAATACTTTTTTCTTGTCGCACGTGGCTCTTTCTGCCACGCATGCACGGATTTTTACCTTTGTCAAGTTGACCAGTGTGTGTAATACCTCTGTAATCAAAAGTAAGCTTTTAGTAGAGCTTGCGCTCGTGTGAGCTCTTACCTATTTCGTCGTCAGCCACTGTTCGTGCTGCTGTTTACAGTACGCACGTATCACTTGGTTAGGCTGGTAAACATTCTCACAAACAAAGGTAAATGCCTCCCCTCAAAAAGTAGCCCCTCCTTTACTACTGAACGCCCGAGCAAATCGAAAGTAAGCCTTCACAGCGTCCATGTGGCAGCTAGTACACCACAGAGCAGCACACAAAATAGTTGAAAATCCCGCTTGATGGAGAGTGGCAACAGAGATGCGAGCTTGCTAGTGAATCAGTCGCATATCAACGGGTGTCTCTTGCACGACGCCAAGGTGCTTTTGGCGTAGAACACTTTAGCACCTGGGAATTTGCTGCATGCGTAACCTGTGAGAAGGGAATGTGGACAGAAAATGAGATTACGGTGATTAAGTACCTGCTACACACTGCACATCACTACGCACGAAATAGAAGTACACACTATACTGGCAGGTAGGAATTTGCCACACTTCAGGAGTGCCGTCGAGAATAGGAAGAAATGGGGAAAAATATTCCCGGCAGGGGAAAGCGGGGAAATATAATCCCGGCTGTCTCGCAGAACCAAAGACTACGCGACAGTGCATAGCCGATACCAAGCAGATATCGAATCTTTGGGTAGAAGTCCAGCAGAAGGAATGACCTAAAGATACGCCGAGAGCGATGCGAGCGTGAGTGTGCGTGTACGAGTTACAACCAGTACCGCTCCTTTGAAGCTAGCCGCTCCGGCGTGGCTCCGATCATTCCGCGCAATTTATGTGCAGAACGTCGCGTACACGCCCCTGCGCGTTTTGCGCGGTAGCGTCCGCGCAGGGAGCTAGCTTCATGCACGCGTCATTCTTCACCACACAAATGGAGCTCGAGTGCGGCGCTAAGCTCGAGGCGACAACGCCCCGATTGGCGCTCCTTTCGCTTCTCCAAGCAACGCACATTCGTATCGATCCAACTCAAAGAGGCAGCAGAGAACGGTGGCATGTTTCGGTTATCGCCTATTAAAATTGGACAGTACGCCTACAACGGCAACCCGCCGGGCTAGATAAACATGCTTACTGCGGTAGTTTTGGCGGTGACAGGCGATAAGGTGAGCCCGTCGGCGGCTGTGTTCTTTGCCGACGTCGTCACCACACCTCTTTTCATTTGCGCTGTGTATACGTGTACAGTCACCGCGCGGAAGCTGTGACTAATTGGTTGGCCGTTCACCGCAAATCCCAAAGAGGCGAAATATATTTCGCGGTGCGCCCCATCATTAGCCGAAACCTAAATCTAGGCGCGCTTAACTGCTACGGCACAAAAAGTGATCGCACTAACCGTATGGTATACGATGAGCCACTACGGGAAAAAAATTCTTCTGATGTTCCACGTGCCAAACCAACGATCTGATGATGAGGCAGGTCGTAGTTGGGGACGGTGTATTTGACGTCCTGGAAATTTTTACGTGCATACAAGGCAAAATGCACGAGCGTTTTTGCATTTCGCTCCTTTGGAATGCGGCCGCTGCAGAGATCGTATCCATGACCTCGAGCCCCAAATCGCCATGGCGGCCGCCATAGTTACGAAATGCGTAGGCGTGAAGTGCAACACTGCCTTCCGGTACGAGTGTGGTACAAGCGTAGCACAGCTGCACACCTGCTGCACAATTTGTCGCAGTTCTAATCTCGTAGTTCCTGCCTAAATACCTTGAAAGGCAGCGCGCCTCTCACGTATCGGAACGCGATAACAAGCGCTTAGACAGCCCACGTGAGCCCCCATGAAAGATGACGTGGCCACTGTACAAAATTATCACTGCGCAGAGAATCCAATCATTATTTTCAAATTATGTTCTCTCATACAAATTAAGGAAACGCTATTAGACAGGAACCAATGAAGCAATGCAATTTTACGCACATGGGGCGCCGCTGCCTCTTCGCCTACCATTGTTTCAAACGAAGTGACGGCGGCAGCGAGCGTTAGTATCGCGCGCTTTCGCTCCGGGGCATACGGTTTGCTTGAAGAAAGTGAACGGTGTGCTTAACATCTCACGCTCGTCAACGTCAAAATAGAAAAAAAAAAGGCTACGTGCCCAAGAAAACGACATTACTTACCTATCTTCAGAACTGCGGCTGCGACTGTTTCGGGGTGCCTTCTCTCCAACAGGCATCGTGACCTCTGCCGCGCAACTCATCAAAACAAACAAAAAGTGAGCCAAGCACTTTAATGGATAAACGTCCCACTTATCGTCGTTAAAGCATTTCACTAAAATGTGCGTCATGATGTCCGACAAGGAAAAAAATTATTTTATCAAAAAGCACGAGGCGTGGGCAACTGCACAACTGCTACTAAGTAACTGGGTCCGAAAGCCGTTCACAGCTTCACTATTGTATTCAGTTATAAAAACCTTTCAAACACACTATAACGGCACTGAAAAACCGCAAATTTTTAAGAACAACCTAATTTGTAGCGTAAACAATAAATACTACGACCAGGGGCGTTATTCTGGACATTCCGCCATTTTCTTCGGTGCGTGACGTAGGCGCGACGCAAACAAAATGGCGCTGGTGGCCAAGTTTTGCTTACGTAATGCGACGCCAACTTGACGTTTTGCCTAAGAAACTGAAATGAAGGCACTGAATGTAGCGTTATCAGTAAAGCAAAACAGTTTTCCTCCGCAGTAAAAATAAAGCCGCTATCTCAAAGCATATGATTATTACATCGAAAAGGCTTCTCGCTTTCGTCGTCTGCTGCGCACAAGCCGTCGTCTGCTTCAATAGCTAGGATGCGTGTCGCCGGAAAATGGAATGAGTCATCTCATGTTGGCGCCAACGCGCTTGTTTTCTTGCTTGAGACAACATACGGGACCTACCAGTGGTGATGCGCGCACGTGCTAGGCCAAGTTATCGCTATATCGTGAAACGCAAGTGACTCAGCCCGACTCGGCTGGCTGAGAAACGGCCGAGTATCACCGATAGCGTTGCGCGCGCCAGAGATATCCACTAGCGCGACGCAAGCGCCGGCGCTGCCATCTCTTGTTCATTTCGCTGGTTACTCGCACCGCGGGAGGAAACTTCAAGGCGCGGCCTTGCGTACATTTCCTTTTATAAATTAGAAAGACGCCGTTGTCATAACTTTTGATTGTGCGAAAAGGCATTAATCTTGATTACAATACAAATGCAGCAGTGATAAGTGGACAACATTGCCGAAAGTTTGCTATGTTCAACCAATATTATTTCGTATAGACGCGTTCTTTTAAAAAATGATGGCCCCAAACACAAATGCCAACACTACCCGAGAGCGATGCAAATACTATGAGCACGCGTTATGAACAAAAGATTTTCGTGGCGCCAAACGGCGGGGAAAATGTGGCGATACGCATTCCTCTCGGCTGTCATTGTATATGGCTGCTCTCATTAGCATAATTCGCGCGGCTCGTCGCAGGAAAAATTATGGCGGAAAATCTCAGCATTGGCGGCCCAGCGCAACGTCACGCATCGTCAAAATGACGTTTACGAAACAGTCCTTCCTGTGACGCTCCTCACGAGATATTCCTTCAGCCAATCAGCAAGCTGGCATGGCGCATATCTTGGATCGCCACCACATTTTCGCGCGATTGCACATGCATTGCACTGGTTGTGCATGCTACCGCTCACATTCTTTTTGAAGCGCTAACATCGCAATATAGCTGCCAAGGACCCAAAAGATGTATTAGTCCATAAAATTTGCAGCTCCACGTCACGTTTCGTCATCTTGATGAAAACGCAAAATTGCATTTTGCAATACTTCCGCTTCCCGGCACAAATTTTAAAACACGTGACCTCTCGACAGCCAATCAGAGAGTAAACATGGCGGATAATGGCGGCCGTGCAGCCGCCATGCGTGTCGAGAATAGCACCCCAAAAATGTGATTACGAAACTAGCGGTAACCGTGTCTACTGTGGAAAGTGTGCGCAAAATGAAGCTCGGTTGCAACCATAGAGTTTCTCACTATAACACCTAGAGGGTAATCTGGCGCCACCGTCTATGGGAGTTTCCTAAGGGGGCACCGTGCCGTCATGGGAATGATGGTATATGTGTCTGCGAGGCTCGTGTTGGCTGGTGTTGTAAGAGGCTTCGTCTAAAACGTGGATATGGCTACGCAAATAACGCGTTTTCAAAGTAAAATCTTCACAAAATGTTTCCATTCACGCATATTACATCTTTACTCACCCACGATGCATGACCAAGCGAAGAAAATCAAGAACAGACGACCAACTGTTTCAAAGCGAGCGTGAACCTTGTCGTCCGTCCTCCAACTTTAGCGGCCCGCTCATACTTTTTACGTAACATGTAGTCGTACACACAATAACAAGTTCTCATAGTTAAACAAAACATGTTTTCGCGTAATAATAAAGCTAAAACAGCTTTCCACGTGCTGTTCTAGTAGAAAATGAATCATTGTGACAGACGGAACGGCACTTGCCAAGCGCTTCTTCAAGGTGTCCTGCCTCTACGAGAACGATGCCAATCCGAATCCACAATATACCGGCATTCCCATGCATACCACAGCGCAGCAGCGCCAGATTTCCCTCTAGGCAATGTAGTGAGCAACTCTATGGTTGCAACCGCTTGCGCGCAAACATACACACCTTAACGCTACCTTGACGTTTGTAGCGCCACCTAGAAATAAATATAGCTACTAGTTTTGCTATTTTTACAAAAATAAGGCTTCTAAAATAGTTTGTAGTGTATTTGCAGATGACGAGGTGACAAATAAGGTATGATTGGAGTCCGTTACCTGTATTTCTTTCATTTCCCTTTGGTATTCTTAACTGAACATACGAGACCTGCAGGCTTCGGAGATGAGAGGACGACAGTTCGGCGAGGCTCAAATAAATCGCATTCTTCTTGCAAGCCGAGAGACGGGAGCAGCCGCAGGTACAGCGATTAGCTGCGATACTGTAACGGCCGTTCCTGAATCCGAAGCTCTTTGAAGTCAATGGTTATAGCGGGTGCGCGCTGCGATCTCAAAGCGCATTTGTTCTTTGATCTCTAGTACCACGGACATTGGATAAAAAAACTATATTTGCTTTACGGACAGAGGGTACGTCGCAGGAAATTCGAAGACCTCACCTGTGTATGTATGTAGCGTGTGCGCGCTTCCATGCTACGGTGCCCACAGCGCGTCCGATGCAAGAAGGTAGCGTCGTCGCCTGTCGGAACCTGTCTTATCGCCGGCTGCGCTGCCGCCGTGTCTACATTTGGGGAACTCCACATGCGCCTAGTCACCGTGATTGCAAGTGAATTTCGCATTCTTCTGCTCCCCAAAACGTGATCATTTCGGTTAGTACCAATGGTTATGTCATCTAGTGTATGCTTAAATGACGATGACATTTGCACACCGGCGAAGAAATAAATCGTTATGAACTTGGGCGGTCATGAATCTAGTCTAACGCTGCAAATTTTACGTAGCGAAAATGGCTACGAAAGTGGGGCGGTCCCGGAGTTAGGCGCTTCAAAGCGCCAGCTGCAGTGACAGCACCAGGAAGTGGCACGCGGCGCACGCGCGAAGCATTTCAGAGCTTACTGGGTTTCGAATGAGAGGAGTAGGCGTGCGCTCGTGGCCTATTGGTTAGAATGCCGGGCTTGACGGCCGACGTTCGATTCCACCCAATCGGTCATACATTACTTTCTTTAATTGAAAGCTAGGCGAAAGAAGAACCTACCTGCCGCAAAGTGACAGGAATGAGGTTGCAACGCATCGCAATAAACTTTTGGAATGTCTTCATTTGCGAGTCCTAATTATTGTATACTGGGCTCAACTGCTACACAACCATAAAAACAACTAGAAAAATCAACACAAATTGCCCAATTGTTTATTGAGAACACTCAACGGCAATATTGTTGTGCAAGGCTTGAGTGAACTCAATTGCTATTGAAAATTTGTTGAAATCCGTTGTTTCAACAATTGCCCAACAATATATCAATGTTTGATCAACAGTCATTTTTGTACGGGATATATTTCCGTATAACCGCAGGAGGGGCGATACTTAAAAGAGGAAGAGTGTAAGGAAGAAAAGGAAATGTTGGGAGAAGTTGAAGAAATGACAAAAAACAAGGATGGCTACCTTCTCACGCTAACGTATCTCAGTTTTATTGAATAAAGGTACTGTGTGTCATGTTACCACGCCCGGTCTTTGGCGTGAGTACGATTATGGCGGAGTTGTACGGTGCCCGCGTGATAATGCATAGTCAAAGACGACAGCGGCATTTTGGTAACAATCACGAACAGAGAGTTCACTTACACTTAGAATTCGCAATGCTGTGCCCAGCAACAGCAACAAGATACGATGACACGACACCAAAGTAAGGCCGAATTTATCGGCCAGAAATACCTTTTCCAAGAGCAAGGCAACCAATTTTTTTTGAGCCGTCAGTGAAACGGTTCTTAATAAAGTCTAAAACAGTCGTCGCGATGTGTGCAGTCCTTGAAAAGTTGCTGACGATGTTGCAGTAGAATGAATCAAAGTCGTAATTCACGTCGTAAGGAGCTAGGCTTACGGTGAGATCCAGTGCTTGGTATTTCAATTCACAGATCTGAAGAGAAACAATGCCGTAGTGAGTGCGAAATGTTATTATATAAAATAAAAGCGAAAATATAAATAGGCTCTTTTTCTATCAGAACATTACCATACTAATTTGGTAAAATTAAGAAGTCTAGGACGCGCGCATCTTTGGCAAAAACTCAATAAAAAGGAAATCACCATGATTTATCACAACAGTGCGCGCATATGCACCAAACTGAAAGAATTGAGAGACGCGTAAACGGCTTTTAGTTCATGTTTTGAAGCGTTGAAGAAGTACTTCTTGCTTTGTGTAATATACGAGCAACGCTAATTATACAGTGACTAGTTTTTTATCACTGACGAGTACGAAGCAATGGCTGATCTCATTGGGCGCACAAACCAAAGTAAGGCCGAATTTATCGGCCAGAAATACCTTTTCCAAGAGCAAGGCAACCAATTTTTTTTGAGCCGTCAGTGAAACGGTTCTTAATAAAGTCTAAAACAGTCGTCGCGATGTGTGCAGTCCTTGAAAAGTTGCTGACGATGTTGCAGTAGAATGAATCGAAGTCGTAATTCACGTCGTAAGGAGCTAGGCTTACGGTGAGATCCAGTGCTTGGTATTTCAATTCACAGATCTGAAGAGAAACAATGCCGTAGTGAGTGCGAAATATTATATAAAATAAAAGCGAAAATATAAATAGGCTCTTTTTCTATCAGAACATTACCATACTAATTTGGTAAAATTAAGAAGTCTAGGACGCGCGCATCTTTGGCAAAAACTCAATAAAAAGGAAATCACCATGATTTATCACAACAGTGCGCGCATATGCACCGAACTGAAAGAATTGAGAGACGCGTAAACGGCTTTTAGTTCATGTTTTGAAGCGTTGAAGAAGTACTTCTTGCTTTGTGTAATATACGAGCAACGCTAATTATACAGTGACTAGTTTTTTATCACTGACGAGTACGAAGCAATGGCTGATCTCATTGGGCGCACAAATTTTAATCCATGTGAAGTGACGTGACGAATATTACAGATGTAACTGCAACAACGCTTTACAGTCCTCCATATTTGAAAATTATCTTCGTTGGACCGGCCGTTTGTTGCGCTTAGGTTGTCGTGCGCCGCTATTATTCCTTCAAAGGTACCTCTAGTGTAGGGTAAAGGGGCTAAACTGTTTTTGCACTTGGAAAGAAGGTTGTCCTGTCAAGCAAGGATTTGCGCCTTTATTCAACGGTGTGTCGTTATGGTTAACTTTGCATATGTTATCACGGAACGTAGTGTGCTGAATATAGTAACGATTTTTTCATTTTATCGAGAAACCTCTGCTGATACTACGTTGAAGCGCGTCGTTTATGATCTGCAGTGCTTAGAAATCTGAAAGTTGCTAATAGCAGCTTATAAGTGATCATAATTATGCTTGAATAGGTCGAAGATGTGTAACTGCGCCTCCAATTTTCGAAGCATGCTCGGAATAGTTGCCAAGGAAGTTGAGCTTCTTAAATGTCAAAACCGATTCATTTCGAATACAGTGTCAAATAGAAATTTGTCAGAGAGTATATGTATGACCTCTATGTACTACACCTATACTCCACGTGCATTTGCACGTGGCCAGAGAGCCTTTGGCTCATACTATATTCACTATTGGCAGCACGACTCACCTTTATACGAAGCGTGTATCTACTGTCGAAGTAGACGACTGTGGTCCTTTCCGGTGTTGTTACGAAAGCATACATAGTTTTGTCAGACTTCTCGTAGGACGGCCCACTGACGTAGCCTTTCTTGGCGAGATCGCAGAACTAGGAGAGAAAAAAATGAGGCAGTGCTGAAGGCACGCATACCATTAGACTCTTTGATGAAAGCTGCGTAGTCCGATGTTCAGGGCGTATTACGGCTAATCAAGCTGACCACATTCTTAAAGCAGCTATTTGAAACTTTTCAGACATATAATACAATATAATAATAATAATTTAGGTGCTCTTGTAAGCATGTACCAGAAGGTCTTTTTCACTGCTCTTCGCGCGTTCTTCGCAACAACAACAGGTGCAACGACGACAGGAGATCCCATTAAGCTGCTGCGCCTCTGGTATAGACGCTGCGTGTAGGCGGCTGCCGCGAATCGTGGATGAAAAATTCTTTACTCTATCATGTGTGATGACTATTCGAGCTACAGTCGACACCGAATCGTATCACAAACTAGCGCCCAGCTCCAGCTTGTTCGTATAAACCGCTATGTGAGGAAGATTCGTATGTCGAAGGAACAATTCAGAGCGAAGCACTTATTTGCTCATTTTCGAACCGAGGTAGCTCCTGGGTATAGCTTACTATCGAAAAATTTCTGAAACAGCCGTCAGCGCATCACAACCACCTGGTACACTTGCAGCGACAATTATCCGCAGGTTGAGCACGCAACATCACTGAAGCTGTTGCGGCGAAAACTAGGCAATGAAACCGCGATGGCCAATTGCCCAGAAACACCCCCCTCCCCCCACCCCAGAAACAGACATACGAAGCAGGAACACGGCAGATTCATTTTCACGTCCTGGGGAGCCTTGCGGCTTGACAAACCGCAGCTAAAAATAGTTGTCTCTCTCTCTGGTATCAAGTTATCTTGTACAGTGAAGACCTCACCCTATCGCTTTCCACATTTTTTCCACCATTAAGCCGAACATTTTTGTTCATCCTGAAAACCCGCTCCCAACCGCCCACGCCCTGTTAACGCTCCTATTAGCTTTGAATACTCGCGCTTCTGCATTGGGCCGTTTCCTAAGACGTTAGATTGAGTACTATCTTGGCATTGTTTTGCAAGACTCGAAAAGCAAGACACGGTCAATGTATTCTGTCAAGGTGTTTCCTTAGATTTTTGTTTTGCAAGGTAAACTTATATGAACATTCTTGTGCCCAAACTTTGTACCTTACTTGCTGTCGCTTCTTCTTTTGCCTTCTTATGATTTTACCGGGTCATCTAATTTAACTTCCAATTACATTGGGTGTGGTCGTCGACTTTTTTCTGGTTTTTCAGGTGCAGCTCTTTGTAAATTTTAGACGCTCGTTTTTTTTTAACCACGGAACTCACACTTTTTTGAAAACCAGTTTTGCTCAGCGCTTCGCCTCCAAAAACGCCAAGCCTATGGCTACCTGCACTTCGTTTGTGTGATTTTAGCATGGCCCATTGTGCCATTGATAGCACCGACCCTCGGTAAAACGTAAGGTCTTGGGATCTGCTGTGACATTGAGCAGACTTTATTTGCCAGTGTAATAGAGAAGATTGTCATCCAGGCAATTGTAGCACGAAGCTAGAAAGGAAACTATGACGCTTTTGAGAAACCCACTGCTTTATTCCCTAGCTTCGTGCTACAGTGGGATGGACGACAATTGCGTTTTTCTTGATTCTCGCTCCACCGTACTGGCCTCTGCAGAACTCGTTTGCCTTTGCAAACGGCGAAGAGCCAGCACGTCCCCATGGTCGGCGTCTCTGCTGAAGTTAACGCGATCTGGCTCGTGGTCTCGGCCATACTTGAAGTATTCCTAAACTGCGGATATGCCTGTGGTGCTACTATTCATCCTAGATCGTGACGCCAAGTGAGTCTGGCCGGAAGAAATATTTTTCCTCAGCTGACTAAACAGTATTGGGTCTGCTCAGCTCTTCACAGGCATCTGCGATGAACTGTCAACGTCGTGTAGTTTATCGCCTATAACAGCGTCGCAGTACTGATCAAGTTTCAACACCGATAAGGTAATGAATAGATTCTCTAAGCTTTCCGGGGGTGCTGTACTGCCGACAAAATGCGCCAGGTATATTACGCTTCAAGTTATGGACGCTGTGTACATAATAAAATCCATAAAACAAATGTCACCTGCCAGATACACACCCGTCTTTTTTTTTACATTTCCGACACAGATACATACCTGCATTTGTGTGGCCACAAAATCTTCCGGCCAGACCAGTACCTATCCCTAAGATCAATAACAAACAATGATAAATAGACATTTTTGTTTTTTGTTTTTTCGTTTGTTTTTTATTTATTTCTGTTTTTATGCCATCACCCTGACGCTTGGTGACATAGCCACATGTCGGGTTTACATAATCTGTGACCTTCCTAATAAACTTTCAGTTGCAAGTAACGCCGTGTCCTGTCTTTTCTTGTGCCTTAGGTTGCGTCGCAGTAGTTCGCGCTCTGAATTTGGCCATGCTTCCATACCAACTCGCCCATTTTTTTTTTTCACTTTTGACTTATCCCTACCCCGTAGACTATTTCTACTAAAATCCGTACTAATACCTTAATACCTGTAATCAGTGCAAGCAAAAACCGGATCAGTTCAATATTATGTGGCCATCCACATTACGAGACGACACGAATCACCATATAAGTAATAGTTAGCAGTGGAAGGCCGTGTTGCAGTGCCCCCACCCTGACCAGCAAGTGAAGCTAATCAAGAGAGCTGAAGAAGTTCTCAGGGTCCAGGGTCTCGCGGCCGCGCCAACTCAAGGTCAACATTGGTTTCGAATGCAGTATTTACTCACTCACACACTGTGACGGTGAAGTTCTGTGACTCCGAAATACCATCGCTGGACAGAAATGTATAGGCTGGCGCAAACCTTTTAAGAACGGTTCCGAGTGTTATACTATTTCGAACCATGTTGCCACGAGACCTTCCTTGGGAAATATGGGACAACAACGCAGTGAAGCTTAATGTTTCTGGTACCTGACTCTAGGGATGAATGAGGGCAGACTCTGCCCATACCATGCGGTTTGCATAACGCCTGTCACGTAATTTTACGTCCGGTCGGCGATAATTATACGCAGCTACTATTTTCTACTGAAGTACATATGAGTGATGCCTCTATGGCAGATATTGGATCATGACAGTGTATGTAAATCTCCTAAATCTTACTTTTAGGGGCTTCATGATATTTTACCTCATATTGAAAAGGTCTGCAAGAGTTCTCGCGCTACGCTAAAATATGCAACAAACCTATTGCAATACAGGAGCACTTGAGCTTAATATAGCAATCGCGGTAGAGTAAAAAGGAATTATTTCTTTACCGTTAAGTCCGAGAAAATATTTGATTGGATGTTCGTTCTAATAAGATAGCGGGGTATTGCAGAAAAGAAAGTACTCTGCATGAAAATTTGTCATCACAATAAAAACTGGCAGTTTCACATGAAGAACTGTGAATTGACTGCGGTAACAAATTATGATATTTCCATTAATGTCACCGAAAATGAGTTGGAACTATGTCCGGTTGTGACAAGATCGCTCACTGCCTAACTCACCATTGCGATTTATTAAACTCCTTGATTTATCCTCTCGGAGAAAAGATACCAGACTGACCTTCTCCGCCCGAATGAACTGAACCAATGTTTATTGCGATATCAACTGCGTGAGCATACGACAGGCAATCCGCACCATATTGGCGCCGCCACCATCGTGCTTTCTCGTTATTGACAGCGCGTGCGCAACCAGCTCGTGAATGGTTAAAAAGCGCAGAGGGATGCAAAGCGCACTTGGCTGCAAAGAAAAAAAATATAAGATTGCAGGAAGTACCGCCTAGCAAGGTTTTCTCGCCTCCGTAGCAACAGCTCAATGTTCTTGTTTCCGCAACAAGCAAGAACTTTGCGCACACAGCCAACGTCTGTGCTTACGAGCGGCGTGAATACCACTGCCTACTACGATTACAGTGGTGGTATAACGGGAAGTATTCAGAGCTCTTTCTATTTCAAGTCTTTATTTGGCCCTCCACGATTTGTGAAAGCATTGTTGGCCCACCTCCATGTAGCCTATCAGTCATGCGAGGCCTGAGAACCACGATGATTCCCCATTTGAAATGACGTCTAGATTGTAATTATGCATCAGTGGACAAAGCAAAAGTAAAGTAGTTATTTCCGATTCGGCGCCTTCTTTGCCGTTAGCCCTCTGCACTGACGATATCCTTGCGGATGGCGCTTACTTCACCAGTCTGTCACGCGACCTCACAAAACCGCGAGAACTCACCGCCTGAAAGTGACGTGTACGCGTTAAAGATGCATTAATACGCCGAACAAAACAGATCTTTTTTTAATAGTGTAAGAATGACCACCTGTATTTTAACCCCCCTACGATAATGCCGTACACGCGATGTAGGTATACCGAATAAATAAATAAATAAATAAATAAATAAATAAATAAATAAAAAGAATGCCTCGGGTGCTATGCAGGATGCGCCGAGTTTGGCGAAACTCGGGATCTTCACGAGCTCTGGCGACACCCCAAGATGAAAGCACAAATGGTACCGAGACACAGTGTATCTTTCCACAAGCCTCCAGTTTCATTGGTTTATCTAGATTCACTATGGGTGGCTATCATTCCTTGGGCGTTGCCTTCTGGGCGGTCGACAAACTGGGGCTCACGTGATCATACCGTCGGTGCATGGTCGTGCCTTCTTTCACTTGTTTGTCGTTCCACTGAGTGCATTACACGGACAAGCGAGTTATAAAACAAATGCATTTAGCATAATATTATTAGTTAGTTTAACGTGGTTTAAAAGCATTTTAAAGCTTACAAGATGTAGACTGAATGTGTATTCGACTAATTTGTTATTTAGTACGCTTTGCATTATACCACGAGGGAACGCTGTGGTGGCGTCATCACATACATTCATCGGGCGAACATGGCGGCTAAACATCGAAGAGGCCCAGTTTAAACAAACTCGTACAACGAGCTTGCAGTGCGCGACGTAGTGATCAGGCTCGACGATGACCACTATTTCTTGGATAGTTCTGTTCCTCCGTGAGCAATATTTCCGTGCACCCCGAAAGACTGCCAATAGCTTCGGCGATTTTACAGATCGCAACGCGCACCCACTGTTGACGGCAGAATCCTGAACAAACAACTTATCCGGTGCTGCTTCTGTGAGTGCGCTGAGTTCCTCCCCTCTGCGTGACTGCGAGCGTCACGAATTTTGCATAGCGTGTGCCAAAGGAAGACAGCCGATATAGCTACGATGCGACAAGGAGGTGGTGCCGATGATGGATCTCGCAACCAACACAGTGAAGGAGACATCGACAAACTGCAGATAAGTATATTTCTACTGTTTCATATTTAGCATAATAATAGTGCACGGATTAAGTCACTTTCGTAGTAACGAACCGTATGTCCAGCAGTTTAAAAAAGGCATAGAGAACCAATGAGTGTTCGTGCTTTTACATGTACGTGGGCCCGCGAAAATATGGAAAAGATAAAGGTAACCATCACTAACATGGTGAGATAACAGAAATTCATCAGTGACATTCAGCCCGCAGAATCTATGGAAGAGTATCTTTATCCAGGTGACATATCAATAGCAGGTACTGATGTAAAGCAGAAAACTCATACAGAAATTTCATGGTTTGAACGGCACGAGGGAGGCATTCCCGAATCGTGATCGCCACGTTACCGATATCCTTGAAAAATGTTTAGAATCATTGTATTCTACTGGTTATGCAATATGGCACATAAACCTGGAGGTTAACAAAGAAACTTGAGAAGTCGAGGATTGTGCAGAAAGCGAAGTAACAAAAATTGTTGGACATAGCATTAAGGCAGGAAGACAGTGGCGTAGTAAACCGTGGCAACTGATATGCTAGGTGAGATTAAGGAAAAAAAATGGAATCGGCAGGCAGGTCATGCACGTCTTCAATCACTTGTTGCCAATTTATAACAGGTTATTACATAAGCGGGACAGAATGGATGTCAAGTACTGCAGCCGAGGATGGCAGAAAATTGCGCAATGGGACAAAAATATGATGCTTGTAGGCATAGGATGCAATCAGCTCGCATAAGACGGGATTGTAGGGAGCGGCATTGGTTTTGCAGTGAACAAAAATAGGTTTGTGGTGCTGACAGTAGAGACTCGTGAAGGTGCGAGGACACCTCAGCTGTTGGCACACTAATAAACATTACAATTGGCTCTGAAAAAAACAACCCGTTATGAAAAATAAAGCAACGTTGTCCCGACAAATTCTTTTGTTATGCCCAAACTAAAATCTTCCACAGTTAAGGGCATTTAGTACCAATAGTGCAATTAGCATTTTTATTTGTAAATAGTGGTTTATATGCGGTTGATTCATTCCAACAATCCACTTTTTTTGCAGCAAGACATTCTGCTGCTGGAGGCACTCAACCGCCTGGTGGCAGTAGGCGAGCGCCAGGCACGTGCTTTTGAGAGTGTGGCAAGGTCCAGAGGGCTGCTCTGCAACAGCAGAATCAGTGCCCTCACTGCTCTCCAGTCGAGCCCCCAGAACACACCTTATAAAGGAGCTTTCAGTTTATTGTTTTGTTTCTCATTCAAGAGCATGAATAAAATTATGGCAGTAAACATTGTGCTGTGCATATTGGGACACTTGTAACATGCACTTGATGTCTCTTCTAAATAGGCAAAAACGTAAGACAACCTGTGCCACTCTTGGACCGAGTAAATGAAAAAGACACTAATGCAGCATATACGTAATTGTGCTGTTTGTTCTTTCTATGTGCAAGAATACAGTGGGTGTTGATTAGCCACAAGATGAATGGTGTGTGTATTTCACAATGAAAAGACAGGAAACGGCATGAGCTTAATAATGCTATCACGTATAGACTGTGCATATGAATGCAACACTCCCCAATTTAAACGTGCCATTACATGCATGTTCGATACCACATATTCTTTAACAATGTCATATATTTGCATGTACTAATTTTCACACAGCTTAAGCCCATGCATAGCTCACTTGTGATGTATCCATGTCGTGGGCCAAATAATTGTACACTTTGTCCTTTTGTGTTGTATGAAAAGCAGCATCCTCTAGTCAGGTACAACTTCACAAGACAGGAGAGGCCCCGCCCAGATGACCAAATCGCAGCTGCCCATTGCCTCCACGTCTAAAGAAATAGTCCCTCTCCAATGAGCGGGTATTAGTGCGTCCAGCGGCACGACGTCAGTGTAGAGTGTGTGCCCAGTGGTGCAGGCTTGTGTTCACCTGCCATTGAAGTGCAGATTCTGCGGCCTCCTAAAGTTGTATCCGACTATAGAATCACGTAATGCGTTGCACTGGTTGCATAGACTTATCAACTTGATAGCACACAATGATCAGGAACAGAAATCTATAAAGGTACCCAAGCAAAGCTGGCTGGCCACACTTCCATTATGAGGGGCTGTAAACAGTTCGCACCAAATATTCCCATGATATCCTTGAAAAAGAGGTGGTGTTTGGCACTTTAGAATCAAAAACAGATTACAGTGAATGTTGTGTACCACGTTAAAACAAACTGAGCTTGGTTATCTGCACAGCATGTAATGAAAGCTTCTGCTTCACATAGGAAACAAAGTGCTGTGTCCAGTACAACTGTCGAGTTTGCTGTGGCACCTATTATGTCATTAGTGTCAACATACAAAATTTCAAAGGCCATTCATTTCACCATTATTTTTGTATGATGGTTCTTTCAATCAGTGCTTGTATTACATGAGCAGGTGGATTTGAAAGCAAAGCTTTGTTTGCAAACCTTCAGACTTCCATAATTGTGTGGCAAGGCACTGGCATGGTGTCGAATAGCTCACACTTCCTCGGTCCTGCACCAAAGAGGCCGAATGCTCTATTTGAAGTTAACCCCGCAACAATTCGACGGCACACAAAGAAGAGTAACACACACAGAAGAGCGTTCTGCTGTGTGTATTTCTCTTCTTTGTGTCCCGTCGAATTGTGGTGCAATTCAGCTTCAAGCTTCTGTACCGATACGAGTCTTCAACCTCTCCAATGATCTAGTTATTAAGCCACAATGGCGCACATCTTTGAAATGTCCCAACACGAATTAGCTCTCCAACAAATCACCACAAGCATAAAATTTTGCTGCGCAGGTGTATGCATGTGCCATATTCTGTACCACTCAACTCGCAGGAATCAAAGGGGCAAGCATTAACCAGCCTTACTGCTGCCGTTACCATCATCATCATGACACCAATAGAAAGACAGTGCTGCGTTTCAGTAAAGGGAGTGCTGGAGGGAAAGGTGTGACAGCGAGGCTTGAAGCTTACAACAAAAATAGCATTTACAAGACATGTTCAATGCCAAAATATGCTGCATATTGCTCATCCTACTTTCGCATTGCGGCAAGCTTTTACACGTTTGAGCATGCCACAGTTTGTGTAATCATTGCTCTAAAGCTGTAGAAAAGGTCTATTCGCTCTGCAATCTTTATTTTTATCATGGCGGGTTAAAGACCCACTTTTCATTGGCATCTGCAGCACATTTCTCCCGATATGTAATTTTGCCTTGGTGGTTCACGACATCTTCACGCACACCGAGTTCTGCAGAGCAATGCTACTGCTGAAGAATTAGAGCCCTATTATGAGACGAAAATATACGATTTGTCCATACAGAATAACGCTGCCCCCGCCCCCCCCCCCCTAAAGAAATACACTGAACCACTGGCACATGCACCAACAGTGAACACAGCAAACACTCTGAAGTATTTTCTTCATGCAAGCCAGCACACTCAGATTCTCAATGCATTTTCATTTCGCCATAAATGCATAGGCACTACCGGCTTGGTGCAACATCCGCATCTCGCACTGCAACGAATTTTGCAATGCCTTGCTGTTTCATAGTGCGGCGGATAGATGACGCATGGCCATAATTCAGCATTAGCATACTAACTTGTAGTAAGTACTAAGTAATCTCATAAAAAAACAAGTTCTTTATGAGATTAGCATTCGCAGGGTACTTCACACAATTTGTGATATCCATTTATCTATTCGTACTTCATTAACCTCTTTCCCCAAAAAGTGAGCCATTTGGAAGGCACCCGATAGATAAGTAGAACAATCTGTAAAAATTCAGCAACCAGCGAAAAAGTCATTATCATAGGCTGTCGCATGTGTGATGTCGGTAACACAAAATTTAAGTCGGCTACACAGAAGTGACAAATTTGGCAATATGGTGCGTCTAGATATTGCTTCAATGATAATCACAGTAACGCTGACTTTGAACGCACCTTAATTCCTACGTACGTTCCGTCGACACACCCGATTACGTTTGTAATGTTGCCGCGAAGTAAGAAGCGTTCTTTTAAAAATTCCCGCTCAGCCGCAGTCTTCGGGATAGCCAGCCACCGCTTCCGCACTGCCGCATCAATAAGCGCATCAGACATCTCTACCACAGAGGCTCACAGTAGTTTGATGACGTCCAATGTAACGTTTGGCGCCGACGCTTCCCTGAAAACTCCCAGTCCCGTAGAAACTGAGGGCGCAGAGGACTTGCTCTTCGACGGTGAGCGAATGAAGCCCGCCACGCTGTCTCCATATACGAGAGTCTTCGCCTAGCTCGTCACACAGCCAGCGCACTGATGTCTTCGACAGGCGAAAATGACGCTGAAACTCCACGGCGGTCATGTACGTGAACGGGTCCAGACGGTCATACTGACGCTTGCTGCCGCTGGATGAAATAACACAGGCTGCTGATGCCGCCACCACGTTCCCGAGTTGAACTCGGAAGAGGTTTTGCGATGCACGAGTTTAGCACGAGTTCGCCTGTCAATCAAAGCCATAGGTCACGCCCCGCGCGAGGCATGTAATTCTTGTGTGCGCACCCACCACGGTTGGGCCACATCTTTTGGCAACAGCGACACGGTGCCGAGCTGACAGGCATCAACAATATTCACCACCGACATAAAACACGCGCAACGCACTGTCATCGGTGTTGTACTGTGCACTACTATCAAAAACAAAGCGTTGACTGTCGCTGGCTTATGCATATATCTTCTCGGTCTGAGATGGCCCCACAGCACGGTTTCATTGCCTGCATTGTGGCGACGTAGCGCACAGTAAATAATTATCGGCACGTCACTGTAGCTGCTTGCAAGGCGTCGATGCACCGAGGGTGACGACGATGCTGAGGAGTGCGTATCGCAGCAGTCGTTTCAGATGGCTGCTCTGTCATCGGTGATGCATCGGAGCCACAACGTCGTAAACACGATCAGCGTCCGAGGATCGCTCGCTCTTCTAGACCCAGTGCAATGGCATTTCTTCATCACAAGCACTGCGCACTCAACAGTTCCAACACCTTCCTCAGTTCGAAGCCTCATTTCATAACCGCACACAAGAGCCCTCACCTGCCAAAATGCGATTGCTGCGGTGTCGTTACGATATCCTTCTGCGATCGCTGCTGCCTCCAGCATAAGTAATCCGCAAGCACCTTGGTGCGCACAAAACACTGAAATACTGCGTACATGCGCTCAGAGGCACTTTCACTGGGCAAGCGATGAGAAGCGATGAATTGTGTCGCTGGGAAGCACGCACTTCTTCGCAATGCATCGCCGAGGCTTCGCTCACAAAGATAAACTGGTACATTTTCACTGAACTGCGTCACAGCGGGCACTACGGACCGCCATTTTGCAGCGACAGCCGTTGTTCCCGTATTTATGACTACTGTGTCGTTTTTAGTTGGTAAAGCAGGGCCCTTAAAGTGCCTTCAATGAAGAGCCGTACCGCGGCGCTGCGTTTCTATTCCCCTAATAGAGAAAGAGTGGTGATCACTGACATTACTGAGAATAGTACTGTAGCGCCCCTAGGTGACTTCTCACCATATGAACTGCCTCGGGCCTGCGACCCGCTTCAATGTATCCGCTTCTAAGCTTTCGCCTCACTGTCGCCACTCGCGGCAAGAAGTGCAAAATTTAATAATTACCTCGATCTCCATTTGTCATCAGAAATTTCTAGCATTCAAAACGAAAAACAGACACTTAAAGAAATAAAAATGTTCGTTATTTTATTTGTTGCATTTTAACGTATTCGTTTGAGCGAAAGCGTAAGTGCAAGAATGCGCCGCATGTACGCTGTTCGCATTCGATGGAGGATAGAAAGATAGTGCCCGAAAGAGGAGGCACGCCCTTGACGCGCCCGCGAAAGGCGTGGCAAGCGGCTCACGGCAAGTGTGCAGACAGACAGCGGGACAGTCACGGTGTTGATAACAATACGCGGCGCTGGCGCGTTTCGTTGTGCAGCCGTCTGCGCTTGAAACATGGAAGCAGCGTCCCGCGCAGGGTGCGCTCATGTTGTCATACACGGGTTTTTGTCTACGTATTTTTTTGCCTGCAGCCTTTGCGCGTCCCGCGCTATCTCCGTTCACTGACTGCCGTCGAGCAAACTCGGGTAAAACTCGGGTGAACGAGAAACTCGGCGCATCCTGCATAGCACCCCTGGTTTCTAAAAGAATAGAAGGCGCTTGGGCACCGATTGCTTTGGCACGGACTGCTAGGAGCTGCCGGAGGGCATATTTGCGTGTAGTAAACTTTGTCGCGTTGCATATAACGTAGCAGAGCTCTTTGGGAAAGTATACAACCACGCACTGACCAACTGTCGTCGGATTAAGCTTCCATCACGGAGGCGCGATTCTTGACCAGGAACCACAAACTAAGTACGGGAGAGCGGACCAATCGCAGACGAGGGCGCCGCCTTCCTCATCCGGGAATCTACTTTCACTTCGCTGCTTCGGCCCTACCAAAAACGAGTGCACTTGAGCGTGCTCCTCGCCTCTACGACGGCCACTTAGATAATTAACATCGCTGAAAGTAAGCAATCCGAAGCTCTGTGAAAGGCAACTGGATGTGAGCTCCCATGAACGTCGATATCATTTGACTGAACACGTAAAACAATGCTGCTGGTTACTGCCCGTTGCTTCCTTCGGTGGCGACCTAAACTTTAAGCCAGGAGATAGGAATAAGAACATATTGGAACAGTTTTACGTTACACGGCACCAGGCTTGAACTAAACGAGCGTAACTGTCAAGCTAAATCTACCTGATCATTTGATCAACGGTGGCAAACTCCGAATGTTTCTCCGTAATCCTCATCTTGTCGTCCGTAGAGGCGCAACGGCCAGTAACGCCATTGGCTGCGTTCTTCACTTCGCCAATGTTGTGACACGCCTGGTGACAGCAGGGTGCCAGTGCTACTGTGCACTTCGGGTTGTGTGGCGTGCAGCGTCGTGCCATGTTGACTACGCGTACAACTACGACACCGTATAAAAAGCTGATGTGTAATACTGAGCACTGCAATTGCTATCAGTGCACTTTGATACATTTATACCATTCTGGTGAATTCATGCATACGTAGCGTCGTATTGCATTCGCGCTAGCTGATTACACACACACACACACACACATATATATATATATATATATATATATATATATATATATATATATATATATATATATATACACATATATATGTTCTTAGGCCGAGAAATGGAGTATTTCGTTAACATACTGGACTGATGAAAGCTAGGCGCAGCGGCCCGCTAAAAGCAGCTGTGGGTATATATATATATAGATATATATATATAGATATACATATACTTTTTGTGAAGATTCACGAAACGACTACAAAAACACCTAAATAACCGCTTTGCTGCGGAAGAATAGCGACGATCGGTGTGGCCGTGCAACATACCTGAAGGGGATCCACGTCTTGCGAAAAATTTCCGGCAACGCAATGCGAGAACATCGTTTCGTTAATGGGCTTTTTTACTTCAGGCTGATACATCCGGGCTTTCAGTGTAAAAGAAATTGCAAGGGGACTTTGGATGTCTTGATCCTGACGAAGACACTTTGCAAGGACCAGCGCATCTACCTGACGAAAAGATCAACAGATGGTACACACACACACACACACACACACACACGCACATATATATACATATATATATTCTCAGGCAGAGTAATGGAGTACTTCTTTAACATATTGGAAAGACGAAAGCTAGGCGCAGCGGGCTGATAAAAACAGCTGAGTCAGCGAACAGCAGTTCCTAGGTTTCTTCTGAACCTCACTATCTGTAAAGTTTGATCGATGTACGGTTCTTTGCTGCCAAAGATAGAGCGATCAAAATGGCGGAATTTAGCGCTAGATTTTTTTTTTTTTTTGCACCAGGCTCATCGCAAAGCAACACTGAACATTTGGTTGCCTAATGTTTTCGACACCATGGTTTTAAGTATCAATTACTGGTCGCGATGATTGAGTGACTGTTTGAATATGGATATATTTGTGGCGAGCGCATTAGCTTTCTTGTAAGCCATGTGTATTTGTAATGTTCAATGTATTTTACTTTGGTTATGAACGACAACAAAACCTTAACAAAATAATTTTGCAGTGTGTTCTACTTACAGTGCAAAAAAGCGAAGGCTGAGTCTTTCGCTGTACTAAACTCCAGCCTAAATGTTTTTGCCCCGTTGGAGAAGCTGTAGATCTCAGAGCCAGTAGTAAATGCGAAAGACCCTCGATATGCGCTCAGTTATGTGCTCCGCTTCGTATGCTCTCCCGCAATGTCATTCGCGGTATCGAATGCGCATGTACAAAGGTCATGTAACGTATCGCGAATTCTAAATTTTTCAACCGCCAATATTCAGACAGGTGTGTCCGGAATTGTATTCCGGCGCGCGAGGATATTATCTGCGTACGCCTCATATCTTCAGTAGTGCTGCAAACAACTTTTGAAATTGAGTACAATATCATTGTTTCGCTACATTTTCTTGCTAGAGAACAGATAAGTGTTTAGTGATACAACAAAGCGTAATTCCCTGACTCGTCTTGAAGCCAGGCAGGCCTATAAGAATTTGCCAATTTCTCACTTTGCTGGCTCGCCAAATGCTATTTGCTGCAAAATGAAGAACTGCGGCGTAAATAGCTGTTAGTGCGCTTTCAAAAGCTGAAAACTACTTTTGCGATCTATCACCCATCAACGCAAAATATTGTTTTAATTTTTTTAAGTACATTGCATACGGGCACAAATAAAGTATTTTTACACTGCTTGGTAAATTTTTTGCTACCTCTTACAGATACAACCATTCATTTTTTATAGGTGATATGGACTGCCTTAAATACCAATATTCAATAGATTGGACATTGCACTGCTCTCTAGCAACAATTCGAAACACAATAAAGAGTGCTTTTCTGATGCATAATTGGCAGCCAAAAAAATATAGTCTGTAAGCAAAAAAGAACAAATGAAATATGAGCGAGACACAAAACTCACTGCGGGCCTCAGAAGCATATATGTGATGTCAGGGCGGAGGTACCTATGCGTGCCGGAAGCTTATTAACTAAATAGTCTGCTGCACTCCTTAAAAAAACTGTTTATTACGAGATTTTGGCCACAGACCGACCTTTCTAAAGACGGAAAACCAAGTCTGTCCTTATGCCACTTTTACAGCTTAAGAGGTAAAAAGAAAAAGAAAGGAAATAAAGAAGCAAACAAAGAAGAAAAGTGTGAAAGCGAATTGTAAAAAGTACTTATGCCAATGAACACTGAACAGATTGCGTAACAAGAGCTCACTTAAACGAGTGCCCGAATTACGAAGGCCACAAAACAGGCTAATAACCCTGTCACACGGACAAACTTGAGTGCACTTTGAGCAAGTGAAATTCAGCGCGCTGAGCGTCATTTTGGCGGTGCACTGCTACACGAGAAGGAAAAGTTTTTTTCTTGAATTTGTGGCGATACATATGTTACCTTTTAAATGGGTGCACAAAAACTGCTTGTCATTGTTAGAAACAGCATTTAGAATCAACTTCATAACAAGAGAAGTAATTTATTGCAACCTCGATAACAACATCATTCATCACGAGCCAAGACAAGACAGCAAGACTTAACCTGTACCGTCCAAACAAAGTGTCCCGCATTACAACTGCGAGGGGGTAAGCCCGAGCCCCCTCCGGAGTTTTCCGGGGAGGATGCTGCCCCCTTCGGCGATGCCCAAGCCTACTCCGCCCCACCCCACCTAAAGTTCGTTACCTGAGTTTTGTTGCCCTAATAATTTGAGCTTTCTCACCTGAACTTCTATTGCTGCTAATAGCTCACTGCATCATTACTGGCGCGGTGATGCATGGCTCCTATTTTGAGAATTTCGCTTTCTGAAAATCCTGACAATAGGATGACAAGCGCACTAAAAGCGCAAGCGGCGGCTGGCTCATCCGTACTTTGTCACTTCAATATGGTTTTAAATTTCTGTGTGAACACCACGCTGCTAATTTGAGGGCGCTGATTGAAGATGCGCGTGGAGCAAAATTGCGTTTTACTTTTTATCGTCGGCTTTCTTTACCAGTCAGAAACTTTGGTACGCAACCAGTACTTCGCCGAAAATACCGCAGTTAGATATCCCTTCGCTCTGCCTGCAAATATTTCAGTGAAACTTTCAAAATTACGAGAGTACTCCCGGCTACTCCAATGTACTGGATACCATGTGCACTAGGTTTTCTTCGAGTACGTCGCTGAAAATACCGCAGTTAGATGTCTCTTGGGTGTGCCTGCAAAATGTCTCTGTGATACTTTTATAATTAGGATAGTACTCGCGGCTACTCCACTGTAATGGATACCATGTGCACTAGGTTTTCTTCGCGTACGGCGCTGAAAATACCCAGTTAGATGTCCCTTGGCTGTGCCTGCAAATGCCTCATGGACACTTTCTTGATTGGCAGAGTACTGGCGGCTACTCCACTGTTCTGGAAACCATGCGCAGTAGGCTTTCTTCGTGTAACGCAATTCCAATTTCTTTAAATACATGGTGCATGATAGTTGGGGCACCCTGTGCAATTCACTCAATAACGGAAATGAGGCCAAGCCGAATTCCCTCCAAATCCGAATCACCAGCAGTCCTGCACAGCAGCACTTATGCTCGCACTCACGTTAAAAAAAAAAGATATATAGAGAGAAACACTGCAGTTTCTGCGGAAAGGAGAAGCAGTAGTAGCGATACCGATTTGTGCGACAATTTCAGGAAGAAAGTTTGCTCCATTGAAAGACGCCAAATGCTTGGTGGTGCTTGAAGGCTTATGCTGTGAAACTGATCTGCCTCCTATGATCAGGTCTTGTAAATATACATATATATATATATATATATATGTATATATGTCGTCCCTGCAAACTTCTTAATCGGATCCGGCCAGCTAACTTTCTGCCGCGCCCTGGTACGCTCCCCTTCCCTTGGATTCCAGTGCGTAACCCTTAATGACCACCGGTTATCTTCCCTCCTCATTACATGTCCTGCCCATGCCCATTACTTTTTCTTGATTTCTACTAAGATGTCATTACCTTCGTTTGTTCTCTCCCTCAATCTACTCTTTTCTTATCCAGTAACGTTAGACCCATCATTCTTCTTTCCATAGCTCGTTGCGTCGTCCTCAATTTGACTAGAACCCTTTTCGTAAGCCTCGAGGTTTCTGCCCCATACGTGAGTGCTGGTAACACCCAACTATTATACACTTTTCTCTTGAAGGATAATGGCAACCTGCTGTTCATGATTTGAGAATGCCTGCCAAACGCACACCAGCCCATTCTTATTCTCATTATTTCAGTGCCATGATCTTGATCAATGATCTGGTCAGTTAGCATGCATTGCAATTGGTCCCCTGAGTTGCTAAGCAAGGCAATATCATCAGCTAATCTCAAGTTACTAAGGTATTCTCCATTAACTCTTATCCCCGATTCTTCCCAATCCAGGTCTCTGAATACCCCTGTAAACACGCTGTGAATAGCATTGGAGGGATCGTATTTCCCGGCCTGACGCCTTTCTTTATCGGGATTTTGTTGCTTTCTTTATGGAGGACTACGGTGGCTGTAGAGCCGCTGTAGATATCTTTTAATATTTTTACATACGGCTCGTCTACACCGTGATTCTGTAATGCCTCCATGGCTGCTGAGGTTTCGACTGAATCAAACGCTTTCCGTAATCAATGAAATCTATATAGAAGGGTTGGTTATACTCCGCACATTTCTCTATCACCTGACTGATAGTGTGAACATGATCTATTGTTGAGTAGCCTTTACGGAATCCTGCCTGGTCCTTTGGTTGTCAGAAGTCTAAGGTGTCCTGATTTTACTTGCGATTACCTTAGTAAATACTTTGTAGGCAACGGACAGTAAGCTGATCGGTCCATAATTTTTCAAGTCTTTGGAGTCCCTTTTCTTATGGATTAGGATTATGTTAGCGTTCTTCCAAGATTCCGGTACGCTCGAGGTCATGAGGCATTGCGTATACAGGGTGGCCAGTTTCTCTAGAACAATCTGCCCACCATCCTTGAACAATACTGCTGTTACCTGATTTTCCCCAGCTGCCTTCCCCCTTTGCATAGCTCCCAAGGCTTTCTTTACTTCTTCCGGCATTACCTGCGGGATTTCGAGTTCCTCTAGACTATTCTCTGTTCCATTATCGTCCTGGGCGCCACTGGTACTGTATAAATCTCAATAGAACACCTCAGCCACTTGAACTATCTCATCCATATTAGTAATAATATTGCCGACTTTGTCTCTTAACGCATACATCTGATTTTTTTCAATTCCTAGTTTCTTCACTGCTTTTAGGCTTCCTCCGTTGCTGAGAGCACGTTCGACTCTATCCGTATTGTTGCAGGAAGAAAGCAGGCCCACGAGTGTAAAATAATGTATATTTACAACTGAGGTATATGGCGGTCAGGCAACTGCCAGACTTCGCCTTCCTCTAGTCTAATTCAACTTCCTTCTCTTCACCATAACATCACCCTCCTGGCAGAGTATCTCCGTCCCGGTGCAAGTTACAGAGCCTCACTTAATGGGGGGACATAGGGCTTGAGCCTGACGACGTGAACAACATCGCTTGTGACGTTAGGACGCACTGAAGGCTGACCGACTGGGGTGATCTCGTATGTCACGTCGGACAGTTGGCGTAAGATCTGGTACGGACCAGAATGACGGGAAAGTTGTTTTTCCGAAAAGCCGACGCGACGTGAAGGCATCTATAGAAGGACAAGGGAACCAGGTGGAAAATGGGAGTCTCGGTGCCGAAGGTCGTAGTGTCGCTTTTGAGAAGCTTGCGATACTGCGAGGCGATGACGGCTGACTTCTCGGGCCTGGGTCGCTAAGTCAATAGCATCGCGTGCGTAACCAGTGCTGGTTGATTGTACTGCGGAAGGTAGCAACGTGTCAAAGGGCAAGGTGGGGTCGCGGCCATACAACAGGTAAAATTGTGAAAATCTGGCAGTGTCGTGACGGGAGGAGTTGTATGCGAAAGTGATGTATGCTAATGCGACGTCCCAGTCGCGGTGATCGTCGGAAACGTACATGGCCAGCATTTCAGTTAGCGTGCGGCTGAGTCGCTCGGTGATGCCGTTCTTTTGAGGGTGGTACGCGGTAGCAATCTGGTGTTCTGTAGAACAGGAGCAGAGCAGATCATCGACGATCTTCGATAGAAAGTAGTGGCCGCGATCCGTCAGCAACTGGCGAAGGGTGCCGTGGTGCAGCATGACGTCGTATAGTAAGAAGTCGGCGAAATCTGTAGCGCAGCTGGTTGGTATCGCTCGTGCGATGGTATATTTCGTGGCATAATCGGTTGCTACAGCAATCCATTTGTTTCCTTTGATGGAAAGTGGAAAGGGACCAAGGAGGTCTAGGCCCACACGGAAGAAGGGCTCTGTAGAGATATCAACTGGTTGCAGCAAACCAGCGGAAGGCATAGCAGGCGTCTTCCGGCGCTGGCACAGGTCATAAGAAGCGACATAACGGCGCACAGAGCGATAAATGCCGGGCAAGAAGAAGCGGAGCCGCAGGTGGTCATATGTACGAGTGATGCCCTCATGGCTGGCAGTAGGAGCGTCGTGAAGTTGCTGGTGCACGGCGAGTCGAAGGTGCTTGGGAACGACTAGGAGGAGCTCCGGGCGGTCAGGACGAACGCTACGACGGTGTAAAGCTCCATCGCGCAAGGTGAACATCCGGAGGGACGGGTCATTGGGCGAGGAGCTTAGGCGTTCCATAAGTGTTCGAAGAACCGGATCTTTGCGCTGTTCGTCGCTAATATGGAGGAAGCCGTAGAGGGATAGAACACTGATGTCCGAGTCTGCATCGGTATCGTCTGGATGACACGCGGGATTGTGGCACTTGTAGTCAACGTCCTTATGCAGGCGCCCTGACATATTTCGCGAACGCCCATACGAGCGCGAGACATTCTCTCTCAGTAATGGAGTAATTTCGCTCGGGCGTGGAAAGAAGGCGGCTAGCGTAAGCGATGGCGCAGGCTTCGCCCTGCTGAGGCTGAGCGAGGACAGCGCCGATCACATGACCACTCGCGTCAGTTCGTACTTCAGTGGGCGCAAAAGGGTCAACGTGTGACGGAATTGGGGAAGTTGTAAGCCGCTCAATCAGGGTAGAGAAGTCTTTCTCCTACAGTGGTCCCCAAGAGAAAATGACGTCTTTCTTAAGACGGTCAGTGAGAGGGCGAGCGATGTCGGCAAAATTTTTCACAAATCGCCGGAAATAAGAGCATAAGCCCAGAAAACTACGGACATCGTTTGCTGAACAAGGTACAGGAAAATTTCGCACAGTGTGAAATTTCTGTTTCCTGAGGTTGAATTCTGGCGGCGTTTACGAGATGGCCGAGCATGTGAATTTCACGGCGACCGAAATGGCGCTTGGAGGAGTTTAAATGAAGGCCAGCCCTGCGAAACACGGAGAGTATGGTTGTGAGGCACTGCAGGTGGCTCTCAAATTTTGGCAAAAACACAATCACACCATCGAGGTAACAGAGGCATGTAGGCCACTTCAAGCCACGCAAGAGAGAGTCCATCATGCGCTAAAATGTAGCTGGCGCATTGCATAATCCAAAGGGCATGACTTTAAGTTGGTACAGACCGTCCGGTGTGACGAAGGCGCTTTTCTCGCGGTCCATCTCATCGAGGCTAATCCGCCAATAGCCGGAGCGGAGGTCAATTGATGAAAGGTATTGGGATCCGTGAAGGCAGTCAAGAGGGTCAGCAATGCGAGGCAGGGGATAAACATTCTTCTTTGGTATCCTGTTGAGGTGATGGTAGTCAACGCAGAAGCGCCACGAGTTGCCTTTTTTCTTTACTAAGACAACCGGTGATGCCCACGTGCTACTGGAAGGTTCAATGACGTCCTTGTCCATCATCCTGTCTATCTCTTTCTGTATGATGGCTCTTTCTGTCGCGGAGACACGATATGGCCGCCCATGAGTGGGGCTGGCGTTACCGGTGTTGATGCGATGCGTGACAACAGATGTCTGGCCAAGTGGACAGTCGTCCAAATCGAAGATGTCCCGATAAGATGACAGGAGGTGACGAAGAGCTGCTGTTTGCTCGGAAGGAAGGTCAGGGGCGATCATAGAAACATTGTCTGCAGAGGTCGAGTACGGAGGACTGGGTGACAAAGGTCCATTGGTACTGAGGAAGGACTCAGAGGACAAAGAAGAAACATCACACTCTTCCAAGAGTGATATGCGCCATGGCGATACCGTGTGACAGCACATGCGATGAAAATGCAAAATTGAGGATGGACACGCGAGTGCAGTTTTCGCAGATCCAGATTAAGGTGCTCGGCAGGGCAATATTGCGCGACAAAACTACGTCAGTAAGCGGCGACACGACGTACTCGCCGTTAGGTACGGCAGGAGAGGGCGTCAGGAGGACATTTGTAGCTGCTTGTGGAGACAGCCTTGCAAACTCAGCCGAACATAAGTGGTGTGAAGCACAAGTTGTTGTGTCGGCAGGAAGCGGCAGATCCAACTGTACAACACCTGCGCAGCAGTCAATTTGGGCAGAGTTTTTCAAAAGGAAGTCGATGCCGAGATTTAGGTCGTGCGGACAGTGTTTAAGGACGATAAAGAGAACAATGGTATAATGGCCCCCAATGGTCACACGTGCTGTGCACATTCCAAGGACAGGTTAAGTACTCCCATCGGCGACTCGCACTGTGCCCGGTGCGGCAGGTGTCAGAACCTCTTAGAGCCTTCGGCGGAGAGCAGCGCTCATAACTGAAAGCTGCGCTCCTGTATCAACGAGAAATCTAACAGGAACGCCATGAACTTCAATGTCCAGTTGGTTTCCACTTGTAGGCAGGGTCAACAGAGGATTTGTGGGCCGGGTCGGAGTTGCAGCTTCACCTCCGGGAGCTGCACCGCCTAGTTTCCCGAAGCGAACGACCGGCTGCAGAAGGGGACGAAGAGCGGTGAACGATAGGCAAACGGAAACTACGACCTTGCGGAGACGGGGAGCGGCTGGATCTTGGTGGAGCCCTGTCGGCATTGATTTTCCTAGTCGTCGTATACGGCGAGAAAGTGCGATTGTCTGGTACTTGGCGGTGGTGACTCGGAGACAACCACCGAGCAGGCGACGACCAGTGGTTGCGGCAATGACGGGCGATCTGTCCTACCGGAGCAATTAAAACAGATGGGTTTATCACCCGCTGTGCACCAGTCAGCTGGGTTGCGACGGAGTGGCGGAAAGCTTTGCGTCTGGGAGCGAGCGGCAGGAGAAATCTAGTAGGTATTTGTATGGCGGACCGAGCAGAGAGACGGAATGCCCAAACTTGCTATTTCCTCCTGAACGACTGCTTGTATAAGGGAGATAGCTGGCACGCTTTCCCAACAGTCGGAACGAACTGGAGCCGGAGCCATGGCCTCAAGCTCACGGCGAACGATGCGCGTGATATCTTCCGGGCCTGTGGGCTGAACGAACCGCGGCGGGTCTTCGCAAAAAGATGTCGCGGCGGTATTGGTCAATCGGTCGAAAGTTTGAGCGGCGCGGCGGCCCTTCGCTTCTTCCAAGCGCCGGCACTCCTTTATAATTGCATCCGCAGTGGCACAATACTTACACATCAGTAGATTGAAGGAATCCTCTGCAATACCTTTCAGTATGTGACCAATCTTGTCTGCCTCGGTCGTGTTGTTATCAGCCTTGCTATAGAGGGCCAACGCATCCTGTATGTACATGGCATAGGATTCTGTGGACGTCGGAGCGCGGCACGCAAGTTCATTTTTTGCTGCCAGCTGACGACCGACAGTTCTGCCAAACAGGTCTCGCATTTTTTTTTTCTTTGCAGACATCCCAGCTCGTTAGCTCAGCTTCGTGTGTGTCGTACCATTGCTTCGCTGTTCCTCTAAGATAAAATATCACGTTTGCTAGCATCATTGTTGGATCCCACCTGTTGTTGTCACACACTCGCTTGTACATCATAAGCCAGTCCTTGACGTAGGCGTTGTCCGTGCCACAATATGTCCCTGGGTCCCACCAATAAGTGAGGTTGACCGACGGCACGCGCTGCTCAGGTGTTGTCGCGTGTGTCGGTTGATTTGAAATTGTGGTGGCGGGTAGATGACGTCCGCTGCGAAGTTCCGCGATTGTATCCAGCACCTTCCACCAAAATATTGCAGGAAGAACGCAGGCCCACGAGTGTAAAATAATGTACATTTACAACTGAGTTATATGGCGGTCAGGCAACTGGCAGACTTCGTCTTCCTCTAGTCTAATTGAACTTCCTTCTCTTCACCGTAAGAATATTATACTTCCCTATGTCAGCTGTCTTACGCTTGTTGATTAAAAAAATTAAATTGTGGGGTTTTACGTGCCAAAACCACTTTCTGATTATGAGGCACGCCGTAGTGGAGGATTCCGGAAATTTCGACCACCTGCGGTTCTTTAACGTGCACCTAAATGTAAGTACACGGGTGTTTTCGCATTTCGCCCCCATCGAAATGCGGCCGCCGCGGCCGGGATTCGATCCCGCGACTTCGTGTTCAGCAGCCTAACACCAACGCTTGTTGATTAACTTCGAAAGTTCGGCCACTTCTATTCTAGATCTGGGTTAGAGGCTTTCATACATTGGCGTTTCTTGATCAGATCTTTCGTCTCGTGCGATAGCTTACTGGTATCCTGTCTAACGGAGTTACCACCGACTTCTCTTGCACACTCCTTAATGATGCCCATAGGATTGTTGGTCATTGTTTCAACACTAGGGTCATCTTCCTGAGTTAAATCCGATTACCTGTTCTGTAGCTTGATCCAGAATTTCCCCATTTTTCTTCTTACCGCTAACTCATTGAGCGACTTCTTATGTACCAGTTTCTTCCGTTCCCTCATCAAGTCTAGGCTAATTCGAGTTCTTACCATCCTATGGTCACTGCAGTGCACCTTGCCGAGCACGTCCAGATATTGTATGATGCCAGGGTTAGCGCCGAGTGTAAGATATATTTCATCTCCAGTCTAGACATTCGGGCTCCTCCACATCCGCTTTCGCCTATCCCGCTTGCGGAAGCAGGTATTCATTATCCGCATGTTATTCTGTTCTGCAAAGTCTACTAATAACTCTCCCCTGCTATTCCTGGAGCCTATGCGATATTCCCCTACTGACTTGTCTGCAGCCTGCTTCTTGCCTACCTTGGTATTGAAGTCGCCCATCAGTATAGTGTATTAAGTTTTGACATTACCCATTGCCAATTCCACGTCTGCATAGAAGCTTTCTACTTCCTGGTCATCATGATGGAATGTAGGGGAGTAGACCTGTACGACCTATAATTCGTACCTCTTATAAAGTTTCACAAGACCTGCTACCCTCTCGTTAATGCTATAGAATTCCTGTATGTTCCCAGCTATATTCTTATCAATCAGGAATCCGACTCCTAGTTCTTGTCTCTCCGCTAAGCCCAGGTAGCAAAGGACGTGCCCGCTTTTTAGCACTGTATATGCTCCATTTGTCCTCCTAATTGCACTGAGCCCTATTATAACCAATTTACCGCCCGCTAACTCCTCCAATAGCACTGCTAGACTCGCTTCCCTAGATAACGTTCTGGCGTTAAGCGTTGCCAGGTTCAGGTTCCAATGGCGGCCTGTGCGGACCTCATATATATATATATATATACACACATTTACAACCCGGAATTGGTAGGGTTGGAATGCACGTACGAACCACATGATGCTTTGTTTCCGACGCTTCGACCGGGGTCCGGCCTTCATCAGAGAGTACACGCAACGTCAAGGCCTGTTTAAATACGTACATGGCGCTTAACCATGTACTATGCGTACTATGCGCTTAACCACTGCCAAGATACATAGCTGCTGTAAGGATCTTGCACACGTGAGTAATCGACATAATATTTAAAAAAAATTCGCGATCGGGAGGGTTGTTACAGGTTCGCATGTGTATCTATATATATATATATATATATATATATATATATATATTGTTACGTTTCGCCTACGACGCGCGGTATAGCCGGCGCGGATGCAACGGACGCCGGGGCTTCGTTCAAAGCGGCGGACATTTTGGCCCGTTCAGCGCCGCCGATACGCCTCCCCGCCAAGCGCGTCCAGGCGTGTTTCAGTGCCACGTGTCTTCGTGTGTGCGTGTGTGTGTGTGTGCCCACGCTTGTCAAAGCGCGGCAGCCGGGGAGAGGAGCTCCCCAAGAGTGAAGCGAGGAGGTCTGACCACGGCGCCGGCCTGGCGATGCGTCACTACACTCGTCTCAACCTGTCTCTCAGCATGTCCGTGGCGCCGTCACGTGCGCCAGTGACGAGGCGTTCCTTCTCGCCCTCAACTCCGAGACTATAAGAGCAGCTGCCCCCGGACGCCGAGAGGGAGGCTCCGATTTCTTCTGTCGAGTTACGTGCTCTCCCGTCTCTCACTTCGGTCGACCTGACCGCCCGCTCTTTTGCGATGTTAGAATAAACCAGTTGTTCTGTTACCAGTCGACTCATGCTTTGCCGGGACCTTCGGATGAATCCAGTGCCCCAGGCCGCCAGGCCAACGCTACCCTTGGGGCTTGCGCTGAGTTTGCAACAACTCGTGCCAGCGGTGCGATTCTAACAATATATATATATATATATATATATATATATATATATATATATATATTGTCACGAAAAGACAATGGACGATGTACCCGGCGTCGGCGAGGGCGGCAGTTGTACAAGATGGCGTGCAATATTTCAAGCCAGCGTCCTCAGCTTCTACCTCTTCTACTTCAGCGCCCGTCTCTTGCTGAGCGCCTGTTCCAGTCCCAACTTCGTTTTTCCAGCGCTGGCTCATGACATCTAGCGGCATTACTCCCCCGCCAAAAGAAAGGCATCGACCCGATGCTTACTAAACTAGAAGGAGGAAGTGTGGAATTCGTATGATATCGGATTGGCGTCGCCTTAACGCGCCGAAATACGGCTTGAGGCGAATAACATGCACTATCTCTGAGCGGTGCTGTCAACGCCGAGGCGACGCGGCACCGTCGGGAATGACTTCATAGTTCACTAACGCGGCGTATCACTTTGTAGGGTCCAAAGTATCTACTAAGGAGCTTCTGAGACAACCCATGGCGACGGACTGGAGTCAACACCCAGACTTGGTCACCTGGCTGGTACTCGACTTGCCGATGTCGAAGGTTGTAGCATCGTGCGTCTGTACTCTGCTGCTTCGCGATGTGTATGCGCGCGAGTTGACGAGCTTCCTCTGCGTGTTGAGTAAGTTGCTCGGCGTCGGCAGTAAGTGACGCGTCGGTGTCGTGCGGGAGCATAGCGTCTAGCGTGGTCTGGACCTCGCGCCCGTAGACAAGACGGAACGGTGTGAAGCGTGTGGTTTCCTAAATGGCGGTGTTGTACGCGAATGTAACGTACGGCAGGACTTGATCCCATGTTTTATGCTGGACGTCCACATACATAGACAGCATATCAGCAATGCTTTTGTTTAGCCGTTCCGTCAGTCCGTTGGTCTGCGGATGATAGGCAGTCGCCTTGCGATGCTGCGTGCAGCTCAGCTCGAATATGTGGGGCTGTAAAGGCAGTGCCTCTGTCGGTGATGACATGTGAGGGGGCACCATGTCTGGCGACTATGTGCTCGATAAAGAACTGGGCAACTTCGTAGGCCGTGGCAGGTTGTACAGCTTTCGTCTCGGCGTAGCGTGTTAGAAGGGAAACACAAGGGAAAGGGTACCAGAAGATCCATGCCGATTTGATCAAACGGTGCACTAGGTGGTGCGATGGGTTGGAGTAACCCCCCGGGCTTCAAAGACGGCGACTGCCTGCGTTGACACTCACGGCAGCTTTGCACGTAACGCTTCACCGTGGAAGAAAGTCTGGGCCAGTAGTACGTCTGGCGTACTCGTGCAAGAGTGCGTGAAAATCCCAAGTGTCCAGACGTGGGCTCATCATGGCAGGCTAGGAGAATGTCATCACGAAGGGCGGCAGGTACTACCAATAGATACTCTTTGTCGCTGGCACTCGAGTTTTTCTTGTGGAGGACACCCTTTCGCAGGCAGAAGGTCGAGAGACTGCGAGAAATGTGTCGTGGGACTGTAGCATTCTTGCCTTCTAGGTGATCGATGAGAAGGCGTATTTCGGCGTCCTCGCCCTGCCGTATGATCAAGTCAGATGCGGTGAGGGCCCCAAGGAATGCGCCGTCTTCGTCCATGTCCTCATCGCAAGTTTTGACGGGAGCGCGCGACAACGTGTCGGCATATTCGTGTTTTCGGCCCGATTTGTAGACGATGGTAACATCGAACTCCTGCAGACGGAGACTCCATCGAGCAAGTCGTCCGGACGGGTCTCGTAAGATGGCTAACCAACACAGGGAATGGTTAAAAATTAAATTATGGAGTTTTACGTGCCAAAACCACTTGCTGATTATGAGGCACGCCGTAGTGGAGGACTCCGGAAATTTCGACCACCTGGGGTTCTTTAACGTGCACCTAAGTCTAAGTACACGGGTGTTTTCGCATTTCGCCCCCATCGAAATGCGGCCGCCGTGGCCGGGATTCGATCCCGCGACCTCGTGCTCAGCAGCCCAACACCATAGCCACTGAGCAACCACGGCGGGTACACCGGGAATGGTGGTCTATCACCACCTTAAAAGGGCGACCGTAGAGATAAGGCCGAAATTTCATGATGGCCCACACAACCACTAGATACTCTTTCTCGGAGGTGGAGTAGTTGATTTCGGCGCGTGAAAGGGTGCGACTGGCGTAAGCGATGACTCGCTCGACGCCTTCCTGGTGTTGAACGAGTACAGCGCCAAGACCGATGTTGCTTGCATCGGTATGCACCTCGGTGTCAGCGTCCTCGTCAAAGTGAGCGAGGACAGGTGATTCCTGCAGGCGTTGCCGTAACTCGGTGAAAGCTGAGTCCTGCTCATCCGCCCAAACAAAGGGTGTGTCTTCTCGCGTGAGGCGTATGAGTGGTTCAGCGATACGCGAGAAATTGGCGATGAAGCGACGATAGTACGCACACAGACCGAGAAAGCGGCGTGCTGCTTTCTTGTCACGAGGAGTCGGAAAAGCAGCAACAGGAGATGTTTTGTCTGGGTCAGGCTGGACGCCGTCGGCGTTTACGACATGCCCGAGGAACTTCAGCTCTTCGTAACCGAAGTGACACTTTTCTGGCTTTAGTGTGAGATTAGCGGAGCGGAGCGCCTCAAGTACCGCCTCTAAACGCTTCAGATGTTCTTCGAAGGTCGCTGCAAACACGACGACGTCATCTAAGTATACTAAACAGCAGAACAGTGTCCATCATTCGCTGGAATGTGGCCGGTGCAGAACACAGGCCAAATGGAAGTACTTTAAATTCGTACAGACTATCCGGGGTAACAAAGGCAGTTTTTTCGCGATCTCGTTCGTCAACTTCGATTTGCCAATATCCGCTCTTCAGATCTATGGATGAAAAATACCTGGTTCGCCAAAGTCGATCTAACGCATCATCGATCCGCGGAAGCGGATAAACGTCTTTTTTGTGACGTTGTTCAACTTTCTATAGTCAACGTAGAACCTAAGGGTTCCGTCTTTCTTTTTGACGAGGACCACCGGCGATGACCAAGAGATTTGGGATGGTTGTATGACGTCATCGTCAAGCATTTCTTTAACTTGTGCATTAATCACGTTGCGCTCTTTCGCCGATACGCGATAAGGCAGCTGTCGTATGGACGAGGCAGCTGTCGTGATGGACGTCTGGCGTACCTTAGAAGAAGATGCGAAGCACTCCTTGAACCGAAGGAGCAACTCGCGCAGCGCTTTCTGCTTTTCCTCCGAAAGGTCTGATTTGATGTCGATATTGCTGAGTGTCTGAGCTGGGTTCTCCTTCGTCACAGAGGCAAAGCATTCAGCAACGTCTGCTATGGGCTCAGCGAAAGCGATAGTAGTACGACGAAAGAGGTGCCGATGTTCCTGGCTGAAATTAGTCACGAGGAGCGCCGAAAGTCCACCTCGAAGCATAATAAGACTGCGGGCTGCACATACACCATGAGTCAGCATAAGGGAGGAATTGCCCTCTGCAACAGCTTCGCCGTCACGCAGATCGTCGCATACGACCATTACCAGGACACTTGCGCGTGGTGGTACAGTTACACTGTCGGCGTAAACTCGAAGCGCGTTACGTCGGCAATTGTCGCGGTTGTTCGCTGCTCTCTCTGTCGAAAAAGTCACTGTGCGCTCCCGGAGGTCTATAATGGCACCATACTCTCGCAGAAAGTCGACGCCCAAGATAAGGTCCCGAGAACAATCGCGGAGTATAAGGCAGCTGGCTGAAAACGTGGACCCACGAATTTGTACTCTGACCGTGCACATGCCCAACGGTGTTACGACATGCCCGCCAGAAGTACGAATTTGCGTTCCAGACCAAGGCGTGATAACTTTTCTAAGTTCCGTCGCTATTTTTGCGCACAAGATTGAGTAGTCGGCCCCCGTGTCCAATAAAGCACTAACGTGGCGGCCGTCGAGCACAACAGGTATGTCAAGCGAGAGTCTGTCGCTGAGTTCGGCTGCTGTCGTCGTTGAATCGTGCTGAATAGACCGTGCTGGCGTCGATGGGAGGTCTTCGGAAGGGCGATTATCAACGGGCTCGCCCCCGAAGGTCGCTGTTCTTAGTTTTCCCGGCGAGGGCTTGGCGATCGCCCCTGCGCTGCCATTGGAGGGCTTTTAGGAGCGGGGGAAGAATGCCTGGGGGACGGCGAGTGCGACTGCCGCCGCGGGAACAGTGGCATACTCTGCTAGGTCAAGCATTCTTCAATCACCCTAGGCCTTTCGCCATATCTGGGCCTTGGTGAATCCACGGCAAAACCTTGCAGTCCGAGGCGGTGGTATGGGCACTCGCGGTATACATGACCGGCTTCTCCACAATGATAACACAGAGGCCTTCTGTCCGCGGTACGCCAGACGTCAGATTTCCTTTCGAGCGGGCGACGATCCTCCATACGTCGGATTGGTTGCACAGATGGGAGCGGCGGGCCGTATGACGCGGCGTAAGACGTGACGGGGTCGAAATGGGTCGGAGCGGGGACAGGGACTCGTCTCAAAACTTCCGCATACGATGGCCGCTGCAACTGTGCTGTCACAGGCGGCGCATTGTTGCTTGGAACGGGACATTGGATCGCTTGCTGCACTTCGTTCCTCACAAGGGCAGAAATGGAACCTAGCGTGCGCTGAGGCGGGCAGGTGAGCCGTTGAAGCTCGTCACGCACCACGGAGCGGATAAGATCTCGGAGAACGTCCACGTTTCCAAAGGCAGTCACGTCCGTCAGTGAAGCAGCGTTCGCGTACCTGTCATACGGAGCTGAGTGCTGGTCCGAAGGTGAAGCTGGGTTCAATTGCCTTTCATATAAAGTTGAGCGCTGGTGTAACATCTTTTCCATCGTGGTGGCTTCAGTTAAGAATTCAGCCATGGTCTTCAGCGGGCTTCGAACAAGGCCAGCAAATAGCTGTTCCTTAACTCCCCGCATTAGATGGCGCAGCTTCTTTTCCTCGGACATGCTTGGGTCTACCAGACGGAACAGGCGCGTCATATCCTCGACGTACGACGTCACGCTCTCGTTCGGCAGATGAATGCGGGACTGGAGCACCCGTTCGGCTCGTTCGCGGCGATCAGCATTGGTGTAGGTCTCCAGCAAGGCACGACGGAACTCGAGCCACGATTTGGTGAGCCCTTCTCGGTTCTCGTACCAAGTGCGGGCACCGTCATCCAAGCTGAAGTAGACGTTCCTTAACTTCGCCGCGTCGCTCCATTCATTAATCTCGGCAACGCGCTCAAACTGGACTAACCAGTCTTCTACATCCTCGAAGATATCTCCGTGGAACACTTTCGGCACTCGGAGATTCTGCAGCAGATACTGCGTTGCCATTGTGGCCGTACCTTGCCTAATGGTCGGTGGGGACGTCGACGTTCCTTCCATACCGGCGTGTGGGGGCGTCGATGTTGCTGCGGAGAGATGATCCAGCTCCGGAGGCAATCCTCGGATTCTCCTGCTTGCCCGGTGAACAGGGGTGTCCACTAGGATAGGGCTGGTACTCCTACTACCAGGAGGGGTTTGTGGCATCGGATAAACCGTACCCAACACCTCCACCAGTTTTGTCACGAAAAGACAATGGACGATGTGCCCGGCGTCGGCGAGGGAGGCAGGTGGTATAAGATGACGTGCAATATTTCAAGCCAGCGTCCTCAGCTTCTACCTCTTCTACTTCAGCGCCCGTCTCTTGCTGAGCGCGTGTTCCAGTCCCAACTTCCTTTTTCCAGCGCTGGCTCATGACCTCTAGCGGCATATATATATATATATATATATATATATATATATATATATATATATATATATATATATATATATGGGGGGAGAGGGGGACTCCTCCCCCCCCCCCCAGTACATATGAACCGTTGCCGCCTATGCTTTAGCTTGCCCGTCGGACAGGGGCATCATAAGCGAGCAGACGCTACACAAGAAGCGGTTCCAGGTAAAAGTGTGAACAGTCAGTACACGCTGTACTGTATCTTGTCTGCTGGGGTGGCTGGCGTTGTTGCCACCATGCGCGACTTCTTTGTTCGTTTGCACATTGTGGGCTTCATTCCTGCGGTCAGAAGAAATGCTTGAAAAACATCGAGGAGGAAGGGGGGGGGGGGGGGAATCCCGATTTCATTGAAATAGTCCTAAATGTTTTGATAGGCTGGCGCACACTCTAAAACGGTCGCATTCTTTGGGGTGCATATTTGCCACACAATGATATTCGTCATCTGTCTTGCGCGCCCTTCCTTTCTTGAAAACGCTGCGCTCGTCACTTTCCTGTGGAGAATGCTCGTCATGCTCATAACGCGAATACCATTTGTGAATTGGAAGTACCGGGCTGGAGGAGTTAAAGAAAGGAAATGCGGGCAAGACAGCTGACGGTTATTGTTGTGTGGCAAATATACTCTTCAAAGGGTGCAACTGTTTTTAGAGTTTAGTGCGTTCAAATGACGGAGGAAGGGGAGCTGCGGCACAGATTTTACATGTGATGTCTCATTAATATAGCGTAGCGTGAAAGGTGTTTCTATTTGTCCCATGGTGAGATGCCGATTGGTCATTCTAGGATATATTGAACGTTACAAGTGTTTCAGCTCTAATGCTCTTCCGTTTCATTTCATTTATTTACCCTCAAAGCCTTTAGCCAAGGCCTCAACTTTAGCGGTACTTATATTGGGCACAACTTGCATCGAAGTATTCCGCATGACGCGCAACCTTTGAAGTTAGCCGAGTTAATTATGGAGGATGTGACATTATCTATGATGGTGGTGTTCCGTCTCTGTACCACTCGCCGAGGTTGGAAAACAATCTGGCGCATTTTGTCGCTGTGTAAGTGTGTGGTATGATGATTCCGTAGGATACGATTGATTTTCGGTGTTGAGCTGAATACCTGAGGACAAGGCAGTCCTGTGAACCTCGAGGAGCTGCTTTGCTTTTCATAAGTGCATACCCATCAAAGTTGTCTACTTTTCGAATGGCGTCACTGATAAAAGGAGGAGGATAACACTGCATGGTCTAGTAAGTAGTTTGCATGTTGTTCAGAATTCGATGCAAAGCCACCTTTTTAGTGTATATCGACTTGAAACAATGAGCTTGATTTTACGACATTGCGGTTCTACAAAATTTTACATAGTTTCTGTGAAAATGTGAGTTTCTGAAAGTTTTTTTTTTTGTAAACTGACATGACAAGCTTGCTGTTGTGCAGACTTATATTAACACCCAAAGAGGTGACTGCGGTAGCCAAACACGTAGTGGAAATCACATGATAGGATGGACTGCATTGAACTAGAAATGAATTTCAATAACTCTTCCTCGGTATGGTACCAGCTTACAAATACGTCGTCTCTGAGTCATTAGTAACACATTGGTTTAGGACAGTATTGGTATAACACAGTCAAACACAGCTCTCGATAAACTCTGACTCCAGTATGTTCAAGGACATGTCGGCGCAATAGCGACTTATTTTAGCGCCGACTGATCTGCGGTTGACATGCCTAAAGTGCTTCCGATTAAATTGAATATTATTTAGCGTGAATACCAATTTTATATGTCAGGTTTATTGCCAATATAGTAATATGAAGTGAGTGACAATAAATGGATTCCTTAAACAACGACGTTGAAAAGGCATGCACTACTGCGCTAATACAATCCGGATGCTGTTGATTTGTACATATGGATACAACGTCCAGTGTCACAAAGAGGCTGGCTGTGGGTATACAGACAACAATTGTCTGGGATAGGAAGGAAGTTGTGTCTTTTATGGAAGAAGATATTCAAGACGGAATTTATCTAATGAGGCCAGCTACGTAACTCGAAATTTTAAATGCGCAAGCGTTTCTATGCCTACCCAACGAGCAAACGCGGCCATACATCCCTCACGTAGCAGGAATCGCTATAACAAAATGACTGTATCAAACAAAATGATTTCGAAAAGGAAAAAAAAGGTTGTGGTGAGTTTCGAACGTATCGACGCCCCGCTCAGAAGCCGAGTTGTTCGTTGGGCCACACACCCACACTTGCGCAAGGCAAATATATCCGAAGCACACGAACGTTGCGTGATTGACCGACATGCCCCCATCTATAATGGTTCGTCAACTTCACGTCGCGCAACACGCACAGATATGCAGTCAATGAGTTCATGAGGGTAATAAGGAGTTATGACGGGTTATATGGGTCTAATCGCTATTGACAATGGTTCGACGCACATGGATAAGGTGCTAAAGATAGATAATGGCTTACGCAGGTCAAAACAATTATGGTAAGGGTCAAATGATTTCGTTAACACCGAAAACTGTAATTGAGGTTCGGTAAAAGCCGGACCACGTCAACTTACGCTGATAATGTTGGTTTAAATTGCTAAGAATCGGCTCGAGTACGATAAGGCTGCTACCGTGCCATTAGAGTTTATAAGACTCTGATCAACTCCGGCAAGGTCGAAAACAACCGATTACGATTTATGATGGTCATAATTATTCTTACGAGGTTGATAACGACCGATAAGGGTATATATACTGGTCAGAGCAAGTGTCACAAAATTGATAATGACACCGGGCTGCATGCAGATGAGCTAGTGGCAAAATGCTTAAGTATCCTTGAACAACTACGAGAGGTGTCTCGTGATTTTTTTCTCGAATAGTTCCTGTAGAAAAAAACGAATAAGCGGAGGAGGCGGGCACAGCAAAGAGAAGAAGTTGGAACAATGAGCACCTCTGTCTGGTTTCTTCGCGTCTCGTAAGTTTTATACATTTTGGTGCCGAAAACCTCCGTGCGGACTCGTTACCTTCATCGCACGTCTCCAAGGGCCTTCTACTCCACCGCTTCGCGCTGCAAGCGGCGAGGAATGACTGGATAACGCATCGTTAACGATCGGCGTGGACACCAGAGATCTATCAAAAGCTAATCGGATGGATCGCATCAATTCCAGGCGGTCGGCTGCACGAGCACAAAATACGAAGATCCTGCAGGAAGCACAATTGCGACTTACAGATCCTACCATGGACAAGCGCAAGCTTTCAGGTATCTTTGACCGTATATCTGTAGCAACAACGAGCTCTCGAAACCTAACGATACACTCGAAGAGGACATTGCCGACGAAGAGCTCGAAGCAGGATAAGTAACTGCTGCACAATATAACGATCCAGCTATCAGCATGCTTGCCTAGATTGGGTGCAAGATCGACGCTTTGGGAAGCGTGGACAGCACAGTGTAGTCTGATCCTCAGAATGCAACGCCGACAGTTCCCCACGCTATGCCCAGAATTGGTCCAAGGCTACCAAATCTTGATATGCCGACATTTAAAGGGGACATTCACAAATGGGCACCTCTCTGGAAGCAGTTCGAGCAGACTGTTCATGTCAACAACGCTATATCTACTACGACGAAGTTTTTCTATTTACGGCATTAACTTGCCGGGTAAGCGGCAGTGGCCATTGCCGCTTTGCCGACTTTTGAAGCTTGCTATTCAGACGCTGTAGAACTTCTCAAAGAACGTTTTGGTGATCGTCAAAGAATAGTGCAGCTCCACCTGACAGTCCTTCGCCATCCACTTCATGCCTCGGAGCGACGTACGCGGCCTCATGCAGCTGCATGATGCCGCGCCACTAAATATCCGCTGTCTGACTGCACTACAAGTACCCACTCTCAGTTTCTCTGCAATGCTCATAGATGTTCTACAGAAGGCATTGCCATACGAGGTCCTTCTTGCATATACGCCAGGAAAGCGGACTCACACTTCACGTCAACATGGGCCTGATGAGAAACTGTCGGAGCCAGCACTGGCAGCTGCAACATTGGAAGCGGAGTTAAAGGAGTCGTTCATGTTCACACGTTTAGAGTTAGAAAGCAGAGACCAGTGCAACACATTGTCACAGCGATCTGTCGATGATCGTGCTGAAAGAACTCGAGGAAGCAGCACCGCTTCCATACTGCACAGTTCATCATACAGCTGCGGCGATTGTTTATTCTGTCGATCTAAGAAGGATAGTACACGCGCCTGCGACGTCAACCTATCTCTTGTTTCCAAAAAAGAGAAGCTAGCTATGGATAACCGCTGTTATAGATGTACATAACGAGGTCACCAGGCACGGTCTTGCCATGTCAAACTCACGTGATCAGCTTGTCACGGAAGACACGCCTCGAGTATTTGTAACCCAAACTACAAAAAGAAAGATACTACAGCGGAAACTTTGAGGCCAGCGGTGGCTTCAGGTAGCACAGCAAGGATAGTCTCGACGCAATCAGCAATGCTTTGCGACAGAGATTCCACAAACGCTTGCGCAAATACGGAGAGAAAAGTTTACCTGCATACCTTTCGCGCTTTTTTCTTTAAAAACAACAGGTCGAGATACATCAGAGGGATTATGGATCGAGGCAGTCAGAGATCATTTAAAACAGAAGATCTGGCTGTAAAACTACAACTGCAGCTACTGGGAGAAACCAAAATTTCATTCAACACGTTTGGCAGCGCTTCCCCAAGTTCTGCTGAAATACGAAAGTTTGTTGAAGCATCACAGGGCAGTGAGCACGGTTCCGACATCCATAATGTTCAATCAATTATAGTTCCAGATATCTGTCACGACATTGTAGTGCTGACAGCTGATAACTTCATTCGCAAGCTGCGATGTGATGGCAAATTTGTTGCTGATGACAAGAATTTTCTTGTAGCTGATACTGAGAACGGCCTCAACTTGTTGATTGAAGCTGACCATCTTTGGGAAGCATGACGAGAAAAGTAGCAAGGAGCATAGTAATTCTAGGACTGGTCACGATCAACACGGCATTCACATGGACACTGCAAAGACCGAGTGGACAAAAAGCCTTTCTTGACTGCGAGGCTAAAGTTCTGGTCTGCGTTCTGCGAGTGGAAACGATTACTGACGATGACACAACCTCGCAGGTTCCACAGTCGTTCTGGCAGCTCGAAGAAATGGGCATCACGAATTCTGGCCAACCTCCCTCTCCGGAGTTTATTGCACGGTTCTGAGGAACAATTCGCAAGAAGGGTGGCAGATACACCATGGCGCTGCCTTGGAAAGATCAGAAACAGCGACTTGGAAGCAACCGTGCTGCCGCGCTCGCACGTCTACAAAAAAATGGCAAAGAGGCTATCAATCAATGAAGGACTACTGGAGCGATACAACGCAGTCATCCGACAATACCTGGATCTACGGCACGCTGAAGTGGTACCTAAGAGTGTTCCTATTAAAGGGGCCACCTATTTTATGCCACATCGGGATGTTATACGAGAGGAATCGCTGAGCACCAAGCTCCGGGTCGTGTTCGACGCATCGTCGCACGCTCAAGGCGTTCCATCTCTCAACGACTGCCTTTATAAAGGGGTGAACCTCAACCCAGAGTTGCTACAAGTACTGCTTCGTTTTCGGTGTTTTCCGGTTGTCATTAGCTAGGATATCGAGAAGGCATTCTTACAAATCGAGATACACGCGACAAACCGAGATGCATTCCTGTTTCTCTCGTTTGATGCCATTCCCGTCAATCAAAACAGTAACATTCTCGAATGGTGCATGACCCAAGGTACCATTTGGACCATCGTCAAGCCCTTTCTTGCTCATGGCGACTATTCATCCCAACTTCGACAACGCTTGTGAGGACAAAGCGCTTGCTTCTATTCTGAAGAAGTCCTTTTATGTAGACCCTTTGCTGGTGGGCTCAGAGATATTCGAAAATGGTCGCAGTATCTATGAGCGATCGAAGGTAATTATTAGAGATGCAGGCATGAGTCTCACAAAATGGAAGACCAATAACCTGCAACTACAGAACATTTTCGACAACCAGGAGGAGCAAGTGGAAGGTGCATCAAGGGAATCAACTGCAGTTTTGGGAGTGCAATGGGATACAGAAACTGATTACTTCCAATTTTCTTCCACATCCATAGGCCAATACTTAGCCAGCTCAGCCGGACACAAAACGTAGACTTCACAAGGCTGACTCCCGAATTTTCGACCCTCTTGGTATTATCTCACATTTCACCGTCACTGTAAAGCTTTTGGCCAGACTTAAGATGACCAGTTAACAAAGGAGATCAAGACGACATGGACTGTATGGTGCGCATATGTAACCCAGCTTATCTTCATCAAGATTCCGCGCAGGCTAAGAGATGGGCTATATGGAGCGGTCGAGAAGGCAGAGCTGCATTTATTCGTCGACGGCTGCCTTAAGGCTTTTGGAGCATGTGTCTATTTGAGAACAGTTGATGACCGTGGAAATACAGCTACATCACTAATAGTAGCGAAGTCTCGAGTAGCACCTACCAAGATTTTAACACTGCCGAAGCTCGAGCTTATGCCTGTGGTAGTAGGAGCCAGTATATTAAAATACATCCGCTCATTGTGGTATTCACTGCATTTTCCCTGCATCATCTGGAAGACTAAACGATCACTCTGAGCTGGATCCGGGGTGACCTTAACAAGTTGGGTGAGTTTGTAAAGCACAGAGTGACTGAAATCGCAGCATTTGCTGACCCACTGCTATTGCCTTCCTGCCCAAGAGAAGACAACCTGTGAGATTTATTGACTAGGGGCGTATGTTTAAAGATTCTATGTACATGCCGCAGTTGGTGGAGGGGACCTGAATGGTTATCCCAGCAAAGATCAACTTGGCTACATACTCGGACATGAGCACACCGATCTACGAAGAGTGAAAGTTTGACGTGCAACGTACTTCTTCAAGGGCCGATAGTAGTGGACACCGTGATTAACTTAATTAGGTTGGCAACCTAGAGAATCTTCTGCACGTCACCGCCTGGGTTTTTTGATTGGTGGATCGATGTCGTCGTATTCAAACGTCGCTCGGTGGAACTATTTCGACAGAGGAGCTGAATAAGGCTGAAATTTTCTGGATCTGTCGTGTCCAGCTCGGAGTATTCACGAACGACATTGAACACCTTCGGCTTAGAGACACTGTCCAGAAACAATCCGTACTGTGCGATCTACACCCTTACCTTGAACACAGCGGCCAGCTTCTACTTGGTGGCCGACTGGAAAGAATGAACGCTACGTATGACGAAAAGCACCCGGTTATGCTCCCGCAAAGGCATCTATCTCTTCATGGTGTAAGTTGTTACTGAGGCTCCCTGCAGAGTTTTACATGGTGGTGTGGCCAGCACAGTGATGCAGATTCGACTGCGTTACTTTGTTATACGTGCTCGACAAGAAGGTAAACTGATGGAGACTGATGGAGTTACATACAAAGCTTATATATGTGGTTCACATGTGCGACCGCGAGAGCTGTACACCTTGAATTGACGAATGGAATCTCTACATGCTCCTTCTTACTAGCGTTGCGTAGGTTTTTGGCTCGCAGAGGAGTGCCCGCTACACTGTACTCTGATAATGCTCTCGCATTTAAGAGAGCATCGCGAGACGTATGGGACATTTGGAACACCATGAAGAGCTCTCCTTTTGCATCTTTGATCTTGACGCATCGCATAGAATGGAAATTTATTACGCCAGGTGCACCTTGGTGGGTCGGCTGGTGGGAGAGACTTATCCGATCAGTCAAGTCATCTTTACGCAAAGTGCTGGGACATAGCAAGCTCAACAGTGAACAAACCGAGACTGTACTGCTGCAGGTGGAGGCGCTTATCAATTCAACAGCCCTAACCTATAGGTATACGGAAGTTAGAGAGCCCTCTTTACTATGTCCTGCTCACTTTCTGGTCGGGAGCTCATTGCTTGGCTCTCCAGAGAAAACCAAGTGTGACGCCGAAGCTCGAAGTGCACAGGCTACGCGACGCGACATCAGCAAGAAGTTGCGAATCCGTCTGGAGGTCGTGTACTACCTGTGGATCCGATGGAACAAAGAATACCTCCTCGAGCTGCGCGCACTTCACCTCTACCCATCGCATTCTAGTAGCAGTCTACAAGTAGATGATGTAGTACTCATCGAGGAATCTGTCATCTCTAGATGTATTTGGCGACTGGGACGAGCCTGCCATGTGAAAGCTCAAGAGGGCATGCTTATAGGAAGGCCAGTGCAGAAATTGCACAAACTAGCATTGGACAACGCTACTGGGGGGCGGGAGTATGTAGAAAAAGACGAATAAACGGAGGAGGCAGCGCACCGCGAAGAGAAGAAGTTGGAACAATGAGTAGCTCTTTGACCGGTTTCTTCGCGTCTCGCAAGTTTTGTACAGTTCCTATACCACACTGGGTCGACCCAGATTACTTTTCTTTGTTTTACGTTTCGTAGAAGATAAAACCTGCCTGTGGTATGGCTCAGAGAAAGCAGGGATTTGGCAATGGCATCACGGATACTGTTTTCTTTTAGAAGCCTACTGAGGGTCCTCCGAGCGACTTCTTTAAATGCGGAAGTGTCAGCTATGTCTACCCGTTTCGAAAACATGGTGCTGTCTAGCTGGCCATCGGCTTCGTTTAGGTCATCCGTGGTACTTATAAATACAATGGCGCCTCCTTCATCCACCGGCTTATAACTTCATATGTGTCTGCTAACTTTGAGGTCTCTTAATTCTTTATAATGCGAAAGTATTAAAGGGTCATGAGGCGGAAAATCCTACCTTCTCGGCGTGACCAAATGATAGCCCAAAAAGGCAACGAACCCTCAACCTTGGGGGGAGTTGAACCCACGACCTTTGGTGATAATGATGGCTACGAATGTCGACCTTTAGAGGAAGTCAAACCCAGAACCATTGGGGCTAACTAGATCGAAGGTAATGAAGCCACAGTTACAGAATACAGAGTTAATCCACTCGCACCCACGACCATAAGTGGTCGTGGGTGCGACCACCTATGACGTAAGGCGTTGGATATAGCTAGGCTAAGTACGGCACAGCAGATTACAATAGATTTATTACACCGAAACGAATCACCTTTGGTGGGAGACGAACCCATGACATATGGTGTTAACACGAAGTTCATTAAGGTACAGTTAATTAGGATATAATTAATGAAGGTACTATAGCCCACGACCTTTAGTTGTCATCAACCCTAGGACAACTGGTGTCCAGGCGCAGTGAATTAAAGTAGAGTTGATTAAGGCACTGAACCCACATCCTCTGCGGGGAGTCAAAGGCTCGCTCTTTGGTTGGAGTCCAACCCCCGACCTTATGTCTTGCCATAATGTCTAAGCATCGCATGGTGGTCGCAGTGCTTTCACATTCATCGCGTACGGATAAGAAAGTTAGCGAGCGAGATAACTTTATTTGGAATTCGGCGACTGGGATGCCCGGGCCTGGAGCGGCCTAGATGGCCACAGGGAGCTGCTGCTCTTTGAAATTTTCTTCTTCGGTGAGGTTTCTGGGGCAGGGCATTTTCTATCTATTCTCCGACATTAACTTCCGCTGAACTGCCTTAATGTACATGTCGAGAGTGACATGAATTATCAACAAGCTAGAGACAGGTTTCCAGGAATGCCGACATATTTCGTCCACCAATAACTACGAGTACATTTCCTGTCCTTTTATGCATTTTAGAACAGTTATGCATGGTATGGGGGGTTATATATAGCACGTTTATAAAAGTATATGAATATCTCCTCTCAGTTTGTTACAGATGCTTCTCGTTGTTCTCTTATGATGACGTTTATTACTTCACTTTGTCGCATAAATGTGTCATTTATCAATTATTTAAATACATGGAAATACTTCGTATAAAAAACAGTTTACCCATAAGCACAATGGAAAACATCTGTGCAAGGAATGCAATGAAAGGCAGTTCCCGGAACTCATAGGTTGGTGGGGATTACAGTACGGGTGTGAAATAACAAAGTAGGGGTGTATTGCTTCTCTTTGTGGGCCCACGAAATTTCTCGTATATTTCAACAAACAACAGCAGAAACCCTCTTCTCACATCATCTACCATTCGCGTGTTCTAAAGTGAGCCTTGAACTCTCGCGCCTACATGCCACTGTCTGCGTCGTTCCAGCGCTTTTTTTTCTCACACTCATCGTTGTAGTCACCACTGAATGAATGCGTATTAGTATTCATAGGCTACGTACGCTCATATTGTTTTCTTCACTTTTACAGGGAGATTGTATAAATAGAGCTCACGGTACATGAAACGGTACTTTGGATGAACGGCGGACGATGAAGTCTTGATGGAGCTTGATGATCACGATGCTTCGAAATTAAATCTTATCTTTTGCCTTTTTTAGATGCGCCTGCAGTTGTATTAGTTTATTCAACACATGATGCAAATAATTACCTCCTTGAAACAAGCACATACACAAACATACTCACTGATATATATGTTTATATATATATATATATATATATATATATATATATATATATATATATATATATATATATATATATATATATATATGTATATATATATATATATATATATATATATATATATATGTATAATATGGCAAAGAACTGCGAGACGGCTGTAGACGACACGATGAATGCGGACAAGCAGACGCAACAGCGTAGGCTTAGCCAGTCACGCTAGCAACAGCGTCTAGCCAGAGCCCCACTTCAGTAGCATTGGCGATCCGGCTGCGGCGCTCTGCACGGCGCACTTCTTCCTTACAACTTCCCCCCTCGCTGAAGATGGAGCCGCACAGGAGGCCTAAGGCGTCGTGAGGACGAAGGGCTCGTGATACGGCTTGAGCCGATCTACGTGAACAGTTTCGCGGCCTCGGCGACGCAGGTCTGCAGGGGGCGTCAGAGGTTCGATGACGTATTTCACCGGGAAAGTTTGCTGTAGAACCCGGTAGGGCCCATGGTATCGGGATACAAACTTGGAGGAGACACCTGGTGTCGAAGTAGGAGGCACCCACAATCAAACGAGAGCGTCAGGCGAAAACTGGTGGTGGAGGCGCCCGTCGTCATGACGAAATTTCTGTAGGGTTTGTTCTTGCGTTGTAAGGGAGCGAGCTAGTTGCCGACAGTTTTCTGCATGCCGGGCGGCTTCGGAAACAGGTGCACCCTCTGATAAGTCGGGACGGTAAGGAATGGGAAATGATGGTTCGCGGCCATATAGAAGAAAGAAGGGAGAAAAGCCCGTCGTTGACTGGGGTGCCGTATTATAGGCGTACGTGACATATGGAAGGATGAGGTCCCAGTTGGTGTGGTTGGAGGAAGCATACATCGAAAGCATGTCGCCGAGTGTTCGGTTAAAGCGTTCTGTCAATCCGTTTGTTTGCGGGTGATATGCAGTGGTACAGCGATGAATAATGCAGCATTCAGAGAGTTCTTGAATGACATCGGCGAGAAAGACGCGGCCACGGTTGCTCAGGAGTTCGCGGGGAGTGCCATGACGTAGTACGAAGCGTTGAAGGAGAGAGGAGGCAACGTCACGAGCCGTCTCGGCTGGCAGAGCGGCCGCTTCTGCTTACCTCGTGAGGTGGTCAACAGCTACAATGACCCAGCGATTTCCAGCAGCTGTGTATGGCAGAGGCCCGTAGAGGTCTATCCCAACCCGGTCAAAGGGTCGCGAAGGGCACGGCAAAGGTTGCATTGGTACAGAAGGGCGGCAAGAATCAGGCTTCCGGCGTTGACATTCTGTGCAAGAGCGAATGTACTTTTGCACAAATGTATACATCATCATCATCAGCCTAGTTACGCCCACTGCAAGACAAAGGCCTCTCCCATACTTCTCCAACTACCCCGGTCATGTACTAACTGTGGCCATGTTGTCCCTGCAAACGTCTTAATGTCATCTGCCCACCTAACTTTCTGCCGCCCCCTGCTACGCTTCCCTTCCCTTGGAATCCAGTCCGTAGCTCTTAGTGACCATCGGTTATCTTCCCTCCTCATTACATGTCCGGCCCATGCCCATTTCTTTTTCTTGATTTCAACTAAGATGTCGTTTACCCGCGTTTGTTGCCTCACCCAATCTGCTCTTTTCTTATCCCTTAACGTTACACCCATCATTCTTCTTTCCATAGCTTGTTGCGTCGTCCTCAATTTCAGCAGAACCCTTTTCGTAAGCCTCCAAGTTTCTGCCCCATATGTGAGTACTGGTAACACACAGCTGTTGTACACTTTCCTTTTGAGGGATAGTGGCAACCTACTGTTCATGATTTGAGAATGCCTGCCAAACGCACCCCAACCCATTCTTATTCTTCTGGTTATTTCAGTCTCATGATCCGGATCCGTAGTCACTACCTGCCCTAAGTAGATGTATTCCCTTACCACTTCCAGTGTTTCGCTACCTATCGTAAACTGCTGTTCTCTTCCGAGACTGTTAAACAGTACTTTAGTTTTCTGCAGATTAATTTTCAGACCCACCCTTCTGCTTTGCCTCTCCAGGTCAGTGAGCATGCATTGCAATTGGTCTCCTGAGTTACTAAGCAAGGCAATATCATCAGCGAATCGCAAGTTGCTAAGGTATTCTCCATCAACTTTTATCCCCAATTCTTCCCACTCCAGGCCTCTGAATACCTCCTGTAAACATGCTGTGAATAGCATTGGAGATATCGTATCTCCCTGTCTGACGCCTTTCTTTATAGGGATTTTGTTGCTTTCTTTGTGGAGGACTACGGTGGCTGTGGAGCCGCTATAGATATCTTCCAGTATTTTTACATATGGCTCATCTACACCCTGATTCCGTAATGCCTCCATGACTGCTGAGGTTTCGACTGAATCAAACGCTTTCTCGTAATCAATGAAAGCTATATATAAGGGTTGGTTATATTCTGCACATTTCTCTATCACTTGATTGATAGTGTGAATATGGTCTATTGTTGAGTAGCCTTTACGGAATCCTGCCTGGTCCTTTGGTTGACAGAAGTCTAAGGTGTTCCTGATTCTATTTGCGATTACCTTAGTAAATACTTTGTAGGCAACGGACAGTAAGCTGATCGGTCTATAATTTGTCAAGTCTTTGGCGTCCCCTTTCTTATGGATTAGGATTATGTTAGCCTTCTTCCAAGATTCCGGTACGCTCGAAGTTATGAGGCATTGCGTATACAGGGTGGCCAGTTTCTCTAGAACAATCTGACCACCATCCTTCAACTAATCTGCTGTTACCTGATCCTCCCCAGCTGCCTTCCCCCTTTGCATAGCTCCTAAGGCTTTCTTTACTTCTTCTGGCGTTACCTGTGGGATTTCGAATTCCTCTAGGCTATTCTCTCTTCCACTATCGTCGTGGGTGCCACTGGTACTGTATAAATCTCTATAGAACTCCTCAGCCACTTGAACTATCTTATCCATATTAGTAACGATATTGCCGGCTTTGTCTCTTAACGCACACATCTGATTCTTGCCTATTCCTAGTTTCTTCTTCACTGCTTTTAGGCTTCCTCCGTTCCTGAGAGCCTGTTCAATTCTATCCATATTATAGTTCCTGATGTCCGCTGTCTTACGCTTGTTGATTAACTTAGAAAGTTCTGCCAGTTCTATTCTAGCTGTAGGATTAGAGGCTTTCATACATTGGCGTTTCTTGATCAGATCTTTCGTCTCCTGCGATAGCTTACTGGTTTCCTGTCTAACGGCGTTACCACCGACTTCTATTGCGCACTCCTTAATGATGCCCATGAGGTTGTCGTTCATTGCTTCAACACTAAGGTCCTCTTCCTGAGTTAAAGCCGAATACCTGTTCTGTAGTTTGATCCGGAATTCCTCTAGTTTCCCTCTTACCGCTAACTCATTGATTGGCTTCTTGTGTACCAGTTTCTTTCGTTCCCTCCTCAAGTCTAGGCTAATTCGAGTTCTTACCATCCTGTGGTCACTGCAGCATACCTTGCCGAGCACGTCTACATCTTGAATGATGCCAGGGTTCGCGCAGAGTATGAAGTCGATTTCATTTCTAGTCTCACCATTCGGGCTCCTCCACGTCCACTTTCGGCTAACCCGCTTGCGGAAAAAGGTATTCATTATCCGCATATTATTCTGTTCTGCAAACTCTACTAATAATTCTCCTCTGCTATTCCTAGAGCCTATGCCATATTCCCCCACTGACTTGTCTCCAGCCTGCTTCTTGCCTACCCTGGCATTGAAGTCGCCCATCAGTATAGTGTATTTTGTTTTGACTTTACTCATCGCCGATTCTACGTCTTCATAAAAGCTTTCGACTTCCTGGTCACCATGACTAGATGTAGGAGCGTAGACCTGCACAACCTTCATTTTGTACCTCTTATTAAGTTTCACAACAAGACATGCCACCCTCTCGTTAATGCTATAGAATTCTTGTATGTTACCAGCTATTTCCTTATTAATCAGGAATCCGACTCCTAGTTCTCGTCTCTCCGCTAAGCTCCGGTAACACAGTACATGCCCGCTTTTTAGCACTGTATATGCTTCTTTTGTCCTCCTAACCTCACTGAGCCCTATTATATCCCATTTACTACCCTCTAATTCCTCCAATAACACTGCTAGACTCGCCTCACTAGATAGCCTTCTAACGTTAAACGTTGCCAGGTTCAGATTCCAATGGCGGCCTGTCCGGAGCCAGGTATTCTTAGCACCCTCTGCAGCGTCACAGATCTGACCGCCGCCGTGGTCAGTTGCTTCGCGGCTGCTGGGGACTGAGGGCCGGGGTTCGATTGTTGTATTCATATAGGAGGTTGTGGCCAAGTACTGCACCAGGGTGGCCAAACCTGCTCTGGTGAGAGAGTGCGTTACCGGTTCTGGTCACCGGGATCAGGCCGCACTCCAGGCCTGTTTGTGCAATTTTCTCAACACACGTTTTTTTTTTGTATTTTCAGGTGGAGAATAGCGCGGCACCGGGATTTGAATCACGGTCCTCTTGCACTGGAGACGGATACTCTACCGTCCCCGTAGGAGTTAAATTAAAAATTAATTTATGGGGTTGTACGTGACAAAACCACTTTCTGATTATGCACGCCGTAGTGGAGGATTCCGAAAATTTCGACCACCTGGGGTTCTTTAACGTGCACCTAATTTTAAGTACACGGGTGTTTACGCATTTCGCCCCCATCCAAATGCGGCCGCCGTGGTCGGGGTCCGATCCCGCGACCTCGTGCTCAGCAGTCTAACACCATAACCACTGAGCAACCACGGCGGGTCCCGCAGGAGTTGTACGCCTCATTTAACCTACAGTGGTGCCCTATTTGGTCAGTCAAGGTGGACGAATCTGAGTTCGGTTGTACCGCATGGATGACACTCGGCTAGAGAACCTGGTAGTTATGACCTGCACATGTGAGTGTGAGGCCATACATATTTGAAGATATATATCTTTCCTTTTTTTTTTAGGAGGGTTCCCGTACAGTGATAAAATAAAGGAAAAGACTTTAAAAGAAAGAAAAAAAAAAGAAAGAAAAAGGGGCGAAAAAAAAAAAGGAACATAACAGGTGATTTGAACTCGAGACCCTTCGATGTTGCACCGAAAGATAGCTCAGTCGGTTGGTTCGTCAGGCCCCAGGCTACTTTCAAGCGCCACAGCTCCTGCTCCGAGCCTCACACTTGCGTGGAAAGAGACTCATGCTGTCCGCGATAGTCGATTCCGAGTAGTTGGAAGGCATACTTTCTAGAAAAAATGGCCGCTCGAGGAGAAAAGCGAACTCGAGCGGCTTTAGAGGCTAGGAAAACTGCCTTAAAATATTTAGACTTGAGGGGAAAGCTTCGTTAACAAACTATAACACGGCAATACCACGCCAACAATAACACGACATACCACGCCAATAAAACCTATGACGTAGTCTGGTGTAGGTCTTGGAGAGACCAGCGTGTGCGCACTGAGGGTCGGTGTGGAAAGCGGCGCATACATCAGTGCGGAGCTACCGGGGTATCACAAGCAGCCATTTGCGGCCGTCGGAACTGTAGTTACCGCGATAGACAATTCCATCGCGGATCGCGAAGTGCGAAGCTTGTCGGCCTAACGCTCGGGATGGTGGGCGTGTAGGTGAAGATGAAATCCAGGAGTCCTTGCGCTGCTCCCAAGCCATGTCGACAGAAGTGAATGGAAGTGGGTCGTCTAGGACCAACACACTGACAATGTTGGCGTAGACAGGCGAGCGCGAAAGAGCATCGGCATCGGCGTGCTTTTTGCCTGAGCGGTAGACCACCCGGATATCGTACTCTTGGAGCCTCAGTGCCCACCGGGATAGGCGGCCGCAGGGATCCTTGAGAGACGACAACCAGCAAAGTGCGTGGTGATCGGTAACGACATCGAAGGACCGGCCGTACAGGTATGGGCAAAATTTTGTGATGGCCCAGATGATCACGAGACATTCTTTTTCCGTGACTGAATAGTTCGCTTCAGCTTTCGTCAGAGTGCGGCTCACGTAAGCAACAACATATTCTTGGCAGGCGGACTTTCGCTGGGCGAGCACAGCGCCAAGACCAACACCGCTAGCATCCGTAAGGATTTCCATGGGAACAGCTGGATCGAAATGGCGCAGTATCGGTGGTGTTGTGAGCAGGCGACGTAGCGTTACGAAGGCATCATCGCAAGTCGGAGACCACGCGGAAAGATTGGGGTCTCCCCGAAGACGCTTTGTCAGAGGTGCCATAATCGAAGCGAAATTTTGAATAAAGCGGCGGAAGTACGAGCAGAGGCCAAAGAAACTGCGCAAGTCTTTTAGAGACGTTCGCCTCGGGAATTCTTTAAGAGCACGGAGCTTAGCGGCATCAGGGAGAACGCCGTCCTTCGACACGACACGTCCGAGAATTGTCAGCTTGCGTGCCCCAAAGTGACATTTTTTCAGATTTAGTTGGAGGCCAGCGTCACTGAGACAGCGTAAAACCTGCTTCAAGTGATGAAGGTGAGTAGGAAAATCTGGCGCGAACACTACTACATCATCCAAGTAACACAAGCACGTGTTCCATTTGAGGCCTCGAAGAATAGTGTCCATCATCCGCTCAAAAGTCGCGGGCGCGTTGCAAAGTCCGAATGTCATTACACGAAATTCGTATAAACCATCTGGTGTGATTAAAGTAGTTTTAGGCTTATCTTCTGCAGCCATAGGCACCTGCCAATAACCAGAGCGTAGACCGAGGGAGGAAAAGAACTCTGCACCTTGTAAGCTGTCCAGGGCGTCGTCGATCCGCGGCAATGGATAAACATCCTTTCGGGTTATTTTGTTTAGGCGGCGGTAATCCCAGCAAAAGCGGATTGAGCCATTCTTCTTTTTAACTAAAACTACTGGCGATGCCCATGGGCTGTCGTCGGACGGTTCAATGACACCACGCTTTAGCATGTCACCTACTTGCTCATCAATGACGCGTCGTTCTGTCGACGAGACGCGGTAGGGTCGCCGCCGTAGCGGTGAGTGAGGACCGGTGTCAACATGGTGACATACAGTCGTCGTTCGGTTCAGAGAAGTGCTATGACTGTCAAAAGCAGGGCGAAATTTCTCGAGGAGACGGAGAAGGTCATGGCGTTGCGTGGGGCTTAAGCCGTTGCCGATGACGTGGCTGAAAACGTCTTCAGGCGATGCGGCAGGTGCGGGACTACAGTAGAGGGTGTTAACCTCTGACGATCCAACAGGAAGTTCCGGCGTGGTAATGGTGTTGTAAGGCTCCACAGTGCCGAGAGATTCACCGCGAAGCAACAGAATCGAGAATGGGAAGTGGTTGTGTATAGGAAGGTGAGTAGCACCAGCTTGAAGGCTAACCAGCGCAGTCTGGAGTGATGAGAGGTGGCGGTGAACGAAAGCAGTCGAAGGCGTGAAGAGTACGGTAGAGTCGGAGGCAACGGAACAGGATACAGGTGCCAGAACGGATGCGTGCGGAGGTATATGGATGTCGTCAGTGAGGGACAACTTGGTGCAGGAAAGCGAAACGTCATCAAATATGGCATTGCCAAGCGAAGAGAAGGCGACTTCTGCACGGGAGCAGTCAATAACAGCTTGGTGACGGGAGAGAAAGTCCCAACCTAAAATAATATCGTGGGAACCGTGGGGAAGAACGATGACCTCGACTGTGTAGACCACTCCTTGAATTTCAAGTCTAGCGGTGCACGCAGCCACCGGCTGGACGTGCTGTGCTGTGGCTGTGCGGAGTAAAGGACCGAAGAAAGGCGTCGTGACTTTTCGTATTGAGCGGCATAGTTTTTCGGCAATTACAGATATGGCGGCACCTGTGTCAATGAGGGCAAGCACAGAGACACCTTCAACAGCGACATCAATAACGTTGGGCGGCGAAAGAAGAGGGCTTGAGCGTTGTGACGATGACGAAGTTCTTGCCTCGGGAACGGCGCCACTTAGTTTTCCGTGTCAGCGGTAGAGGGACGTCGACGCATCGGGGAGAGCGAGCGACGACGAGGAGAAGGAGAACGGCGGTCGGAAACAGGGCGAAGGCTTGGGCGGGGAAGGGGTAAATCGCGGTCTGGAGCTTGAGACAAAGGATGGTCGTACGGGACTGTGCGTGGGTCGTCACATAGATGAAGTGCACGGCGGCAGCACAGGCGTGCAACGTGCCCACAAGTACCGCACGAATAGCAGATGGGCCGATTGTCCGGTGTGCGCCAGGGATTAATTACTCGATGGGCTGGAGGTCGTGGCGGCATGGGAGTTAAAACAGGGCTAGGCCTCGGAGGCGCAGCCCGGAAGGTCGGCGGTCGTGGTCGTGCGACGGCGTCGGCGTAAGTCAATGGGGCGGTGAGTTGAGGCGCCCGTTCCAGAGGAAGGACCTCGGACACTTACTCTTCTATAACATGTCGTAGGGTCAGACTGAGGGACGAACTTGAGTCCGGCGGGTTCGAGATGAGGGACAGCTGGCGAGCTACATCTTCCCGGACGAAAGCCTTGATCTGCGAGAGGAGGGTGGAATCTTGAATAGGGGCGGTCAAGCCGGACAACGATTCGTGATGGGGAACAAGACGGCAAGTGAGGATGCGTTGACGGTGGAGCTCGTCATAGCTTTGGCACAGTTCAATAACTTGTGCAACAGTAGAGGGGCTTTTTGAAATGAGCATCCGAAATGCGTCCTCGTCGATAGCCTCACATTATATGCTTGATTTTATTGCCCTGAGTCATGGACGCATCGACGCGTTTACAGAGATCGATGACTTCTTCGATTTAGCTGGTAAAGGTCTCACCGGGCTGCTGAGAGCGCGACTGCAAGCGCTGTTCGGCGCGAAGGTTTTGAACAGCAGGGCGGCCGAAGACCTCGCTGAACTTTGTTTTGAACACCGTCCTGCTTGGGACTTCGCTTTCGTGGTTCCGAAACCACAAGTGGGCAATTTCGGTGAGGTAAAGAGGGACGGTGGTCAGTTTCGTGATGTCATCCCCTTTGTTGTTCAGACTGACGCGTTTGTATGATCAGGGCCAGTCATCAACGTCGTGGTCGTCAGTGCCGCTGAAGATGGGAGGGTCCCGCTGACGGATTGTGCCGGGGCATACGGAGGCCTGGGGAGCAGGTGGTGGTAAGCTCGTGGCGCTTGCGGTGGTCATGATGGCAGGGAGAGTCCGGCTGCGCAATTCCAGGATGACAGGAGACCCAGCAAACCTCCACCATTTATAGCAAAGAACTACGACATGGCTGTGGACGGCACCATGGACGCGGACACGAAGACGCAACAGCGTAGGCTTAGCCAGTCACACCAGGAACAGCGTCTAGCCCGAGCCCCACTTCAATAGCATTGGCTATCCGGCTGGGGCGCTCTGCACGGCGCACTTCTTCCTGACAATGTATATATATATATATATATGTCCAATACAGGACGAAGACCTCTGCCAGCTACCTCTCCAATCTGCCTTTTGTATTGTGCTGTGGCGCCACCGTGGTGGGCACCGGGAGAAACAAAATGCGCGGCGTCGGTGCAACCATAATGTCCCACGGCCACCCGGGCTTCATCATCACAGCGACCTGCTTTGGTGGCATAGTCTATGCGGGCCGACGGGTAGAAGCTTTGCGTGCGCTGCGTTCTCACCGCTCAGTTTGTGTTGAAACAACAGACAGCACGAAGGTCCCTTTGCTCTCCACTTCTGCCGCGATTACTCAGGCCAGCGTTCTGACAGGCAGTGTCCGCAGTCATCGAGTGTGGAGTGTTCATGTTTGCCTGCGCGCGCTGACACCATGCTAGGTAACTTACATATTAGGCAAATGTTTACAAATGTGCCGCCCGTTCCGGTGGCTGCTGTATACGGTGCGGCTGCGCGAGCCCTGCCTTTGAATACTATTAGCGATGCGGACACTGTAAGCGTGCTGGCGCACCGAGGCCCGATAGCGCCGTGTGTGCTATAGCACTCATGCGCTTGCGTGTCATACGTTGCATTTCAAGGTGTTTTTCCACATGTCTACACGTAAAAATATAAAAAAACATTTCTGAATGTCTAGTGCGTGACACTATTACTTTGTAACATTCATTTTGAAAAAATTCAATGCAACTGAGCGGTAGCTGCACATAACTGTAAAACAGATTCGACGTGAACGTTGAAAAATAATTCTTGCTTTGTGGAAATAACTTTGCATCCGAGTACTGCCTGTATTTCTACGAATCCGTACTTCTTTCATTCAACTTGGTGATAACGAGTTAAGAAATTGAACAAATTTGGTTTCTACAGCATCATACCCAGCAGGTGCGTTGAAGGAGCTGGAGTCGAAGGCAGACGGATAAGCGGCCTCGATCTGAAGCCGGACGATCCTGGTAACATCGCCAGTGTTGTTGGGATTAGGAGCGTCGGCATAGGAAGGTGCCGCGGGGTTGTTGGGCAGACGGGCACACTGCTGGTCGATACGTCGGCTTTTAGCGAGTTCCAGGCGGCGGCACTTTTTTATAACTGCATCCGCCGTCGCCACGTTGTTGAAAACGTGGAAGTTGAAGGCGTCATCGACAATGCCTTTGAGGAAGTGGGAAATCTTGTCTGACTCGGTCATGTGTGCGTCAGCATTGCGGCACAGAGCCAAGACGTCCTGAATGTACGTGACGTAGGGCTCTGTTGACGTCTGCACACGGCCGGATAACGCTTTCTGCTCGACAAGTTGGTGACCGTAGGTGTTGCAGAACAAGTCTCGAAGCTTTAGCTTAAGCAATTCCAACCGGTGAGCTCATCTTCGGGCGTCCGAAACCAAACTCGAGATGTGCCACCGAGGTAAAAGACTACGTTGACGAGCATGATAGTAGGCTCCCACCGCTTATTGCGGCTGACGTGTTCGTACAGGCTGATACAATCCTCGACGTCTTCCCAATCTTTGCCCGAGAATATGCCAGGATCACGGGGAGCGGGGAGAGCGATGTAGGTCGTCGAAGTGGCAGCAGGTGTCGGAGCCGGCTGAGTCGAGTGGTCCTCGCCGGGAGCCACGAAGGAAGGCTCGACGTACCGTCCACTGCGAAGCTCTGTGACGAGGTACAGGGAACATCCACCTCCACCAGATATGTTACGTATGAAGACGCAGACGAAAAGCTAAATGCAAGCATATTTACAAGGAAATACGCCGCACTTTACCAAGAGGCAATAGCCCGCGCTAGCCTCTAATCGGCGCCGTCGTCTTCACACTGCTCGCCTCTTCGTCATCGCAAATGCTGTTCCGTAGCAATATAGAGAACAAGTGCTTTCACTTAGTGTCCTGTCGGCAGTGGGTGTTATCCCATCATCTGTGTGGTTAACAGCTTAAAGAATGAACCCAGCAAAAGCTGCTCACAGAAGAGGTCCTTATTTTGTTTACGTAAAGCCTATTGTATAAATGCAGTCTCAATGTCAACAAGCGGAAGCAAGGTTAATATATCTAGAGAGTGTCACTAGTGCTGGTGCTGAATTGTCTATTCTGTACGGATTCGCTGACTCTTAGCTCAATGGAAAAATGTCTTATAACAACTGAGGCACAGCAAAATACAAACAGTTGCGACTATGACCCAAAAAACAAGCAAGGTTCCGCATATCTATGGAGGAAGAAATACACAAACACACCCAACATGAACACGTTTGAATCTGTGGCCAATTCTTTTTTAAATATATTGGCTAAAACAATTCCAAACGTTTTGTATTTCTCCAACTTTCAACACACCTCTATTGGGTCCTCTCTACATTCAGTATGAAACGCCCAGAATTTAAAGCAGTTTAGCTTAAAATAATTTCGCGAATTTTGAAAATTTTTGGTGTCCGTTTCCACACCAGCGGCGCCACCGCCGCTAAATCAAAAATGCTTTGCCGTGCGTCACCGCTGAAGACCAGAAACGACTACCACGCCACCGCCGGTCGAAACCGACACGGTGCGCTCCTCTACTTACGGTGGAGTTCGTGGCCTCTCTTCCGGTTGCTCAGCTACAGTGTACTATATATCTACACGCGTCTTTCTTGTGGCGACTGAGAAGTAGGAGATACACTTTCGCACTTAACTCCACGGCAAGCGCGCAATTTCCGACACTCGAACGAAATGTCATTAACTCCACGGCAAGCGCGCAATTTCCGACACTCGAACGAAATGTCATCGTTACGTTCTTTCGCAACGAGCTACGATTCTGACCTTGCCTAGAAGGTGTACAGCTCCGGAAGCAGACGACCTGTTCCAGTCAGGTGATGGCGCTAGGGCGGGCTCGCCGCACGCCTGCAGCCACGTCAGCCGCAGAGACCAATCAGAGAGCGCGGTTTTCCTCAGCAAGCAGAACTGAGCAGCACCATCAGGCTAGTCGCGATACGCCGTGGCGACCGATTTATCTACGCTACGCAGCAGAGGCAGCCACGTGCAAATGTAGCAAGTTCGTTATTGGCACGACAGGGATCGTGTGCGCCCTCGCGCTCCTGCTGCACAAGCCTAACCGATCTGAAGCGCTATCAATCGTTCAATACAAAGCGACGTCTGTAACGGCGTCTCACCCGGGGCTACAAGGCGTGAGCGCGCCCCGGCAAGCGTACGTGTGGTCTACCTTTAGGCTCGCTGTGGTTCGAGGCTAGTTGAGTGTTCAAAACCGGTATACACGAGAGAGACCGGCGTCTACGACACCGATAAGCAGTCTGGTACATGTTTAGCCACTCAGCGGGCGGCCCCGGCCGAACGTGAGCAGACGATAATCGATGTCTTCCGCAACTACGTATTTCTAACTGAAAGTCGAAACGCAGGTTATCGCGTATTTTTAATTTCTTATTAGGGGCGTCAAAATGGTTGTGGACGCTTAAGCTTCGCCATTAAAGGGAGAACACGATAGCATTCAAAGATCCCTGACTGCTTCGCACGCTTCCCAGACTCTGGAGCAGATGCGACAGTAAAGTTTACCCGGAAACGCTGGCCGCGAGCGCTGTGCGTGAAGGTGGGCTTTCTGGTAGAAACACAGCATCTGACGTTTGCCGCAATGCGGTGGAGGCGAGCGCCATCTGGGTGTGTTGCTAGGAACCAGGCGCGCCGCTCTGTGGCCCCCGAAATACTCACGCACCGGCGCGCGGAAATGGCGGACGCTGTGGCCTGTCCAGCAATCGGGTTTCTACGAGTTTTGGCATAACATAATTACATTTTCTCGCATAGTAAAATGTGTAAGTCGTACTTTACAATTTTTATACGTATTTTTGGTTGAGCAATTCAGTTATTTCAGCAGCTTCCTTGCTCCGCATGGAGAGCATGGGTATGGCTGGTTCGAACATCTTTCAGGGGGAACGACGTGCGACGCCTGACGCAGGACGAGAGACGCCGGTGCCACATTTTTCGCGACATGGGTTCCTTAAAGCTCTCGAGTTCTGTCTAGTTATTAAATGACATAGGAACAATACGAAGAAGCGCACTGATCCAAAAAAGGTTCTTGAATGGCGGCAGCTTTTTGTAAACAGCAGCCGAGTATCGGAATCTGTTATTTGACAATATATAACAGCCCAAAAAGTGTGAGGAGAGGCTTCTGTTTAAGAGAGGCCGTTTTAGAAAAAAAGGTGATTTCGTGCTCCAGTTGTGACCGCCAGGTGCCATGGCAGAGTGCACAATTTGACTGATATACTCAGCGCAGGGTGTGCTATCAGCAAAATCCATTTTTGCACCAAGCCCCAGAGATGGTCCAGAGCACCTTTATGTTTTCAAAGAACGACGGTTTTCCTTCCGCCTCATATCCAGCACTATCTATGTGCGCTGGCTGCATTACCACTTACGGCGGTTCTCGTCGAGCGAGTGTTCCAAGACTCCTATAGCGACCAAAGTGTTGTTCCAGCTGGGAAACGGCAGTTGCCTTGCCTGAGTCTTTGCGCCAACATTCCCGCCATATCCTCAGCGTACTTATTTAAGGGAAACTTTTGTTGCCTCGGTATGAATGCAATACTATTCCTCTGGCTCTTCGAGCCATTTTTGTGTTTGATTGAAGGTTGGTGGTCGGAACTCCGCAAAGCGAACGTTTGTTCGTCTCCTTTTTTCTCGTTCGTTCGTTTTTTTTTCGCCCACGTACTCGTTCATTCGCTCATTAGTTGTATCAAAGATCCTTCCGACAGGGATGCTGTGAGCGAGAGATTTCGATCATCTGAATGGCTTTGATGTAATTCTTCTGCGGAAACCCTCAAGGTGAAAACAAGTAACTAATAAAGGGAAAATCAGAGATCCACTCATACGTAGCAATTGCTACAAAGGAAACCCGTACGAGATGCTCGAAATAAAATCGTCGTAGCTTAAGAAAAATTCGTCCTTGTCCGGGACTCGATTGCGGGACCATCGCGGTTCCGGTGTAGGCGCTCTACCATGATGATCTGTACCTTTGATGATCCCACGGAGCATTCACCGTCCTTGCCACCGTCCTCTGGGGCGGTGACAAGAAAGGAGAATAGCCGTCGGCTTCCACGCTGCCACTCGCGCAGTTTTTCTCAAAACACTACCTTGCCTAAATGTACAATCCGTTATAGTATCACTAACGGCGTGCCCGTCCACGGCTCAGGGACCTCACTTACAAAGCTTGGCATGCGTAGCGGCTCTATGCCTTCGGCTGGCCACCTTTCCTGACCACATATTGATTGGTGGCAATTCGCTCTGGCGAAATAATATAGCGCAACCGCTGTTTGGGAACACCGCCACTATTCACTAGCATGTATTAAATTAATAAGAAACACCAGCTTGATATGCTCATTGCAACAAAAATGAAGAGCGTTTTTTCTATAGCCAAGTATATTTCTTTAGGGTATTGCCTAACATTGCTAATTATGGTCGGTGGTTTCCGCGCACTTTTATTTTGCGCCAACATTCTCTGCAATTGATAGGTGTTTCATGCTATGTACTTACGAGTGCATGATAGTAGCGGGCGGCCCTGTTACTGTAATACAACACATTCATGAGCAGATTGGGCGAAAATACAAAGCAGTTGTAGAAGAATCCCTTGAACTTGTTCTCTTGGTACGAAAAATGTCCAAGCACGACAATCATGTCCGGTGAGAAGACAGACCTTTAAACGAGCAGGAGAGTATGGTATTAGTTGCCATTGTAAATTGTTGATCATTTTTGTAGCAGCTACTTAATCAACAATTTACAGAAGTGAAAGTCACACGCTCAATTCCAAATTCAATGCAACACCCGATTTCAAAAGAAAAGAAACACAATTTGATAATTGCGATGCCCTCAAAAAAAAAAATAAGACCAACCTCCCAGCGGCGATGACGTTTAGTAATATTTTTAATGTAATTCGAAACGCGTCAAAACGTCAACACATATACCTAGTACGTGGATTAATTTGCTTATTGGTCCGCAAATAAACAGTTGAAGTGCAGTGGCGATTTGCGAACAAATCGCTAACCATCACTTCGTTCTTTGTTTCCTTTTTCTTTCTAGGGAACCTATGGTAACTCTCTTACTGACGTCCGACAAGCGCGTCTTACATTAGAGTGTTATATCGTGGGAAGCTTAGTGTACAGGCCATGGGACAGGATGCAAAAGACTACGTGGTATCGTAAGTGTTCTGCCAAAATAGCATTCAAGCAACGATAGTGGTACTCTGTTTGGAATGCCGCATTCTAACCTTTAAACTAGCAAGCATCAGCTGCACTCGCCGCAGTTTTCAGTACCGATGTTGCAAAAGCCGAGTCGTGCTTGTCCAGATTACACATTGCGCATTGTTTCCCGGGGACAAGCCACGCGCTTGTGCTCTGCTGTCGCCTTGCATTCGTGTTCTTGTTCTTTTTTGGTGATTGAGCATATTCTTTAATGCTTTCTATTGCTTCGGCCATCGTCACCACTAGTTTTTGTCGAATCTGGAAAATTGTGTTCAAATATCTGCTCCAATAAAAATGGGCAAATTTAGGACATTCTGCAAATGGAGAGGTAGAGGGCTAATTCAAATCATTGCTTTCTGAGTTAAACGAGGTTTGGTCATCCATCTAGCGTTCTTAGCGCAATTTTTTTGCCAAGCAAAGTGGCGCGAACTAAAGAAAGAAAGGAACCGTGGTTTGGATAGTTATCGTGCATCACCTCCCCTTGAAATAAAATAAAAGCTTTCTGCCGCGGGAGAAAGTGCGTGTAACCGCGAAATAATTCTAGAGATCAATATGGCTTTTGAGAAGCTGCCTTGCATCATAGGCCGGACACTCCTGTTCTTGCTGACGTGACGCTTGATGTCTCGCTGGCAGATCATGCGCGTTGAGTGTAAGTTGATCGCACGCATGCGAAGCATTCTGCAAGGATCTCCTTCTTCAACGAGCTCTTTGTGTAGATAGCACGTCAGATGGAGCAACAGACGAGGACGAGCATCGTCCTGGCTTAGCTAGTTCTGTAAAAGGAGCCTTCAAATATTGACACGTGTACTTATCGTTATCGGGAGACCACGTTTCGTCGCTTAACAACTGTAATTGCACAGCGCGGGACGCGTCTGCATGTATCCGAAGTTTCTGGAAAGTTATCGATGCTTCTACCCGGCTGTCTGTTGTCGCGGAACCTTGTGTTATCTGATTTCATCGCGTAACGCGAATGGTGTAGAACTTTGTGGAAGGCACGCGGGTCCAAACGATTAGTCTGTAACATTCGACAATTCTGTATAAAAGCCGACGCGCTTGACCCGCTGATCAGATTTTCGACGATCGCCGACTGTGTTCGCCGCTTTCGTTGCGCTATAAGTGTAGCCTGTTTTGTGGGCACAGGTTCGCCCAATAAAATCTAGTTTTGCCTTTCACAGTATTGCCACTGTGTTCTTAACGTCACCACCACGTGACAATATGCTAAACCCAATTAGTGCTGTCCCTTCTTGGCGCCTTAAAACACTATGCGTTGAGATAGCGGCAAAACGCATCTTCGGTCCCACGAGCCAGACCCGCATAGGCCTTCACCCACTGCAACAATTCCCACAAAGATTCACATTACGTAGGCGTCAATTGTAGTTGAGTCTTCCATAGATTTTGTTTCTGCAGGTGGATGTCATAACAACGCTTTTTTTTCAAGAAGCACTCTATTTTTATTCAGCTGTCTGTAATAAAAAATGAATGAAGAATATTGAGAGCCTTAAATGATTTATTTGATTGCATTTGTGCCAACTTTGTTTGAAAATAAAAGCTTGAAGCCATTACAAAGAAACAAAACTTGCGGTACAGGATATTACAACATCCTTTCTGCGGGGCAGGCATAATCAACGCTAAGGGATTCAGCTAAGAAAAAAGTTACTCATGAGGTTAACAAAAACATTTCATGCTCTCCATTTTACATCATCTGCCATGCAGAGACCAGACGCATTCAGGGTATAGTATTATCAACAATAACCCTAAACTCGTGGCTCACCTAAAGGAACGAAAACACCACTTTTGTTTTACATAACCCATGTAGTACTTTTACCAAGGATTATCGAAAGACAGATCTTTGCAAAAGTATCTCCAATTGTTCATATCTTTCTACCACACTGGTGCATTATTAGTATTGTGAACTGTCCAACGGCCTCCAAAGCTTTTAACCGTTTGTTATTCTGTAACTTCTGCAAGGAATCACAATGAAGTGCAAGAAATAGGTCTACAGTGAAAGGCCAAAGGGCAATCTCATATTTCAGTGCGTGGTAAGCGTACGCATGCACTCAACTCCTTGATTTTGTAGATAAGCTTATACCTGATATCTTTACATTATCAATGTGTAGCTTGACGCCAAGATTAGGCACCCCCATTTCATTGATGCAGTAAGCTGCAAATGTTCTAGCTCATCCCAAGAGAGCCACTAAACTTGTGTTCAAATAAATTACGGGCATCCCCCACACGGCTTTTCAAAATCAAACATCCGAAAAAAGAAATTAATTCAGTTGATGTTAAATTTTAAAAAAATGACTTTGGCACGTTCGCAGAAATTTCGCTTTGAACATTTTATTTTTGATGATCCTGTGCATTATGATTAAGATGCTCAAAATGCATATAATCGGAAAAGTGGCGGTAAGCGGTAGACAAAGGATTTAAGCCTAATTGATATCAGTTTTTGCGTGGCAGTACCTCGGCTAGCCAATGAATTTCCTGAGTCTCTGCGTCACAGATTTTACGTGAGATTACTCATTCACTTTGAACATTTTAGCACAGAGGTGTAGTACATGCCGTACTCTGGGCGGTGCATAACAACATATTTTATTCCATATGTGTCGGCTAATGCCCCTTAGCGTCACAATTCCTGTTAAGAGGTCCTAACATAATGTGAACTTTGCAGGATGTAAGAACGGCACCTGTAATTTTAATTCATGACGTAAGACTGCGGCACTTACTTCGTGTGGAGGCCGATATTTTCACAGGGTTTCAGATCCCATCTGGCATATACTCCGAGAAATGTATGCGATGCCACCCCTTTTTCTGAGGAAAGCTGGGAGAACTGGGCCGCTGCCTGCAAGATATATATGTATATATATATATATATATATATAAGAATGTTCTACTCCAGCAAGATTCTTCAAATTGGGCAGTGTCCTATTCAGCTGCATGTAAAACCCCTTCCATAACAGAATGCATTGTTTTCTACTTTTCTCAAAAGTAACTATAAATAAATAAATAAAATATTCTTCGTGGATATTATGTTTAATGTATATCACACTGTATAATTGTAGTTAATTCGTGTTCTTGCCATAAGCATTGCAGGAAAGTGACCCTAATGTGAAATGGGACACTGTGTCATCAATGGCGATCAGAAGCAAAGAATGAGGGCGTTTCGATTCCACGACACTAAATCAGAATTCACAAGAATGTCAACTATAGCAACACTGTGCTGCATCTTTGTCTTTGGGTTCATGGCAACAAAATATTTTCAGCCATGCCATAAAATGAATAGATGGTTACTTCGCCCCAGTTGACGGAGATGCTGCTCCTGTAGTGTAACAACATCCGGTAAAGAAAATAAAATCGGGTCTTTCACACTGGTAACATACCAGACAGCGATAAAAACAGACTTCGAAAGTCACTGTGTAACGAAGTTTCATTCTAGTCTCAGGAGGACGTTGTAGTAAATTGACACACTAACGTTGTTCACAAAGTGTGGCAATGATCTAAACTCGGAATTGCATGAAAGAAATAAATCAACATTTTTAAAAACGTCCTCAAAGCCAGTGCAGATACGAAATTCTCGGACAGCGATTTCGTCACTCCTGCATAATGAATGATATTTAGGGGTCGATAAAACGACCGCCTATTGCGCAACCGTGTCCCACGCCATTCATTACGGCTTGCATCGCACAATTCCTGATTGCTATATTCCCGCCAGTAAAGGAGAATAATGTTTGAATGATGTAAATCATGAGCGCCCACGTGACTGGCCAAGGTCACGGAGCTCACGTGAACCACCACAGCGTTGGGCGCAGTGAACTTGTCCGTCTACTGAATTTCACACGTGCGCCCACGTTCGTCGACGCCGGTTGCGCTCCCGCGACTGCCTGCTGTGTTTCGGCAAAGGCACGTGCTGCCGGTCCGAATATATGTCGTCATCAGTGTCTTGAATGTTAAACTATATCGGCCTCAACAGTGACGTTTTCGTGACGGCCATTGCAACGAGTCCGAAGAAGGTATAGCCATGATTCGTTCTTATACGTTAAAATTGAGCTATATTACTTTTTGGTATCCATTATCAGTCGTATTTCGTGAGAGGGTTAGCGAAAAACTAAATTGTTTTTCTACACTCTCGTTAAAGCCAAGCAACAGTTGGTTAGGTGCAAGGTCATTTACTACAACGATGACTTTAGAGCTCGAAAGTTTGAAGCGATCAAGCTATTGTTTGGTGTAGTTTCATTGAGCGGAGATACGGGTAGGAAGAAATGGTGCGGACAGGACAGACGCTCGTGGTATACACGCTCATTGGAGCGTCTGTTCTGACCACTCAACTTCTTCCCACCCGAATTTCTGCTCAACCACACTACAACATGCACCAACCGGCCCAACAGTCTACGCTTCTAAACCCATAGTTTGTGGAGGAGGTAGCAGCTCTATGTAAAAATGGGCTGCTACAATTTTCAAGAAAGTTCATATGGTCATAATGCACTGACAAGGCAAACGATGCAATATGTCATAACTTGTCGAGCTGCTGATCTATGTCCGTCAACGTGCGAACGCGGTATATGTGATTTAACAATTGTAAAACCATCCGCCATCCATTTAACAGGGTAAACTCCCAAAATAATCGTGCTTCCACCAGGCCTTATTTTATGGAACAAATTACCGAGCACTGTAGTGAGTTGCACGACACTTGACTGATTAGTAAAAAACAGGGAGAATGACATTTTCCGAGATATAATTGTTTACATGCCCGATTACCTGAGTTTTTTCTCTCTCTCGTTTCTTCGTTGTAAAAAATACAATTTCTATGACGTTTGCCTTTCTACAATGACTGAGTTTGCCTTTATTAATATTTATAGTTTGTACCACTCTCACGTTTATTGAAGTACCCAGTCCTGCTTGGGCACAGCGAGGGCCTAAAATATCTGTAAATAAATTTACAGGTTACAAAATGCGGAAAGTAGAAGCATCAGCAAAATTATACGGCTAAATACATTTCTGGCTGCCTGACAACTAATTAAAACTGAATAAAAAGCTGGACTTGTTTTTTTTTAAGTTTAATAAGGAGCATACCCGCTAGAATGTAAAATCATGCGAACTTATCATGGGGACAACCGGCTTGAACTTTGCAAGTGTACACGCAGAAGTTCTTGAAGGTGTGGTTCAATGAACTCATTTCGTGAACGCCCCATGTGAATCACCTCGTAATTGATTTAGCTTCTTCTGTAGGATGTTTGAGTAATACAGCTTTTTGCTTCCTGTGTGGTTACCTAAATTGATGCATTATACATTGTTTTAAGCTAAACTTTTATGCGTTGGCACGGGAAACCACAACTGAAACCAATTACGCCAGGATGATAATTTTGCAAAATAGCGTACTTTGTATCCTAGAAAATAATGAGGATGCTGTAAAGGTAGCCGCTGAACCCGTTCCTTTCTTATTAAATGTGAAATTTTATCCCATGGAAAAGTATACAATTCCAATCTGGCAGAGCATATCATTGACCTTAAGTTACAGACTGCCTACCGATACACCGTCTGCACGAGACATGGCTCCAGAAGCTCCATTCGGAAAGCAAAGGAAATCCAGACTAGGTGTGGAAAGCAAGCTATTCATTGCAAGGCTGGCGAATAATTAAGCTCTCTTGAATTGAGTATTGATTGTACACTAAAAAGTAAACCACTGAAACGGGATTAACAATCGTTCCCTCTTTCTACTAACTTCATAGCATATCCGTAAACACTTGCATTAACTGAAATAAAATTCAGTCTTTTTTCAATAGTTTTTCTCGTTGTTCAACTGTTTATTCATTACATACCAGAATTATTTCTCAAAGCACTTTATGCTCATGTACACCCGGCCACAAAAGTTTACAGACCACGGGATCTCAGAAGACGTTCAATCCCCGAGCAGACTGTAGCTCAAGTAAAACTCTTGCTTGGGCTAGTTGGTTCATGCTTGAAGTAGGTAAAGGCAAGGCGCAGAAGACCAGGACTTAGGAAGAAGAACACAAACGGCAAGACGGGCGCCTTGTCGTTCGTGTTCTTCTTCCTAAGTCCTGGTCTTCTTCGCCTTGCCTTTACCTACTTCAGACTGTAGCAGTAGCCAGTAAAACTGTAAGCGAGAATGTTGTTAGCAAATTCTAGCCGAGGCCCGAAATACAAAACCAGCATTCATTGTGAGGTTGTGGAGATATTCAGCTCTTTCTGTGATTCCATGGTCCGCAATATTTGGTGGACGGGTGTACAAACTACGGCATGTGCACTTTTTTTGTTTTAAAACAGATTTGTTCGACGATATTTGTACGTCCTTAGTGGGTGTAGATTTCTGAATGTGATAGCACTTTAAGACAAGCACGCGCTATGTGCATTTATTCAATGGAAATTTCTTATAGTTACTTTCTACTCATATTTTTTTCTTTCTCTTTTAGGCAATGCTACGGGCGGTATCTTTTGTGAGCGGGCAAGACCTCGGCAGGCTTTTCGCCGGTAATTTTTGCCTACGGATGGAATATTATAATCTCCCTACAAATAAAGGTCTTCCACTTTGAGAACAACAATGAAATGTTCTGTACAAGCTGGTATTATAACCACTTGTACATGGCTGAGTTTTTCAATAAAAGCAGGTAATATACCGGCGTTCAACAACGGCTAAACCTGGCCGAACAGTTGTCGCATTCAGCAACTAACTCATCATCAGTTGGTAATGTGAGGAGATGTGAATATGAGGCCCGGTTTGACAGCAGAGGAAGCACCGGGCTGTAGACGAAGGACTGTTCAGAAGGCATAAAAACCGCACACACACTTCAATAGAACGAAAGAAAAATAACTACAGGCGGCGGAAAGGCCGAAAGCTCTGACGGGCGGTAGTTGCATGGCTGCTGCCTAAAAAACCAAAGTGACACTAGATGCAGTGGTCTATACACCTGGTCCGCTGCAGCGGTAAATATACTGAAAAGGCCGCGAAAACAAATTATGGGTGAACGCTGCGAACAAGGAGCACAGCCAAAAAGCTGGTGGGTGCAGCATCTCGTATTGCACAAATCCAATGGGAACACGAAGCAATGTCGCCTATTCCAGCTTGCCCTGGCCGGCACATCCCGCGCGGCAGCATGAAAAGGTTTGCGCGCTGACAGTGTGCGAAAGGTTCTGTGCCGACAAAGGCGGCTCAATCTCAAGCGCAAAAGGCACCGTGCGCAGGGAGAGAGGGGTCTTTTACTCCAGCGGCTGAAGCCTATCGCGCGGCTGCTCCGGCATTCATGTTGAACGCGATCTGTGATGAAAGAGTGGCGCCGAGTGCTGGTAGCTTTGCCCGCGTTGTTTTCGCCGCTTAGTTCGTCTTCAAGCTATCGGCAGCGCGAAGGTCAATTCGCTCGCTGCCGCTGCCGCGCTTCCCCACTCGAACATTTCGGCACCTAGTTTCCGCTGTCATCGAGTGAGATGTGTTCATGTTTGCTTGTGCGCGCGCGACAACATGTTTTTTATATTGGTAATCGAGCGAATGGTTGTAATTTTGTACAGTTGAGAGTACTACTCTCCCTACTTGGTACACCTGTCAACTAATTTGTTATCGCAATCGAAGGCTCCACATTTCTGGTAAAACTGCGCCTATTTATTAAACAATTCCTTTGGTTTGGTGAATATGTTTTCATTATTCCCAATCGAGCGCGCAATCTTTATATTAACTATGAAGTTTGCAGAAATTGAAGGCCGCCACCGCACTGTCAAAAAGGCGTTTCACATTGTAGAGTTTTCTATTGGTGTATGATTGTAGCGCCCTTGCCTCAAGTCACCGCCTAGTAACCTGCCATTGGAGCCGAAGCATCTCGTTAAACATTCAAGCTGATGTGAAGTTTTAGACAGCACATCAAATGTCATGAATTTACCTTCAGGGCCTCGAGCGCTTTCTTCACGATATCCGGGTCTTGAAAAAATAGAACGTGATAGATATTCATGACGCCCCAGTGGTACACGTTGTTTGCCCACAGTTTCTCCTGAGCCCATTTCAGGGAATCTGATTTCTCGATGTCAGTGACAAATTCGCCAAGCTTTCTGCGAACAAGGAAACAATATAGTAGAGTCATTATTTCGAGGACCGGGCAGCGCCCAAGATACAGAACAAAATAATACACTTGCAGTCTTCATGGCTTATTTTAAAGCCATGAAAATGAATGCCCCATATTGTTTGAGATGTAGCGACATTGGTTATTATCGCTTGATATACATCATTCTCGCAGGTCGTTCCACGAAAACGAAAAAAACGAGAATTTTTTTTATTTGCAAGGTCAATAAGGAGATGACATTTTGCTAATTTGTGCAAATTAGGAAGCCTATAAGGTTATGACTGAGATCGATTCAGCGATAACGAATTCGGCTTTACCCTCATGCAAGCCTTTTGCCATACAGTACCTTGATTTAGTTTCCACACAACCAATTTTACAGCTTAAAATACCGCTCTTTCGAGGAGTACTCGTGGCTGCCTCGTAGGGTGCCTACCACTCCTCACGGTTTAAGATTGTCACCAGCTTCACGGAGGCCGGGAGGCTAATTCCCTTCAATTCAAAGTCACGTAACTGGAAACAAGAACAAAGTTAACTAGCTACCAGTTATCAGTTCGGGCCAACCCTCTCATAATTTTACTAGAATAAAGTTGCATGAGCCAGTGACATATTTTTGGATTATTATGACATACGTGTGCTATATTTTGTCGCTCGCCCAAACGTATGAACTCGGCACAGTGCATCTCACAACTTACAATGCGTCGATGGAGCATCCAAACTGCGTGTTGTTGCCTTGAGCGGCCAGGTCGAAGAAACGCTGTAACTTGGGCGTCGTTTGCGCGTCGCCGACTCCGCCACCGCAAGTCACATAAAGAGAGTCGAAAAATATAAAGTCGCAAACACCGTCCGGCGGGACCACCATCCTGATGTTGCAGTCCACGGTGCACACCACAGAGTACAAGGTCGGGGGTCCGTAAACGATGGCTTGAAAGACAAGGCGAAGGACCATTTGCAATGACATTGTGAAGCATTCGTGAAAATGAAGCACCAGACCTCTAAACACATTTCCTACTTCCTAGCCAGTAAGTATATAGTCATAGTAAGTGTATAGTCCATAGCGAGTACGTCTATAGTCTTTGTCGTCCTCGATTGCGTTTTCCTTCTCTTGGTACCCATTCTGTAACCCTAATGGACGAACAGTTATCTAACCAGCGCATTATATCACCTGCCCAGCTTCATTATTTCATCTTGATGTCAATTAGAATACCGTCTATATCAGCTTGCTCTCTTATCCCAACCGCTCTCTTTCTGTCTCTTAACGCTTTGCCTAGCAATCTTCGTTCCATCGCTATTTGCGCTGTCCTTAACTTGTTCTCAAGCTTCTTTGTCAGTCTCCAAACCTCTGCCCCATATGTCACAACTGGCAAAATGCACTAATTGTACGCCTTCATTTCCAATAATAATGGTAAGCTTGCAGTCAAGAGCTGGCAATGTCTGCCGTATGCGATCCAACGCATTTTTATTCTCCCATCCATTCTCTTTTATTCAATACATGTCCACATAATATAACATTATAGATATAATGCTACGCACGCGGCTTCGATTGTCGCCTATGTAGCACCTATTCTAATGGACAATAAGAGATAACTGCCCCGGGCCCCGCACTACGCGCTCTCCAGTTCCAACATATGACTTGAGAAAAAAACGGCCTTATCATGAATATCAGCTGCTAATCCTGGAGTACTCACGTGGTATCGTTGATATGGTGGTGGCCGGTGTTGTCGTCACAGTCAGGGTCGTTGTTATTGCTTTAGTCGGGGTCGTAGCTATTGCTTTAGTCGGGGTCTCGGTGCTTGATGCTCGCTCAGGTGAACTGGAAGTAGCTATAATAGTTGCTGCGGTGTTCATTTCTGATGATTCCGTTGTTACACCCTGGGTTGAATCCTGTAGAAGTAAATATATTTAGCATAAATGTAAAAGAAATCGCACAGACACTTCTTGAATCAAAACCTTCTTTGTTATTAACCCTCCGACCCACGTAGCAAAGGTGTTTAAGTAGACCACTGCGAGTGATCAGACCATCGCCTTGACGAGACTCATTACTCAGGTGGTTAGTTACCATGTTTCGCAATCTTACCATGGTATCGACTTTAAAACAACGAAGCTTACTTTGTGCAGTTGCGAGTTATTTTGCATTCACGTTTTTACCGACATTTTTTTACGTTGTCACTGACTTTTCATTGCAGAAGTGCTTAGTAGTCTCGCAGTTTCGCGCTCTGCGATCATAGAAAATGCCGAGTTGCTACGTTGATATGAATGTCAATGTGCGTAGAAATTCTGCACAACAACAAAGATACACTTTCACACGCAGGGGCAGATAGCGGTAGCGGTAGCGTTTAAGAAACTTCGACGACACCACAATGTTACGCCGTGCAAGCGCCCGCTAATGTGGAAAAGACAATGCACGCGAAATACCGCAGGTAAAAAACTTACTTTTTATCAACAGTTCGAACACATTAGTATTTTGCGTTTTCCTAATATATAAAACATTGCGAGTATTTCAAGTGTTGGATATGATATTGTGGATGTTCACAAACTTATTATTACTTGATGAAATTCCACCAACAGTTATGCGCAGTAGCCCTTACGTGATAATGTGCCAAGGACAGGGTTTGGAAGGAGCCGAGGAAAGCGTGACCTATCTTTAGAGTACAAAATATGGAGGGCGCTCAAGCTAGCCTTTTAGACTGGAACTCGAGAGCATTCAAAGATCTGCGTTTGTTACGCTTCCCGATAACTGGCGCTTATGTTACCAAATGTTTTCCGGGAAGTGCTGGAGACGAACGCTATGCATGAAGGCGAGCTTTCCCGTAGAAACACGGCTTCATGCATGCGCTGCGAATGCGCGGAGCTGATCGCCATCTGCATGGTGCTGTTGAAAGGAACCGAGCTCGGCGCGCCGCTCAGTGATTGGTAGACACGCTGGAAAATGGGTTTATGATTGAGTTGCCGCATAGAAATATCACGTTTTCTGGTACATTGAAATTACAATCCGATGTGATCATGTCTGTCGGTTGTGTGTAAGTCGTATTTAAGATTTCCTTGACGCATTTTACTCTCCTGAATCCAATTAGTTCAGCCACGTCTTCGCCCAACACAGCGGGTCTGCGTGCATGGGTATGCGTGGTTCGGAATGAATTACCCGTCCGGTCCGCTCTGGACGCCAGCTCTGCATTTTCTGCGACATGGGTCCCTTGGCGACATGCTGTCGCGGTAATTTACGTGTCTTGCACTGCTTTGATGGGACTTATATTAGGCTCAGGTGTTCACGGAAGCATTTGCTCGAGTGCAGTCCAATTTAGTTGCCATAATAAGATGTGTTGCATGGCCCTTACAAAGGCACATGCTGTGTTGCAGGTTTGCGACAGGTAAGATATCAGTATTATTGAAACATCAGAAATATTGAGATGGGCTGGTTTGAGATAGTGGACCTCCAGATCATGAATACAATCATTATTGATGGAATAACCGAGGAAGGATCTTGTGAAGAAATCAGTTATGTCGCAAACGAAAAACAAGGCTGCTTCCTAGGCTACGCGCACTCGGGATCTCGCCTGCTGAAAAGTTTTCCCTTGAGGTAGTTAAGATTCCGGCACGCGATGATGAAATTAGTAGTTACATAATGCAAATTATCCTGAATAAAAAAAATCACAGGCCATTACGGCACTCGTTAATGCGAATATTTCAACACAAGTCTATGAGCGTTTTCATTTCGCGATATATTCGCTGGTGCGGACAATTTGTCTCCTGCTGCAGGTTGCAAATGCAGCGAAGTGCGGCGCGACTGCCTCGATAATCTGGAGATCGCTACCGCCAACGCGTGGGTGACGCGTGGCTGTGATTCACAGGAGCCGGTGTGGCGCCATCTGTCACGTCACAACGCTTTTCTGCTCACGCTTTCGCCGTACCCTCCGGCGCTTTCCGCCCCATGCTTCCGCTGCACCCTTCTCTCCGCTTTCCTCCTCTCGTCTTTCCCGCTTTCCTCCTCTCGTCTTACCCCGCTGCGCTCTGCGTTCGCCTTCATCTTTGGCTGTGCTTGTTCACTCGGTTACGCCGAGGTACGACGCCGAGGCACACCAGCGCTCACCGCAGAAATGTGCGCCTGTGAGCTGCGCTCTCAAATTTACCAATACCAGAACTTTACTTTGTTATCTGAGCTGTATATTTGATTGTCGAAGCACTGCGCGCCAGATCAAGTATTACACGTGAAGAAAGAGCTTTATGCAACATGTTGGTTTCAATTTATATAAAAAATACGTGTTAGCGTATGTGTGTAGCATTATGAAGCATTCACACGCTACACTGTGAGTGTTTATGGAGTAGCAACGTAGTTTCTGATGCACAACCCGCCATACCATACTGTAGACGAAGGCTCTCGTTCAATGTGGTTTGTGAGGCCCCAGAACTAATCTGTACAAGTATGCCCACCAACAAAACACGTAAAAGAAAGCAGGCATCTAAAAATTGTACTTCCTTAGGCTTAGTCTAGATTTCAGATCTTGATTGAGTGTACAAACCAATCGAATAACACGAAGAAATTCATCCTAACCAGAGATGAGCCTTCACATAGTGTCACTCGAATAATAAGCTCACCTTTAATTTTGCCGAGCAGCTATGGACCGGTTAAAGCAAAGTTACCTACAAAGTGTGCTATCACACTTCGATGTCTTTAGTGTCGCAATCGCAGGGCACTCTATGTGACGACACATAAGCTTATGTTAAAAGTGCTCATTGATTTAGGGAAGAGGGGGGGGGCGCTCCCAGCACTCTTTAAAAAAACCTATGGTAGCGTAGGTAGGTACTTGAAATTTAGTCCGTCCCTTGCACCGCTGGCATGAAGCCACTTCAATATTAGATTTTTGCACGTTATTCCAGTGCCTTTTAATTCCGTTATAGAACATCAGCGTACGGTATGAGCAAGAAAGACATACGTATAAACACAAAATTAAACACGCACCAGCATTGCCACTCTTATGGAAACATGTATTTATAAAATTTTATTAGTTTTGAAATATGTGAATTGAAGCATCATTGACGTCCCATAGAAGAGTAAAACACAGAAGCGGTACTTGAGAAAAGTCGCACAGTTACGTATAATGGACTTTCGCGAGTAGAACCTGCACGGCGGACATACAGATGATACGTACGCCGATTGCGTTTTACAAACAGCACAAATCCAAAGTATATTTAAACATATCTAACAATGTTTATGTTATGTAGCATACCTCTTCAGATCTGAGGGGCTGAACTGTGACGTGTATTTTAGTCGTTAACGCGGCAGTTGTTCCGAGGTCCTGAGTTGTAGTTGCTGCGCCGCTGCCTTCTGGACCTTTGTGCTTCGGTGGTTTGTAGGTGGCGGTACCATCGATGTCCTCCTCTGCAAATTCATGGTCATTGAGCGCCGATTGATATATCGCTGTAGTAGCGAAATTGCTCACATACACGGTTGTCATAAATACCAATTAGTTGTATGCTACTACGTGAGCAGCTTAATAGGTACAGCTCATCAATTGTCCTTAGGCACAGAAAACATTCCCCGTTCAAAGCCATGTCATTTAAAAGTACAGTGAAGTCACTTACGGAAAATAGCAGCCACTTACAGATATATAGAGAGATAATATAATCTTATCTCGCACTGATGAACGTGTCCGAGAAATAAAAGATATGCACGTGCCACGTAGCTCGACAGAAATAAGTTAATTGTGTTTTCAGTCACTTTTAGCATGCCGGTTAGTTTATGTATTTCGCCCTATTGCATAATTATTTATTATTCTGTCTATAACTGGTCCAATGCATATTTAGAGCAAAATGACCAATGAGAACATTGCAGACCATCATGAAAAAATGCACAGCCGTTTTTCTATTCCTACAATACGTTTTACACAACAAGTTTTTCCAATGCTGATAGAAACCTACCGAACCACAAATAAATTACTGCAAACACTTCCTCGTCGGACTTATTAAAGATAGCGTAAGCATACCTTCCAGTGGCCCAACTCGGACGCATATTCTGTGAAGCATCGGAATGAGCCTGGTTGTATGATGCAAACGTTTGCACGGTTTCTTTGATTGTTTCTTAAAAGTGACTAATTATTTACTCATTCAGGTGAAAAGTAATAAGTATATGTCAATAATCATAACTAGAGTGAAGTCATCTTCATTAGGCTTAAATATTCTTGATCGGCTTTAAACTATTTGATGTTGCTTCTATCAATGGAAATTTCGCCGAATGAATAAAAACTGCACGTGGTGATAAATGGAACGTAAAATGCTAGTCGCAAAGTTAACAGAGAAAAGTACATCGCTGTTGAATAGAGCAAGCAAGGACAGCCAATGTTTTCATTAACAATAAACGAAAACAATGCGGTGAGGCAAGCCATGTAATCGTAGGGTATGATGGCTCGTGTGTTATAGTCACAGAAAAGGTGCCAAGTTATCGTAAACGCAGTCGAGGCTGCCAGAGAATCAGGTTGTGTGACGATACAGTTTTCACTCTTAAGCATGAATGAGCTGGCGTAACAAAGGCGTAAAAGAATATTGCTTAGAGATGCGGTGCAGGGATTTGAACCAAGTACCTCCGGAATACGAGGCAGATGCTCTACCTTTCGCCACCGCTGTTTTAGTGAATAATGACTCCAGTGAGATAATAGTGCTCCAAAAATATATAGGAAGACGATGAGATGGTGGATCCACTGCGGTGCTGGAATATCAGAATACCTCGCAGCAAAGGCGATATAACATAATAAAAAACACGCACTCACTATGGAATGGTAGGTGTGCATAAACAAGAAAATGTAAATTCTCTGCGATTGAAATGAGATACATGGACAGCATGGCTGCGGAATTTTTTACGCCACCTGTGTGTGCCTGGACACCGAGCTAATGCGTCATGACATAAAATTAATACGGCGGTCATTGTTGCGCATTGTGACTGCATTTGGCACCTAGCGCTTTGCAGTGCTGCGAACAGTGCCCTTAGCCATGAGCTTCAAGTATCGCGCTTGAATAGCTTAGTGCTGCAATAAGACTAGACGTCGTTGGTCGACCCGATTAAATTGAACATAGAACATTAAAGTGTACAACTGTAAAACGCAAGGTTTTAGAGATTCAATACTTCCCTCGAACCAATCGATAATTGAATGTACCAGCTGCAGAGGCGGTTGCCTGTCAATCTGTAGATATATTTATAGATGAGCACCAAAAATAACGTACATGTTCGGGATACATCGACTGTGCTCTATCCTTCGCATATAAATCTGTCCTTTTACGTCACCCCACGCATGAGCTTTTTCGTGCTTCTGCCAGCGTTTAGTCGCCTTATAGACGCCAATTTCGCTCTGTCAATCTACATCGCACGACGACCGCTGTCACATATCATACAACATATTTCTTCTAGCTTTCTGCGTGTTTTTTCGAAAACAGAGTGCCAAGGGTCGTTTACTTCCCCCCCTATGTATGTTGGCTTTTTTTTTATTGCTTTAAGAAATACGTTCACACTACGGGCGAATTTCCGCTGCGACCGTCGGCGCAGCCGTGATGTTCTGTGTAAAATCCAAGTGCGGCAACACCGCACGGCATGTGCTGTAGGTGCATGAGAGAGTGGGCGAGGGTTAGCCTAGGACGGCGCCGTCATCTCGCGCGCGCAAGGGCGAATGGTGTGGATGAAGTGCGCCGTCTTCCACACGCGCTCATGGCCTGAGGCCTGGAGGGGGTCTTCTCCGGCGGCGGCTGCGTATAGCACGATTGAGCGCGGTCGCGCCGCAACTACCTCGAAAGCGAGCTGCAATGATTACAGAGTGTGGATGTACCAAGGGCTGATAGCTTCGTGGGCGCGGCCTTCCCGCCACTTAGTGCGGGTTGAAGCGAGAGGTCAATTCCGCTCACTGCGGCCCCTGTTCCTCACGACAGCGTTGTGACAGGGAGGGTCTGCACTCATCAAGTGAGATGTGTTGATGCTTGCCTATGCACACGCGACGCTATGCTTAATTTATTTTGCAAAGAAATGCTTACGAGCTTATACGGACGATAAAACTGCATTCGTTTTATTGTGTAGCTGCCTAATAATCTGTTTTCCTTATCAATGCTTCAGCTTTGGGCGATACTGCGACTTGTTTAGCGAATGCGACGCCTTTCATGCCTTGTCTTTTTACTTACTGCAATGTTATTGATGTCAGCCAACCCGCCTTGCATTCCATGTATTGTTAGCGCCGCATTTTTTGAGTACGGCCAGGCTTTTTTCTTGGAGATATTGCCAACAATGAGCTAACGGCATACATTCGTGACAACAGAATAACCACCTATCTTCGTGAACAAATACAGCCAGGTCACGGAGCCAAAAGTGTTTCTCCGTTACGCGTGCATTAAAATCAGTTTCGATAATACTTACGCTGGCTTTAAGAAATGCTGGATTTCTGACGCACTCTCAGCACTGAGGACGACGTCATTTCGGAGCTGGGACACCTGCGACACCTCCCAGCAAGGATACCCTTCTGGGATTTCTGGCGAGGACGTAGCTTGTAGCGTTCTCTTGTGATTTTAAATAGCAGAGGTTAATGGTAATAAAAGTGCGCCATGCTTAACGTTTTTCTTATGTTTTCTCAAGATATATGGGTTTACCTATATTCTATTTACATGTTCTTATCTCTTGACAATTTCAGTATGTGGCGGCCGACCTATATTCCTGGTAAAACTAAGTTTGAATAATTACTGCTTTGTAACCCTGTGGTGACGGTGACAAGCACAGTACCAAAACTGTATATCATAACATTCTGTTTTGCTGTGGTTCTGAAATGAAAAGCGAGTAAGACTCAAAGCAACACATTAGTGGCGAGCCCTGTTGGCGATCTTCGAAAATCTAGATCCGCGCGTCGACATTTATGCATGACTCGTCAAACTGTCCAGAGTAATCGCTAGTCTCGAATACCTTACAGAAAGTATAACAGTGTTCGAGGCGGCTTTGCAATCTTACCACACAAGATTCGTTGAGAGCCTACACAAATGATAGGAACAACGCTAGTATTCGAGTAAGTTCGAATTCAGGCAGGCGTCTTTCACTCCGACCGATAACATAAAGTAGGAAGTGGGTCTGATGGAGCCCCCATAACAAGGAGAAGTTTGTACGCATGGTAATGCCACCCTTATCAACAGCATCGTCGTAATACTAGGAATACGAGAACAAAAAACTTAATCGACCGTATAAGACAAACACAATAGACAAAAATAGACACAAAGTCTTACACATCGTTAGCAGTGTCAGAAGAGCTTAAGGTTCAATAATCGACGATTTCCGGCCGCGAGCAGTGCAGCTGTATTGCGTAATGTCACGTGGCAACCCCTCATAGGCCAGTGCGCCAGTACGCCGGATGATCCTGTAGGACCAGAAATAGCGTCGATCACTGGGTATTAACCGGCATTTGGGTCCCAATGCAAATGTAGTTACCGGGCTGGTATTCCTTGTAGCGTTGCCGAGAATTGTGGTGTCGACTGCTCGTGTTCTGCTGGCTTTGAGGCGCAGATGTGCAAGTTGTGCTTCTCCGGCGCGTTGTAGAATGGGGCTGCGTCGAGATTCTCTTCGTCGGTGATGCGCAGTCGGATGGCATCCAGAGTCGTCGTGGCGTTTCTTCCGTAAACCAGCTTGAACCGCGTGAGGTCCGCTGTTTCTTGCACTGCAATTTTGCATGCGAAGGTTCTGTACGGAATGTCGGCATCCTCCCTCTTGTGCTAGGCGTCGACACACATTGCTCACATGTCGGTGAGGATCTTGTTTAGCATTCCTGCAGGACAATTCGTCTTCGGGTTGCAGGCAGTTGTCCTGCTGTGGCTTGTCTGGCTGTATTGCAGAATGGCTTGGGTGGGCTTTGCTGCAAAGGCTATTCTGTCGGTGATGAGGACTTCCGGCGCACCATGTTACATCGGTATGCCCTCGATGAAGACTTTCACCACTTCGGTTGTATTTCCCGTCGGCAGAGCTTTCGTTTCAGCGAAGTGAGTAAGGTCGTCCATGCGCACGACAACCCACTGATTTCCGTATGTTGACGCGACAAATTGCGCCAATAAATTCATCTCGGCAAGGACCCACTTTGACTGCCTGAAGCAATCTCGCTAGTCCTGTTAGTACCGTCTTGCGTCGCTGACAGTCTCGGCATGTCCTGAATTAGCAAATAACGTAATCGGCGGTGCGTGTCCAATAATGCAACTTTTGTATCCTCGCGAGCAAAGGGAACAGATAGGTGCTCGGCTGTGTGATCATCAAGCAGGTCGTGCGATTTTTGTGGCCGCAGTGTTGAGATCACCAAGAGAAGGTAAGTTGCATGTACAGCAGAGAAGATCTTAAATACGAGGGCGTATTTTTGCAGTACAAATGATAAGAATGATGATATGTACTGTTTAATAGCGCAAAGGCCAAGTGTGGCAAAATAACGCCAAGGCAGTGGTTATGAGTACGGAATGGTGTAATGGCTGATGTGACGTGGCTAAAACTAAAAGCTATCAATTGCTTAAAATAAAAAAGGAATAAAAAATATGAGAATGAGTGAAGTAGGGTATGCTGCAATTATATAATGTAGAACAATGGGTGTCATAGCGTTACATGAATAAGAATGAACAAGTGATTGTTGATGGCAAGTAGCACAACAGCCCCATGCGGGTGCCTTGAGTAGAAGGGCCCGGAGGCATGTGCTGTAAAAACGGTTGACATCGCAAACGTGGCCTCTCGCAAGATGCCGTGCTACGAATTTCTTGGAAACGATGAGAATCCACGATTACACACCGTTCGGCGAAGTCGGTCACGTCTTTCAAGTACTCGACAAGGCTTCTTAATTCCGCTTCAGCGTGTTGATGCTCGGCGAATTCTTTTGCCTGCATTGTTCATACGAATTTGTTTGACTTGTTCGTCTTGCAATGGCAGCTCGGTGGGGCGCGAAAGAGGCAGCCAGCATGAAACTTTTAACGTTCGAACTGCTAAATCACTGTGGTATCCCATTCTTGCAGTTTCAGGCTCTTCTGTGAAATGTGTTCTGTAGGATCCTTGCAGTTTGCCAGCCGCGACATGGGTGAGGTTGGCTTACAAATTGGAGGTACCTGCCCTTTAGATATTGGCCAAATTTTACAGTAGCTCAATAAATGGGAAGGCATTCTATTTGCATCGGTGAATATTTGGCCTGCTGTTTCGATAACGTCCTGGTAGCATGAACAACGACCCTTTCTAGTCCGTCATTTTACTGAACAAGCACTGCAGCGGGCCCGACGCGACTTGCTTTGGTACGGACTTACGTATCGGCGTCATCGTAAAATTGAGCAAGCATCGGTGGGAATGCAGGCATCGTTTGAGTTCTTGAAATGTTTTAGCTCGCGGCGTACCACAGCTATACTTGACGTCGCATTATGCGCGATGGGTCAGTGGCTAGGTGAAGCGTGAGAACTACTTGATGGAGCGCCAGTAAGAGGCACACAGACCCCACTACTACACTACTCGTCATTGGCAAAGCGGCACTTTTCCGGCTTCAGAGCGAGCCCTGGTGACTTGATGGCCTCTAGTACTGTCCCTGGCCACCTAAGGTGATCGTCAAAATTCCCGGAGAAGACGACTCATCTAAGTAGAGAAAACAGGTCTGCCACTTCAACCGTGCAAACACGGTGTTGCAGGGTGCCCGGCGCCTGCAACATCGCAGGTACAGAGCACAGTCCGAATGGCATGACCTTGAACTCATCGAGGCTCTCCGGCGTAACGAAGGCGGTCTTTTCGCGATCCCACTCGTCGACGAGTATATGCCAGTAGCCAAATTTGACATCCATCGACGAGAAGTACTTAGCGTTGCAGTGCTGATCCAATGCGTCGTCTATCCGTGGTAGGGGGTACACTCCCTTTTTTGTTGTGCTGTTCAGTCGACGCTAATCGACGCAGACGCGCAGGGTTCCGTTCTTTTTATTCACAAAGACAACAGATGCACACCGGCTTCAAATTCCAAAGTATTCAGGTTCCATAATAATCGCAAGTGCCCGCGTGTGTTCCAGAAAGTTCAACATAATTCCCTTCGCTAATACATGTAATAATCATATTGTCACGTGGTCGTGACGTCAAAGAACACAGTAGCAATACTGTTAAACACAAAACTAACTTTTAATGGGTGAACCTGTGCCCACAAAAGCGGCTACACTTATAGCACAACGATAGCGGCGAACAGGGTCGGCGATCGTCGAAAATCTTATCAGCCGGTCAAGCGCGTCGGCTTTTATACAGCAGTCGTCGAATGTTCCAGACTGATCGTACGGACCCGCGTGCCTTCCACAAAGTTCTACACCATTCGCGTCACGCGATGAAATCAGATAACACAAGGTTCGGCGACAACAGACAGCCGGGTAGAAGCATCGATAACTTCCTAGAAACTTCGTATACATGCAGGCGCGACCCGCTCTGCGATTACATTTGTTAGGCGGCGAAACGCGGTCACCTGATAAAGATAAGTACTCGTGCCAATATTACCCAATATTCGCCAGAACCTCCTCCCCCACCAGAGAGTGGATAGAACCATCGAAAACACCATTCCAGAAACTTCCGATACATGCAGATGCAGGCACGTTCTACGCTGAGTGAGATCATTTGTTTACACGGTGAAATGCGGTCACCCGAACAAGATAAACAAGTACACGTGTCAATATGTCCATATAATTGCATATCATATACGCCATTTTATTTTAATATCATTGGGGATTAGAGATACACTTAAACAGACACTGTGCTTCATATTTCATGCTTCACGTAGGGGTTAATTGAGTACAAAGAAGAAAGGAGGTCTCACTGGCATTAAAAATGTTTCAAGCTTTCGCCTTATATAGGCCGGAGAACTCGGTGGCACATAATCATTTCCACAAAAAAGGTGTAGTCGAGAAAAAGCAAATTTGATGCGATGCATAAAGAAACCTAACGCCGTTTGATATAACCACGTTTTCATTACGACACCTGGGCTCTTGAATATTTGTATGAGCCGACGTTATTTTTATGCAATCCTGTAATGGTTTCACATTTTTTTGTTTACACGCATGGAAGGTTAGATCACTCCCAATGTTCTGTGGATCAATTCTCCGCTCTACTAGCCGGTCTTTTGTGCCCCAACAAGTCAGATAACCACTGTCTGACTGAACGGGCGACACGGAATGTGGCAGTTAAAAAAACTGTGCCGTTTTAAAGGTTAGCCCACGCGAAAATGAGTGATGCCTTAGTACCCTGCTCTAAGAGGAGCAATAATTCTGTGCTAGGCAACATTTCGAGTAAAACATGACGACTGCTCACATCCTAACCGGCAACAGTAGTTATGATGCCGTCGTCAATTACCGCGGCGTTTATGCCCTTGTAAAAGTTTATTTATGAAATATTGAGCCGTAACAAAATCAGTGCAAAGAAATTTATTCTGACGAGCCTAAATATTCATCATATCGCACTTGCAGAATATGGTCCGATGGGACCATCAAACCGCAATGTTACCTCTATAGAAACCGCGCAGGGCCGGGCATTTGTCGTCTAGAGCTTGGTTTTCCATTCGCTGCTTCCTGTGACCCAACGGTAACACTTACCCCCATTTCATCGCATTTTATTGCCCTTAGAGAAGAAACACTCATACAGATCAAAACAGCATCACTCACCCTGACTCAAATTGGATGTCCATAAAAACAGACCTATGAGCACCGCGATGAGGCAAACGGCGCAGCAGAACAGAAGTACTTTCTTGCCTGTGTCGTCTGCTTCGTCACTGCGAACCACAAATGCCCCATCAAAATATTCCTTCGGATAAATAGGCTTTGCATGCTTGCCTTTCTCTATTCAACTAATATATTCCTCTCTCTGCGCTATTGCAACAGATTTTCTAGAATTTGCGCCAACAATGCGCGGTAATATGCGATAACCTAAAAAAAAACGCGATAAGCGATTTCATAAAACTTTTCCATTGGATTGCATTTGTTTCCTTTACGAGGAAGTTTTATATTGGGAGCTTCCATCTAAATTAATTTAAAACGATGATTTTCTCCCCGCGCAACTCGCGCACCAAATTTGATGAGACTTGTTAAATTAGGAAGAAGGAACTTAGTCCAGTTGTACTGGACTACTACGTGCCAGAATGGTCCGGTCACTAAAGACGATGATGACCCGTCCAGCACGATGACTGTGTGCGAGCAGTGGAATCTTCGGAATCAGGCTCCAGCCTGTTAAAGGGGGTTTGTTTAAAAATATAATTCGTGGACGCAGACACCAGCTTCTGCCTGGTTTTCCTTCGCAGTCTTTAAAGAACGGTGTTACAAATATATTGCACTATTTTTTATAAATAGATCATTGAAAAATAAAACAAACGTTAAATATAATTTTGCAAACTCTCCAAAGCACCAATAAAAGCTATATTCTAATTTCGTCAACAGCAATTGATACATATAAAGCATACCGAAATTAGGCTAAGATGCACGACCCTCAATTCTACCTGTAATTTTCCAATACGGGACTTGAAATGCCCTTGTAATCCATGCAACAGATTTGCGCAAGTATTTTATAGCCCATTTATCATGTCGAGCAACTAAGGACCGTCGTCTTTCTTTCGTCTCCTTTGCTCGGGGCTTGTACACGTCTGCGCGCACTATTGATCTTTCGTTTCAAGCACGCGTGAATACACACATGGCCTTGAGTGCAAGCACCCAAAAGTAAATGGAATTTCGTTCGTCTCTTTCCCCGAATCATTTAGTGCACCCCAAAAATAAAACGCCAAGAACAATCTGTATTTCGAGCGACCGTTAGAATATTTCTAAGTGAGCCATAAAAATTTATCAGTGGGCGTTCCGTTGGAATCCCAAATTATTAAAGTCGGTTTATAAATATATATATATATATATATATATATATATATATATATATATATATATATATATATATATATATATATTTATAGATATATATATTTCAGAAGGACGTACTTCAAAATTTTCAGTGCCACATTAAAGCTTAAGCGTTGGGTGCATAGGTATACCACACGCTTACTATTTTGTTGTAGGGCTTGCATATGTTAATTGAAACAGCGCTTCACTTAAAGGGAATCGCCGATGTTAGGTTGAGATGAGAGGCACAGATGCAATTATTGCTCTTTAGAACCAAGAGACGTGCATAATAAGGTAACACACATGTGTAGCTACACGAATAAATGCAGGCGCGTTGTTCTTACCTTAGTTTTATTTCTGTAATAATAACAAGAAAAACTTCGATAAAGCATTTGAAAAATACCGTCAAAATAACGGATTACGAGATTTATCACAAATCGAAGTTCGAAGGTATCTACCCTGTCTCTTTGTTTTCATAAGTTGGGGAAATATTACACGAATTCTTACGTTTACAGTATGAAGTAAGCGGACATTGCCTTAGTCTTGCTGCAGTCAGCAATTCTCTTGAGAATTTTTGAACGTAAGTATAACATTTCTTAACCTATTGTTAGGTGTAAAGTTGTGGGGTGTCTGAAATTGCTAAAATTACTAGTGAGACTCATCTATACCCACAGTTGAGGCGACTTCTGAAACGGCAAACAGCAAAAGGTGAAAAAATGTGAAATACTAAACTCGAGCAACGCCTTCACTCTGCCACTAAAATCCGGCGTCTCATTCATGGAATTGAAGCAAAGGTATTGCACGAAGGTCTGTGCGAAGCTTCCATGAAAACGAAGTGTCTCAGGTGTGCATCTTACGCAATAAGCTGGTGTTGGAAACCCAGATTCCGCACATTTCATCGCATTCTGTTGGGATTGTAGTTCTTCCGCCTCGGACCATAAACTTGCAAATGCGGCACGTATTTTTAATACTTGATTGTTGTGCGCACAAACCAGATTCTTCGTATTTCTTTTTTTTTTTTTGGGGGGGGGGGTGTGGATGAAAGAGGCGGGAAGGAACGTGAAATTAGGACGCATGTTAAAATATAACATAAAGTAGTGGGTAAATAAAATATATAGAAGCCAGCACTTTTAAGAACGGTAAAAGCTTAGGCAGCCAGTGATGGCAACTCAGGCTAAAAACGTTCGCTGTTCGGGCTAACCACGTCAACAAAACGACCAGTGCGAGAAGATAAACTTGCAATATTTGGTGAAAATTTTACTACAGCAAATTTCAGTGCACAGAGGTCAAGAAAATATAAATTTCAGTTCTAGTTTATTAAGCTTACCTTTTCACGAGTATAACGGGTAAATGCAAGTATGTAATACACTGATATAAAGACCTAAGATCTCGTGTAAAGGTTGTTTGCGAAAGTATTAACATCCTTTTAAACGCAGGCTTCTGGAATAATGAGAATTCACAGGGTGTCACGTTGCGTCTCTGATCAAAATCATAGTACCATGTTCATACACTGAAGTGGTTTTACGGAGTTGCTGATGAAAAGGAACAGCATGATGCCTCTCTACAAGCAACGGCCCGTACATAAATGTGCATACATTGCTTGAACACAGCGGCTGGTGAAATTCGCTAGGTGAACAGAATGTTTTTAATACCTCAAGCGCAAATACTTTTTGCTTGTACCGGGTTTCTGGCCTAAGCTGCGATAGCGAAATGAATTACAAGACACCATGCTGCACAATCTACAAAAAATCGGCAGTATGTTACACTCCTGTAACACGTGAAGGTGAAGCCCTGCTGGCACAAGTGGTAACGCATCAAGTTATTCGATAGGAGAGGTCATATTGTTGAACGACATAATGAGCTGCAGTGTGAAGTAAACTCATTGTGCTGTCGGTTGATTTCCTCAACAACACATGTGTGCACATAACACACTATCTAAAGGTACTTTTATTCCTTCTTTCGTTCTCTCTTTCATTGTTTTCTCCTTCTTTGCTCTTTCATCGCTCTTTAATTCTTTACTTAGTTCCTTTTCTCGTTCCTTCTTTCGTTCTTTCTTGTTTTCGTTTGTCCTTTCATATTTAGCCATTGCATCTCTGCTTGCTTAGGGGGAATGAGCCATTTCAGGTTATGATTTCCGTTTTGGATATGAGCCATTGCTCATGGCTTATGATATTTCAGAATCACTCGACTAAACGCCGCTTTTTTCGAGTATGAGCCATTGTAACGAGCCACGTAAAGCTTTTGCCCTAACATGCAGCCATTTGATGTAGGTAATACAATGCAAGGGTGTTGTCGCACATTATTTGATTAGTACGTCTTTGCGAAAGTGTGGTTCCGAAGCTCGAGTTAAACCATATTGAAATGGAACGTGCTCATGGTAATAGTTATCTATAGAATCTTTTTATGGGTGCGTTGTCCGTAAAAACAAAAATCTCAGCTTTGTACTTTCCTGTCCCCTCATTACCAGCTAATTTGTAAGGTGAGCATTCAATTAAAGAAATAATATTCCTTAACAAGAGGACACTACTTTCATAGTTTTAATGCGCATATATTTATGTGACAACTTCGTACAACGCGTCGAAACGCTCCGGGTTTATGTGGGTGGGAACAGTTACTTCTTGTGTAATGAAGTCATCCTGGTTCTATTTATGAAACAGATTGAACAGACACTGCTCCATTTTCGTGGGTGACCTTATTCCATGATTTCAAATGTAATTAGCACATTGTAACAGCAGAACTTTGAACGTCTATTGAGTACTTTATACTTTCTTTATTTTAGATTAGCAAAGCCAGCTTACCTGTTACAAGCTTGCACAACTTTTGGCAGCGTAGTAATTTTGCATGTACAACATACGAGTACAGTTGGCCTCTGCTATGGCAGGCAACATAAAGACGTGGCTACCATCATCAAGTCATTTGCAAGTGAGAAGTACGAGCATGAGCATCTAGCACCTCGATATCATTTCGACAATGAAAATTGCCGCCACTTGTTTCGCAAATATGTGGTACCGAGACGTTCACATGCGAACTATGAAAAGGTTCTATTCTTAATATTATGTAGCCACTCACATGAAACTGATAACTCTTTGTGAGAAACCTGTTTGTCTCAAATTCAACAATGCATAATGCAATTTACCGCCGTTAACGCAAGGGAAAACGTTCGCGCTACCCGACAGAGCGTCGATAAAAAAAAATTCCTCGTTATTTTGCAGTGTTCTTAACCACTTTGCTGCCAGTGGCCACATTTGTTGATACTTATTGTAATGCCAGGTACTCTTGAGAGAAAACTAGCGGTTCATTAAAATCATGCGCGTTATTTAGCCTGGAATATGGTCACGGAGCGAGATAACGGAGGAGGCAGACTCGTAGCCAGCACTTTTTCTTTCTCTTTTTTCGGGGGGGGGGGGGGGTTGAGGGAGGGTGTAGGGTTCGATTAATCTCTATTGTGTTTCTCATTGATGGGGCATCATAATACAACTACAGTTGAAATTAGAATTAACGAAGGGATGACCTCGCAAGAATTATTTCATTAAATCAGGAAGTTTGCAAAATTGAGAAAGAACTTTTTGGTCCCTCAAAATTTAAAACTGTAACGTAGCGCACCCGAAAAGGCTATCGCGGCATCGCATTTGCCGCTAATCTAGCCATCTGTCACACAAACCATGAAATAACCAAAGCAACCACCAGTGCCCATACCAAGGCGGTGTTGAGTCGGTGGTTCCGTGAATGGGCACATCGCGCAGCCTCGTCAAATTAAAGCTACGGATGTGACCATGGCACCCTGGATGTCTTAACGCGATAACTTTAGAACGCGTGCTCGAAGAACCCGTCTGTGTCGAAATTAGGAAGGAATCACCGTTTTTTTAAACATTTGTTTCATGGCAAACGTCTTCAAATCGAGTTCGGCCAAGTTTCTTTCATTAATTTGGGTTGATGGAAAAACTGAACCCAATGAGTACCTGCCGGGAAGTGGAAATTTCTTCGTAAGATCGCGAACTTCGTAAAATCGCGTTTCGTTAGATCGAGATTTAATTGCATTACGTTGAGCGAGCCGCTGGTCTGCCTGAAGACGTGTACCGTCCTGTAGTTGTCTGGGCGGGCGTTCTAAGGATATGCGCCTTTGTTCAGAAGCGACTTGCCAGGAATAAAAGTGAGCAGGGCGCACGCCGGAAAAAAGGTCTGGCTGGGGGGGGGGTGGCTCAAGTGCCGTCGGCCCACCCTGGCTACTCCACTGTCCCGAGGGGAAACTCTCCCGTTCCTCAAGGTCAGATGACGTCACGATTAATACACGCCCCGCGCTCCGCGAGCTGGCTTGCAGGATGCGGTATTTGTCGCAGGCATTTAAAAACGTTGTGCATTCAACTCCAGTCCGGCTCCCGAGAATACCTGGTGCGACAGCGCAGCCTCAGAGACCGGGGCTTCCCGCTTGCGGGTGGGCTTCGTAGGCCACGTGCCGAAGCTCGTCGAAATCACGTCCAAAGCGCTGAGGTGGCGAACGTGGCACAATATAACTGTGGCTCCGACAAACAAATGTGTGTGAGCAACTGACTAGGCGAGCACACGGCGTGTGGCGGAGCGCTCGATATCTTGCCTCGGGGGCAACATTTGCACTGCACCGCGAGCGGTGATCGACTAAGGTGCCTCAATATGACCGATATCACCATCGTGCTGTTTATCGCAGGGTGCTCGAAACCTGCTTCCTCCTCGCCATATGTGTGACGCTCAATCACCGCTCACGCACGCTCGGTCGTGGCGTTTGACTCCCCCCGCAGCTATCTTGATACGTGGCCACAGTGTTTTCAGCTTCCAAAGGGGAACACCATGACATGGCCCGGGCAGCCGCTAAAGAAAAGAACACTGCTGCAAGCGTTTTCGCAAATCCTTGTGATCACTTCCATTGTCATCAGTTGTGGACATTTTTTCTGAAGCCAAGTACACTTTCCAAAGCCAAGTACAAAGGAGCACGCCACATGTTGGATGAGGTGTCCATTAAAAAAATATGCCTACGAGTAGGTCACGAGGCATTTTGACATCTTGTGTCTGCATTTGCGGAAATTTTTTCCGGTTGCAGAAAGTAATATAGATCACTGAATTATTTTCATGAGTTGTTGCAACTGTGAAAAATAAACAAATAAGTTTTAAAAAGACACATTTTCTTGCCTACACTGTTTTCCGCAGGCCCGCGGTTAGAAGTGGCGCTCTTTGTTCAAAACGGAGTATACAGTCGTGGGCGATTTAACGAACTAATGGGTGCATCTCCACAAGAAATTCTGTCACACTGAATACAGCCTACAGCTCGGTGTGGCTGTGCGCAGACTTGGTGCACTATAGCGCATCAACACAATCTCTCTCATTGTATCCTAAAACCGGTCTTTCGTACGCTTTGAAGATTTTCTGCTTGAAGCGGTCGAGCTGTTTCTGGCGAAATCTAGAATTTATGATGGCTGCTGCACTGCTGTCCGACCCTTCCTCTTGATCACCCTTCATCTTGATAACGTAAACTATTATGCTTGTGATCATCATCATTTTTTCTTTCCTTTATACGTATACTACACAATTCTTTGCATGGTAGGATTTATAGTGTCGCAAGAAAAAAAAACGCTGCGGCTGAAATTACATAACGTAGATATGCAGCCGCCGTCAGACTTGGCATGAACACTGAAGTTCCCTTTCTAGCAGGTAACGTGGACAAACACTGCTTTGCAAAAATCGTTCGATGTTTCGGGAAAAATAAGCCTGAAGCTGGGCAATTTAAGGCAGCCAATTCAGGAATCACTAGCACTTCCCACAATAAAATCTAGAGGGTGCTTGATGCGTCTTCAGGCTCAGTATGATGGCGGTTGTAGAATTTACTTCCGTGAGAAAACTAGCTTTTTTTTTCTCAAACGGTTTTTAACAAAAACGCCGGCTCTCGTGCTTCTGAGACGCTTCGTTTGGGGCTGGAACTACTGCATCAGCCAGTATATATGCACTGGCTTAACGGAACTTTTCAATCACCCGCCGCCGTGGCTTGGCGGCTGCGGTGTTGCGCTGCTAAGTGTGAGGCGGCGGGATGGAGTCCCCGCCGCGGCGGCTGCAACTCGAGCGGAGCGAAATCCAAGAACGCCCGTGGCCTGTGCATTGGGGACATTTGATAGATCACATAGTTGCCAAAATTATTCCGCAACCCTCCGCTACGGCGTGTCCAATAATCAAATCGTTGTTCATTCTAAGTTTATAATTTATTACAACCTTTAATGCGTGTTTCCTTAGCGCGAACAGTGAAACGCCTAAGGTCTTGCGCACACATTTGTGAGCTAACTAAAGTGACTTATTTGCGCTATTACCCGGTGGAAGGAATGCGGCTGACGTGGACAGTAGTATATGCAAACGATTTGCGTGATCCTTGTAAATAATGCTTGTAAGGCCGAAAGATTTTTGTGCATTTTTCCAAAAAATTAGCAGCTAAATTGTGATCATTAAAGAGTGAAGATTTCAAATGCACATACTTGATGCTGCACAAAACCCTGTGGAAGAAGTTTGGGAAGGCGTTTGGAAATGCAGAAACCTATTTCTGTTGACAATACGTGGTGCCGGTTTATATTACGTTGTATACGCACAAAACTTACCATTTTCAGTTTCGTCCCCTGTAAAGGGAAAAAATAGCGGAAAATTTACTGAATTGTAAAACATTATAGATTCACGCTTTATACACATCTTGAAGCATTGGTTGAGAATTTGGCCAGCTGCACTGTTTAACCTAAATGCCGGGAGCAGTACCAACACTTAATCTTTCTTAGGCGTTCTATTTTCTACGTTCAAGCTGTAAGGCTTCTATTTTATCAGAATGCGACAGGACCCTCAGAACACACAAGACAGGAAACCATGCCAATGTATTCCGCGTCCAGCACCCAGCCGCAAATTCTTTATTCAGTTGTATTTTACATTTTATCTAGTACTTTTTCATACGGAAGTAACTTTAACTTTAACTGGCCCTCATATGTAAATATAGCTTTTCTTAATCAAGAAGCAAAATTACTTCTTTTATTTGCAGGGAGACCAACTCCTTAAGCTCCTCTGAAGTGGTTGAGGACGATTTCTTAGAACTCATCAAAAATTCTCAAAAACTCATCAAAAACGGCTATCATGCCCAGCTTTTTCTAAACCACATAAAACTCGTTGCCTTAGCTTTTTGTAAAACGTTTCCTAGGTTCACCCCTTAGCATTAGGAGAACTATATATATATATATGTATATATATATATATGTATTGTTACGACGAGTTGCGAAGAAGTGGCTTTATTTACAGGCGATTGATGATGGTCGTAGCGTGATCGTAGCGCAGCCCGGCCGCTCCAGCTCTTCGTTCTCTTCGTCTTTCCTTCTCTCTTCATGTCCGCGCATTTCGTATCGGTTGCAATATATATATATATAAATTGTCACGTGGTGGTGATGTAGAACACAGTAGCAATACTGTGAACGAGAAAACTAATTGGGCGAACCTGTGCCCACAAAACAGGCTACACTTATAGCACAACGATAGCGGCGAACACGGTCGGCGATCGTCGAAAATCTGATCAGCGGGTCAAGCGCGTCGGCTTTTATGCAGAATCGTCGAATGTTCCAGACTAATCGTTGGGACCCGCGTGCCTTGCACAAAGTTCTACACCATTCGCGTCAGGCGAATAAATCAGATAACACAAGCTTCGGCGACAACAGACTGCGGATAGAAGCATCGATAACTTTCCAGAAACTTCGGATACATGCAAGCGCGTCCCGCGCTGTGCGATAAGATTTGTTTGGCGGCGAAAGGAGGTCGCCCGATAAATATAAGTACACGTGTCAATATATATAAGGTATGTAAAAGACTTAGTTTTCACATTATAGCTAGAAACGAAACTATGACATGGCAAAAGCAATTGATGTACATTACGCAAACCTGCAATTTTTTGATGATCGTAAATCGAACGCGTCAAAATATTCAATACTAATCTCCATTTATCGTTAGGTGTCGGCTTGGCGATCATTTCAATGCTGACCGCCTTGTATTCAGGACTGGATCACGAAAGCAGGAAACTGGCCTGAATACTGGCACGTAAAGGTAGTGTTCCAAATGTGGGCTGCGAATAGTCTGAGCATCACCTCAGAGATTTGGCAGCACGGGTGGTCTCGAAGGCCATGACTCGATTCAGTATACTTGCTTCGTATATTAAGGGCAATTCATGGTGGCATGGAAATCCTGGAGTCGCAGCATAAGGCCGTGCTGATATCCACAGCACCAGATGTTTGGTCGGACGATAAAAATACAAGGTGTGACATGGTGAATTTAAACCACAGAGCCCTTAAGTTTGTTTTTAGCTAGACGTTTGTTTTTAGCTAGAGGAATAGTTAAAGCGTGTCTTTTATTTCCCAGGTGGACAGCTTTATTACCTACCATCTGCAGTTGTGCTAGTTCAATGGCTTATCTGAGGCGAAAAAAAAGACGCAGATCCCACACACTGTAGGTATTACTGACATTATTTGGCGGTGATATATTGACGGAATACGACAGTCGCGACGGGATGTAAAATGCTACCATGCCTGCTACGCTTAAGTTTGTTGTTCTTGTTCCGCTCGACCCTTTATGCAAGCCTTCATCTCGTCGGCACTAAGTGCAAGCTTCGGCACCATTGTGGGTTTTCGCTTACAAAACTGCCTCCTCCCTCTCTCTCTCTACTTCCTGGTTAACATTCTTCCCACTACTCTACTCCTCTAATGTCGTTGCTGTTGCAGGTGAGCACGGAGGCAAGCGCGGCAGCTTCTGCACAGCATTTGAGAGGGGTCACGCCTATGTAGGCGTCCAGAAGGCATTGTACAAATGCGACGCGGTGTAAATCTTGATATGAGCTTCTCTCGTCGTGTTTCCTTTGTGCCACACTACTGGCATGTACTAAAGGCCACGCCACATTCAGCGTTTTTACCAGTGTTTTCTGGCGCTGCGTCTCTCGGCGTCGACGCATGTACGCCACCACAGAAGGCTCCCACCCACACGAGCGGCAGGTGAACCAGCTCTGATTGGCTTGCGCTCAAAAGCCAGTGAACGCCGGGAAAACGCTGCATGTGGGGCTATCTTACCGCGATAGCGGGAAGGGCCGTGTGTCGCAGGACATTCCGTGTCGACGCCGCGGGCATTGCTTGGCGAATAATCATTCTGAACCACAACCGCGCAGGCCCTCCATGTGGAGCATACCCTGTCTTACATTCTTTATGAAGTTATTCCTCGGAATTTTGAGAATGACAGCTCATAAACAAATGTCATGAAACAAAACACCAACAGCGCATGCCTTTTGTGTGTGTTTTTTTTTTGTGACACAGCCATGTCTCGAATACGTCCTGACACGGCCGGCGTTAGTGACGTGCGTCTCAACTACCTCCTGACGTGACCGGCTTTAGCGGCGTGGCGAACAGCAGCAGCAGCAGAAGAACCAGCAATAGTCGAAGGAAAAGGCAAAGTAAGCTTCGTATTTAAAAAAGAAAACAAGGGTAACACGACCATGAGGAGGACCGCAACGAGGTATTCAGGGCTCCAAACTACACAGAAAAGAAGCACCACGATTGTTTGGCATTGAAGGCAAAGTTGAGAGGCAAGTTCACTGGCCTCGGCTCGGATACGTGACAAAGTATTTTCGCCAGCCAAAGCAATTTTCACCACTGGAAACGCTTCATGAGATGATTCCCACAGCGTGTTCACGGGCACCACATGAGCCCTGTAGACAGGGCTCATATGGTGCTCGGCATCTGTGCATGACGACAGGGAGTGATTCCATCAAGCTTTATATTACTGAGGTCGCCGGATGCGCCTTATTAAGGCGACAGCTTTATACGCCGCCCGAAGCGAAAAATCCAGCGACCGGCGTCAACCCCGCATGGCAAGACCACCGACGTGGCAAAGTGTTGACATCACGTTCCCGGCGAAGGACCTGCTGCATCTCGCACTGTGAAATCACCCAAAAAGCCGATCTGGCCCACTTCCAATATTGCTCTCAGGGGCATTAATTCAGATTAAAGTAAATCAAAGTAAATTAAAAGAGAATAATGTGGATCAAGGTAGACTAAGGTTGGTACAAGTTAAAGCAAGGTGGAGAGTGCACTGTTAAAACAGTGTACACGCTTTCAGGCGTATCTTGTACGACAATAATAATCTCCATAAGTCTTGTTTGCGTTTCGTTTCTTTAACGCTGTGAGCTCAGTAATTCCAGGTCACGATTGGCATGAGCGTTGTCAGCATGACATAACATTTTCGACATGAAAGTAGCGAGCGCAGATTTTTCTCGGAAGGAAACGCAAGCAAGGCCGATGGCTGTAGTTGTGGGACAAGATACGTTTCAAAAGGCGCCAGCATATTCAGTTAAGTAGTCTACCAGTAAAAGAGGCCGTTAGATTTCTATAGCCTCTCTTTAGAAATATACACAAATTTCAAAACATCGGTATACTTTTTGCATAAACTAAACCGAATTCATGCGGTAGCCCGTATACATGAAACTCACGGCACATATTCACGGAACTGCAGGGAAACCCTGCGTGATTGCTCTTTATACCTTCGCGGCTGGTGGTTCTGAGTAATATGCGGTCGGTAGGCACGTCACCAAGCGTCTGACGTCCAATTAAAGCGAAGCAAAGCCGCACTTGAAATCTTGATAGCAGTGTTGCGCGCCCCACCAAAAAGAGCACTTTCTCTTGAGTTCCTCATTGACTCACATTGTTGTTAAAGGGCCCCTGAACCACTCAAAAGCTGAAGGCAGACGATTGATTTCTCTCTCGCATTTGTCACGTCCCCCACGGACCATCGCATTTTTCTACAAGACACGTGGACACTGCGTCCGTAGTGAAAGACACCCAGCCACTCTTTCTTGATTGACAGAATCATTCACTTCCGCTCTTCAGGACTCCGCGCGCTTTGCCTACACGACGATGGTGCCGCACGGTCAGTGGAAAACTGAGTGAACGAGGTGACATTAGTTGATTGCGCGTAACAAGAAAGCTAGACGACGAACAGAAGTGGGTGTGTGAAATGTATGCTAAATGTGTGCTAGCAGGCGGATTGGAAGTGATGTCCCTTGTATGTGATAACTTCGGCATCTTTAAGGTTTCATGACCTCACACGCTTCACCTTGTTGGAGTCAATGTGCGTGAAGAGAGAAACCAATAAATTTCGGAGAGGAGCGCGCCATTCCTTTTAGTCAGGGAAGCCGCATATCACTTGGATCCCGGGATTTCTTCCTCCACGCCACCAAGAACTTAACCAATTACAGCGGAACGCAAGCGCGGCGTTCCTTGTGAAAGAGCAAGGACCGCGCCTTCCAAGTAACTTGGAAGGAAGTGGCAAGTTTAGCCCAGGAAGCAGAGAGTGACGTTACTACTTTCATATTTGAAAAAAGAACCCGCCTAGCATTTGATTTCATTTGTGTTGTGATAGCGCTATGGAAGCGCCATGCATGACTCCCGAAGAGCAGCACGAATACCATGAGTGACGGAAAAACAGCAATGTCAGTATGCAGAACAGTGTCCTGCTCAGGCGGGGCAGAACCCAGTTCAAGGCTACGTCACATTGTTCTATTGGATCACGTTATACCACAGCCTCTGGCCAACCACCTTCATAGCGTGGACTGGAGCCCCATTTTCTTTCATTATTAGCGGATCTTCAAGAAGCCTTTAAAAGCGGCAACACCATAGCTGCCATCGTCTTTGGGTTAAAGGTAGCTCTTCTTGTGACAAATTTCTTTTGGCGCGACCTGTTTCCTTCCTCCCGCAAGCTTTATTTCAGCTTGCCCCAATAAGGAAGCCGTTTCTAGTTCATGAGCTGCAATCGTTGCTCGCGTACAAGCGGAATTGATTGTACGGCGCAAGACATGCGTTCAGTGCGCGTGCCTAGGCCTCAACGCAAACTAGCCAAGCCGTTTCGCAGAAAACATCTCACTGCTCTTTTTTTTTTGGTAGTGACTGCACTGCAAGGAAGAAAGTATTGTAGTCCGCGTTTGCCCAGCACAGCACGCCTCAGGGCCTTTAAAAGCTCAACGCCAAGTACGACACTGGTGTGGGTCGATTTTGTACCTGCCGGGCAGTCGTGGGTTACAAGACGAAGCAAACTAAACTCTGAATTAAACATTCACTTACCCATGTTTGGCGCCCGAACCGCAAATATTCACCTGAGCGACTGGAAAGAGGCCGGAAGAAGGAGAAACCTTGAGCGAACGTCGTGGCTCAGACCTCGCGCACTACTGCCTTTTCTTCTTCTCCATTGATAGCCGGGCACTTGCTTGCTTGGTTGTTCTTCATTGGTGGCGCTTACCCACTAAGGGGAATTGGCAAAAATCCGGCGGTTCAAGAGAAACGTACAAGGGGAACGAGGAATGCCTAATAGAAAAAGTAAATCAAGGTGAAGTATAACGCCTATCGCACTTCACTCACGAAGATTTGGGTTAACTTTCATTTTCCTTCAATGATGGCGCACATCCACGGTGCGGGATCGGCCAAGATTAGGATAGTATTCCGTAACTTCTATTATTACTAAAATTGGTAAAATTGTCTGAATAGAATGAATAACCATAACGTATGAAGAACTTAAGAAAATCTCCCTGAACCAACTATACATTCCCTCACGGTGGAACAAACATCTCTGTGGCAGCTTTTCTTTTTCTTTTTGCGCCCTAAAATCTAGGTTCATGCCCATCAGATTTACTGGAGAAACAAAAGACGATAAAATTACCGTACAGCGCGGAGGAATATTAGAATGGATACCTATGTATTTATTTATTTATTTACTTATTTGTACATGCTGCCGCCAACATATGGCTATTGCAGGAGTAAGAAAAGAACAACCAATTTCACAGATACATTACGACTAATAAATAGCAGTAAGAAATTCATCTAAAGTGCATTCGCGTACATTCCCGGGCAACACATTCTGGCACTGAATGGTACGAAGAAAAAAAGCACTCTACAACAACAAGTCTGAACAAGAACTATAAGGAACAATATTTAGTGGATGATATTGACGATTATTTGAGGGTGCTGAAAATGAAATATAATCACAAGAAGAACAACGTGGGGAATTCACATTATTGTGCAAAAACTTCAAGCAGTCAAAGTGGACACTTTTCCGGAGTGTGAATAACTTCAGGTTAGAAAAGTTGAAAGAGAGAGAAAAATATCTATCATAACGACGACAGATAAATCTGACAGGTTTTTTTTTCTGTAGTGAGTCTAAGAATTTGACGTCTTCTTTTGTGATGGGGATCCCATATGATAGAGGCGTGCTCTAATATTGAACGTAATAGGGTATATAAGTTAACAATCTAGTGCGTTTTGGTTCGGATGGGTGGGTGCACTGCAAATAACCAAGGCGTCGAAGAGCTTTTTTGCAAGCTAGTTCAATGTGCGAATACGAAGACGTATCGTGTGAAAAAGGAACTCCCAAATATTTATATTGGTTAACTCTGTTGAAGGTTTGGTTGTTAAAGGCGTATGTAAAATGTGATAAAGAACGACGCCATGAATATGATAAAAGGACAGTTTTGCTGAAGTTGATTATCATCTGCCACTGTTTGCACCAGCTGCAAATCAACCTGAAACATGTGTTAAGAGTGACGTGATCAGATATTCCTTTGATGACATGGTATAAGACACAATCGCCCGCATTTAAGCGCATTTTTCAGAAAATAATGGAAGGGCGATCATTTAGATAAAGTAAGAACAGCAGATGGCCGAGCACGGAGCCTCGCGGTACACCTGAGCACCAGGGATTTATTAGAGCTAAAAAGTACGCATTGTGACCGTTGAGAGAGAAAACTAGACAACTAGTATACAATATTTCAGTTATTTAAAATACTTTGAAGTTTATGCAAGGGTTTTGTTTGAACTACTACATCAAAAGTTTTTGAAAATCAATAAATGAAGCGTCAATTTACACCGACATCGAGGGACTGGCCTAAGGCGTGGGCGATTTCTACGAGCTGTGAGACTGTGCCCAGGCCTTTTCTAAAACCATGTCGAGAAGTAAACAGGATGTCACTAGACTCAACAAACCCGGCTATAAGCTTATATACGATATGCTCTACTAACTTGCCACATTGGGACGTAAATGAAATTGGCCCTTAATTTGTCAAAGTGTGCTTGTGCCAAGATTTGTATAATGGAATAACCATAGCAACTTTACATAAATTTGGCGCTTCACAAGTGGGCAAGAATATTTCAAATATAATGGTAAGGAATTCGCAAGTCTGTAAGGAGTAATGCAAAAGAAATGAGTTTGGAATGTCATCAGGGCTTGGATTCTTTTTTGAATCAAGATTTAAAGCACCTTACTCGCTCACTTCTATGTTCTATGGAAGTATCTGCAACGCAATCAAAAGGGGCAGCCTCAATATTATCTCAAGTAAAAGTTCATTTGAAATGCTGTTAAACAATTTTGAAATTTCAAATGGATCACAAATAGTTAGCCCGTTAAATGTAAATGAATTTCGTCACTTTCTGTAGGCTGGAAATGAGTAAGGCTGTCTCTGAAATATAGCAGGAAGATCACAGGAATAAAAAAAACTGTTTATGTAAAAATCTGTTTATTATGCAAAAATGAACGGAATTTGAATGACTCCGGAATAATTCCACATTTTCACGACCCCGTCGTACAATGTGAATGGAATGGAGCGCATTTTGCCCCGATTGGGATAGGAATGGAATTACGTCTTTTCCAGGAATAGAGCGCTTTCTATGTACGCCTTGTTTTTGTGAAAATATGCCGAAGAACCAACCAGTCCACGTTGAAACATTAATAAGTCAGAACCTGGAATTTAACAATACAGCAGTATTGTTAAAATCGCTTAGCGGGTTACAAGCACGGTAGATTTATAAGAAACACGGTTACTACAATCATGTCGACATAGACTGAGTTGCTTCGAAGTTTGTCTCGATTCTTCATGTAACCGCGGTTCTATGCCGCTGGTATCCGTCGTGCGGAACTGCGGCGGTGGCATACGCCTCACCCCCCCGCCCTCCCCTAACGCCTCGTTATCTTTTTTTATTGCGAAGCAATACTACTTTAGGTCGCACTTCAGCCCGTTCCGTGGCGAGGCGGTGGTAGGCACCATTGACCTTTAGCGTGACCTCGCTGCGTGACGTCACACCACGTGACCTAGAGTGACTTCACACCAGCTGTATAAAAACGGGGCCCCATCTCACGCCGTCGCGAGGCGAGGCGGTAGCCACCAACGGCGGCCTAACTCCCGCTCCTCTCACCAGGGGCGCTACGGCGGGTGTGACGTCACACCAGCTGTGTAAAAACGGGGCCCCATCTCACGCCGTCGCGAGGCGAGGCGGTAGCCACCAACGGCGGCATAACTCCCGCTCCTCTCACCAGGGGCGCTACTATTGCTTCGCAATCACCAGGCTTAACCAAGCTAAGCCACGGCCGCTTTTTTTTTTTACCTCGGCGGCTTCGCCCTGGCCGCCTGCTGTCTCCCCACCCTTCATTTCTTTGTTTTTGCTTCTGTCGCCGTCGGCGACTCAGACGCATACACGATGAACTGTGCGCCCTCTTGCTCCATACAGAGAGAGAGAGAGAATAAACTTTTGAAAGCATTGGTTCGCGAAGCCACCCGAAGCAGGAGAACCCACGTAACTGTGGCCACGGCGGCGCTTCCCCGAACCACTATGCGACGATTCGCGCGCAAGAAAAAAAGAACCCATGTTGGCTCTGTTCCAGGGAGCTCTGTTCTACTGCAAATGAAAAGCGCTTACCGAATGCACTGCCACACTGGCTCCTGCGCCCAGCGGCTCACGAGCGCAGTAGGTCCGCCAACATGGCACAATGTAAACGATTCTTTGGAAACTACGCGACAAGAAAACAAACAAGCTTCACGCGGCAAGCCTTGCTCCGAAGCTATAGATTTGATTCGGCACCTAAAAAGTAAGAGACGGACGTGAGCACGCCCAACAAGAGGCAGGGCTGGCAAGCCAGCCGAAGATAACGTCGGCCTTCACCGCTGGTTGCAGCTCTGTGCCTGTTCATCGAAAGGCTGCTCTTGACGACGCCATAAGCAACGTGATTTTCACTTACATGGAGCCCCCTTTCATGTTGTCGAGTGGGAGGGATTCAAACGATTCGTAATGGTAAGTTTGACCATATTATAAGCCACCTGTCATAAATGTAACTGCTTTGTATTCTTTCAAATTCAGGTTGCCGTCTCGGGCTACAAGTTGCCTTCGCAGGATGACCTCAGAGAGAAGTTCCTGCACGGGTAGGCATCAACGCTGCAGACCAAATTATGATCGTCTTTGACGGGAGTGGAGTACGTCTGTATCGCACTGGACCTGTGGACGTCGAGGTCTAGGATCGGCTTCCTGGCTGTCGAAGCAACATTCGTGGAGAGCGACTGCACGGCTCACACGTACCTCCTCAGTTTCACTCGCTTGAAGGGGAGCCATACAGCTGCTCGGATCCGCTCCGAAAACTACGCAGTATTGCTGCAGTGGAACATCGCTGACAAGGTGAAATATGTATTTGCGTACAATTTTGCCTCCGTTAAGTGTTTTCATCTCATTTTCCAGGTTCTTAGCGTGGCCACAGACAACGCTTCATGAGTGAAAAAGGCATATGCATTTTTCATTTACAAGGTGGGAGACTGAAGAGGACGATGATCATTACAATTTTGATGACTGCCCGGAACGCTTAACCAAGCAGCTTTTATTAGAGTTCCATCAGTTACAGCAATTTCGATTTGGCTCCACCGCCCACTGCCTGCAGCTTGCCGTACAAGATGCCATTCGGCAAGTATGCCCTATTAAAAAACATATTAACGCTATAGCGTTAAGGAGCTCGTCTCGCAAAAAAGCCGGTGTCGTCGGTGTCGGCGTCCGCGGAATTGGCCGTGAGCGATAAATCTAGGCAGGCACTTCATGAATAAAAAAACAACTTGCAAGATGGGCTGGGTGGGAATCGAACCAGGGTCTCCGGAGTGTGAGACGGAGACGTTACCATTCAGCCACGAATTTTTTTTTCTTTTTTCCACTCAGCCACGAGTTCGATGCTTCAAAGCGGTGCAAAAGCGCCTCTAGTGAATGCGGTGTTGCCTTACAAACGAGCCGTAGAAAGTTATACTGTGGTGTAATTCGGTAATTATGAACATGTAACTTACAGAAGTCGCAGTTACACGAGTAGTGAAGTGCGTTTCCGCTACATTTCTTCAGCGCTTTCCGCACACGGAAAGCCATCTTGCGGCAAACACAGCAGACACCCTCCTCTCAATGTACGTCGCTGCCCCGACAGGTGGCGCGCCACGCGCGCATTGGGGTTGTGCGGGGACAGGTGCGAGGCGCGGCGCGTCCCGGACTCCCTCTCCCCTAACGACGTTTCTCCTTGCTCCCTCACGGCTTGCAGAATCAAGCGTCCTTCCATTCTTTAGATCACTATCTGTCTATCTCTTTGCCCGTGCCGATCACGACGTTTGGCTGGCGTGCATCGTTTCCCCGGGGCTCCGAGACACCGAGTTCTTTGGTTCGTTCCGCTTGCTCAGGTGCACGTTTCGTTGCCGCGCCGAACGCTCCGTTGTTCGACGCTCACCGCGTCCTTTGCGGGGCGCCTCGTAAGTGATCGCTGCGCCGTAGCCCATTGTCTTACACCCCTTGGCGGGTCGACGGCAACGCTCTCGCGTTCCACTCTTGAAGGCGAAGCTTAAGCGTCCTCCAATTTTTGATTTCATCTTATGTGCATTGATCCGTCGCTCAATTATTACTATGTTCATAAACGATTGTCTGGGCAAAGCTTTGCTAAATAAGTCGCCATGACAGCATGAACAAAGGATGCATGAACGTAATAGTTGCAGTTTGAAAAGCAAGAGAAGAGAACTGTGCTTATTACAGTTTCGGTGGTTTAAAGCTTTATAATGCAACTACTCCCTGCGCATGTATGGCTGAATTTTCGACCATGGTTAACTTTTTCATGTTGGAAGATTGGTGGGGTATTTGCTGTCATGGCCGAGATCACGAACTCTACTTCCTTTCGTTTTTCTGCCGCAGGCCAGGCACCAAGCTTACGTGACTTCCAGGTCTGCTCTCACCGCGTCAATAAACCGTTCTCAAATATCTCTATAGACAAAGAACAGTGCTACTAGATGGTGCAGTGTGTTCAGAAAGAAGCCCGAGAGAGGAGCGCGTGCGGCATGACGCATGATGGTCCGGCACGCCATGCTAACCACGTGGTTCGGGGTGGCCGCCCTAGATGGCGCTGAGTGTTTCTGAGTGAAGTGCGAAAGGATATTCCCGCTGCCGCACATGCCTCTTACATAATTCTTTCCACGAGAAGCAATACGCTGTATTCCTTGTAGATTTGATGCTAACGCATTGCTGTCGAGAGTGATCGTGAGAAAGCCGCAATTTTCTACATTTGCAATTCATTGCTTTTTTTGTGTTGGACATGTTACTTCCATTTTCTAGCTCATGCGATATGCCGTGGCGCATGCAAGTTGACGTGTAAGAAAGCATTTTTATTCTCGAAGGTTGGAGCTGGTGAACCGTGTGTTTTAGCTTTGTGTTCTTGCCTCTACGCTAAATTATTAGGGCCAAAATATAAAGGGAGTTCTAGCGAACACTATCAACTTCTTTTTCTTATGCCCTGTGGCAAATATCACAATTCCATTCCAAAAGTTGGTCTACTGAAAGATCGAAACATTTCTCGCCCAAGAAATTGAAAGTCATAATTTTCTAATTAACAAACATTCACGAATTTTGTTTTTTTTTCTAATTCTCAATGGCATATATCGCAATTAAAAAATTCTGGCTCGTGAGACTAAAAGGCATATCCACTTTAAATGTTCACTTGAATACAATTCTGTGGTAGAAACCACTTACGAGATATGCGCCGTCAAAATTTGCGATAAAAATGCGCTCTCATACCAATTACTTTGTTAGCAATACGTCAATTTATGCGAGAAACACAAAAGCAACTGCAACGCCAATGAATTGATTTGAAAATTTCGGGAACTAATATCTCGAAAGTGGTGTCATACTGAGTATTGGTTCGAAGTGGTTTACCCTTGAGAAGGCGCCTGCTAGAATATGTAAATTGCAACATTTGCTCTAAGGTAATTCATTGAGAAGTTAAGTAGTTAATGTTTGTTGATTAATCCATCATGCATTTCAATTTCTTGCGCAAGTAATGTCTGCCTCTTCGAGTGGACCAGCTGAAGGACTGGAATCGTGCTATCTGCCATAGACAAAATTAGCAAATTTTTCGGACTGCTCGCTGAGACATCCGGTGCTATACGTTTTATTATAAGTAGTCATAACGGTTATAGTATTATGAGCAACTATTATTCTCGTTCTCATGTATTATCGCTACTACTGTCGCTATTTATCAATTTGTCACGAACTGACAATCAGCTTCAAGACTGGCAGCTGTTATAATTATTTAGCCTAATCTTGTGGCTCCTTCAATCATTGCAATATACTGGCGTTTCCATAACCTAAGAGCGAAGACCAGTTTTATTAGAGCGAGGTATCTACCGAAATCTTCAGTTTAGTTCTCCTGCCGCACTACAGCGTAGCCTTAAAAATGGGTCTGAGTAGCACTTCGTGTGCTTGTTCTTATTTCATGCAAGCATAATATTCATTTTTAAACGTGTAAATTTGACCAGGTTTATCCGTTGTCCACCTACACCTTGTTTTCAATTCTGAGGAAGGTGACTCATTCGGGTTTTGAGAAAGTAGCACCTTTGTGCATTGTGTCTGAGCTATTCACACGTAAACACCTGCCTGCAGTATTTTTGCGGGTTTAATCGTAATAACAACTTCACTATCTTCTCATGTAGAGAGGCGCATTTGCAAAGATAATATTATGGACCACATATATTTTTAACACATTTATATAGCTGCAAACTTGTTGCATAAGAAGAGTGCGTCCATCTTAGAAAAAGGCACGAAGTACGTGAGCCAGAAAACACGTTTAAAGGTATCCCGCACACAATAATTTAGCCCGGGACATGGCTAAGCATAACAACATGCAGGCACGTACCCAGGATTTTTTTTCGGGGGGGGGGGGGGGGGGGGCACCACCTCCATCGTCATCATCATCATCATCATCATCATCATCAGCCTGTTTTATGTCCGCTGCAGGACGAAGGCCTCTCCCTGTGATCTCCAATTACCCCTATCCTGTGCCAACCGATTCCAACTAGCGCCTCCGAATTTCCTAATTTTATCGCTCCACCTAGTGTTTTGTCGTCCTCGATTGCGTTTCCTTTCTCTTCGTACCCATTCTGTAACCCTAATGGCCCAACGGTTATCTAACCCGCGCATTACATGACCTGCCCAGCTACATTTTTTTTCCCCTCTTTATGTCAATTAGAATACCGTCTATACCCATTCGCTCTCTGATCCAAACCGCTCTCTTTCTCTCTTAACGTTATGCCTAGCAATCTTCGTTCGATCGCTCTTTGCGCGGTCCTTAACTTGCTCTCAAGTCTCTGCCCCATATGTCAGCACTGGCAAAATGCACTGATTGTACACCTTACTTTTCAATAATAATGGTAAGCTTCCAGTCAGGAGCTGGCAATGTCTGCCGCATGCGATCCAACCTATTTTTATTCTTCTGTGAATTTCCTTCTCATGATCAGGGTTCCCTGTGATTAATCGACCTAGGTAAACGTACTCCTTCACAGTCTCTAGTGGCCGACTGGCGATTCTGATCTCTTGTTCCTTTGCCGGGCTATTTATCATTATCTTCATCTTCTGCATATTAATATTCAACCCCACTCTTACACTCTCTCTGTTAAGGTCTCCAATCATTTGTTGTAACTCGTCTGCATTGTTGTTGAATAGAACAATGTCATCGGCAAACCGAAGGTTGCCGAGATATTTGCCGTCAATCTTTACTCCTAAGCCTTCCCAGTTTAATAGCTTGAATTCTTCTAAGCACGCAGAGAATAGCTTTGGAGAAATTGTGTCTCCCTGTCTGACCCCTTTCTCTATAGGTATCTCCCTGCTTTTCTTGTGTACAATTAAGGTAGCTGTAGAACTTCTGTAGATATTCTTACGTGAAGGACGAGTCAGTAAGACGAGAAACTATTTACAGATTATATTTACAACAAGGCTTGCAGCGCTGACCGGTTAGATTCACAGCGCGAGCCCAGTTCGTTCTTCCTCCTCTTTTCTGGAGTGATGGCGCCTACGCGCCTCGTTCAAACAAACAAATACCACACACATGTAGCAATATTTTACAAGCTTTTTACGTAGGCGTTCTGTACTCCTTGATTAGGTAGTGCCTCTACGATTGCTGGTATCTCTACTGAATCAAATGCCTTTTCGTAATCTATATAAGCCACATAGAGAGGCTTATTGTACTCTGCAGATTTCGCGATAACCTGATTGATGACATGGATGTGATCCATTGTAGAGTATCCCTTCCTGAAGCCAGCCTGCTCCCTTGGTTGACTAAAGTCCAGTGTTTGGAGATTATTTTGGTAAATATTTTATATAATACTGGGAGTAAGCTAAAGGTCCCATAATTTTTCAATTCTTTAAAGTCTCCTTTTTAGCGGATTAGTATAATGTCTGCATTCTTCCAATTTTCTGGGACCCTTGCAGTCGATAGACACTTCGTATAAAGAGCCGCCAGTTTTCAAGCATTATGTCTCCTCCACCTTTGATTAAATCGACTGTTATTCCACCTTCTCCTCCCGCTCTTCATCGTTTCATGTCTTGCAGGGCCCTTCTGACCTCATCGCTAGTTATAGGACAGTTTCTGTATCCTGTTCATTACTGTTTCTAAGTGAGGTATCGTGACTCCTCTGGGTACATGTATACAGGTCAGCTTAGAATTTTTCCGCTGCTTTTACTATATCTTCTAGATTGCTGATGATATTATCCTTCTTATCTTTTATGCCAGGTTTCTTTTTTACTGATTTCAGGCAGCGTTCATCTTTTACGGCTTCTTTAGTCTTTCTCATGTTATAGTTTCGAATATCAGTTAGTTTTGCCTTGTTGATCAGTTTTTACAGTTCCGCGAATTGCGTAACGCTGTGCGGCCGCCAGTCCCATACAACCACGTAGAGCGCAGGACTCTGCGATTCTAGACGCACTGCGCTCACCGCGAAAGGTTAGAAAAACACCCACATAAGCACAGCAGAGAAGTGGCTACGTGAGGCGGTTCGACCGATAACTCTAGAAGCGTCATTCAAAACAAGTAATTGTTCTCCACTTCCGGCGGCGTTTTCTCTACTTCCTTTTTAAATAAAAAGATGTTGATCCATAAATATTCTCATAAACAACGGTTAACTTCTTTATTATTCGCTTTTGCTTGCAGTTTGGTTGTTGCCTTGGCTCTCTCCCTTATTAGATCGCTTAATTTCTCAACTCTTTGCGATTTTTGTTTCCAGTTGCCAATTTTGCACGAGAAGTGCTATACAATTAGGGAAAAACAGACGAGGTAACGGGCGACAGTCACCTTGCTTATAGATGTAAGGGTTATTGCAGGGTTTCATGATGGACGCTCTTTCACATTATTTTATTTCCCACCTTATTTAACCCATATCACGTGTATATGGTTCCGGGCATCTGCCAGCATCGCGGCGAGCCGTAACTCAAAGAAATATTGAAGCAAAGGAATAAGTTAAACGCAATTGGCGTTTTCTCCCGCCGCAACTTGTTCCATGAGAGTGCAGACCAGCTGAGTAACAGCCGCATCCCTCTCCTTGTCCCAGGATCAGCCTAAACAAAGAAGGTTGAACTAACAAAAGCAACAGCGATGCGCGTGACGGTTGAATAGATGGTGACAACTGAACGCATTTCGACTTAATCGCGCGGGTGCAGAATCTGAGAAAACTGTCCTTCACATTACAAGAGATGCCGATAACTACCACCATCTAAAAGGAGTGAAAAAGGCAGCATAATGCTGACCGATGAGCAGCTGCCAAGCCTCAACATTGATCTGGCGGCGCTTTAGGAATGTGTGAGGAGCGGTGGCGTGGGTGGGGAGGCGGGGGGCATGCCACTTGATTTCGGGGGGGGGGGGGGCCTGGGCCCCCCCGGGCCCCCCCGGGCCCCCCCTTGGGTACGTGCCTGACAACATGCATAATTATTGGTTGCCTTTTCATAAAATGAGATAAGTAACTTATTCACCTGTAAAAGGTGACCTTCGTACTTCAGTTTTTTTTTTTGCTCCAACTCCACCTGGTATAGAGAGTAGCTAATTTGCGAAATGGGAGTTTCAATGAAAAATCCTCCTCCACTACGCGAGTTGCTATGTTTTATGACTATACTATATTCTCTGGGATGAACACTTACTTTACTTTGGCGCCAGCGTTATGTTTATTTCGGCGCAGTTGACGTTCTGAAATGTTCAAAATTTTTTGGAAAACTATTTGCATATATCAAAAGTGACTACACGATTGGAAGCCCAAATCGCACGGGACACTATTCGATTTGTTATTCGACAGTTTCGTGCATTCGCCCACTTCTGGTATTATTTGTCACTTGCTAAAAGCTACTATTGTTCTTTTTCTCAAGAAATTATTTTCATAAAATCGTTAAGGCCGCTAATTTCGTGAACATGCTGTGTGTACAGAATAAGAAAGCATTATACTTTTTTGGTTATGCGGGTTTCTAAATTTAGAGGTGGACTGTACTTTCCGTATACAGCATTATAAGTTTTGTGTGGCTACTCGCATGTCTCGAACATCATCACAAGAAGAGCTACTGGAATTTTTTTAACGTTTCACAAGCATTTAACCCACAAACCTATCTTATTAGATTTCTGACTGCGCAAATACATAGGGTCTGCCCTGGTTTGCTACGTTGCATTTACAGGTAGCACAGAGAGTGGCTTATGTACATTCGCTTTCTACTGTGTAACACTGAGGCGTGTCGTAGTCATTTCCTACCGGAGTGTCTGCACGAGTCTTCACCTGTTCTCTAGAACAAAAAAGTGCAGTAGAATAAAAAGGGTTTGCAAAACCAAATGCAATTTGGCGTAGTCACCGATTTATCCGCCAGCAAACTTTGCCATATCGCATTGAGCTGGCACTAACAAGTGACGAAGTCACTTGATGCCGACTCGGGAGGAACACACATGCCCATGTTTTTCAAGTGAAGCTGACGCGGCAAAGAGCACACATGTTCGTGTTTTTCTCGTCGAATGGCAGCGCTGAGAAGACTTCTCATAAATTGGTTTGTTGGTTTGTTGGCTACCTTCGACAGCAATTTGCAAGGCTTTCTGAGAGCAGGAATGAAGAGCTTATCGTTCTTTCGCAAACTTGCTCTATTCAATCTTCAGAGGTAGCGATAGGGCTGTAAACAAATGAAAATTTGGTTGTTCGAATACTTTTGGAGTATAATATGAGCTATAACTACGAACTTCGTGTTTAAAAATGCAAATTACTCGACCGCACGAGCACTCGTGAAAAGGAAGCACCCATGATACTCGTGAGCTTTCTGCAATTGCAAGCTTAGAAGCAAATTGTTTAAGCCGTCAATAGCGTCTCGTGAGTAATTTCGGCCACTTAAGATTACTCTCTTGCAATTATTCTCGTAGGGTTCACGCCCAGCTACCGTGCATGTTTGCGGGAAAAGTCACTGGAATGTATGAAGGGTATACGCTGCAAAGAAGCTATGAAATTGCCTCGTGGCTTTGGCTGTGTGAGTCAAAAGAGTGCTTGTCCAGGTGCGAGCCGAACTCTGCCGCGTGAGGTTCGTCGGTGGCGCTGAGCATTCACATTGTGAAGAATGTGAGAAGCGCTACAAAACTGCTATGAAATTGTCAGCACCCGAAGTCTGCAAATTGTGTACATGAGAGCGCACTTGCTCCTAAGTAGTCATGTAAGTCACCAGGGGAGTAGTCTATCTGAGAGATGACGGCGTCAGGCAAGTGCACGGTTTTATGACTGCAGGAGGTTAGAGATTTGGGCGCGAGCTGGTTGGTGTTCCATTGCAACCTTGACTTACAGTGGGTGCATACAGAAAAGGATCGAAAGAATGATGAAGACAAGGGCTGTCTTTCCTGCCATCCCCTGCCTTCCGGCTAGCTGAGTTGTAGCGCGGCCACTTGCGATAATTGTTGCCTCTGATAGACCACCAGGAGCCAGAGGCAAACTTATCAGGCTTACTTCATGATCAGACAAAAACGATGAAACTATAAAGCAAAGGCCGCTGAGAAGAAAAGGCTCTTATAGACAGCAACGCCCGCGGCCTACAGCGCGCTCGATGACGAGGTTGATGGCTACGCAACGAGCACAGGCTTTGTCACTCAACTGCAGCACAGTTCAGTGGAAGAAAAGTGATGGGCGAGGATGAGTAACGCAACATTCCGGCGCTTGGAGTTTGCGGTAAAAATTCCAGGCCAGGTCTGTCCACGACGTTTAGAAAAAAGCTGGTCGACAGAAACGTTATTTTATAAGACGCCCCACCGATTCGGCATCCACCGTTGTTTCCCAATCGTTCGCGTTTATGCGCAACATGCTCAATACGGCTCCTTTCAACATACTTTTTTCTTGGTGCTCCTTGGCGCGCACATACATCGCATAATAAACGCTGAATCGTACCACCCGGCGGGCACCGAGCTCAACTGGGCTAACGGGAAGCACGGGGGTCAGGGAACAGGGCATCTCTTGAACACTAGGGCATGAACTCTGCCATGCCTTTAATGCACCGTCATTACATCAATACTCCATCGCTTATGCACAGCAATTATTTCTGGAAGAATGTACTGCTATTCTCCAACCTACAAATCGCTCCATTTCGTCGGTAATCAGGTGAAACCGAATGAAAAACTTAGCCGGGCTAGAAGTGAACCATCCGTGCCATAGACACTGTGCGTGATTAGAGAAGACAGCTGGGTTAGTTGGTGTATATTACAGACTTCCCACATCATCACATAGCGCGATAAAGACAAAGGACGACAGCAAGAAGCACACAGGGCAAAACGCTAGGACACACAGGAGAGTAGCGTTCTGTCCTGTGTGCTTCTTGCTGTCGTCCTTTGTCTTTGGCGCGTTAGTTAATGACATTTGTTTCTCTTCGTGCGTGCGCATTGAGTATTTCAGAAGCTATATCCAAAGCTATAAGCTATAACCAAAGTTCAACACATGGAAAACGCGTGAAAAGCGGGAAACAGCGTCTCGGGCTTTTCTTGGCTAACAACTTGAACACTGTTGCCAGACAGTTTGTCCTTTCAGCTAAAATTAAGAAAACTGTAGGCTTTTTTGCAGTATGACGCTGAAACAATACTACGAAAACACAGCGTGCGTAAAAAGGGGCGTGTCGCTGGTTGGTTTGCTTTAAGAAAGCTTTTCTTTTTTTGCCTTGATATAACTTGCGCAAAATAAAGTGTCATACTGAAAACGATGCAGAAAAGCGTGTACTTTCATGTTTAGAAAAAAAAAAGCGCTTTTTGTCATGATATTCGCTTACCCTGTCGCCTTAAAGCACTTTTCGTTTCGGCGTCTACCTGTTCATTTTCTTTGATGTCAAAGTGCGCAGTTATCCACTGAAAGGTGACGTTATGGCCATATTTATTTGCGTGGTAGAGATCCTCTGTAATATATAGAGTTGCTTAAAAATGCAGAGCCCACTGTGAAGACGCAGTGAATGGTTTGAAGAGCAGGCTTGACGTGATGCCATCGTGGTCGTTGCATCGTCGTCATCGCAGCTTTGTCATAACATTCTCATCGTGCCGTCGTCGTGACGCAATGCCTATCTTCGTTACATTGACGACATATTTATAATATGGGAACACGACACAAGCGCGTTAACCGACTTAATTAGCCATTTCAATTGCTTTTACCCGATTATTAAATTTACTGCTCACCACTCTCCTAGTCATATCAACTTCCTCGACATGATGGTCTACACAGAAAATGAAAAACTGAGAACGACACTTTACCGGAAGCCTACGGATAGCCAGCAATAATTATACTTCAACAGCCATCACCCGCGACACTGCAAGCAAGGAATTTTTCTCGCACAAGCGAAGAAAAATCTGCAGCTAAGACCACGATTATATCCACCACCTAAATGACCTTAAAACGACACTAGCGGGAAGAAACTATGCACAAGTAGCTGTCGAAAGAGCTTATGATGTCGCGTCAGGATTGAAGAGACAGTCGAAATTAGCGAAGTAACAGCTTACACCAGAATCTGACAGACCGCCAGTCTTTAAAAAAAATATTCGAATGCACTTCCAGACATAAACAACATCCTACGAAAGTGCCACACAATATTATTAAGTAACGAGCATCTGAGAAAAGCGTTTCCGGATGTACGAAGGGTTACCTATTGCCGCAACAGGAACATTAAAGGCGCGTTAGTGCGCGCAAAAATCAGCCAACATGATTTCCCCGTAATAAAGACATGTTGTCGCCTCAGGTGCAAAACCTGCAGGCACCTTCAGAGTGACATTAAAATGAAAAGCACCGCAAATAATTATACACACGAAGTCAAATATTGCTTAACTTGTACAACTTCGGATGTGATTTATATGCTTGAATGTTCCTTGTGAAAAAACAACATAACGGTGAAACGGGACAATGAACTTCAGATTAAATAGACAACGCACGGACACAGTTAAAAGCTTCCCAAAGCCGTCATCAAGCATTTCAGCCAACCAGGTCATAACTTTCATGAACTTGAACTCCACATCTTACAATAAAATTTCCGTTCTCAACGAGATAGAAAAAAATTGGAGGACGCTTAAGCTTCGCCTTCAAGAGTGGAACGCGACAGCGTTCCCGTCGACCCGCCAAGGGGCGTAAGACAATGGGCTACGGCGTAGCGATCACTTACGAGGCGCCCCGCAAAGGACGCTGTGAGCGTCGAACAACGGAGCGTTCGGCGCGGCAACGAAACGTGTGCCTGAGCAAGCGGAACGAACCAAAGAACTCGGTGTCTCGGAGCCCCGGGGAAATGATGCACGCCAGCCAAACGTCGTGATCGGCACGGGCAAAGAGATAGACAGATAGTGATCTAAAGAATGGAAGGACGCTTGATTCTGCAACCCGTGAGGGAGCAAGGAGAAACGTCGTCAGGGGAGAGGGAGCCCGGGACGCGACGCGCCTCGCACCTGTCCCCGCACAACCGCAATGCGCGCGTGGCGCGCCACCTGTCGGGGCAGCGCCGTACATTGAGAGGAGGGGGTCTTCTGTGTTTGCCGCAAGATGGCTCTGCGTGTGCGGAAAGCGCTGAAGAAATGTAGCGGAAACGCACTTCGCTACTCGTGTAACAGCGACTTCTGTAAGTTACATGTTCATAATTACCGATATACACCGTAGTATTACTTTCCACGGCTCGTTTCTAAGGCAACACCGCATTCACTAGAGACGCTTTTGCACCGCTTTGAAGCATCGAACTTGTGGCTGAGTATATATACCACGCGAATTTTTCTGTGCACAGAGTGATCCTCATGATTGGCTAAGTGCTTTGGACAAAGTGACTAGCCTAATCGTTCTTATCACACCACACTGATCCGGCATTGACTAGTTGTTTTTTATGGCCATGTAATAGTCACATTGTATTTTCTTTTGCCAAGCCGGTAATAAATAAAAAAAAACTCGTGGCTGAGTGGTAACGTCTCCGCCTCGCACTCCGGCGACCCTGGTTCGTTTGCCACCCAGCCCATCTTGCAAGTTGTTTTTTATTCATGAAGTGCCTGCCGGGATTTATCGCTCACGGCCAACGCCGCGGACGCCGACACCGAAGACACTGGCTTTTCTGCGACACGAGCTCCTTAACGCTATCGTGTTAACACAGAGAATCATACCTTATTCATGAGTTCAAGACGTTGCAACCAATAGGCATAAATGCTTCGAAGGGAGCTTTAGAGTCGATTCGCTATGCCAAATTTCAAGCTGTAGGCAACAACGCTTAGTTTGATTGCTTGGCGGTCTTTTTTTTGTTTTTCCACTTTTTTTCCTTCATTTACTGCTTCCATTTTCGTATTTTCTTCAATTTTTTTTTGCGAGCCGAGGTTTCTGCCGCTCCTTCTATTATCTCTTTCAGAGACACGATAGCCCACGACCACCATGGAAAGAGGTAATAGAGGGCTGTCGTGCACGCCGTTGACGCGTCCGCTGACACAAGGCTGTTGACACGGGATTGAGAGACGACGGCGTCACTGGCGTTGTGCCACAGCACTCCTTTATTCTCAGTTCTACACCCTCGCTGCTAACACACCTTCGCGCGTTGCCGCAACCCTCCGCCTTACGCCTCCTCTCCTTTAGAAGAACCCCACCTGTATATACTGTGGCGAGGAAAGCATATGTCGCCTTGAAGAAGAGAAGCCATTGTTAGAGTATTGTTATCATGCACTCATCATTATGCCACTATCCTCATGCTGTTTTCATGCCATCATCGTCATTGCACCGTTATTGTGCATTCGCTGCCGTATCGTCGTCGTGATGGCGTCACAGTCATTCCATCATCGGCCTTGCCACTTTAACATCAAACTCTACCATGGTCTTCATACCGTTGTCATTTTGCTATCGTCGTCAAACTGTGATTTCACAATCCTCTTCACTTCTGTAAAGTCGTACCATTTAGGCATCCCGTCATCTTAACAAGAACTTTGTCGATCGATCGAAGTCATTTCTTCCCTGACCCCCGTGCTTCCCGTTAGCCCAGTTGAGCTCGGTGCCCGCCGGGTGCTACGATTCAGCGTTTATTATGCTATGTATGTGCGCGCCAAGGAGCACCAAGAAAAAAGTACGTTGAAAGGAGCCGTATTGAGCATGTTGCGCATAAACGCAAACGATTGGGAAACAACGCTGGATGCCGATTCGGTGGGGCTTCTTATAAAATAACGTTTCTGTCGACCAGCTTTTTTCTAAACGTCGTGGACAGACCTGGCCTGGAATGTTTACCGTAAACTCCAAGCGCCGGAATGTTGCGTTACTCATCCTCGTCCATCACTTTTCTTCCACTGAACTGTGCTCCAGTTGGCAAAGCCTGTGCTCGTTGCGTAGCCATCAACCTCGTCACCGAGCGCGCTGTGGGCCGCGGGCGTTGCTGTCTATAAGAGCCTTTTCTTCTCAGCGGCCTTTGCTTTATAGTTTCATCGTTTTTGTCTGATCATGAAGTAAGCCTGATAAGTTTGCTTCTGGCTCCTGGTGGTCTATCAGAGGCAACAATTATCGCAAGTGGCCGCGCTAGAACTCAGCTAGCCGGAAGGCAGGGGATGGCAGGAAAGACAGCCCTTGTCTTCATCGTTCTTTCGATGCTTTTCTCTATGCACCCACTGTAAGTCAAGGTTGGAATGGAACACCAACCAGTTCGCGCCCAAATCTCCAACCTCCGGCAGTCATAAAACCGTGCACTTGCCTGACGCCGTCATCTCTCAGATAGACTACTCCCCTGGTGACTTAGATGACTACTTAGGAGCAAGTGGGCTCTCATGTACACAATTTGCAGACTTCGGGTGCTGACACTTTCATAGCAGTTTTGTAGCGCTTCTCACATTCTTCACAATGTGAATGCTCAGCGCCACCGACGAACCTCACGCGGCAGAGTTCGGTTCGCACCTAGACAAGCACTCTTTTGACTCACACAGCCAAAGCCACGAGGCAATTTCATAGCTTCTTTGCAGCGTATACCCTTCATACATTCCACTGACTTTTGCCGCAAATATGCACGGTAGCTGGGCGTGAACCTTACGAGAATAATTGCAAGAGAGTAATCTTAAGTGGCCGAAATTACTCACGAGACGCTATTGACAGCTTAAACAATTTGCTTCTAAGCTTGCAATTGCAGAAAGCTCACGAGTATCATGGGTGCTTCCTTTTCACGAGTGCTCGTGCGGTCGAGTAATTTGCATTTTAAAACACGAAGTTCGTAGTTGTAGCTCATATTATACTCCAAAAGTATTCGAACAACCAAATTTTCATTTGTTTACAGCCCTATCGCTACCACTGAAGATTGAATAGAGCAAGTTTGCGAAAGAACGATAAGCTCTTCATTCCTGCTCCCAGAAAGCCTTGCAAATTGCTGTCGAAGGTAGCCAACAAACCAACAAACCATTTATGAGAAGTCTTCTCAGCGCTGCCATTCGACGAGAAAAACACGAACATGTGTGCTCTTTGCCGCGTCTGCTTCATTTGAAAAACATGGGCATGTGTGTTCCTCCCGAGTCGGCATCAAGTGACTTCGTCACTTGTTAGTGCCAGCTCAATGCGATATGGCAAAGTTTGCTGGCGGATAAATCGGTGACTACGCCAAATTGCATTTGGTTTTGCAAACCCTTTTTATTCTACTGCACTTTTTTGTTCTAGAGAACAGGTGAAGACTCGTGCAGACACTCCGGTAGGAAATGACTACGACACGCCTCAGTGTTACACAGTAGAAAGCGAATGTACATAAGCCACTCTCTGTGCTACCTGTAAATGCAACGTAGCAAACCAGGGCAGACTCTATGTATTTGCGCAGTCAGAAATCTAATAAGATAGGTTTGTGGGTTAAATGCTTGTGAAACGTTAAAAAAATTCCAGTAGCTCTTCTTGTGATGATGTTCGAGACATGCGAGTAGCCACATAAACTTATAATGCTGTATACGGAAAGGCGGCCGTCTGCTGTACAGTCCACCTCTAAATTTAGAAACCCGCATAACCAACAAAATTATAATGTTTTCGTATTCTGTACACACAGAATGTTCATGAGATTAGCGGCATTAATGATTTTATGAAAATAATTTCTTGAGAAAAAGAACAATAGCAGCTTTTAGCAAGTGACAAATAATACCAGAGGTGGGCGAATGCACGAAACTGTCGAATAACGAATCGAATAGTGTCCCGTGCGATTTGGGCTTCCAATCGAGTAGTCACTTTTCATATATGCAAATAGTTTTCCAATAAATTTTCAACATTTGAGAACGTCAACTGCGCCGAAATAAACATAACGTTGGCGCCAAAGTAAAGTAAGTGTTCATCTCAGAGAACATAGTATAGTCATAAAACATAGCAACTCGCGTAGTGGAGGAGGACTTTTCATTGAAACTACCATTTCGCAAATTAGCTACTCTCTATACCAGGTGGAGTTGGAGCAAAAAAAAAAAAAAATAAAGCTGAAGTACGAAGGTCACCTTTTACAGGTGAATAAGTTACTTATGTCATTTTATGAAAAGGAAACCAATAATTATGCATGTTGTCAGGCACGTACCGAAGGGGGGGCCCGGGGGGGCCCGGGGGGGCCCGGGGGGTCCCGGGCCCCCCCCCTCGAAATCAAGTGGCATGCCCCCCGCCTCCCCACCCACGCCACCACTCCTCACACATTCCTAAAGCGCCGCCAGATCAATGTTGAGGCTTGGCAGCTGCTCATCGGTCAGCATTATGCTGCCTTTTTCACTCCTTTTAGATGGTGGTAGTTATCGGCATCTCTTGTAATGTGAAGGACAGTTTTCTCAGGTTCTCACCCGTGCGATTAAGTCGAGATGCGTTCAGTTGTCACCATCTATTCAACCGTCACGCGCATAGCTGTTGCTTTTGTTAGTTGAACCTTCTTTGTTTAGGCTGATCCTGGGACCAGGAGAGGGATGCGGCTGTTACTCAGCTGGTCTGCACTCTCATGGAACAAGTTGCGGCGGGAGAAAACGTCAATTGCGTTTAACTTATCCATTTGCTTCATTATTTTTTTGAGTTACGGCTCGCCGCGACGCTGGCAGATGCCCGGAACAATATACACGTGATATGGGTTAGATAAGGTGGGAAATAAAATAATGTGAAAGAGCGTCCATCATGAAACCCTGCAATAACCCTTAAATCTATAAGCAAGGTGACTGTCGCCCGTTACCTGGTCTGTTTTTCCCTAATTGTATAGCACTTTTCGTGCAAAATTGGCAACTGGAAACAAAAATCGCAAGGAGTTGAGAAATTAAGCGATCTACTAAGGGAGAGAGCCAAGGCAACAACCAAACTGCAAGCAAAAGCGAATAATAAAGAAGTTAACCGTTGTTTATGAGAATATTTATGGACCAACATCTTTTTATTTAAAAAGGAAGTAGAGAAAACGCCGCCGGAAGTGGAGAACAATTACTTGTTTTGAATGACGCTTCTACAGTTATCGGTCGAACCGCCTCACCTAGCCACTTCTCTGCTATGCTTATGTGGGTGTTTTTCTAACCTTTCGCGGTGAGCGCAGTACGTCTAGAATCGCAGAGTCCTGCGCTCTACGTGGTTGTATGGGACTGGCGGCCGCACAGCGTTACGCAATTCGCGGAACTGTAAAAACTGATCAACAAGGCGAAAGTAACTGATATTCGAAACTATAACATGAGAAAGACTGAAGAAGCCGTAAAAAATGAACGCTGCCTGAAATCAGTAAAAAAAAAACCTGGCATAAAAGATAGGAAGGATAATATCATCAGCAATCTCGAAGATATAGTAAAAGCAGCGGAAATATTCTAAGCTGACCTGTATACAGTACCCAGAGGAGTCACGATACCTCACTTAGAAACAGTAATGAACAGGATACAGAAACTGTTCTATAACTAGCAATGAGGTCAGAAGGGCCCTGCAAGACATGAAACGAAGAAGAGCGGGAGGAGAAGGTGGAATAACAGTCGATTTAATCAAAGGTGGAGGAGACATAATGCTTGAAAACTGGCGGCTCTTTATACGAAGTGTCTATCGACTGCAAGGATCCCAGAAAATTGGAAGAATGCAGACATTATACTAATCCGCAAAAAAGGAGACATTAAAGAATTGAAAAATTATGGGACCTTTAGCTTACTCCCAGTATTATATAAAATATTTACCAAAATAATCTCCAAACACTGGACTTTAGTCAACCGAGGGAACAGGCTGGCTTCAGGAAGGGATACTCTACAATGGATCACATCCATGTCATCAATCAGGTTATCGCGAAATCTGCAGAGTATAATAAGCCTCTCTATGTGGCTTATATAGATTACGAAAAGGCATTTGATTCAGTAGAGATACCAGCAATCGTACAGGCACTACGTAATCAAGGAGTACAGAACGCCTACGTAAAAAGCTTGGAAAATATTGCTACATGTGTGTGGTATTTGTTTGTTTGAACGAGGCGCGTAGGCGCCATCACTCCAGAAAAGAGGAGGAAGAACGAACTGGGCTCGCGCTGTGAATCTAACCGGTCAGCGCTGCAAGCCTTGTTGTAAATATAATCTGTAAATAGTTTCTCGTCTTACTGACTCGTCCTTCACGTAAGAATATCTACAGAAGTTCTACAGCTACCTTAATTGTACGCAAGAAAAGCAGGGAGATACCTATAGAGAAAGGGGTCAGACAGGGAGACACAATTTCTACAAAGCTATTCACTGCGTGCTTAGAAGAATTCAAGCTATTAAACTGGGAAGGCTTAGGAGTAAAGATTGACGGCAAATATCTCGGCAACCTTCGGTTTGCCGATGACATTGTTCTATTCAACAACAATGCAGACGAGTTACAACAAATGATTGGAGACCTTAACAGAGAAAGTGTAAGAGTGGGGTTGAATATCAATATGCAGAAGATGAAGATAATGATAAATAGCCGGGCAAAGGAACAAGAGATCAGGATCGCCAGTCGGCCACTAGAGACTGTGAAGGAGTACGTTTACCTAGGTCAATTAATCACAGGGAACCCTGATCATGAGAAGGAAATTCACAGAAGAATAAAAATAGGTTGGATCGCATACGGCAGACATTGCCAGCTCCTGACTGGAAGCTTACCATTATTATTGAAAAGTAAGGTGTGCAATCAGTGCATTTTGCCAGTGCTGACATATGGGGCACAGACTTGAGAGCAAGTTAAGGACCGCGCAAAGAGCGATCGAACGAAGATTGCTAGGCATAACGTTAAGAGAGGAAGAGAGCGGTTTGGATCAGAGAGCGAATGGGTATAGACGGTATTCTAATTCAGAAGTATTCAGTATTCAGAAGGGTGCTACTTTCTCAAAAACCGAATGAGTCACCTTCTTCAGAATTGAAAACAAGGTGTAGGTGGACAATGGATAAACCTGGTCGAATTTACACGTTTAAAAATGAATATTATGCTTGCATGAAATAAGAACAAGCATACGAAGTGCTACTCAGACCCATTTTTAAGGCTACGCTGTAGTGCGGCAGGAGAACTAAACTGAAGATTTCGGTAGATACCTCGCTCTAATAAAACTGGTCTTCGCTCTTAGGTTATGGAAACGCCAGTATATTGCAATGATTGAAGGAGCCACAAGATTAGGCTAAATTATTATAACAGCCGCCAGTCTTGAAGCTGATTGTCAGTTCATGACAAATTGATAAATCGCGACAGTAGTAGCGATAATACATGAGAACGAGAATAATAGTTGCTCATAATACTATAACCGTTATTACTACTTATAATAAAACGTATAGCACCGGATGTCTCAGCGAGCAGTCCCAAAAATTTGCTAATTTTGTCTATGGCAGATAGCACGATTCCAGTCCTTCAGCTGGTCCACTCGAAGAGGCAGACATTACTTGCGCAAGAAATTGAAATGCATGATGGATTAATCAACAAACATTAACTACTTAACTTCTCAATGAATTACCTTACAGCAAATGTTGCAATTTACATATTCTAGCAGGCGCTTTCTCAAGGGTAAACCACTTCGAACCAATACTCAGGATGACACCACTTTTGAGATATTAGTTCGCGAAATTTTCAGATCAATTCATTGGAGTTGCAGTTGCTTTTGTGCTTCTCGCATAAAACGACGTATTGCTAACAAAGTAATAGGTATGAGAGCGCATTTGTATCGCAAATTTTGACGGCGCATATCTCGTAAGTGGAGTCTACCACAGAATTGTATTCAAGTGAACATTTAAAGTGGCTATGCCTTTTAGTCTCACGAGCCAGAATTTTTTAATTGCAATATATGCCATTGGGTATTAAAAAAAAACAAAATTCGTGAATGTTTGTTAATTAGAAAATTATGACTTTCTATTTCTTGGGCGAGAAATGTCTCCATCTTTCAGTAGACCAACTTTTGGAATGGAATTGTGATATTGCCACAGGGCATAAGAAAAAGAAGTTGATAGTGTTCGCTAGAACTCCCTTTATATTTTGGCCCTAATAATTTAGCGTAGAGGCAAGAACACAAAGCTAAAACACACGGTTCACCAGCTCCAACCTTGGAGAATAAAAATGCTTTCTTACACGTCAACTTGCATGCACCACAGCATATCGCATGAGCTAGAAAATGGAAGTAACATGTCCAACACAAAAAAAGCAATGAATTGCAAATGTAGAAAATTGCGGCTTTCTCACGATCACTCTCGACAGTAATGCGTTAGCATCAAATCTACATAGGAATACAGCGTATTGCTTCTCGTGGAAAGAATTATGTAAGAGGCATGTGCGGCAGCGGGAATATCCTTTCGCACTTCACTCAGAAACACTCAGCGCCATTTAGGGCGGCCACCCCGAACCACGTGGTTAGCATGGCGTGCCGGACCATCATGCGTCATGCCGCACGCGCTCCTCTCTCGGGCTTCTTTCTGAACACACTGCACCATCTAGTAGCACTGTTCTTTGTCTATAGAGATATTTGAGAACGGTTTATTGACGCGGTGAGAGCAGACCTGGAAGTCACGTAAGCTTGGTGCCTGGCCTGCGGCAGAAAAACGAAAGGAAGTAGAGTTCGTGATCTCGGCCATGACAGCAAATACCCCACCAATCTTCCAACATGAAAAAGTTAACCATGGTCGAAAATTCAGCCATACATGCGCAGGGAGTAGTTGCATTATAAAGCTTTAAACCACCGAAACTGTAATAAGCACAGTTCTCTTCTCTTGCTTTTCAAACTGCAACTATTACGTTCATGCATCCTTTGTTCATGCTGTCATGGCGACTTATTTAGCAAAGCTTTGCCCAGACAATCGTTTATGAACATAGTAATAAATGAGCGACGGATCAATGCACATAAGATGAAATCAAAAATTCGAGGACGCTTAAGCTTCGCCTTCAAGAGTGGAACGCGAGAGCGTTGCCGTCGACCCGCCAAGGGGTGTAAGACAATGGGCTACGGCGCAGCGATCACTTACGAGGCGCCCCGCAAAGGACGCGGTGAGCGTCGAACAACGGAGCGTTCGGCGCGGCAACGAAACGTGCACCTGAGCAAGCGGAACGAACCAAAGAACTCGGTGTCTCGGAGCCCCGTGGAAACGATGCACGCCAGCCAAACGTCGTGATCGGCACGGGCAAAGAGATAGACAGATAGTGATCTAAAGAATGGAAGGACGCTTGATTCTGCAACCCGTGAGGGAGCAAGGAGAAACGTCGTTAGGGGAGAGGGAGTCCGGGACGCGCCGCGCCTCGCACCTGTCCCCGCACAACCCCAATGCGCGCGTGGCGCGCCACCTGTCGGGGCAGCGACGTACATTGAGAGGAGGGTGTCTGCTGTGTTTGCCGCAAGATGGCTTTCCGTGTGCGGAAAGCGCTGAAGAAATGTAGCGGAAACGCACTTCACTACTCGTGTAACTGCGACTTCTGTAAGTTACATGTTCATAATTACCGAATTACACCACAGTATAACTTTCTACGGCTCGTTTGTAAGGCAACACCGCATTCACTAGAGGCGCTTTTGCACCGCTTTGAAGCATCGAACTCGTGGCTGAGTGGAAAAAAGAAAAAAAAAATTCGTGGCTGAATGGTAACGTCTCCGTCTCACACTCCGGAGACCCTGGTTCGATTCCCACCCAGCCCATCTTGCAAGTTGTTTTTTTATTCATGAAGTGCCTGCCTAGATTTATCGCTCACGGCCAATTCCGCGGACGCCGACACCGACGACACCGGCTTTTTTGCGAGACGAGCTCCTTAACGCTATAGCGTTAATATGTTTTTTAATAGGGCATACTTGCCGAATGGCATCTTGTACGGCAAGCTGCAGGCAGTGGGCGGTGGAGCCAAATCGAAATTGCTGTAACTGATGGAACTCTAATAAAAGCTGCTTGGTTAAGCGTTCCGGGCAGTCATCAAAATTGTAATGATCATCGTCCTCTTCAGTCTCCCACCTTGTAAATGAAAAATGCATATGCCTTTTTCACTCATGAAGCGTTGTCTGTGGCCACGCTAAGAACCTGGAAAATGAGATGAAAACACTTAACGGAGGCAAAACTGTACGCAAATACATATTTCACCTTGTCAGCGATGTTCCACTGCAGCAATACTGCGTAGTTTTCGGAGCGGATCCGAGCAGCTGTATGGCTCCCCTTCAAGCGAGTGAAACTGAGGAGGTACGTGTGAGCCGTGCAGTCGCTCTCCACGAATGTTGCTTCGACAGCCAGGAAGCCCATCCTAGACCTCGACGTCCACAGGTCCAGTGCGATACAGACGTACTCCACTGCCGTCAAAGACGATCATAATTTGGTCTGCAGCGTTGATGCCTACCCGTGCAGGAACTTCTCTCTGAGGTCATCCTGCGAAGGCAACTTGTAGCCCGAGACGCCAACCTGAATTTGAAAGAATACAAAGCAGTTACATTGATGAAAGGTGGCTTATAATATGGTCAAACTTACCATTACGAACCGTTTGAATCCCTCCCACTCGACAACATGAAAGGGGGCTCCATGTAAGTGAAAATCACGTTGCTTATGGCGTCGTCAAGAGCAGCCTTTCGATGAACAGGCACAGAGCTGCAACCAGCGGTGAAGGCCGACGTTATCTTCGGCTGGCTTGCCAGCCCTGCCTCTTGTTGGGCGTGCTCACGTCCGTCTCTTACTTTTCAGGTGCCGAATCAAATCTATAGCTTCGGAGCAAGGCTTGCCGCGTGAAGCTTGTTTGTTTTCTTGTCGCGTAGTTTCCAAAGAATCGTTTACAATGTGCCATGTTGGCGGACCTACTGCGCTCGTGAGCCGCTGGGTGCAGGAGCCAGTGTGGCAGTGCATTGGGTAAGCGCTTTTCATTTGCAGTAGAACAGAGCTCCCTGGAACAGAGCCAACGTGGTTTCTTTTCTTTTTTGGCGCGAATCGTCGCATAGTGGTTCGGGGAAGCGCCGCCGTGGCCACAGTTACGTGGGTTCTCCTGCTTCGGGTGGCTTCGCGAACCAATGCTTTCAAAAGTTTATTCTCTCTCTCTCTCTGTATTGAGCAAGAGGGCGCACAGTTCATCGTGTATGCGTCTGAGTCGCCGACGGCGACAGAAGCAAAAAGAAAGAAATGAAGGGTGGGGAGACGGCAGGCGGCCAGGGCGAAGCCGCCGAGGTAAAAAAAAAAAATGCGGCCGTGGCTTAGCTTGGTTAAGCCTGGTGATTGCGAAGCAATAGTAGCGCCCCTGGTGAGAGGAGCGGGAGGTGGCCGCCATTGGTGGCTACCGCCTCGCCTCGCGACGGCGTGAGATGGGGCCCCGTTTTTACACAGCTGGTGTGACGTCACACCCGCCGTAGCGCCCCTGGTGAGAGGAGCGGGAGTTAGGCCGCCGTTGGTGGTTACCGCCTCGCCTCGCGACGGCGTGAGATGGGGCCCCGTTTTTACACAGCTGGTGTGACGTCACTCTAGGTCACGTGGTGTGACGTCACGCAGCGAGGTCACGCTAAAGGTCAATCTTGCCTACCACCGCCTCGCCACGGAACGGGCTGAAGTGCGACCTAAAGTAGTATTGCTTCGCAATAAAAAAAGATCACGAGGCGTTAGGGGAGGGCGGGGGGGTGAGGCGTATGCCACCGCCGCAGTTCCGCACGACGGATACCAGCGGCATAGAACCGCGGTTACATGAAGAATCGAGACAAACTTCGAAGCAACTCAGTCTATATCGACATGATTGTAGTAATCGTGTTTCTTATAAATCTACCGTGCTTGTAACCCGCTAAGCGATTTTAACAATACTGCTGTATTGTTAAATTCCTGGTACTGATTTATTAATGTTTCAACGTGGACTGGTTGGTTCTTCGGCATATTTTCACAAAAACAAGGCGTACATAGAAAGCGCTCTATTTCCGGAAAAGACGTAATTCCATTCCTATCCCAATCGGGGCAAAATGCGCTCCATTCCATTCCCATTCTATGACGGGGTCGTGAAAATGTGGAATTATTCCGGAGTCATTCCAATTCCGTTCATTTTTGCATAATAAGCAGATTTTTACATCAACAAATTTTTTTATTCCTGTGATCTTCCTGCTATATTTCAGAGACAGCCTTACTCATTTCCAGCCTACAGAAAGTGACAAAATTTATTTACATTTAACGGGCTAACTACTTGTGATCTATTTGAAATTTCAAAATTGTTTAACAGCATTTCAAATGAACACGTTCCCTAATCTATTCCGTCTCAAACGTATCTTCCCAGATAAGCATCAGGACGACACGTGCAAATTGTGCCAGGAAGGACCAGCAACACTCAAACACATGCTGTGGGAGTGCAATGTAGTTATAGAAGGGATGGCAGTTACTCCGGAGACCCTGTCGTCGAGGTGGGCCGCCGCTCTGCGCAGCTCAGACCTCGGAATTCAGATGTTGGCAGTCCAGCAAGCCCGTGAAGCGGCGTTGAGGCAGGGCCTTGACGTTCCTCCGTGGGAGACCTGAGCGCGGGTCGCGTTAAACCTTGCCGGACATACAAGAAAGTTGTATCCATCCATCCATTCAAATGAACTTTTACTTGAGATAATATTGAGGCTGCCCCTCTTGATTGCGTTGCAGATACTTCCATAGATGACATAGAAGTGAGCGAGTAAGGTGCTTTAAATCTTGATTCAAAAAAGAATCCAAGCCCTGATGACATTCCAAACTCATTTCTTTTGCATTACTCCTTATAGACTTGCGAATTCCTTACCATTATATTTTAAATATTCTTGCCCACTTGTGAAGCGCATAATTTATGTAAAGTTGCTATGGTTATTCCATTATACAAATCTTGGCACAAGCACACTTTGACAAATTAAGGGCCAATTTCATTTACGTCCCAATGTGGCAAGTTAGTAGAGCATATCGTATATAAGCTTATAGCCGGGTTTGTTGAGTCTAGTGACATCCTGTTTACTTCTCGACATGGTTTTAGAAAAGGCCTGGGCACAGTCTCACAGCTCGTAGAAATCGCCCACGCCTTAGGCCAGTCTCTCGATGTCGGTGTAAATTGACGCTTCATTTATTGATTTTCAAAAATTTTGATGTAGTAGTTCACACAAAACTCATGCATAAACTTCAAAGTATTTTAAATAACTGTAATATTGTATACTAGTTGTCTAGTTTTCTCTCTCAACGGTCACAATGCGTACTTTTTAGCTCTAATAAATCCCTGGTGCTCAGGTGTACCGCGAGGCTCCGTGCTCGGCCATCTGCTGTTCTTACTTTATCTAAATGATCTCCCTTCCATTATTTCCTGATAAATGCGCCTAAATGCGGACGATTGTGTCATATACCATGTCATCAAAGGAATATCTGATCACGTCACTCTTAACACATGTTTCAAGTTGATTTGCAGCTTGTGCAAACAGTGGCAGATGATAATCAACTTCAGCAAAACTGTCCTTTTATCATATTCATGGCGTCGTTCTTTATCACATTTTACATACGCCTTTAACAGCCAAACCTTCAACAGAGTTAACCAATATAAATGTTTGGGAGTTCCTTTTTCACACGATACGTCTTCGTCTTCGCACATTGAACTAGCTTGCAAAAAAGCTCTTCGACGCCTTGGTTATTTGCAGTGCACCCACCCATCCGAACCAAAACGCACTAGATTGTTAACTTATATACCCTATTACGTTCAATATTAGAGCACGCCTCTATCATATGGGATGCCCATCACAAAAGAAGACGTCAAATTCTTAGACTCACTACAGAAAAAAAAAAACCTGTCAGATTTATCTGTCGTCGTTATGATAGATATTTTCCTCTCTCTTTCAACTTTTCTAACCTGAAGTTATTCACACTCCGGAAAAGTGTCCACTTTGACTGCTTGAAGTTTTTGCACAATAATGTGAATTCACCACGTTGTTCTTCTTGTGATTATATTTCATTTTCAGCAGCCTCAAATAATCGTCAATATCATCCACTAAATATTGTTCCTTATAGTCCTTGTTCAGACTTGTTTTTGTAGAGTGCTATTTTTCTTCGTACCATTCAGTGCCAGAATGTGTTGCCCGGGAATGTACGCGAATGCACTTGAGATGAATTTCTTACTGCTATTTATTAGTCGTAATGTATCTGTGAAATTCGTTGTTCTTTTCTTACTCCTGCAATAGCCATACGTTGGCAGCAGCATGTACAAATAAGTAAATAAATAAATAAATACATAGGTATTCATTCTAATATTCCTCCGCGCTGTACGGTAATTTTATCGTCTTTCGTTTCTCCAATACGTCTCATGGGCATGAACCTAGATTTTAGGGCACACACAAAAAAAAAAAGAAAAGCTGCCACAGAGATGTTTGTTCAGCCGTGAGGGAATGTATAGTTGGTTCAGGGAGATTTTCTTAAGTTCTTCATAGGGTATGTTTATTCATTCTATTCAGACAATTTTACCAATTTTAGTAATAATAGAAGTTGCGGAATACTATCCTAATCTTGGCCGATCCCGCACCGTGGATGTGCGCCATCATTGAAGGAAAATGAAAGTTAATCCAAATCTTCGTGAGTGAAGTGCGATAGGCGTTATACTTCACCTTGATTTACTTTTTCTATTAGGCATTCCTCGTCTCCCTTGTAGTTTTCTCTTGAACCGCCGGATTTTCGCCAATTCCCCTTAGTGGGTAAGCGCCACCAATGAAGAACAACCAAGCAAGCAAGTGCCCGGCTATCAATGGAGAAGAAGAAAAGGCAGTATTGCGCGAGGTCTGAGCCACGACGTTCGCTCAAGGTTTCTCCTTCTTCCGGCCTCTTTCCAGTCGCTCAGGTGAATATTTGCGGTTCCGGCGCCAAACATGGGTAAGTGAATGTTTAATTCAGAGTTTAGTTTGCTTCGTCTTGTAACCCACGACTGCCCGGCATGTACAAAATCGACCCATACCGGTGTCGTACTTGGCGTTGAGCTTTTAAAGGCACTGAGGCGCGCTGTGCTGGGCAAACACGGACTACAATACTTTCTTCCTTGCAGTGCAATCACTACCAAAAAAAAATAGACCAGTGAGATGTTTTCTGCAACACGGCTTGGCTAGTTTGCGTTGAGGCCTACGCACGCGCACTGAACGCATGTCTTGCGCCGTACAATCAATTCCGCTTTTCCGCGAGCAATGATTGCAGCTCATGAACTAGAAACGGCTTCCTTATTGCGATACACTGAAATAAAGCTTGCCGGAGGAAGGAAACAGGTCGCGCCAAAAAAAAATTTGTCACAAGAAGAGCTGCCTTTAACCCAAAGACGATGGCAGCTATGGTCTTGCTGCTTTTAAAGGGTTCTTGAAGATCCGCTAATAATGAAAGAAAATGGGGCTCCAGTCCACGCTATGAAGGTGGTTGGCCAGAAGCTGTGGTATAACGTGATCCAATAGAACAGTGTGACGTAGCCTTGAACTGGGTTCTGCCCCGCCTGAGCACGACACTGTTCTGCATACTGACATTGCTGTTTTTTCGTCACTCATGGTATTCGCGCTGCTCTTCGGGAGTCATGCATGGCGCTTCCATAGCGCTATCACAACACAAATGAAATCAAATGCTAGGCGGGTTCTTTTCTCAAATATGAAACTAGTAACGTCACTCTCTCCTTCCTGCGCTAAACTTGCCACTTCCTTCCAAGTTACTTGGAAGGCGCGGTGCTTGCTCTTTCACAAGAAACGCCGCGCTTGCGTTCCGCTGTAATTGGTTAAGTTCTTGGTGGCGTGGAGGAAGAAATCCCGGGATCCAAGTGATATGCGGCTTCCCTGGCTAAAAAGAATGGGGCGCTCCTCTCCGAAATTTATTGGTTTCTCTCTTCACGCACCTTGACTTCAACAAGGTGAAGCTTGTGAGGTCATCAAACCTTAAAGATGCCGAAGTTATCACATACAAGGGACATCACTTCCAATCCGCCTGCTAGCACACATTTAGCATACATTTCACACACCCACTTCTGTTCGTCGTCTAGCTTTCCTGTTACGCGCAATCAACTAATGTCACCTCGTTCACTCAGTTTGCCGCCGACCGTGCGGCACCATCGTCGTGTAGCCAAAGCGCGCGGAGTCCTGAAGAGCGGAAGTGAATGATTCTGTCAATCAAGAAAGAGTGGCTGGGTGTCTTTCACTACGGACGCAGTGTCCACGTGTCTTGTAGAAAAATGCGATGGTCCGTGGGGGACGTGACAAATGCGAGAGAGAAATCAATCGTCTGCCTTCAGCTTTTGAGTGGTTCAGGGGCCCTTTAACAACAATGTGAGGCAATGAGGAACTCAAGAGAAAGTGCTCTTTTGGGTGGGGCGTGCAACACCGCTATCAGGATTTTAAGTGCGGCTTTGCTTCGCTTTAATTGGACCTCAGACGCTTGGTGACGTGCCTACCGACAGAATATTACTCAGAACCACCAGGCGCGAAGGTATAAAGAGCAATCACGCAGGGTTTCCCTGCAGTTCCGTGAATATGTGCCGTGAGTTTCATGTACACGGGCTACCGCATGAATTCGGTTTAGTTAATGCAAGAAATATACCGGTGTGTTGAAATTTGTGTATATTTCTAAATAGAGGTTATAGAAATCTAACGGCCTCTTTTACTGGTAGACTACTTAACTGAATATGCTGGCGCCTTTTGAAGCCTATCTTGTCCCACAACTACAGTCATCGGCCTTGCTTGCGTTTCCTTCCGAGAAAAATCTGCGCTCGCTACTTTCATGTCGAGAATGCTATGTCATGCTGACAACGCTCATGCCGTTCGTGACCTGGAATTACTGGGCTCATAGCGTTAAGGAAACGAAACGCATACAATACTGATGGAGATTATTATTGTCGTACAAGATACGCCTGAAAGCGTGTAAACTGTTTTAACAGTGCACTCTCCACCTTGCTTTAATTTGTACCAACCTTAGTCTACCTTGATCCACATTATTCTCTTTTAATTTACTTTGATTTACTTTAATCTGAATTAATACCCCTGAGAGCAATCTTGGAAGTGGGCCAGATCGGCTTTTTGGGTGATCTCACAGTGCGAGAGGCAGCAGGTCCTTCGCCGGGAACGTGATGTCAACACAGTCCCGTCGGTTGTCTTGCCATGCGGGGTTGACGCCGGTCGCTGGATTTTTCGCTTCGTGGGGCGTATAGGGCTGTCGCCTTAATAAGGCCCATCAGGCGATCTCAGTAATATAAAGCTTGATGGAATCACGCCCTGTCGTCATGCACAGATGCCAGGCACCATATGAGCCCTGTCTACAGGGCTCATATGGTGCCCGTGAACACGCTGTGGGAATCATCATGAAGCGTTTCCAGCGGTGAAAATTGCTTTGGCTGGCGAAAATACTTTGTCACGTGTCCGGGCCCAGGCCAGTGAATTTGCCTCTCAACATCGGCTTCAACGCCAAACAATCCTGGTGCTTCTCTTCTGTGTAGCTTGGTGCCCTGATTACCTCGTTGCGGTCCTCCTCATGGTCGCGTTACCCTTGTTTTCTTTTTTAAATACGAAGCTTTCTTTGCCTTTTCCTTCGACTTTCCCATTACTGGTTCTGCTGCTGCTGCTGCTGTTCGCCACGCCGCTAACGCCGGTCACGTCAGGATGTAGTTGAGACGCACGTCACTAACGCCGGCCGTGTCAGGACGTGGTCGAGACATGGCTGTGTCACACAAAAAAAAACAACAACACAAAAGGCATGCGCTGTTGGTGTTTTGTTTCATGACATTTGTTTATGAGCTGTCATTCTCAAAATTCCGAGGAATAACTTCATAAAGAATGTAAGACAGGGTACGCTCCACATGGAGGGCCTGCGTGGTTGTGGTTCAGAATGATTATTCGCCAAGCAATGCCCGCGGCGTCGACACGGAATATCCTGCGACACAGGGCCTTTCCCGCTATCGCGTTAAGATCGCCCCACATGCAGCGTTTTCCCGGCGTTCACTGGCTTTCGAGCGTAAGCCAATCAGAGCTGGTCCGCCTGCCGCTCGTGTGGCTGGGCGCCTTCTGTGGTGGCGTACATGCGTCGACGCCGAGAGACGCAACGCCAGAAAACGCTGGTAAAAACGCTGAATGTGGCGCGGCCTTTAGTACATGCCAGTAGTGTGGCACAAAGGAAACACGACCAGAGAAGCTCATATCAAGATTTACACCGCGTCGCATTTGCACAATGCCTTCTGGACGCCTACATAGGCGTGACCCCTCTCAAATGATGTGCAGAAGCTGCCGTGCTTGTCTACGTGCTCACCTGCAACAGCAACGACATTAGAGGAGTAGAGTAATGGGAAGAATGTTAGCCAGGGAATAGAGAGAGAGAGGGAGGAGGCAGTTTTGTAAGCGAAAACCCACAATGGTGCCGAAGCTTGCACTCAGTGCCGACGAGATGAAGGCTTGCATAAAGCGTCGAGCGGATCAAGAACAACAAACAGAAACGTAGCAGGCATGGTAACATTTCACATCCCGTCACGACTGTCGTATGCCGTCAATATATCACCGCCAAATAATGTCGATAATACCTACAGTGTGTGGGATCTGCGTCGTTTTTTCCGCCTCAGATAAGCCATTGAACTAGCACAACTGCAGATGGTAGGTAATAAAGCTGTCCACCTGGGAAATAAAAGGCACGCTTTAACTATTCCTCTAGCTAACAACAAACGTCTAGCTAAAAACAAACTTAAGGGCTCTGTGGTTTCAATTCACCATGTCACACATTGTATTTTTATCGTGCGACCAAACATCTGGTGCTGTGGATATCAGCACGGCCGTATGCTGCGACTCAAGGATTTCCATGCCACCATGAATTGCCCTTAATACACGAAGCAAGTATACTGAATCGAGTCATGGCCTTCGAGACCACACGTGCTGCCAAATCTCGGAGGTGATGCTCAGACTATTCGCAGCCCACATTTGGAACATTACCTTTACGTGCCAGTATTCAGGCCAATTTCCTGCTTTCGTGATCCTGTCGTGAATACAAGGCGGTCAATATTGAAATGATCGCCAAGCCGACACCTAACGATAAATGGAGATTATTATGGAATATTTTAAAGCGCTCGATTTACGATCATCAAAAAATTGCAGGTTTGCGTAATGTTCATCAATTGCTTTGTCCATGTCATAGTTTCGTTTCTAGCTATAATGTGAAAAGTAAGTCTTTTACATACCTTATACATACATACCTATATATATATGTGTATATATATATATATATATATGTATATATATATATATATATATATATATATATATATATATCGCAACCTGTACGAAATGCGCGGACATGAAGAGAGAAGGAAAGACGAAGAGAACTAAGAGCTGGAGAGGCCGGGCTGCGCTACGATCACGCTACGACCGTCATCACTCGCCTGTAAATATATATATATATATACATATATATAGTTCTCATAATGCTAAGGTGAACCTAGGAAACGTTTTACAAAAAGCTAAGGCAACGAGTTTTATGTGGTTTAGAAAATGCTGGGCATGATAGCTGTTAACATCAACTGAACCCTGCCGATGAATTTTTGATGAGTTCTACGAAATTGTCCTCAACCACTTCAGAGGGGCTTAAGGAGTTGCTCTCCCTGCAAATACAAGCAGTAATTTTGCTTCTTCATTAGGAAAAGCTATATTTACATATGAGGGCCAGTTAAAGTTAGTTACTTCCGTATGAAGAAGTACTCGATACAATGTAAAGAACAACTGAATAAAGAATTTGCGGCTGGGTGCTGGACGCGGAATACGTTGGCATGGTTTCCTGTTTTGTGTGTTCCGAGGGTCCTGCCGCATTCTGATAAAATAGAAGCCTTACAGCTTGAACGTAGAAAATAGAACGCCTAAGAAAGATTAAGTGTTGAAACTGCTCCCGGCCTTTAGGTTAAACAGTGCAGCTGGCCAAATTCTCAACCAATGCTTCAAGATGTGTATAAAGCGTGAATCTATAATGTTTTACATTCACTAAATTTTCCGCTATTTTTTCCCTTTACAGGGAACGAAGCTGAACATGGTAAGTTTTGTGCGTATACAACGCAATATAAACCCTCACCACGCATTGTCAACAGAAATAGGGTTCTGGATTTCCAAACGCCTTCCTAAACTTTTTCCACTGGGTTTTGTGCAGCATCAAGTATGTGCATTTGAAATCTTCCAACTTCAATGATCACAATTTAACTGCAAATTTTTTAGAAAAATGCACAAAAATCTTTCGGCCTTACAAGCATTATTTACAAGGATCACGCAAATCGTTTGCATATACTACTGTCCACGTCAGCCGCATTCCTTCCACCGGGTAATAGCGCAAATAAGTCACTTTAGTTAGCTCACAAATGTGTGCGCAACACCTTAGGCGTTTCACTGTTCTCGCTAAGGAAACACGCATTAAAGGTTGTAATAAATTATAAACTTAGAATGAACAACGATTTGATTATTGGACACGCCGTAGCGGAGGGTTGCGGAATAATTTTGACAACTATGTGATCTATCAAATGTCCCCAATGCACAGGCCACGGGCGTTCTTGGATTTCGCTCCGCTCGAGTTGCAGCCACCGCGGCGGGGATTCCATCCCGCTACCTCACACTTAGCAGCGCAACACCGCAGCCGCCAAGCCACGGCGACGGGTGATTGAAAAGTTCCGTTAAGCCAGTGCATATATACTGGCTGATGCAGTAGCTCCAGCGCCAAACGAAGCTTCTCCGAAGCACGAGAGCCGGGGTTTTTGTTAAAAACCGTCTGAGAAAAAAAAAAAACCTAGTTTTCTCACGGAAGTAAATTCTACAACCGCCATCATACTGAGCCTGAAGACGCATCAAGCACCCTCTTGATTTTATTGTGGGATGTGCTAGTGATTCCTGAATTGGTTGCCTTAAATTCTCCAGCTGCAGGCGTATTTTTCCCGAAACATCGAACGATTGTTGCAAAGCAGTGTTTGTCTACGCTACCTGCTAGAAACGGAACTTCAGTTTTCATGCCAAGTCTGACGGCGGCTGCATATCTACGTTATGTAATTTCAGCCAGCAGCGTTTTTTTTTTTTCTTGCGACACTATAAATCCTACCCTGAAAAGAATTGTGTAGTATACGTATAAAGGAAAGAAAAAATGATGATGATCACAAGCATAATAGTTTACGTTATCAAGATGAAGGGTGATCAAGATGAAGGGTGATCAAGGGGAAGGGTCCGACAGCAGTGCAGCAGCCATCATAAATTCTAGATTTCGTCAGAAACAGCTCGACCGCTTGAAGCAGAAAATCTTCAAAGCGTGTGAAAGACCGCTTTTAGGATACAATGAGAGAGCTTGTGTTGATGCGCTATAGTGCACCAAGTCTGAGCACAGCCACACCGAGCTGTAGGCTGTATTCAGTGTGACAGAATTTCTTGTGGAGATGCACCCATTAGTTCGTTAAATCGCCGACGAATGTATACTCCGTTTTGAGCAAAGAGCGCCACTTCTAACCTCGGGCCTGCGGAAAACAGTCTAGGCAAGAAAATGTGTGTCTTTTTAAAACTTATTTGTTTATTTTTCACAGTTGCAACAACCCATGAAAAGAATTCAGTGATCTATATTACTTTCTGCAACCAGAAAAAATTTCCGCAAATGCAGACACAAGATGTCAAAATGCCTCGTGAGCTACTCGCAGGCATTTTTTTTTTTAATGGGCACCTCAGCCAACATGTGGCGTTCACCTTTGTACTTGGCTTCAGAAAAAGTGTCCACAACCGTTGACAATGGAAGTGAACACAGGGATTTGCGAAAACGCTTGCAGCAGTGTTCTTTTCTTTAGCGGCCGCCCGGGCCATGTCATGGTGTTCCCCTTTGGAAGTTGAATACACTGTGGCCACGGATCAAGATAGCTGCGGGGGCAGTCAAACTCCACGCGCCAGCGCGCGTGAGCGGCAATTGAGCGTCACACATATGGCGAGGAGGAAGCAGGTTTCGAGCACCCTGCGATAAACAGCACGATGGTGATATCGGTCATATTGAGGCACCTTAGTCGATCACCGCTCGCGGTGCAGTGCAAATGTTGTCCCCGAGGCAAGATATCGAGCGCTCCACCACACGCCGTGTGCTCCCCTAATCAGTTGCTCACACACATTAGTTTGTCAACGCCACACGGATAGTTATTTTGTGCCACGTTCGTCACCTCAGCGCTTTGCACGTGATTTCGACGAACTTCGGCACGTGGCCTACGAAGCCCACCCGCGAGCGCGAAGCCCCGGTCTCTGAGACTGCGCTGTCGCACAAGGTATTCTCGGGAGCCTGACTGGAGTTGAATGCACAACGTTTTTAAATGCCTGCGACAAATACCGCATCCTGCAAGACAGCTCGCGGAGCGCGGGGCGTGTATTAATCGTGAGGTCATCTGACCTTGACGAACGAGAGAGTTTCTCCTCCGGACAGTGGCGTAGCCAGGGTGGGCCGACGGCACTTGAGCCTACCCCCCCCCCCCCCCCCCCCCAGCCAGACCTATGTTCCGGCGTGCGCCCTGCTCACTTTTATTCCTGGCAAGTCGCTTCTGAACAAAGGCGAATATCCTTAGAACGCCCGCCCCAGACAACTACATGACGGTACACGCCTTCAGGCATACCAACGGCTCGCTCAACGTAATGCAATTAAATCTCGATCTAACGAAACGCGATCTTACGAAGTTCCCGATCTTACGAAGAAATTTCCATTTCCCGGCAGGTACTCATTGGGTTGAGTGTTTCCATCAACCCGAATTAATGAAACAAACTTGGCCGAACTCGATTTGAAGACGTTTGCCATGAAACAAATGTCTAAAAAAGCGGTGATTCCTTTCTAATTTCGACACAGACGGGTTCTTCTTCGAGCACGCGTTCTAAAGTTATCGCGTTAAAACATCTAGGGTGCCATGGTCACATCCCTAGCTTTAATTTGACGAGGCTGCGCGATGTGCCCATTCACGGAACCACCGACTCAACACCGCCTTGGTAGGGGCACTGGTGGTTGCTTTCGTTATTTCATGGTTTGTGTGAAAGATGGCTAGATTAGCGGCAAATGCGATGCCGCGATAGCCTTTTCAGGTGCGCTTCGTTACAGTTTTAGATTTTGAGGGACCAAAAAGTTCTTTCTCAATTTTGCAAACTTCCTGATTTAATGAAATAATTCTTGCAAGGTCATCCCTTCGTTAATTCTAATTTCAACTGTAGTTGTATTATGATGCCCCATGAATGAGAAACACAACAGAGATTAATCGAACCCTATGCCCTCCCTCAACCCCCCCCCCCCCCCCCGGAAAGAAAAGAAAAAAGTGCTCGCTACGAGTCTGCCTCCTCCGTTATCTCGCTCCTTGACCATATTCCGGGCTAAATAAGGCGCATGATTTTATTGAACCGCTAGTTTTCTCTCAAGAGTACCTGGCATTACAATAAGTATCAACAAATGTGGCCACTGGCAGCAAAGTGGTTAAAAACACTGCAAAATAACGAGGAATTTTTTTTTATAGACGCTCTATCGGGTAGTGCGAAGGTTTTCCCTTGCGTTAACGGCGGTAAATTGCATTATGCATCGTTGAATCTGAGACAAACAGGTTTCTCACAAAGAGTTATCAGTTTCATGTGAGTGGCTACATAATATTAACAATAGAACCTTTTCATAGTTCGCATGTGAACGTATCGGTACCACATATTTGCGAAACAAGTGGCGGCATTTTTCATTGTCGAAATGATATCGAGGTGCTAGACGCTCATGCTCGTACTTCTCACTTGCAAATGACTTGATGACGGGAGCCACGTCTTTATGTTGCCTGCCATAGCAGAGGCCAACTTTACTCGTATGTTGTACATGCAAAATTACTACGCTGCCAAATGTTGTGCAAACTTGTAACAGGTAAGCTGGCTTTACTAATCTAAAATAAAGAAAGTATAAAGTACTCAATAGACGTTCAAAGTTCTACTGTTACAGTGTACTAATTACATTTGAAATCATGGAATTAGGTCACCCACGAAAAGGGAGCAGTGTCTGTTCAATCTGTTTCATAACCAGAACCAGGATGGCTTCATTACACAAGAAGTAACTGTTCCCACCCACATAAACCCGGAGCGTTTTGACGCGTTATACGAAGTTGTCACATAAATATATGCACAAGAAACTATGAAAGTGGTGTCCTCTTGCTAAGGAATTTTATTTCTTTTAATGAATGCTCACCTTCCAAATTAGCTGGTAATGAGGGGACAGGAAAGTACAAAGTTGGGATTTTTGTTTTTACAGACAACCCACCCATAAAAAGATTCTATAGACAACTATTACCATGTGCACGTTCCATTCCAATATGGTTTCAACTCGAGCTTCGGAACCACACTTCTGCAAAGACGTACTAATCAAATGATGTACGACAACACCCTTGCATTGTATTACCTACATAAATGGCTGCATGTTAGGGCAAAAGCCATACGTGGCTCGTTACAATGGCTCATACTCGAAAAAAGCGGCGTTTAGCCGAGTGATTCTGAAGTATCATAAGCCATGAGCAATGGCTCATATCCGAAAAGGAAATCATAACCTGAAATGGCTCATTCCCCCTAAGCAAGCAGAGATGCAATGGCTAAATATGAAAGGACAAACGAAAACAAGAAAGAACGAAAGAAGGAACGAGAAAAGGAACTAAGTAAAGAATTAAAGAGGGATGAAAGAGCAAAGAACGAGAAAACAATGAAAGAGAGAACGAAAGAAGGAACGAGAAAAGGAATAAAAGTACCTTTAAATAGTGTGTTATGTGCACACATGTGTTGTTGGGGAAATCAACCGACAGCACAATGCGTTTACTTCACACTGCAGCTGATTATGTCGTTCAACAATCTGACCTCTCCTATCGGATAACTTGATGCGTTACCACTTGTGCCAGCAGGGCTTCACCTTTACGTGTTACAGGAGTGTAACATACCGCCGATTTTTTGTAGACTCTGCAGAATAGCGTCTTGTAATTCATTTCGATATCGCAGCTTAGGCCAGAAACCCGGTATAAGCAAAAAGTATTAGCGCTTGAGGTATTAAAAACTTCAAGCAATGTATGCACATTTACGTACGGGCCGTTGCTTGTAGAGAGGCATCATGCTGTTCCTTTTCATCAGCAACTCCGTAAAACCACTTCAGTGTATGAACATGGTACCATGATTTTGATCAGGGACGCAACTAGACGTCCCGTGAATTCTCATTATTCCAGAAGCCTGCGTTTCGAAGGATGTTAATACTTTCGCAAACAACCTTTACATGAGATCTTAGATCTTTATACCAGTGTATTACATAATTGCATTTACCAGTTGTACTCGTGAAAAGGTAGGCCTAATAAAATAGAACTGAAATTTATATATTGTTGACCTCTGTGCACTGAAATTCTCTGTAGGAAAATTTTCACCAAATATTGCAAGTTTATCTTCTCGCACGGGTCGTTTTGCTTACGTGGTTAGCCCGAACAGCGAAAGTTTTTAGCCTGAGTTGCCATCACTGGCTGCCTAAGCTTTTACCGTTGTTAAAAGTGCTGGCTTCTATATATTTTATTTACCTACTACTTTATGTTATATTTTAACATGCGGCCTAGATTCACGTTCCTTCCCGCCTCTTTCACCCCCCCCCCCCCCACAAAAGAAAAAAGAAATACGAAGGATCTGGTTTGTGCGCACAACAACCCAAGTATTAAAAATACGCGCCGCATTTGCAATCCGGAACAACTACAATCCCAACAGAATGCGATGAAATGTGCGGAATCTGGGTTTCTGACACCAGCTTATTGCGTCAGATGCACACCTGAGACACTTCGTTTTCATGGAAGCTTCGCACAGACCCTCGTGCAATACCTTTGCTTCAATTCCATGAATGAGAAGCCGGATTTTAGTGGAAGAGTGAAGGCGTTGCTCGAGTTTGGTATTTCACATTTTTTCACTTTTTGCTGTTTGCCGTTTCAGAAGTCGCCTCAACTGTGGGTATAGGTGAGTCTCACTAGTAATTTTCGCAATTTCAGACACCCCACAACTTTACACCTAACAATAGGTTAAGAAATGTTATACTTACGTTCAAAAATTCTCAAGAGAATTGCTGACTGCAGCAAGACTAAAGCAATGTCCGCTTACTTCATACTGTAAACGTAAGAATTCGTGTAATATTTCTCCAACTTATGAAAACAAAAAACAGGGTAGATACCATGCAACTTCGATTTGGGATATATCTCGTAATCCGTTATTTTGACGCTATTTTTCAAATGCTTTATCGAAGTTTTTCTTGTTATTATTACAGAAATAAAACTAAGGTAAGAACAACGCGCATGCATTTATTCGTGTAGCTACAAATGTGCGTTACTTTAATATGCACGTCTCTTGATTCTAAACAGCAATAATTGCATCTGTCCCTCTCATCTCAACCTAACACCGGCGATTCCATTGAAGTGAAGCGCTGTTTCAATTAACGTATGCAAGCCCTACAACAAAATAGTAAGCGTGTGGTATACCTATGCACCCAACTCTTAAGCTTTAATGTGGCACTGAAAATTTCGAAGTAAATCCTTCTAAAATATATATTTATATATATATATATATATATATATATATATATATATATATATATATATATATATATATATAAACTGACTTTAATAATTTGGGTTTCCAACGGAACGCCCACTGATAAATTGTTATGGCTCCCTGAGAAATATTCTAACGGTCGCTCTAAATACAGTTTGATCTTGGCGTTTTATTTTTGGGGTGCACTAAAGGATTCGGGGAAAGAGACGAACGAAATTCCATTTACTTTTGGGTGCTTGCACTCAAGGCCATGTGTGTATTCACGCGTGCTTGAAACGAAAGATCAATAGTGCGCGCAGACGTGTACAAGCCCCGAGCAAAGGAGACGAAAGAAAGACGACGGTCCTTAGTTGCTGGACATGATAAATGGGCTATAAAATACTTGCGTAAATCTGTTGCATGGATTACAAGGGCATTTCAAGTCCCGTATTTGAAAATTACAGGTAGAATTCAGGGTCGTGCATCTTAGCCTAATTTCGGTATGCTTTATATGTATCAATTGCTGTTGACGAAATTAGAATATAGCTTTTATTGGTGCTTTGGAGAGTTTGCAAAATTATATTTAAGGTTTGTTTTATTTTGCAACGATCTATTTATAAAGATAGTGAAATATATTCGTAACACCGTTCTTTAATGACTGTGAAGGAAAACCAGGCAGAAGCTGGTCTCTGCGTCTACGAAATATATTTTTAAACAAACCCCCTTTATCAGGCTGGAGCCTGATTCCGCCGATTCCACTGCTCGCACACAGTCATCTTGCCGGACGTGTCGTCGTCGTCTTTAGTGACCGGACCATTCTGGCACGTAGTAGTCCAGTACAACTGGACTAAGTTCCTTCTTCCTAATTCAACAAGTCTCATCAAATTTGGTGCACGAGTTGCGCGGGGAGAAAATCATCCTTTTAAATAATTGAGATGGAAGCTCCCAATATAAAACTTCCTCGTAAAGGAAACAAATGCAATCCAATGGAAATGTTTTATGAAATCGCTTATTCGCGTTTTTTTTTAGGTTATCGCATATTACCGCGCATTGTTGGCGCGAATTTTAGAAAATCTGTTGCAATAGCGCAGAGAGCGAAATATATTAGTTGAATAGAGAAAGGCAAGCATGCAGAGCCTATTTATCCGAAGGAATATTTTGATGGGGCATTTGTCGTTCGCAGTGATGAAGCAGACGACACAGGCAAGAAAGTACTTCTGTTCTGCTGCGCCGTTTGCCTCATCGCGCTGCTCATAGGTCTGTTTTTATGGACATCCAATTTGAGTCAGGGTGAGTGATGCTGTTTTGATCTGTATGAGGGTTTCTTCTCTAAGGGCAATAAAATGCGATGAAATGTGGATAAGTGTTACCGTTAGGTCACAGGAAGCAGCGAATGGAAAACCAAGCTCTAGACGACAAATGCCCGGCCCTGCGCGGTTTCAATAAAGGTAACATTGCGGTTTGATGGTCCCATCGGACTATATTCTGCAAGTACGATAGGATGAATATTTAGGCTCGTCAGAATAAATTTCTTTGCACTGATTTTGTTACGGCTGAATATTTCATAAATAAACTTTTACAAGGGCATAAACGCCGCGGTAATTGACGACGGCATCATAAGTGCTGTTGCCGCTTAGGATGTGAGTAGTCGTCATGTTTTACTCGAAATGTTGCTTAGCACAGAATTATTGCTCCTCTTAGAGCAGGACAGGGTACCAAGGCATCACTCATATTCGCGCGGGCTAACCTTTAAGACGGTACAGTTTTTTTAACTGCCACATTCCGTGTCGCCCGTTCAGTCAGACGGTGGTTATCTCACCTGTTAGGGCACAAAAGACCGGCTAGTAGTGCGGAGAATCGATCCACAGAACATTGGGATTGATCTAACCTTCCATGCGTGTAAAGAAAAAAAATGTGAAACCATTACAGGATTGCATAAAAATAACGTCGGCTCATACAAATATTGAAGAGCCCAGGTCTCGTAATGAAAACGTGGTTATATTAGACGGCGTTATGTTTCTTTATGCATCGCATTAAATTTGCTTTTCTCGACTACGCCTTTTTTGTGGAAATGATTATGTGCCACCGAGTTCTCCGGCCTACATAAGGCGAAAGCTTGAAACATTTTAAATGCCAGTGAGACCTCCTTTCTTCTTTGTACTCAATTAACCCCTACGTGAAGCATGAAATATGAAGCACAGTGTCTGTTTAAGTGTATCTCTAATCCCCACCGATATTAAAATAAAATGGCGTATATGATATGCAATTATATGTACATATTGACACGTGTACTTGTTTATCTTGTTCGGGTGACCGCATTTCACCGTTTAAACAAATGTTCTCACTGTTCACCGATGTAAATAGAATGCCTTCCCATTTATTGAGCTAGTGTAAAATTTTGCCAATATCTAAAGGGCAGGTCCCTCAATATCGTAAGCCAACCTCACCCATGTGGCCGCTGGCAAACTGCAAGGATCCTACAGAACACATTTCACAGAGGAGCCTGAAACTGCAAGAATGGGATACCACAGTGATTTAGCAGTTCGAACGTTAAAAGTTTCATGCTGGCTGCCTCTTTCGCGCCCCACCGAGCTGCCATTGCAAGACGAACAAGACAAACAATTTCCTATGAACAATACACGCAAAAGAACTCGCCGAGCATCAACACCCTGAAGCGGAAATAAGAAGCCTTGTCGAGTACTTGGAAGACGTGACCGACTACGCCGAGCGGTGTGTAATTGTGAATTCTCATCGTTTCCAAGAAATTCGTAACACGGCCTCTTGCGAGAGGCCACGTTTGCGATGTCAACCATTGTTACAGCACATGCCTCCGGGCCCTTGTACTCAAGGGACCCGCATGAGGCTGTTGTGCTACTTGCCATCAACAATCACTTGTTCTTTTTTATTCATGTAACGCTATTACACCCATTGTTCTACATTATATGTTTGCAGCATACCCTACTTGACTCATTCTCATATTTTTTATTTCTTTTGTATTTTAAGCGATTGTTAGATCTTAGTTTTAGGCCTCTCTACAGCCACGTCACATCAGCCATTAAACCATTCCGTACTCATTACCACTGCCTTGGCGTTATTTTGCCACACTTGGCCCTTGCGCTATTAAACAGTACAAATGATCATTCTTATCATTTGCACTACAGAAATACGCCCTAGTATTTAAGATCTTCTCTGTAGTACATGCAAACTACCTTCTCTTGGTGATCTCAACACTGCGGCCACAAAAATCGCACGCCCTGCTTGATGATCACACAGCCGAGCACCTATCTGTTCCCCTATGCTCGCGAGTATACAAAAGTTGCATTATCGGACACGCACCGCCAATTACGTTATTTGCTACTTCAGGACATGCAGAGACTGTCAACGACGCAAGACGCCACTAACAAGAATAGCGAGATTGCTTCAGGCAGTCAAAGTGGGTCCTTGCCGAGATAAATTTATTGGCGCACTTTGTCACGTCATCATACGGAAATCAGCGGGTTGTCGTGCGGATGGACGACCTTACCCACTTCGCTGAAACGAAAGATCTGCTGACAGGCAGTGCAATCGAAGTGGTGAAAGTCTTCATCGAGGGCATACCGATTAACATGGTGCCCCGGAAGTCATCACCGACAGAATAACAGCCTTTGCAGCAGAGCCCACCCAAGCCATTCTGCAATACAGCCAGACAAGCCACAGCAGGACAACTGCCTGCAACCCGAAGACGAATTGTCCTGCAGGAATGCTAAACAAGATACTCACCGACACGTGAGCAATGTGTGTCGACGCCTAGCACAAGAGGGGGGATGCCGACCTTCCATACAGAACCTTCGCATGCGAAATTGCAGTGCAAGAAACAGCGCACATCACGCGTTTCAAGCTGGTTTACGGAAGGAACACGACGACGACGCTGGATGCCATCCGACTGCGCGTCACCGACGAAGAGAATCTCGACGTAGCCCCATTCTACAACGCACCGGAGAAGCACAACTCGCGCATCTGCGCCTTAAAGCCAGCAAAACACGAGCAGTCGACACCACAATTTTCGGCAACGCTACATGGAATACCAGCCCAGTAACTTCGTTTGCATTAGGACCCAAATGCCGGTTAATACCCAGTGATCGACGCTATTTCTGGTCCTACAGGATCATCCGGCGTACTGGCGCACTGGCCTATGAGGGGTTGCCACGTGACATCATGCAATACAGCTGCACAGCTCGCGGCCGGAAATAGTCGATAATTGGACCTTAAGCCCTTCTGACACGGCTAACGAACGATATGTAAAACTTCGTGTCTATTTTTGTCTATTGTGTTTGTCTTATACGGTTGATCTAGTTTTTTGTTCTCGTATTTGTAGTATCACGACGATTCTGTTGATAAGGGTGGCATTATCATGCGTACAAACTTCTCCTTGTTATGGGGGCTCCATCTGACCCACTTCGTACTTTATGTTATCGCTCGGAGTGAAAGACGCCTGCCTGAATTCGAACTTACTCGAATACTAGCGTTGATTCTATCATTTGTGTAGGCTCTCAACGAATATTGTGTGGTAAGATTGCAAAGCCGCCGCGAACACTGTTATACTTTCTGTAAGGTATTCGAGACTAGCGATTACTCTGGACAGTTTGACGAGTCATGCATAAATGTCGACGCGCGGATCTAGATTTTCGAGGATCGCCAACAGGGCCCGCCACTATTGTGTTGCTTTGAGTCTTACTCGCTTTTCATTTCAGAACCACACCAAAACAGAATGTTATGATATACAGTTTTGGTACTGTGCTTGTCACCGTCACCACAGGGTTACAAAGCAGTAATTATTAAACTTAGTTTTACCAGGAATATAGGTCGGCCGCCACATACTGAAATTGTCAAGAGGTAAGAACATGTAAATATAATATAGGTAAACCGATATATCTTTAGAAAACATAAGAAAAACGTTAAGCATGGCACACTTTTATTACCATTAACCTCTGCTAGTTAAAATCACAAGCGAACGCTACAAGCTACGTCCTCGCCAGAAATCCCAGAAGGGTGTCCCTGCTGGGAGGTTTCGCAGGTGTCCTCAGCTTCGAAATGACGTCGTCCTCAGTGCTGAAGTTGCGTCGGAAATCCAGCATTTTTTAAAGCCAGCGTAAATATTCTCGAAACTGATTTTACTGCAGGCGTAACGGAGAAATACTTTTGGCTCCGTGACTTGGCTGTATTTGTTCACGAAGATAGGTGGATATTCTGTTGTCACGAATGTATGCCGTTAGCTCATTGTTGGCAATATGTCCAAGAAAAAAGCCTGGCCGTATTCGAAAAATGCGGCACTAACAATACATTGAATGCAAGGCGGGTTGGCTGACATTAATAACATTGCAGTAAGTAATAAAACAAGGCGTGAAAGGCGCCGCGTTCACTAAAAAAGTCGCAGTATCGCCCAAAGCTGAAGCATTGATAAGGAAAACAGATTATTAGGCAGCTACACAATAAAACGAATGCAGTTTTATCATCCGTTAAGCTCGTAAGCAATCCTTTGGAAAATAAATTAAGCATAGCGTCGCATGTGCATAGGCAAGCATCAACACATCTCACTCGATGAGCGCGGACCCTTCCTGTCACAACGCTGGCGTGAGGAAGAGGGGCCGCAGTGAGCGGAATTGACTTCTCGCTTATACCCGCACTAAGTGGCGGGAAGGCCGCGCGCACGAAGCTATCAGATCAGCCCTTGGCACTTCCACACTCTGTAATCATTGCAGCTCGCTTTCGAGGTAGCTGCGGCGCGGCCGCGCTCAATCGTGCTATACGCAGCCGCCGCCGGAGAAGACCCCCTCCAGGCCTCAGGCCTTGCGCGCGTGTGGAATACGGCGCGCTTCCTACACACCTTTCGCCCTTGCGCGCGCGAGATGACGGCGCCGTCCTCGGCTAACCCTCGCCCACTCTCACAGGCACCTACAGCACATGCCGTGCGGTGTTGCCGCACTTGGATTTTACACAGAACATCACGGCTGCGCCGACGGTCGCAGCGGAAACGCGCCCGTAGTGTCCACGTATTTCTTAATGCAATAAGAAAAAGCCAACATATAGGGGGTAAGTAAACGACCCTTGGCACTCTGTTTGAGAAAAAACACTCAGAAAGCTAGAAGATATATGTTGTATGATATGTGACAGCGGCCGCCGTGCGATTTCACCTTCTGTAGATTCACACAGCGAAATTGGCGTCTATAAGACGACTAAACACTGGCAGAAGCACGAAAAAGCTCATGCGTGGGGTGACGTAAAAGGACAGATTTATATGCGAAGGATAGAGCACAGTCGGTGTATCCCGAACATCTACGTTATTTTTGGTGCTCATCTATAAATATATCTACAGATTGACAGGCAACCGCCTCTGCAGCTGGTACATTCAATTATCGATTGGTTCGAGGGAAGTATTGAATCTCTAAAACCTTGCGTTTTACAGTTGTACACTTTAATTATCTATTCGCAATTTAATCGGGTGGATCAACGACTTCTAGTCTTATTGCAGCACTAAGCTGTTCAAACGCGATACGCTAGGTGCCAAATGCAGTCACAATGCGCAACAATGACCGCCGTATTAATTTTATGTCATGACGCATTAGCTCGGTGTCCAGGCACACACCGGTGGCGTAAAAAATTCCGCAGCCATGCTGTCCATGTATCTTATTTCAATCGCAGATAATTTACATTTTCTTGTTTATGCACACCTACCATTCCATAGTGAGTGCGTGTTTTTTATTATGTTATATCGCCTTTGCTGCTAGGTATTCTGATATTGCAGCACCGCAGTGGATCCACCATCTTATCGCCTTCCTGTAAATTTTTGGAGCACTCTTATCTCACTGGAGTCATTATTCACTAGAACAGCGGTGGCGAAAGGTAGAGCATCTGCCTCGTATTCGGGAGGTACTTGGTTCAAATCCCTGCACCGCATCTCTAAGCAATATTCTTTTACGCCTTTCTACGCCAGCTCATTCATGGTTAAGAGTGAAAACTGTATCGTCACACAACCTTATTCTCTGGCAGCCTCGACTGCGTTTACGATAACTTGGCACCTTTTCTGTGACTATAACACACGAGCCATCATACCTTACGATTACATGGCTTGCCTCACTGCATTGTTTTCTTTTATTGTTGATGAAAACATTGGCTGCCCTTGCTTGCTCTAATCAACAGCGATGTCCTTTTCTCTATTAACTTTGAGACTAACATTTTACGTTCCATTTATCCCCACGTGCAGTTTTTATTCATTCGGCGAAATTTCTATTGATAGAAGCAACATCAAATAGGTTAAAGCCGATCAAGAATATTTAAGCCTAATGAAGATGACTTCACTCTAGTTATGATTATTGACATATACTTATTACTGTTCACCTGAATGAGTAAATAATTAGTCATTTTTAAGAAACAATCAAAAAAACCGTGCAAACGTTTGCATCATACAACCAGGCTCATTCGGATGCTTCACAGAATATGCGTGCGAGATGAGCCACTGGAAGGTATGCTTACGCACTCTTTAATAAGCCCGACGAGGAAGTTTTTGCAGTAATTTGTTTGTGGTTCGCTAGGTTTCTATCAGCATTGGAAAAACTTCTTGTGTAAAACGTATTGTAGTAATAGAAAAACGGCTGTGCATTTTTTCATGATGGTCTGCAATGTTCTCATTGCTCATTTTGCTCTAAATATGCATTGGACCAGTTATAGACAGAATAATAAATAATTATGCAATAGGCCGAAATACATAATGTAACCGCCATGCTAAAAGTGACTGAAAACACAATTACCTTATTTCTGTCGAGCTACGTCGCACGTGCATATCTTTTATTTCTCGGACACGTTCATCTGTGCGAGATAAGATTATATTATCTCTCTATATATGTGTAAGTGGCTGCTATTTTCCGTGGGTGACTTCACTGTACTTCTAAATGACATGGCTTTGAACGGGGAATGTTTTCTGTGCCTAAGGAGAATTGATGAGCTGTACCTATTAAGCTGCTCACGTAGTAGCATACAACTAATTGGTATTTATGACAACCGTGTATGTCAGCAATTTCGCTACTACAGCGATATATCAATCGGCACTCAATGACCATGAATTTGCAGAGGAGGACATCGATGGTACCGCCACCTACAAACCACCGAAGCACAATGGTCCAGAAGGCAGCGGCGCAGCAACTACAGCTCAGGACCTCGGAACAACTGCCGCGTTAAGGACTAAAATATACGTTACAGTTCAGCCCCACAGATCTGAAGAGGTATGCTACATAACATAAACATTGTTAGATATGTTTAAATATACTTTTGATTTGTGCTGTTTCTAAAACGCAATCAGCGTACGTATCATCTGTATGTCCGCCGTTCAGGTTCTACTCGCGAAAGTCCATTATACGTAACTGTGCGACTTTTCTCAAGTACCGCTTCTGTGTTTTACGCTTCTATGGGACGTCCATGATGCTTCAATGCACATATTTCAAAACTAGTAAAATTTTATAAACACATGTTTCCATAAAAGTGGCAATGCTGGTGCTTGTTTAATTTTGTGTTTATATGTATGTCTTTTTTGCTCATACCGTACGCTGATGTTCTAGAACCGAATTGAAAGGCACTGGAATAACGTGCAAAAATCTAATATTGAAGTGGCTTCGTGCATGCAGTGCAGGGGACGGACTAAATTTCAAGTACCTACCTCCGCTACCATAGGTTTTTTTAAAGAGTGCTGGCAGCGACCCCCCCTCCCCCCTTCCCTAAATCAATGAGCACATTCAACATAAGCTTATGTGTCCTCACATAGAGTGCCCTGCCATTGCGGCACTAAAGAAATCGAAGTGTGATAGCACACTTTGTAGGTAACTTTGCTTTAACCGGTCCATAGCTGCTCGGCAAAATTAAAGGTGAGCTTAATTATTTGAGTGACACTATATGAAGGCTCATTTGTGGTTAGGATGAATTTACTCATGTTATTCGATTGGTTTGTCCAGTCAATCAAGATCTGCAATCTAGACTAAGCCCGAAGAAGTATAAATTTTCCCCGACTGCTTTCTTTTAATTGTTTTGTTGGTGGACATACTTCTGCAGATGAGTTCTGTGGCCTCACAAACCACATTGAACGAGAGCCTTGGTCTACAGTATGGTATGGCGGGTTGTGCATCCGAAACTACGTTGCTACTCCATAAACACTCACAGTGTAGCGTGTGAATAATTCATAATGCTATACACATACGCTAACAAGTATTTTTTGTATAAATTGAAACCAAGATGTTGCATAAAGCTCTTTCTTCACGTGTAATACTTGATCTGGTGCGCAGTGCTTCGACAATCAAATATACAGCTCAGATAACAAAGTAAAGTTCTAGTATTGGTAAATTTGAGAGCGCAGCTCACAGGCGCACATTTCTGCGGTGAGCGCTGACGTGCCTCGGCGTCGTACTTCGGCGTAACCGAGTGAACAAGCACAGCCAAAGATGAAGGCCAACGCAGAGCGCAGCGGGGTAAGACGAGAGGAGGAAAGCGGGAAAGACGGGGGGAGGAAAGCGGAGAGAAGGGTGCAGCGGAAGCATGAGGCGGAAAGCGGCGGAGGGTACGGCGAAGGCGTGAGCAGAAAAGCGTTGTGAGGTGACAGATGGCGCCAGAATAGCGCGCGTCGTGCGTGAGGTCTCTCGACACTGGCTCCTGTGAATGGCACCCACGCGTCACCCACGCGTTGGCGGTCGCGATCTCCAGATTACCGAGGCAGTCGCGCCGCACTTCGCTGCATTTGCAACCTGCAGCAGGAGACAAATTGTCCGCTCCAGCGAATATATCGCGAAATGAAAACGCTCATAGACTTGTGTTGAAATTTTCGCATTAACGAGTGCCGTAATGGCCTGTGACTTTTTTTATTCAGGATAATTTGCATTATGTAACTGCTAATTTCATCATCGCGTGCCGGAATTTTAACTACCTCAAGGGAAAACTTCTCATCAGGCGAGATCCCGAGTGCGCGTAGCCTAGGAAGCAGCCTTGTTTTTCATTTGCGAATTAACTGATTTCTTCACAAGATCCTTCCTCGGTTATTCCATCAAAAATGATTGTATTCATGATCTGGAGGTCCACTATCTCAAACCAGCCCATCTCAATATTTCTGATGTGTCAATAACACTGAAATCTTACCTGTCGCAAACCTGCAACACAGCATGTGACTCAGTACGGGCCATGCAACACTTCTTATTATGGCAAATAAATTGGACTGCACTCGAGCAAATGCTTGCGTGAACACCTGAGCCGAATATAAGTCCCATCAAAGCAGTGCATGACACGCAAATTACCGCGACAGCATCTCGGCACGGGACCCATGTCGCAGAAAATGCGGCGCTGGCGGCCAGCGCGGACCGCCTCTGGAAGGTAATTCATTCAGAACCACGCATACCCGTGCACGCAGGCCCTCTGTGTGGGGCGAAGACGTGGCTGAACTAATTGGATTCAGGAGAGTAAAATGCATCAAGGAAATCTTAAAAAACGACTTGCACACAACCGACAGACATGATCACACCGGATTGTAATTTCAATGTACCAGAAAACGCGGTATTTCCATGCGGAAACTCAATCATAAACCCATTTTCCAGCGTCTCTACCAATCACTGAGCGGCGCGCCGAGCTCTGTTCCTTTCAACAGCACCATGCAGATGGCGATCAGCTCCGCGCATTCGCAGCGCATGCATGAAGCCGTGTTTCTACGGGAAAGCTCGCCTTCGTGCATAGCGTTCGTCTCCAGCACTTCCCGGAAAACATTAGGTAACATAAGCGCCAGTTGCCGGGAAGCGTAACAAACGCAGATCTTTGAATGCTCTCGAGTTCCAGTCTAAAAGGCTAGCTTGAGCGCCCTCCATATCTTGTACTCTAAAGATAGGTCACGCTTTCCTTCGGCTCCTTCAAAACCCTGTCCTTGGCACATTATCACGTAAAGGCTACTGCGCATAACTGTTGGTGGAATTCCGTCAACTAATAATAAGTTTGTGAACATCCACAATATCATATCCAACACTTGAAATACTCGCAATGTTTTATGCATTAGGAAAACGCAAAATACTAGTGTGTTCGAACTGTTGATAAAAAGTTAGTTTTTTACCTTCGGTATTTCGCCTGCATTGTCTTTTCCGCATTGGCCAGCTCTTGCACGGCGTAAGATTGTGGCGTCGTTGAAGTTTGTTAAACGCTACCGCTACCGCTATCTGCCCCTGCGTGTGAAAGTGTATCTTTGTTCTTGTGCAGAATTTCTACGCACATTGACATTCATATCAACGTAGCAACTCGGCATTTTCTATGATTGCAGAGCGCGAAACTGCGAGACTACTGTGCACTTCTGCAATGCAAAGTCAGTGACAACGTAAAAAATGTCGGTAAAAAAGTGAATGCAATGTAATTCGCAACTGCACAAAGTAAGCTTCGTTGTTTTATAGGCCATATAAATTGCAGTACACATTTACTATTCAAAACTGGGAATCATGGTATCACGCCCGCCTCGGAAATATAAACAGCTATCGTTCGATCACCACATATACTTTCTGTCACAACACTTCCGCGATTAAGAGAGCCAGCATCGGGGAGAGATTGCTTCGGGGTACCTGTCGCTTTAACGTGTGTCCTCCGTTGAGATAACGTAGACCCGTAGTGCAGGTGCGTCAGCAGACAGTTCACGCAGGGCGACCCGCTCTCTCGGCTAGAACTGCCATCTGCGGGAAGCGCTATCTGGAAGTGTTTCAACGAAGCGGGCGCGCTGTTCCGTGGACTCCGACATACTTACGCGCCGGCGTCCGCACGTGGCGTCCACCACTTGAGCCAATTCGGTCTATGCATTGTACAAACGCGGCAAGAGGTGTTTGATTTTTTGTTCAACAGAATTGTGCTTTCTCGTATATTGAAATTACAATCTGAGACCAGTCATTCTGTAGGTTGTGTGTAAGTCGTAATTTACGATTTTGCCACGTATTTTATCTTGAGAAATTCAATTAGTTGAATGAACGCCTGAGTATGTGTGGTCTGAAACCCTTTGACGCCTGAAAGCTGACGCTGGATTTTCTGCGACACGGGCTCCTTAACGATGTCTCGTTAAAATGCTCATCGCGGTGATGTTCTGTGGGCGGAGCTTTGTGCCCACCTCTCCGCTCCAAACATTGCCTCCACAATGGAAGCTTTTGAAGAAGGAGCGGGAGCACCACGAAGCGCATGAAGAGGGAGCTTTCATTGCCGATAACTCCGATTCTAATGTATATTTCAAATACTTCTAGAAAAGTACACTTTACATTCAAATGCATTTCACGACTCCGATTAACTGTGTTAGTGCCCTTTCAAAGTCGATACCGTGGTAAGATTGCGAAACATGTTAACTAACCACCTGAGTAATGAGTCTCGTCAAGGCGATGGTCTGATCCCTCGCAGTGGTCTACTTAAACACCTCTGCTACATGGGTCGGAGGGTTAATAACAAAGAAGGTTTTGATTCAAGAAATGTCTGGGCGATTTGTTTTACATTTATGCTAAATATATGTACTTCTACAGGATTCAACCCAGAGTGTAACAACGGAATCATCAGAAATGAACACAGCAGCAACTATTATAGCTACTTCCAGTTCACCTGAGCCAGCTTCAAGCACTGAGACCCCGACTAAAGCAATAGCTACGACCCCGACTAAAGCAATAGTTACGACCCCGACTAAAGCAATAGCTACGACCCCGACTACAGCAATAGCAACGACCCTGACTGTGACGACAACACCGGCCACGACCACATCAACGTTACCACGTGAGTGCCTCCAGGATTAGCAGCTGATATTCATGATGAGGCCGTTTTTTTCTCAAGTCATATGTTGGAACTGGAGAGCGCGCAGTGCGGGGCCCGGGGCAGTTATCACTTATTGTCCATTAGAATAGGTGCTACATAGGCGACAATCGAAGCCGCGTGCGTAGCATTATATCTATAATGTTATATTATGTAGACATGTATGGAATAAGAGAGAATGATTGAGAGAATAAAAATGCGTTGGATCGCATACGGCAGACATTGCCAGCTCTTGACTGCAAGCTTACCATTATCATTGAAAAGGAAGGCGTACAATTAGTGCATTTTGCCAGTGCTGACATATGGGGCAGAGGTTTGGAGAGTGACAAAGAAGCTTGAGAGCAAGTTAAGGACAGCGCAAATAGCTATGGAACGAAGATTGCTAGGCATAACGTTAAGAGACAGAAAGAGAGCGGTTGGGATAAGAGAGCAAACTGATATAGACGGTATTCTAATTGACATCAAGATGAAATAATGAAGCTGGGCAGGTGATATAATGCGCCGGTTAGATAACTGTTCGTCCATTAGGGTTACAGAATGGGTATCAAGAGAAGGAAAACGCAATCGAGGACGACAAAGACTATAGACGTACTCGCTATGGACTATAGACTTACTATGATTATATATTTACTGGCTAGGAACTAATGTGTTTAGAGGACTGGTGCTTCATTTTCACGAATGCTTCACAATGTCATTGCAAATGGTCCTTCGCCTTCTCTTTCAAGCCATCGTTTACAGACCCCCGACCTTGTACTCTGTAGTGTGCACCGTGGACTGCAACATCAGGATGGTGGTCCCGCCGGACGGTGTTTGCGACTTTATATTTTTCGACTCTCTATATGTGACTTGCGGTGGCGGAGTCGGCGACGCGCAAACGACGCCCAAGTTACAGCGTTTCTTCGACCTGGCCGCTCAAGGCAACGACACGCAGTTTGGATGCTCCATCGACGCATTGTAAGTTGTGAGATGCACTGTGCCGACTTCATAAGTTTGGGCGAGCGACAAAATATAGCGCACGTATGTCATAATAATCCAAAAATATGTCACTGGCTCATGCAAATTTATTCTAGTAAAATTATGAGAGAGTTGGCCCGAACTGATAACTGGTAGCTAGTTAACTTTGTTCTTGTTTCCAGTTACGTGACTTTGAATTGAAGGGAATTAGCCTCCCGGCCTCCTTTAAGCTGGTGACAATCTTAAACCGTAAGGAGTGGTAGGCACCCTAAGAGGCAGCCACGAGTACTCCTCGAAAGAGCGGTATTTTAAGCTACAAAATTGGTTGTGTGGAAACTAAATCAAGGTACTGTATGGCAATAGGCTTGCATGAGGGTAAAGGCGAATTCGTTATCGCTGAATCGATCTCAATGATAACCTTGTAGGCTTCCTAATTTGCACAAATTAGCAAAATGTCATCTTCTTATTGACCTTGCACATAAAAAAACAATTTCTCGTTTTTTTCGTTTTCGTGGTACGACTTGCGAGAATGATGTATATCAAGCGATAATAACCAAAGTCGCTGCATCTCAAACAACATGGGCCACTCATTTTCATGGCTTTAAAATAAGTCATGAAGACTGCAGATGTATTATTTTGTTCTGTATCTTGGGCGCTGCCCAGTCCTCGAAATAATGGCTCTGCTATATTGTTTCCTTGTTCGCAGACAGCTTGGCGAATTTGTCACTGACATCGGGAAATCAGATTCCCTGAAATGGGCTCAGAAGAAACTGTGGGCAAACAACGTGTACCACTGGGGCGTCATGAATATCTATCACGTTCTATTTTTTCAAGACCCGGATATCGTGAAGAAAGCGCTCGAGGCCTTGAAGGTAAATTCATGACATTTGATGTGCTGTCTAAAACTTCACTTCAGCTTGTATGTTTAACGAGATGCTTCGACTCCAAATGGCAGGTTACTAGGCGGTGACTTGAGGTAAGGGCGCTACATTCATACACCAATACAAAACTCTACAATGCAAACGCCTTTTTGACAGTGCGGTGGCGGCCTTCAACTTCTGCAAACTTCATAGTTAATATAAAGATTGCGCGCTCGATTGGGAATAATGAAAACATATTCACCAAACCGAAGGAACTGTTCAATAAATAGGCGCAGTTTTACCAGAAATGTGGAGCCTTCGATCGCGATAACAAATTAGTTGACAGGTGTACCAAGTAGGGAGAGTAGTACTCTCAACTGTACAAAATTACAACCATTCGCTCAATTACCAATATAACAAGCATGTTGTCGCGCGCGCACAAGCGAACATGAACACATCTCACTCGATGACAGCAGAAACGAGCTGCCGAAATGTTCGAGTGGGGAAGCGCGGCAGCGGCAGCGAGCGAATTGACCTTCGCGCTGCCTATAGCTTGAAGACGAACTAAGCGGCGAAAACAACGCGGACAAAACTATCAGCACTCGGCGCCACTCTTCCATCACAGATCGCGTTCAACATGAATGCCGGAGCAGCCGTGCGATACGCTTCAGCCGCTGGAGTAGAAGACCCCTTTTGCGCTGGAGATTGAGCCGCCTTTGTCGGCACGGAACCCTTCACACACTGTCAGCGCGCAAACCTTTTCATGCTGTCACGCGGGATGTGCCGGCCAGGGCAAGCTGGAATAGGCGACATCGCTTCGTGTTCCCATTGCATTTGTGCAATACGAGCTGCTGCACCCACCAGCTTTTTGGCTGTGCTTCTTGTTCACAGCGTTCACCCATAATTTGTTTTCGCGGCCTTTTCGGTATATTTACCGCTGCTGCGGACCAGGTGTATAGACCACTGCCTCTAGTGTCACTTTGATTTTTTAGGCAGCAGCCATGCAACTACCGCCCGTCAGAGCTTTCGGCCTTTCCGCCGCCTGTATTATGTTTTCTTTCGCTCCATTGAAGTGTGTGTGCGGTTTTTATGCCTTCTGAACAGTCCTTCGTGTACAGCCCGGTGTTTCCTCTGCTGTCAAACCGGGCCTCATATCCACATCTCCTCCCATTACCAACTGATGATGAGTTAGTTGCTGAGTGCAACAACTGTTCGGCCAGGTTTAGCCGTTGTTGAACGCCGGTATATTACCTGCTTGTATTGCAAAAACTCAGCCGTGTACAAATGGTTATATTACCAGCTTGTACAGAACATTTCAGTGTTGTTCTCAAAGTGGAAGACCTTTATTTGTAGGGAGATTATAATATTCCATCCGTAGGCAAAAATTAACGGCGAAAAGCCTGCCGAGGTCTTGCCCGCTCACAAAAGATACCGCCCGTAGCATTGCCTAAAAGAGAAAGAAAAAAAGTATGAATGGAAAGTAACAATTAGAAATTTCCATTGGATAAATGCACATAGCGCGTGCTTGTCTTAAAGTGCTATCACATTCAGAAATCTACACCCACTACGGACGTACAAATATCGTCGAACAAATCTGTTTTAAAACAAAAATAAAAGAGCACACGCCGTAGTTTGTACACCCGTCCACAAAATATTACGGACCATGAAATCACAGAAAGAGCTGAATATCTCCGCAACCTCACAATGAAGGCTGTTATTTGTATTTCGGGCCTCGGCTAGAATTTGCTAACAACATTGTCGCTTACAGTTTTACTGGCCACTGCTACATTCTGCTCGGGGATTGAACGTTTTCTGTGATCCCGTGGTCTGTAAACTTTTGTGGCCGGGTGTACATGAGCATAAAGTGTTTTGAGAAATAATTATGGTATGTAATGAATAAACAGTCGAACAATGAGAAAAACTATTGAAAAAAGACTGAATTTTAGTTGAGTTAATGCAAGTGTTTACGGATGTGCTATAAAGTTAGTAGAAAAAGGGAACGATTGTTAATCCCGTTTCAGTGGTTTACTTTTTAGTGTACAATCAACACTCAATTCAAGAGAGCTTAATAATTCGACAACCTTGTACTGAATAGCTTACTTTCCATACCTAGTCCGGATTTTCTTTGCTTTCCGAATGGAGCTTCTGGAGCCATGTCTCGTGCAGACGGTGTATCGGTAGGCAGTCTATAACTTAAGGTCAATGATATGCTCAGTCAGATTGGAATTGTACACTTTTCCATGGGATAAAATTTCACATTTAATAAGAAAGGAACGGGTTCAGCAGCTACCCTTACAGCATCATCATTATTTTCTAGGATAAAAAGTACGCTATTTTGCAAAATTATCATCCTGGCCTAATTGGCTTCAATTGTGGTTTCCCGTGCCAACATGAATGAATGAATGAATGTTTATTTTGACAGAAATAAAATACAAAGCATATAAAAGTTTAAAACATATGAAAGATATAAAACATAAAAGTTTAGCTTAAAACAATGTATAATGCATTAATTTAGGTAACCACACAGGAAGCAAAAAGCTGTATTACTCAAACATCCTACAGAAGAAGCTAAATCAATTACGAGGTGATTCACATGCGGCGTTCACGAAATGAGTTCATTGAACCACACCTTCAAGAACTTCTGCGTGTACACTTGCAAAGTTCAAGCCGGTTGTCCCCATCATAAGTTCGCATGATTTTACATTCTAGCGGGTATGCTCCTTATTAACCTTAAAAAATACAAGTCCAGCTTTTTATTCAGTTTTAATTAGTTAGTTGTCAGGCAGTCAGAAATGTATTTAGCCGTATAATTTTGCTGATGCTTCTACTTCCCGCATTGTGTAACCTGTAAATTTATTTACAGATATTTTAGGCCCTCGCCGTGCCCAAGCAGGAGTGGGTACTTCAATAAACATGAGAGTGGTACAAACTATAAATATTAAAAAAGGCAAACTCAGTCATTGTAGAAAGGCAAACGTCATAGAAATAGTATTTTTTACAACGAAGAAACGAGAGAGAGAAAGAACTCAGGTTATCGTGCATGTAAACAATTAAATCTCGGAAAATGTCATTCTCCCTGTTTTCTACTAATCAGTCAAGTGTCGTGCAACTCACTACAGTGCTCGGTAATTTGTTCCATAAGATATGGCCTGGTGGAAGGACGATTATTTTGGGAGTTTACCCTGTTAAATGGATGGCGGATGGTCTTACAATTGTTAGATCACATATACCGCGTTCGCACGTTGACGGACATAGATCAGCAGCTCGACAAGTTATGACATATCGCATCGTTTGCCTTGTCAGTGCATTATGACCATAGGAACTTTCTTGAAAATTGTACCAGCCCATTTTTACATAGAGCGGCTACCTCCTCCACAAATTATGGGTTTAGAAGCGTAGACTGTTGGGCCGGTTGGTGCATCTTGTAGTGTGGTTGAGCAGAAATTCGGATGGGAAGAAGCAGAGTGGTCAAACAGACGCTCAAATGAGCGTGCATACCACGAGCGTCTGTCCTGTCCGAACCGTTTCTTCCCACCCGTATCTGCGCTCAATGACACTACACCAAACAATAGATTGACCGCTTCAAACTTTCGAGCTCTAAAGTCATCGTTGTAGTAAATGACCTTGCAACTAACCAACTGTTGCTTGGCTTTAAAGAGAGTGTAGAAAAAAAATTTAGTTTTTCGCTAACCCTCTCACGAAGTACGACTGATAATGGATACCAAAAAGTAATATAGCTCAATTTTAACGTATAAGAACGAATCATGGCTATACCTTCTTCGGACTCGTTGCAATGGCCGTCACGAAAACGTCACTGTTGAGGCCGATATAGTTTAACATTCAAGACACTGATGACGACATATATTCGGACCGGCAGCACGTGCCTTTGCCGAAACACAGCAGGCAGTCGCGGGAGCGCAACCGGCGTCGACGAACGTGGGCGCACGTGTGAAATTCAGTAGACGGACAAGTTCACTGCGCCCAAACGCTGTGGTGGTTCACGTGAGCTCCGTGACCTTGGCCAGTCACGTGGGCACTCATGATTTACATCATCCAACATTATTCTCCTTTACTAGCGGGAATTTAGTAATCTGGAATTGTGCGATGCAAGCCGTAATGAATTGCGCGGGACAGGATTGCGCAATAGGCGGTCGTTTTATCGACCCCTAAATATCGCTCATTATGCAGGAGTGACGAAATCGCTGTCCGAGAATTTCGTGTCTGCACTGGTTTTGAGGACGTTTTTAAAAATGTTGATTTATTTCTTTCATGCAATTCCGAGTTTAGATCATTGCCACAGCTTGTGAACAACGTTAGTGCGTCAATTCACTACAACGTCCTCCTGAGACTAGAATGAAACTTGGTTACACAGTGACTTTCGAAGTCTGTTTTTATCGCTGACTGGTATGTTAGCAGTGTGAAGGACCCGATTTTCTTTTTCTTTACCGGATGTTGTTACACTACAGGAGCAGCATCTCCGTCAACTAGGGCGAAGTAACCATCTCTAACCATTTTATGGCATGGCTGAAAAAGCTTTTGTTGCCTTGAACCCAAAGACAAAAATGCAGCATAGTGTTGCTATAGTTGACATTCTTGTGAATTCTGATTTAGTTTCGTGGAATCGAAACGCCCTCATTCTTTGCTTCTGATCGCCATTGATGACACAGTGTCCCATTTCACATCAGGGTCACTTTCCTGTAATGCTTATGGCAAGACCCCGAATTAACTACAATTATACCGTTTGATATACATTAAACGTAATATCCACGAAGAAAATTTTATTTAATCTATTTATAGTTACTTTTGAGAAAAGTAGAAAACAATGCATACTGTTATGGAAGGGGTTTGACATGCAGCTGAATAAGACACTACCCAATTTAAGGATCTTGCTGGAGTAGAACATTCTTTTATATATATATATATATATCTTGCAGGCAGCGGCCCAGTTCTCCCAGCCTTCCTCAGTAAAAAGGGTGGCGTCGTATACATTTCTCGGAGTACATGCCCTATGGCATCTGAAACCCTGTGAAAATATCGGCCTCCACACGAAGTAAGTGCCGCAGTCTTACGTCATGAATTAAAATTACAGGTGCCGTTCTTACATCCTGCAAAGTGCACATTATGTTAGGACCTCTTAACTGGAATTCTGACGCTAACGGGCATTAGCCGACACATATGGAATAAAATATTATGTTGTTATGCACCGCCCAGGGTACGGCATGTACTACACCGCTGTGCTAATATGTTCAAAGTGAATGAGTAAACTCACGTAAAATCTGTGACACAGACACTCGGGAAATTCATTGGCTGGCTGAGGTACTGTCATGCAAACACTGATATCAATTAGGCTTAAATCATATCTACCGCTTATCGCTACTTTTGCGAATATATGCATTTTGAGCATCTTAATCATAATGCACAGGATCATCAAAAATAAAATGTTTAAAGCGAAATTTCTGCGAACATGCCAAAATAATTTTTTAAAATTTATCTTCAACTGAATGAATTTATTTTTTCGAATCTTTGATTTTTAAAAGCCGTGTGAGGGATGCCCGTAATTTAATTTAAGACAAGTTTAGTGCATCTCTTGGGATGAGCTAGAACGTTTGCAGCATACTGCATCAATAAAATGGGGGTGCCTAATCTTGGCGTCAAGCTACACATCGATGATGTAAAGATATGAGGTAGAAGCTTATCTACAAAATCAAGCAGTTGAGTGCAGGCGTACGCTTACCACGCACTGAAATATGAGATTGCCCTTCGGTCATTCACTGTAGACCTATTTCTTGCACTTCATTGTGATTCCTTGCAGAAGTTACAGAATAACAAACGGTTAAAAGCTTTGGAGGCCGTTGGACAGTTCACAATACTAATAATGCACCAGTGTGGGAGAAAAATAATTGGAGATACTTTTGCAAAGATCTGTCTGGCGAGAATCCTTGGTAAAAGTACTACGTGGGTTATGTAAAACAGAAGCGGTGTTTTCGTTCCTTTAGGTGAGCCACGAGTTTAGGGTTATTGTTGATAATACTATACCATGAATGCGTCTGATCTCTGCATGGCAGATGCTGTAAAATGGAGAACATGAAATGTTTTTGTTAACCTCATGAGTAACTTTTTTCTTAGCTGCATTCCTTAGCGTTGATTATGCCTGCCCCGCAGAAAGGATTTTGTAATATTCTGTACCGCAAGTTTTCTTTCTTTGTAATTGCTTCAAGCTTTTATTTTCAAACAAAGTTGACACGAATGCAGTCAACTAAATCATTCCAGGCTCTCAATATTATTCATTCATTTTTATTACAGAAAGCTGAATAAAAATAGAGTGCTTCTTGAAAAAGAAAACGCGTTGTTATGGTATCCACCTGCAGAAACAAAATCAATGGAAGACTCAACTACAATTGACGTCTACGTAATGCGAATCTTTGTGGGAATTGTTGCAGTGGGCGAAGGCCTATGCGGGTCTGGCTCGTGCGACCGAAGATGCGTTTTGCCGTTAGCTCAACGCATAGTGTTTCAAGGCGCCAAGAAGTGACAGCACTAATTGCGTTTAGCATACTTGAAGGCTCCTTTTACAGAACTAGCTAAGCCAGGACGATGCTCGTCCTCGTCTGTTTCTCCATCTGATGCGCTATTGACACAAAGAGCTCGTTGAAAAAGGAGATCCTTGCAGAATGCTTCGCATGCGTGCGATCAACTTACACTCACTGCGCATGATCTGCCAGCGAGACATCAAGCGTCACGTCAGTAAGAACACGAGTGTGCGGCCTATGATGCACGGCAGCTTCTCAAAAGCCATATTGATCTCTAGAATTATTTCGCGGTTACACGCACTTTCTCCCGCGGCAGAAAGCTTTTATTTTATTTCAAGGGGAGGTGATGCACGATAACTATCCAAACCACGGTTCCTTTCTTTTTTTAGTTCGCGCCATTTTGCTGGGCAAAAAAATTGCGCTAAGAACGCTAGATGGATGACCAAGCCTCGTTTTACTCAGAGAGCAATGCTTTGAATTAGCCCTTTACCTCTCCATTTGCAGAATGTCCTAAATTTGCCCATTTTTATTGCAGCAAATTTTTTAACACAATTTTCCAGATTCGACAAAAACTAGTGGTGACGATGGCCGAAGCAATAGAAAGCATCAAAGAATATGTTCAATCACCAAAAAAGAACAAGAACACGAATGCAAGGCGACAGCAGAGCTCAAGCGCGCGGCTTGTCCCAGGGAAACAATGCGCAAAGTGTAATCTGGACAAGCGCGACTCGGCTTTTGCAACATCGGTACTGCAAACTGCGGCGAGTGCAGCTGATGCTTGCTAGTATAAAGGTTAGAATGCGGCATTCCAAACAGAGTACCACTATCGTTGCTTGAATACTATTTTGGCAGAACACTTACGATACCACGTAGTCTTTTGCATCCTGTCCCATGGCCTGTACACTAAGCATCCCACGATATAATACTCTCATGTAAGACGCGCTTGTCGGATGTTAGTAAGAGGGTTACCATAGGTTCCCCAGAAAGAAAAAGGAAACAAAGAACCAAGTGATGGTTAGCGATTTGTTCGTAAATCGCCACTGCACTTCAACTGTTTATTTGCGGACCAATAAGCAGATTAATTAACGTACTAGGTATATGTGCTTACGTTTTGACGCGTTTCGAATTACATTAAAAATATTACTAAACGTCATCGCCGCTGGGAGGTTGGTCTTATATTTTTTTTTTTTGAGGGCATCGCAATTATCAAATTGTGTTTCATTTCTTTTTAAATCCGGCGTTGCATTGAATTTGGAATTGAGCGTGTGACTTTCACTTCTGTAAATTGTTGATTAAGTAGCTGCTACAAGAATGATCAACAATTTCCAATGGCAACTAATACCATACTCTCCTGCTCGTTTATAGGTCTGTCTTCTCACCGGACATGATTGTCCTGCTTGGACATTTTTCGTACCAAGAGAACAAGTTCAAAGGATTCGCCTACACATGCTATGTATTTGTGCCCAATCTGCTTAATATAAACGTGACTCTGTTGTCTGTCAGCAACAGGCCTGCCCACTACTATCATACACTCGTAAGTACATAGCATGAAACACCTACCAATTGCAGAGAATGTTGGCGCAAAATAAAAGTGCGCGGAAACCACCGACCATAATTAGCAATGTTAGGCAATACCCTAAAGAAATATACTTGGCTATAGAAAAAACGCTCTTCATTTTTGTTGCAATGAGCATATCAAGCTGGCGTTTCTTATTAATTTAATACATGCTAGTGAATAGTGGCGGTGTTCCCAAACAGCGGTTGCGCTATATTCTTTCGCCAGAGCGAATTGCCACCAATCAATATGTGGTCAGGAAAGGTGGCCAGCCGAAGGCATAGAGCCGCTACGCATGCCAAGCTTTGTAAGTGAGGTCCCTGAGCCGTGGACGGGCACGCCGTTAGTGATACTATAACGGATTCTACATTTAGGCAAGGTAGTGTTTTGACAAAAACTGCGCGAGTGGCAGCGTGGAAGCCGACGGCTATTCTCCTTTCTTGTCACCGCCCCAGAGGACGGTGGCAGAACTGCAGTGCTGTCCTTCCTGAATGCTCCATGGGATCATCAAAGGTAGAGATCATCATGGTAGAGCGCCTACCCCGGAACCGCGATGGTCCCGCGCTCGAGTCCCGGACCAGGACGAATTTTTCTTAAGCTACGACGATCTTATTTCGAGCATCCCGTACGGGTTTCCTTTGTAGCAATTGCTACGTATGAGTGGATCCCTGATTTTCCCTTTATTAGTTATTCTTTCCACCTTGAGGGTTTCCGCAAAAGAATTACATCAAAGCCATTCAGATAATCGAAATCTCTCGCTCACAGCATCCCTGTCGGAAGGATCTTTGATACAACTAATGAGCGAATGAACGAGTGGGTGGGTGAAAAAAAACGAACGAACGAGAAAAAGGAGACGAACAAACGTTCGCCTTGCGGAGTTCCGACCACCAACCTTCAATCAAACACAAAAATGGCTCGAAGAGCCAAAGAAATAGTATGCATTCAAACCGAGGCAACAAAAGTTTCCCTTAAATAAGTACGCTGAGGATATGGCGGGAATGTTGGCGCAAAGACTCAGGCAACGCAACTGCCGTTTCCGAGCTGGAACAAAACTTTGGTCGCTATAGGAGTCTTGGAACACTCGCTCGACGAGAACCGCCGTAAGTGGTAATGCAGCCAGCGCACATAGATAGTGCTGGATATGAGGCGGAAGGAAAACCGTCGTTCTTTGGAAACATAAAGGTGCTCTGGACCATCTCTGGGGCTTGGTGCAAAAATAGATTTTGCTGATAGAACACCCTGCGCTGAGTATACCAGCCAAATTGTGCACTCTGCCGTGGCACCTGGCGCTCACAACGGGAGCACGAAATCACTTTTTTTTTCTAAAACGGCTTCTCTTAAGCAGAAGCCTCTCCTCACACTTTTTGGGCTCTTATATATTGTCACATAACAGATTCCGATACTCGGCTGCTGTTGACCAAAAGCGGCTGCCATTCAAGAACCTTTTTTGGATCAGTGCGCTTCTTCGTATTGTTCCTATGTCATTTAATAACTCGACGGAACTCGACAGCTTTAAGGACCCCATGTCGCGAAAAATGCGGCACCGGCGTCCCTCGTCCCGCGTCTAGCGTCGCACGTCGTTCCCCCTGAAAGATTTTCGAACCAGCCATACCCATGCTCTCCATTCGGAGCAAGGAAGCTGCTGAAATGACTGAATTGCTCAAGCAAAAATACGTATAAAAATTGTAAAGTACGAGGTACACATTTTACTATGCGAGAAACTGTAATTATGTTATGCCAAAACTCGTAGAAACCCGATTGCTGGACAGGCCACAGCGTCCGCCATTTCCGCGCGCCAGTGCGTGAGTATTTCGGGGGCCACAGAGCGGCGCGCCTGGTTCCTAGCAACACACCCAGATGGCGCTCGCCTCCGCCGCATTGCGGCAAACGTCAGATGCTGTGTTTCTACCAGAAAGCCCACCTTCGTGCACAGCGCTCGCGGCCAGCGTTTCCGGGTAAACGTTACTGTTGCATCCGCTCCAGAGTCTGGGAAGCGTGCGAAGCAGTCAGGGATCTTTGAATGCTATCGCGTTCTCCCTTTAAGAGGAAGCTTTAGCTCGGGCCCAACTCCGACGCGGCCTATTCAAATACATGTAAAACGCAAAAACATTTTTATGAGATAACCCCTGGACCAATTTTAATGAAACGTGTTGCATTTGAAAGACAAAGTTAAATTCTAGTGACTGTTGGAAGCGGAATTTCTATTTAGGGCTTGAATTTTCTTAAAACGATTTTCAAATATTTGACCGTTTGAAAAGAATAGAAGCACGAAGTTTACAAATTCATAGCTCTGCATCAAGAAATGATATCGCGGTTCTTTAAAAGGCATCCATTAGATCATTCAAAGCGGATGAATTCAATATGTCATTTTACATCTTACGTGAATTTTTTACGTTGGTTACAAGGGTTTTGCAAAAGTATTATTTCCCTATTACTAAATTTTTTTATATTCATGTGTAACATATCAATTTTGTCCGCTTTAGATGTACTATTAGATGCAATTCACAGAATTGTATTATCATTTTTCGTTGTTGAGTTACAGTGTTGTAAACTTGATAGTTTCGTTTTTGGAGAACTTTCGAGTTCTGCCAATTTTTAATAAAAAATTGAAGTCTTAACTCAAAAATTCGAAACCAACAGTCGCTAGATTTTAAGTTTTTCTTTTAAATGCAAGAAACTTCGTCAACTTTGGTGCAGTGGATGCCGAGAAAAACGAATTCTCGTTTTACATGTATTTGGATAGGAGCACCCGAGCTAAAGCTTCCTCTTAATGGCGAAGCTTAAGCGTCCACAACCATTTTGACGCCCCTAATAAGAAATTAAAAATAAGCGATAACCTGCGTTTCGACTTTCAGTTAGAAATATGTAGTTGCGGAAGACATGGATTATCGTCTGCTCACGTTCGGCCAGGACCGCCCGCTGAGTGGCTAAACTTCTACCAGACTGCTTATCGGTGCCGTAGACGCCGGTCTCTTTCGTGTATATCGGTTTTGAATACTCAACTAGCCTCGAACCACAGCGAACCTAAAGGTAGACCACACGTACGCTTGCCGGGGCGCGCTCACGCCTTGTAGCCCCGGGTGAGACGCCGTGACAGACGTCGCTTTGTATTGAGTGATTGATAGCGCTTCAGAGCGGTTAGGCTTGTGCAGCAGCAGCGCGAGGGCGCACACGATCCCTGTCGTGCCCATAACGAACTTGCTAAGTTTGCACGTGGCTGCCTCTGCTGCGTAGCGTAGATAACTCGGTCGCCACGGCGTATCGCGACTAGCCTGATGGCACTGCACAGTTCTGCTTGCTGAGGAAAACGGCGCTGTCTGATTGGTCTCTGCGGCTGACGTGGCTCCAGGCGTGCGGCGAGCCTGCCCTAGCGCCATCATCTGACTGGAACAGGTCGTCTGCTTCCGGAACTGTACACCTTCTAGGCAAGGTCAGAATCGTAGCTCGTTGCGAGAGAACGTAACGATGACATTTCGTTCGAGTGTCGGAAATTGCGCGCTTGCCGTGGAGTTAAGTGCGAAAGTGTATCTCCTACTTCTCCGTCGCCACAAGAAAGACGCGTGTCGCTATATAGTACACTGTAGCTTAGCAACCGGAAGAGAGGCCGCGAACTCCACCGTAAGTAGAGGAGCGCACCGTGTCGGTTTCGACCGGCGGTGGCGTGGTAGTCGTTTCTGGTCTTCAGCGGCGACGCACGGCACACCATTTTTGATTTGGCGGCGGTGGCGCCGCCGGCATGGAAACGGGCACCAAAAATTTTCAAAATTCGCGAAATTATTTTAAGCTAAACTGCTTTAAATTCTGGGCGTTTCATACTGAAGGTAGAGAGGACCCAATAGAGATGTGTTGAAAGTTGGAGAAATACAAAACGTTTAGAATTGTTTTAGCCAATATATTTAAAAAAAATTGGCCACAGATTCAAACGTGTTCATGTTGGGTGTGTTTGTGTATTTCTTCCTCCATAGATATGCGGAACCTTGCTTGTTTTTTGGGTCGTAGTCACAACTGTTTGTATTTTGCTGTGCCTGAGTTGATATAAGACATTTTTTCATTGAGCTAAGAGTCAGCGAATCCGTACAGAATAGATAATTCAGCACCAGCGCAAGTGACACTCTCTAGATATATTAACCTTGCTTCCGCTTGTTGACATTGAGACTGCATTTATACAATAGGCTTTACGTAAACAAAATAAAGACCTCTTCTGTGAGCAGCTTTTGCTGGGTTCATTCTTTAAGCTGTTAACCACTCAGCTGATGGGATAACACCCACTGCCGACAGGACACTAAGTGAAAGCACTTGTTCTCTATATTTCTACGGAACAGTATTTGAGATGACGAAGAGGCGAGCAGTGTCAAGACGACGGTGACGAGTAGAGGCTAGCGCGGGATGTTGCCTCTTGGCGAAGTGCGGCGTATTTCTTTGTAAATATACTTGCATATCACTTTTTTTTCTGCGTCTTCCTACGTAACATATCTGATGGAGGGGGATGTTCGCTGTACCTCGTCCCAGAGCTTCGCAGTGGACGGTACGTCGAGCCTTCCTTCGTGGCTCCCGGCGACGACCACTCGACTCAGCCGGCTCCGACACCTGCTGCCACTTCGACGACCTACATCGCTCTCCCCGCTCCCCGTGATCCTGGCATATTCTCGGGCAAAGATTGGGAAGACGTCGAGGATTGTATCAGCCTGTACGAACACGTCAGCCGCAATAACCGGTGGGACCCTACTATCATGCTCGTCAACGTAGTCTTTTGCCTCGGTGGCACATCTCGAGTTTGGTTTCGGACGCCCGAAGATGAGCTCACCGGTTGGAATTCGCTTAAGCTAAAGCTTCGAGACTTGTTCTGCAACACCTACGGTCACCAACTTGTCGAGCAGAAAGCGTTATCCGGCCGTGTGCAGACGTCAACAGAGCCCTACGTCACGTACATTCAGGACGTCTTGGCTCTGTGCCGCAAAGCTGACGCACACATGACCGAGTCAGACAAGATTTCCCACTTCCTCAAAGGCATTGTCGATGACGCCTTCAACTTCCACGTTTTCAACAACGTGGCGACGGCGGATGCAGTTATAAAAAAGTGCCGCCGCCTGGAACTCGCTAAAAGCCGACGTATCGACCAGCAGTGTGCCCGTCTGCCCAACAACCCCGCGGCACCTTCCTATGCCGACGCTCCTAATCCCAACAACACTGGCGATGTTACCAGGATCGTCCTGCTTCGGATCGAGGCCGCTTATCCGTCTGCCTTCGACTCCAGCTCCTTCAACGCACCTGCTGGGTATGATGCTGTAGAAACCAAATTTGCTCAATTTCTCCACTCGTTATCACCAAGTTGAATGAAAGAAGTACGGATTCGTAGAAATACAGGCAGTACTCGGATGCAAAATTATTTCCACAAAGCAAGAATTATTTTTCAACGTTCACGTCGAATCTGTTTTACAGTTCAGTGCAGCTACCGCTCAGTTGCATTGAATGTTTTCAAAACGAATGTTACAAAGAAATAGTATCACGCACTAGACATTCAGAAATGTGTTTCTAAATTTTTTTTACCTGTAGACATGTCGAAAAACACCTTGGAATGCAACGTATGACGTGCAAGCGCATGAGTGCTGTAGCACACACGGCGCTATCGGGCCTCGGTGCGCCAGCACGCTTACAGTGTCCGCATCGCTAATAGTATTCAAGGCAGGGCTCCCGCAGCCGCACCGTATGCAGCAGCCACCGGAACGGGTGGCACATTTGTAAACATTTGCCTAATATGTAAGTTACCTGGCATGGTGTCAGCGCGCGCAGGCAAACATGAACACTTCACACTCGATGACTGCGGACACTCCCTGTCAAAACGCTGGCCTGAGTAATCGCGGCAGAAGTAGAGAGCAAAGTGACCTTCGTGCTGTCTGTTGTTTCAACACAAACTGAGCGGCGAGAACGCGGCGCACGCAAAGCTTCTAGCCGTCGGCCCGTATAGACTGTGCCACCAAAGCAGGTCGCTGTGAAGATGAAGCCCGGGCGGCCGTGGGACAATATGGTGGCACCGACGCCGCGCATTTTGTTTCTCCCGGTGCCCACCACGGTGGCGCCACAGCACAATACAAAAGGCAGATTGGAGAGATAGCTGGCAGAGGTCTTCGTCCTGTATTGCACATGTATATATATATATATATATATATATATATATATATATATATATATATATATATATATATATATATATAGAAGTGCGCCGTGCAGAGCGCCACAGCCGTGTCGTAGTTCTTTGCTATAAATGGTGGAGGTTTGCTGGGTCTCCTGTCATCCTGGAATTGCGCAGCCGGACTCTCCCTGCCGTCATGAGACCACCGCAAGCGCCACGAGCTTACCACCACCTGCTCCCCAGTCCTCCGTATGCCCCGGCACACTCGGTCAGCGGGACCCTCCCATCTTCAGCGTCACTGACGACCACGACGTTGATGACTGGCTCTCATCATACGAACGCGTCAGTCTGAACAACAAATGGGATGACATCACGAAACTGACCACCGTCCATTTTTACCTCACCGGAATTGCCCACTTGTGGTTTCGGAACCACGAAAGCGAAGTCCCAAGCTGGACGGTGTTCAAAACAAAGTTCAGCGAGGTCTTCGGCCGCCCTGCTGTTCAAAAGCTTCGTGCCGAACAGCGCTTGCAGTCGCGCTCTCAGCAGCCCGGTGAGACCTTTACCAGCTACATCGAAGATGTCATCGATCTCTGTAAGCGCGTCGATGCATCCATGACTCAGGGCAATAAAATCAAGCATATAATGAAGTGTATCGACGAGGACGCATTTCAGATGCTCATTTCAGAGAGCCCCTCTACTGTTGCACAAGTTATTGAACTGTGCCAAAGCTATGACGAGCTCCGCCGTCAACGCATCCTCACTCGCCGTCCTGTTCTCCATCACGAATCGTCGTCCGGCTTGACCTCCCCTATTCAAGATTCCACCCTCCTCTCGCAGATCAAGGCTTTCATCCGGGAAGAAGCAGCTCGCCAGCTCTCCCTCACCTCCAACCCGCCGGACTCAAGCTCGTCCCTTAGTCCGACCCTACGACATGTTATAGAAGAGCAAGTGTCCGAAGTCCTTCCTCTGGAACGGGCGCCTCAACTCACCGCCTCATTGACTTACGCCGACGCCGTCGCACGACCACGACCGCCGACCTACCGGGCTCCGCCCCTGATGCCTAGCCCTGTTTTTACTCCCACGCCGCCACGACCTCCAGCCCATCGAGTAATTAATCCCTGGCGCACACCGGACAATCGGCCCATCTGCTATTCGTGCGGTATTCCCGGGCACGTTGCACGCCTGTGCCGCCGCCGTCCACTTCATCCACGTGACGACCCATGCACAGTCGCGTACGACCATCCTTTGTCTTACGCTCCAGACCGCGATTTACTCCTTCCCCGCCCAAGCCTTCGCCCAGTTTTCGACCGCCGTTCTCCTTCTTCTCGTCGTCGCTCGCTCTCCCCGATGCGTCGACGTCCCTCTACCGCTGACACGGAAAACGGCGCAGTTCAGTGGCGCCAGTGGCGCAGTTCCCGAGCCAAGAACTGCGTCATCGTCACAACGCTCAAGCCCTCTTCTTTCGCCGCCCAACGTTATTGATGTCGCTGTTGAAGGTGTCTCTGTGCTTGCCCTCATTGACATAGCAGCCGCCATATCTGTAATTGCCGAAAAACTATGCCGCTCAATACGAAAAGTCACGACGTCTTTATTCGGTCCTTTACTCCGCACCGCCACAGCACAGCACGTCCAGCCGGTGGCTGCGTGCACCGCCAGACTTGAAATTCAAGGAGTGGTCTACACAGTCGAGTTCGTCGTTCTTCTCCACTGTTCCCACGATATTATTTTAGGTTGGGACTTTCTCTCCCGTCACCAAGCTGTTATTGATTGCTCCCGTGCAGAAGTCGCCTTCTCTTCGCTTGGCAATGCCATATCTGATGAAGTTTCGCTTTCCTGAACCAAGTTGTCCCTCACTGACGACATCGATATACCTCCGCACGCATCCGTTCTGGCAGCTGTCTCCTGTTCCGTTGCCTCCGACTCTACAGTACTCTTCACGCCTTCGACTGCTTTCGTTCACCGCCACCTCTCATCACTCCCAACTGCGCTGCTTAGCCTTCAAGCTGGTGCTACTCACCTTCCTATACACAACCACTTCCCATTCTCGATTGCGTTGCTTCGCGGTGAATCTCTCGGCACTGTGGAGCCTTACAACACCATTACCACGTCGGAACTTCCTGTTGGATCGTCAGAGGCCAACACCCTCTACTGTAGTCCCGCACCTGCCGCATCGCCTCAAGATGTTTTCAGCCACGTCATCGACAACGGCTTAAGCCCCACGCAACGCCTTGACCTTCTCCGTCTCCTCGAGAAATTTCGCCCTGCTTTTGACAGTCATAGCACTTCTCTGGGCCGAACGACGACTGTATGTCACCGTATTGACACCGGTTCTCACTCACCGCTACGGCAGCAACCCTACTGCGTCTCGTCGACAGAACGACGCGTCATTGATGAGCAAGTAGGTGACATGCTAAAGCGTGGTGTCATTGAACCGTCCGACAGCCCATGGGCATCGCCAGTTGTTTTAGTTAAAAAGAAGGATGGCTCGATCCGCTTTTGCGTGGATTACCGCCGCCTAAATAAAATAACCCGAAAGGATGTTTATCCATTGCCGCGGATCGACGACGCCCTGGACAGCTTACAAGGTGCAGAGTTCTTTTCCTCCCTCGATCTACGCTCTGGGTATTGGCAGGTGCCTATGGCTGCAGAAGATAAGCCTGAAACTGCTTTCATCACACCAGATGGTTTATACGAATTTCGTGTAATGCCATTCTGACTTTGCAATGCGCCCGAGACTTTTGAGCGGATGATGGACACTATTCTTCGAGGCCTCAAATGGAACACGTGCTAGTGTTACTTGGATGATGTAGTAGTGTTCGCACCAGATTTTCCTACTCACCTTCATCGCTTGGAGCAGGTTTTACGCTGTCTCAGTGACGCTGGCCTCCAACTAAATCCGAAAAAAATGTCACTTTGGGGCACGCAAGCTGACAACTCTCGGACATGTCGTGTCGAAGGACGGCGTTCTCCCTGATGCCGCTAAGCTGCGTGCTGTTAAAGAATTCCCGAGGCCAACGTCTCCAAAGACTTGCGCACTTTCATTGGCCTCTGCTCGTACTTCCGCCGCTTTATTCGAAATTTCGCTTCGATTATGGCACCTCTGACAACGCGTCTTCGGGGAGACCCCAATCTTTCCGCGTGGTCTCCGACTTGTGATGATGCCTTCGTAACGCTACGTCGCCTGCTCACAACACCACCGATACTGCGCCATTTCGATCCAGCTGTTCCCACGGAAATCCATACGGATGCTAGCGGTGTTGGTCTTGGCACTGTGCTCGCCCAGAAAAAGCCCGGCTGCCAAGAATATGTTGTTGCGTGCGCGAGCCGCACTCTGACGAAAGCTGAAGCGAACTATTCCGTCACGGAAAAAGAATGTCTCGCGATCATCTGGGCCATCACAAAATTTCGCCCATGGTTGTCGTCTCTCAAGGATCCCTGCGGCCGCCTAGCCCGGTGGGCACTGAGGCTCCAAGAGTACGATATCCGGGTTGTCTACCGCTTAGGCAAGAAGCACGCCGATGCCGATGCTCTTTCGCGCTCGCCTGTCCACGCCAACGTTGTCAGTATGTCCGTCCTTGACGACCCACTTCCATTCACTTCTGTCGACATGGCTTTGGAGCCGCGCAAGGACTCCTGGATTTCATCTTTGATAGATTACATCTCCAATTCACCTACACGCCCACCATCCCGAGCGTTACGCCGACAAGCTTCACACTTCGCCATCCGCGACGGAATTGTCTATCGCCGTAACTACAGTTCCGACGGCCGCAAATGGCTGCTTGTAATACCCCGGCAGCTCCGCACTGATGTATGCGCCGCTTTCCACACCGGCCCTCAGTGCGCACACGCTGGTCTCTTCAAGATCTACACCAGACTACGTCATAGGTTTTATTGACGTGGTATGCACACATTTGTGCAAAAGTACATTCGCTCTGGCACAGATTGTCAACGCCGGAAGGCTGATCCTTGCCGCCCTTCTGGACCAATGCAACCTTTCCCGTGCTCTTCGCGACCCTTTGACCGGGTTTGGATAGACCTCTACGGGCCTCTGTCATACACAGCTGCTGGCAATCGCTGGGTCATTGTAGCTGTTGACCACCTCACGAGGTATGCAGAAACGGCCGCTCTGCCAGCCGAGACGGCTCGCGACGTTGTTTCCTTCCTCCTTCAACGCTTCGTCCTACGTCACGGCGCTCCCCGCGAACTCCTGAGCGACCGTGGCCGCGTCTTTCTCGCCGATGTCATTCAAGAACTTCTCGCTGAATGCCGCATTATTCATCGCTGTACCACTGCATATCACCCGCAAACAAACGGATTTACAGAACGCTTTAACCGAACACTCGGCGACATGCTTTCGATGTATGTCGCCTCCAACCACACCAACTGGGAACTCATCCTTCCATATGTCACGTACGCCTACAACACGGCACCCCAGTCAACGACGGGCTTTTCTCCCTTGTTTCTTCTATATGGCCGCGAACCATCATTTCCCATTCCTTAGCGTCCCGACTTATCAGAGGGTACACCTGTTTCCGAAGCCGCCCGGTATGCAGAAGATTGTCGGCAACTAGCTCGCTCCCTTACAACGCAAGAACAAACCCTACAGAAATTTTGTCATGACGACGGGCGCCCCCACCACCAGTTTTTGCCTGACGCTCTCGTTTGATTGTGGGTGCCTCCTACTTCTACACCAGGTGTCTCCTCCAAGTTTGTATCCCGATACCATGGGCCCTACCGGGTTCTACAGCAAACTTTTCCGGTGAACTACGTCATCGAACCTCTGAAGCCCCCTACAGACCTGCGTCGCCGAGGCCGCGAAACTGTGCACGTAGATCGGCTCAAGCCGTATCACGAGCCCTTCGTCCTCACGACGCCTTAGGCCTCCTGTGCGGCTCCGTCTTCAGCGAGGGGGGAAGTTGTAAGGAAGAAGTGCGCCGTGCAGAGCGCCGCAGCCGGATCGCCAATGCTACTGAAGTGGGGCTCGGGCTAGACGCCGTTGCTGGTGTGACTGGCTAAGCCTACGCTGTTGCGTCTGCTTGTCCGCGTCCATCATGTCGTCCACAGCCGTGTCGTAGTTCTTTGCCATAATATATATATATATATATATATATATATATATATATATATATATATATATATATATATATATATATATATATATAGCAGCATATTGTGTCAGTGAGTGTGTGTATGTTTGTGCTTGTTTCAAGGAGGTAATTATTTGGATCATGTGTTTAATGAACTAATACAACTGCAGGCGCATCTAAAAAAGGCAAAAGTTAAGATTTAATTTCGAAGCATCGTGATCATCAAGCCCCATCAAGCCTTCATCGTCCGCCGTTCATCAAAAGTACCGTTTCAAGTACCGTGAGCTCTATTTATACAACCTCTCTGTAAATGTGAAGAAAACAATATGAGCGTACGTAGCCTATGAATACTAATACGCATTCATTCAGTGGTGACTACAACGATGAGTGTGAGAAAAAAAAACGCTGGAACAATGCAGCCAGTGGCATGTAGGCGCGAGAGTTCAAGGGTCACTTTAGAACACGCGAATGGTAGCTGCTGTGAGAAGAGGGTTTCTGTTGTTGTTTGTTGGAATATACTACAAATTTTGCGGGCCCACAAAGAGAAGCAATACACCCCCACTTTGTTATTTCACACCCATACTGTAATCCCCACCAACCTATGAGCTCCCAGTGGCCATCTAGGCCGCTCCAGGCCCGGGCATCCCAGTCGCCGAATTCCAAATGAAGTTATCTCGCTCGCTAACTTTCTTATCCGTACGCGATGAATGTGATAGCACTGCGACCACCGCGCGATGGTTAGACATTATGGCAAGACATAAGGTTGGGGGTTGGACTCCAACCAAAGAGCGAGCCTTTAACTCCCCGCAGAGGTTGTGGGTTCAGTGCCTTAATGAACTCTACCTTAATTCACTGCGCCTGGACACCAATTGTCCTAGGGTCGATGACAACTAAAGGTCGTGGGTTATAGTACCTTCATTAATTATATCCTAATTAACTGTACCTTAATGAACTTCGTCTTAACACCAAATGTCATGGGTTCGTCTCCCACCAAAGGTGATTGGTTTCGGTGTATTAAATCTATTGTAATCTGCTGTGCCGTACTTAACCTAGCTATATCCAACACCTTACGTCGTGAGTTCGGCTACCACCTATGGTCGTGGGTGCGAGTGGATTACCTCTGTATTCTATAACTGTGGCTTCATTAACATCGCTCTTGTTAGCCCCAACGGTTCTGGCTTTGATTTCCTCTAAAGGTCGACATTCGTAGCCTTAATTATCACCAAGGTTCGTGGCTTCAACTCCCCCCAAGGTTGAGGGTTCGTTGCCTTTTTGGACTATCATTTGTCACGCCGAGAAGGTAGGATTTTCCGCCTCATGACCCTTTAATAATTTCGCATTATAAAGAATTAAGAAACCTCAAAGTTAGCAGACACATATGAAGTTACAAGCTGGTGGATGAAGGAGGCGCCATTGTATTTATAAATACCAAGGCACACCTAAACGAAGCCGATCGCCAGCTAGAGAACACCCTGTTTTCGAAACGGGTAGACATAGCTGACACTTCCGCATTTAAAGAAGAAGCTCGGAGGACCCTCAGTAAGCTTCTAAAAGAAAACAGGATCCGTGATGCCATTGCCAAATCCCTACTTTCTCTAAGCCATACCACAGACAGGTTTTATCTTTTACCAAACGTAAAACCAAGAAAAGTAATCTGGGTCGACCAAGTGTGGTATAGGAACTGTACAAAACTTGCGAGACGCGAAGAAGCCGGACAAAGAGCTACTCATTGTTCCAACTTCTTCTCTTCGCAGTGCGCTGCCTCCTCCGTTTATCTGTCTTTTTCTACATACTCCCGCCCCCCAGTAGCGTTGTCCAATTCAAGTTTGTGCAATTTCTGCGCTGGTCTTCCTATAAGCATGCCCTGTTGAGCTTTCACCTGGCAGGCTCGGATTATGCCACTTGACCAGGGAAGACGTCCACGACTCGTCCCAGTCGCCAAATACATCTGGAGATGTTAGATTCCTCGATGAGTACTACATCATCTACTTGTAGACTGCTACTAGAATGCGATGGATAGAGGTGAAGTGCGCGCAGCTCGAGGAGGTATTGTTTGTTCCATCGGATCCACAGGTAGTACACGAGCTCCTGGCGGTATCGGAGCTTCTTGCTGTCACGTCGCGTAGCCTGTGCACTTCGAGCTTCGTCGTCACACTTGGTTTGCTCTGGAGAGGCAAGCAATGAGCTCCCGACCAGAAAGTGAGCAGGACATAGTGGAGAGGGCTCTCTAGCTCCCGTATACCTATAGGTTAGGGGTGTTGAATTGATAACCGCCTCCACCTGCAGCAGTAGAGGCTCGGTTTGTTCACTGTTGATCTTGCCCTGTCCCAGCACTTTGCGTAAAGATGACTTGACTGATCGGATAAGTCTCGCCCACCAGCCGACCCACCAAGGTGCACCTGGCTTAATACATTTCCATTCTTCGCGATGCGTCAAGATCAAAGATGCAAAAGGAGAGCTCTTCATGGTGTTCCAAATGTCCCATACGTCTCGCGATGCTCTCTTAAATGCGAGAGCATTATCAGAGTACAGTGTTGCGGGCACTCCTCTGCGAGCCAAAAACCTACGCAACGCTAGTAAGAAGGAGCATGTAGAGATTCCATTCGTCAATTCAAGGTGTACATCTCTCGTGGTCACACATGTGAACAACATATATAAGCTTTGTATGTAACTCCATCAGTCTCCATCAGTTTACCTTCTTGCCGAGCACGTATAACCCAGTGACGCAGTCGAATCTGCATCACTGTGCTGGCCACACCGCCATGTAAAACTCTGCAAGGAGCCTCAGTAACAACTAACACCAGGAAGAGATGCCTTTGCGGGAGCATAACCGGGTGCTTTTCGTCATACGCAGCGTTCATTCTTTCCAGTCGGCCACCAAGTAGAAGCTGGCCGCTGTGTTCAAGGTAAGGGTGTAGATCGCACAGTACGGATTGTTTCTGGACAGTGTCTCTAAGGAGAAGGTGTTCAATGTCGTTCGTGAATACTCCGAGCTGGACACTACAGATCCAGAAAATTTCACCCTTGTTCAGCTCCTCTGTCGAAATAGTTCCACCGAGCGACGTTTGAATACGACGACAACATCGATCCGCCAATCAAAAAACCCAGGCGGTGACGTGCAGAAGATTCTCTCGGTTGCCAAACTTAATTAAGTTAGTCACGGTGTCCACTACTATCGGCGCTTGAAGAAGTACGTTGCACGTCAAACTTTCACTCTTCGTAGATCGGTGTGCTCATGTCCGAGTATGTAGGCCAGGTTGATCTTTGCTGGGATAACCATTCAGGTCCCCTCCACCAGCTGCGGCATGTACATAGAATCTTTAAACATGCGCCGCTAGTCAATAAATCTCACAGGTTGTCTTCTCTTGGGCAGGAAGGCCATAGCAGTGGGTCAGCAAGTGCTGCGATTTCAGTCACTCTGTGCTTTACAAACTGACCCAAATTGTTAAGGTCACCCCGGATCCAGCTCAGAGTCATCGTTTAGTCGTCCACATGATGCAGGGAAAATGCATTGAATACCACAATGAGCGGATATATTTTAATAATCTGGCTCCTACTACCACAGGCATAAGCTCGAGCTTCGGCAGTGTTAAAATCTTGGTAGGTGCTACTCGAGACTTCGCTACTATTAGTGATGTAGCTGTATTTCCGCCGTCATCAACTGTTCTCAAATAGACACATGCTCCAAAAGCCTTAAGGCTGCCGTCGACGAATAAGTGCAGCTCTGCCTTCTCGACCGCTCCGTATAGCTCATCTCTTAGCCAGCGTGGAATCTTGATGAAGCCAAGCTGGGTTACATATGCGCACCATACAGTCCATGTCGTCTTGATCTCCTTTGGTAACTGGTCATCCCAAGACTGGCCAAAAGCTTTACAGTGACGGTGAAATGTGAGAGAATACCAAGAGGGTCGAAAATTGGGGAATCAGCCTTGGGAAGTCTACGTTTTGTGTCCGGCTGAGCTGAGGCTAAGTATTGGCCTATGGATTTGGAAGAAAATTTGAAGTAATCAGTTTCCGTATCCCATTGCACTCCCAAAACTGCAGTTGATTCCCTTGATGCACCTTCCACTTGCTCCTCCTGGTTGTCGAAAATGTTTTGTAGTTCCTGGTTATTGGTCTTCCATTTTCTGAGACTCATGCCTGCATCTCTAATAATTACCTTCGATCGCTCATAGATGCTCCGACCATCTTCGAATATCTCTGCGCCCACCAGTAAAGGGTCTACATAAAAGGACTTCTTCAGAATAGAAGCAAGCGCTTTGTCCTCACAAGCGTTGTCCAAGTTGTGATGAATAGTCGCCACGAGCAAGAAAGGGCTTGACGATGATCCAAATGGTACCTTGGGTCATGCACCATTCGAGAATGTTACTGTTTTGATTGACGGGAATGGCATCAAACCAGAGAAAGTGGAATGCATCTCGGTTTGTCGCGTGTATCTCAATTTGCAAGAATGCCTTCTCGATATCGTAGCTGATGGCAACCGCAAAACACCGAAAACGAAGCAGTAGTTGTAGTAACTGTGGGTTGAGGTTCACCCCTTTATAAAGGCAGTCGTTGAGAGATGGAACGCCTTGAGCGTGCGACGATGCGTCGAACATGACCCGGAGCTTTGTGCTCAGCGATTCCTCTCGTATAACATCCTGATGTGGCATAAAATAGGTGGCCCCTTTAATAGGAACACTCTTAGGTACCACTTCAGCGTGCCGTAGATCCAGGTATTGTCGGATGACTGCGTTGTATCGCTCCAGTAATCCTTCATTGATTGATAGACTCTTTGCCATTTTTTGTAGACGTGCGAGCGCGGTAGCATGGTTGCTTCCAAGTCGCTGTTTCTGATCTTCTTTCCAAGGCAGCGCCATGGTGTATCTGCCATCCTTCTTGCGAATTGTTCCTCAGAACCGTGCAATGAACTCAGGAGAGGGAGGTTGGCCAGAATTTGTGATGCATAATCCTAATCCATAAGAAAGGCGACGCCAAAGACTTGAAAAATTATAGACCGATCAGCTTACTGTCCGTTGCCTACAAAGTATTTACTAAGGTAATTGCAAATAGAATCCGGAACACCTTAGACTTCCGTCAACCAAAGGACCAGGCAGGATTCCGTAAAGGCTACTCAACAATAGATCATATTCACACTATCAATCAGGTGATAGAGAAATGTGCGGAATATAACCAACCATTATATATAGCTTTCATTGATTACGAGAAAGCGTTTGATTCAGTCGAAACCTCAGCAGTCATGGAGGCATTGCGGAATCAGGGTGTAGACGAGCCGTATGTAAAAATACTGAAAGATATCTATAGCGGCTCCACAGCCACTGTACTCCTCCATAAAGAAAGCAACAAAATCCCAATAAAGAAAGGCGTCAGGCAGGGAGATACGATCTCTCCAATGCTATTCACAGCGTGTTTACAGGAGGTATTCAGAGACCTGGATTGGGAAGAATTGGGGATAAGAGTAAATGGAGAATACCTTAGTAACTTGCGCTTCGCTGATGATATTGCCTTGCTTAGTAACTCAGGGGACCAACTGCAATGCATGCTCACTGATCTGGAGAGGCAGAGCAGAAGGGTGGGACTAAAAATGAATCTGCAGAAAACTAAAGTACTGTTTAACAGTCTCGGAAGGGAACAGCAGTTTACGATAGGTAGCGAGGCACTGGAAGTGGTAAGAGAATACATCTACTTAGGACAGGTAGTGACTGCTGATCCAGATCATGAGAGTGAAATAATCAGAAGAATAAGAATGGGCTGGGGTGCGTTTGGCAGGCATTCGCAGATCATGAACAGCAGGTTGCCATTATCCCTCAAGAGAAAAGTGTATAACAGCTGTGTCTTACCAGTACTCACGTACGGGGCAGAAACCTGGAGGCTTACGAAAAGGGTTCTACTTAAATTGAGGACGACGCAACGAGCTATGGAAAGAAAAATGATAGGTGTAACGTTAAGGGATAAGAAAAGAGCAGATTGGGTGAGGGAACAAACGCGCGTTAATGACATCTTAGTTGAAATCAAGAAAAAGAAATGGGCATGGGCAGGACATGTAATGAGGAGGGAAGATAACCGATGGTCATTAAGGGTTACGGACTGGATTCCGAGGGAAGGGAAGCGTAGCAGGGGGCGACAGAAAGTTAGGTGGGCAGATGAGATTAGGAAGTTTGGAGGGTCAACATGGCCACAATTAGTACATGACCGGGGTAGATGGAGAATTATGGGAGAGGCCTTTGCCCTGCAGTGGGCGTAATCAGGCTGATGATGATGATGATGATGATGATGATGTGATGCCCATTTCTTCGAGCTGCCAGAACGACTGTGGAACCTGCGAGGTTGTGTCATCGTCAGTAATCGTTTCCACTCGCAGAACGCAGACCAGAACTTTAGCCTCGCAGTCAAGAAAGGCTTTTTGGCGACTCGGTCCTTGCAGTGTCCATCCGAATACCGTGTTGATCGCGACCAGTCCTAGAATGACTATGCTCCTTGCTACTTTTCTCGTCATGATTCTAAAAGATGGTCAATTTCAATCAACAAGTTGAGGCCGTTCTGAGTATAAGCTTCAAGAAAATTCTTGTCATCAGCAACAAATTTGCCCTCACATCGCAGCTTGCGAATGAAGTTATCAGCTGTCAGCACTACAATGCCGTGACAGATAACTGGAACTATACTTGATTGAACATTATGAATGTCGGAACCATGCTCACTGCCCTGTGATGCTTCAACAAACTTTCGTATTTGAGCAGAACTTGGGAAAGCGCTGCCAAACGTGTTGAATGAAATTTTGGTTTCTCCCAGTAGCTGCAGTTGTAGTTTTACAGCCAGATCTTCTGTTTTAAATGATCTCTGACTGCCTCCATCCATAATCCCTCTGATGTATCTCGACCTGTTATTTTTAAACACAAAAGTGCGAAAAGTATGCAGGTACACTTTTCTGTCCGTCTTTGCGCAAGCGTTTGTCGAATCTCTGTCGCAAAGCATTACTGATTGCGTCGAGACTATCCTTGCTCTGCTACCTGAAGCCACCGCTGGTCTCAAAGTTTCCGCTGTAGTATCTTTCTTTCTGTAGTTCGCGTCACACATACTCGAGGCGTGTCTTCCGTGACAAGCTGATCACGTGAGTTTGACATTGCAAGACCGTGCCTGGTGACCTCGTTATGTACATCTATAACAGCAGTTATCCTTAGCTAGCTTCTCTTTTTTGGAAAAAAGAGATAGGTTGACCTCGCAGGCGCGTGTACTATCCTTCTTAGATCGACAGAAGAAACACTCGCCCCAGCTGTATGATGCACTGTGCAGTATGGAAGCGGTGCTGCTTCCTCGAGTTCTTTCAGCACGGTCATCGACAGATCGCTTTGACAATGTGTTGCACTGCTCTCTGCTTTCTAACTCTAAACGTGTGAACATGAGCAACTCTTTTAACTCCGCTTCCAATGTTGCAGCTGCCAGTGCTGGCTCCGACAGTTTCTTATCAGGCCCATGTTGACGTGAAGTATGAGTCCGCTTTCCTGGCGTATATGCAAGAACGATCTCGCATGGCAGTGCCTTCTGTAGAACATCTATGAGCATTGCAGAGAAACTGAGAGTGGGTACTTGTAGTGCAGTCAGACAGCGGATATTTAGTTGCGCGGCATCATGCAGCTGCATGAGGCCGCGTACGTCACTTCCAGACATGAAGTGGATGGCGAAGGACTGTCAGGTGGAGCTGCACTATTCTTTGACGATCATCAAAACGTTCTTTGAGAAGTTCTACAGCGTCTGAGTAGCAAGCTTCAGAAGTCGGTAAACCGGCAATGGCCACTGCCGCTTACCCGGCAAGTTAATGCCGTAAATAGAAAAACTTCATCGTAGTAGATATAGCGTTGTTGACATGAACAGTCTGCTCGAACTGCTTCCAGAGAGGTGCCCATTTGTGAATGTCCCATTTAAATGTCGGCATATCAAGATTCGGTAGCCTTGGACCAATTCTGGGCATAGCGTCAGGAACTGTCGGCGTTGCATTCTCAGGATCAGACTCCGCTGTACTGTCCACGCGTCCCAAAGCATCGATCTTGCACTCAATCTAGGCAAGCATGCTGATAGCTGGATCGTTATATTGTGCAGCAGTTACTTATCCTGCTTCGAGCTCTTCGTCGGCAATGTCCTCTTCGAGTGTATCGTTAGGTTTCGAGAGCTCGTTGTTGCTACAGATAGACGGTCAAAAATACCTGAAAGCTTGCGCTTGTCCATGGTGGGATCTGTAAGTCGCAATTGTGCTTCCTGCAGAATCTTCGTATTCTGTGCTCGTCCAGCCGACCGCTTGGAATTGATGCGATCCATCCGATTAGCTCTTGATAGATCTCTGGTCTCCACGCCGATCATGAACTATGCGTTATCCAGTCATTCCTCGCCGCTTGCAGCGCGAAGCGGTGGAGTAGAAGGCCCTTGGAGACGAGTGATGAAGGTACCGAGTCCGCACGGAGGTTTTCGGCACCAAAATACGAGACGCGAAGAAACCAGACAGAGGTGCTCATTGTTCCAACTTCTTCTCTTCGCTGCGCCCGCCTCCTCCGTTTATTCGTCTTTTTCTACAGGAACTATTCGAGAAAAAAATCACGAAAGACACCTCTCGTAGTTGTTCAAGGATACTTAAGCATTTTGCCACTAGCTCATCTGCATGCAGCCCGGTGTCATTATCAATTTTGTCACACTTGCTCCGACCAGTATAAACCCTTATCGCTCGTTATCAACCTCGTAAGAATAATTATGACCATCATAAATCGTAATCGGTTGTTTTCGACCTTGCCGGAGTTGATCAGAGTCTTATAAACTCTAATGGCACGGTAGCAGCCTTATCGTACTAGAGCCGATTCTTAGCAATTTTAACCAACATTATCAGCATAATTTGACGTGGTCCGACTTTTGCCGAACCTCAATGACAGTTTTCGGTGCTAACGAAATCATCCGACCCTTACCATAATTGGTTTGACCTGCGTAAGCCATTATCTATCTTTAGCACCTTATCCATGTGCGTCGAACCATTGTCAATAGCGATTAGACCCATATAACCCGTCATAACTCCTTATTACCCTCATGAACTCATAGACTGCGTATCTGTGCGTGTTGCGCGACGTGAAGTAGACGAACCATTATAGATGGGGGCATGTCGGTCAATCACGCAACGTTCGTGTGCTTCGGATATATTTGCCTTGCGCAAGTGTGGGTGTATGGCCCAACGAACAACTCGGCTTCTGAGCGGGGCGTCGATACGTTCGAAACTCACCACAACCAACGTTTTCCTTTTCGAAATCATTTTGTTTGATACAGTCATTTTGTTATAGCGATTCCTGCTACGTGAGGGATGGATGGCCGCGTTTGCTCGTTGGGTAGGCATAGAAACGCTTGCGCATATAAAATTTCGAGTTACGTAGCTGGCCTCATTAGATGAATTCCGTCTTGAATATATTCTTCCATAAAAGACACAACTTCCTTCCTATCCCAGACAATTGTTCTCTGTATACCCACAGCCAGCCTCTTAGTGACCCTGGACGTTCTATCCATATGTACAAATCAACAGCATCCGGATTGTATTAGCGCAGTAGTGCATGCCTTTTCAACGTCGTTGTTTAAGGAATCCATTTATTGTCACTCACTTCATATTACTATATTGGCAATAAAACTGACATATAAAATTGGTATTCACGCTAAACAATTTTGAATTTATTCGGAAGCACTTTGGGCATGTCAACCGCAGATCAGTGGGCGTTAAATAAGTCGCTATTGCGCCAACATGTCCTTGAACATACTGGAGTCAGAGTTTATCGAGAGCTGTGTTTGACTGTGTTATACCAATACTGTCCTAAACCAATGTGTTACTAATGACTCATAGACGACGTATTTGTAATCTGGTACCATAGCGAGGAAGAGTTATTGAAATTCAGTTCTAGTTCAATGCAGTCCATCCTATCATGTGATTTCCACTACGTGTTTGGCTACCACAGTCACCTCTTTGGATGTTAATATAAGTCTGCACAACAACAAGCTTGTCATGTCAGTTTACAAAAAAAACTTTCAGAAACTCACATTTTCACAGAAACTATGTAAAATTTTGTAGAACCGCAATGTCGTAAAATCAAGCTCATTGTTTCAAGTCGATATACGCTAAAAAGGTGGCTTTGCATCGAATTCTGAAGAACATGCAAACTACTTACTAGACCATGCAGTGTTATCCTCCTCCTTTTATCAGTGACACCATTCGAAAAGTAGACAACTTTGATGGTTATGCACTTATGAAAAGCAAACCAGCTCCTCTAGGTTCACAGGGTAGCCTTGTCCTCAGGTATTCAGCTCAACACCGAACATCAATCGTATCCTACGGAGTCATCATACCACACCCTTACACAGCGACAAAATGCGCCAGATTGTTTTTCAACCTCGGCGAGTGGTACAGAGACGGGACACCACCATCATAGATAATGTCACGTCCTCCATAATTAACTCAGCTAACTTCGAAGGTTGCGCGTCATGCGGAATACTTCGATGCAAGTTGCGCCCAATATAAGTACCGCTAAAGTTCAGGCCTTGGCTAAAGGCTTTGAGGGTAAATAAATGAAATGAAATGGAAGAGCATTAGAGCTGAAACACTTGTAACGTTCAAGATATCCTAGAATGACCAATCGGCATCTCACCATGGGACAAATAGAAACACCTTTCACGCTACGCTATATTAATGAGACATCACATGTAAAATCTGTACCGCAGCTCCCCTTCCTCCGTCATTTGAACGCACTAAACTCTAAAAACAGTTGCACCCTTTGAAGAGTATATTTGCCACACAACAATAATTGTCAGCTGTCTTGCCCGCATTTCCTTTCTTTAACTCTTCCAGCCCGGTACTTCCAATTCACAAATGGTATTCGCGGTATGAACATGAGGAGCATTCTCCACGGGAAAGTGACGAGCGCAGCGTTTTCAAGAAAGGAAGGGCACGCAAGACAGATGACGAATATCGTTATGTGGCAAACATGCACCCCAAAGAATGCGACCGTTTTAGAGTGTGCGCCAGCCTATCAAAACATTTAGGACTATTTTGATGAAATCGGGATTCCCCCCCCCCTTCCTCCTCGATGTGTTTCAACCATTTCTTCTGACTGCAGGAACGAAGCCCACAATGTGTAAACGAACAAAGAAGTCGCGCATGGTGGCAACAATGCCAGCCACCCCAGCAGACAAGATACAGTACAGCGTGTACTGACTCTGTTCACACTTTTACCTGGAACCGCTTCTTGTGTTGCGTCTGCTCGCTTATGATGCCCCTGTCCGACGGGCAAGCTTAAGCATAGGCGGCGACTGTTCATATGTCCTGGGGGGGGGGGGTGAAGGGCCTGGACCAGCTTCCTTAGTCTCCCTCTCCCCCATGTGTATATATATATATATATATATATATATATATATATATATATATATATATATATATTGCCGCTATATGTCATGAGCCAGCGCTGGAAAAGAGGAGGTGGGACTGGAAGACGCGCTCAGCAAGAGACGGGCGCTGAAGTAGAAGAGGTAGAAGCTGAGGACGCTGGCTTGAATTATTGCACGCCATCTTGTACAACTGCCTCCCTCGCCGACGCCGCGTACATCGTCCATTGTCTTTTCGTGACAAAACTGGTGGAGGTGCTGGGTACGGTTTATCCGATGCCACAAACCCCTCCTGGTAGCAGGAGTACCAGCCCTATCCTAGTGGACACCCCTGTTCACCGGGCAAGCAGGAGAATCCGAGGATTGCCTCCGGAGCTGGATCATCTCTCCGCAGCAACATCGACGCCCCCACACACCGGTATGGAAGGAACGTCGACGTCCCTACCGACCATTATGCAAGGTACGGCCACAACGGCAACGTAGTATCTGCTGCAGAATCTCCGAGTGCCGAAAGTGTTCGACGGAGATATCTTCGAGGGTGTACAAGACTGGTTAGTCCAGTTTGAGCGCGTTGCCGAGATTAATGAAAGTAGCGACGCGGCGAAGTTAAGGAACGTCTACTTCTGCTTGGATGACTGTGCCCGCAATTGGTACGAGAACCGAGAAGGGCTCATCAAATCGTGGCTCGAGTTCCGTCTTGCCTTGCTGGAGACCTACACCAATACTGATCGCCGCGAACGAGCAGAACGGGTGCTCCAATCCCGTATTCATCTGCCGAGCGAGAGCGTGACGTCGTACGTCGAGGATATGACGCACCTCTTCCGTCGGGTGGACCCAAGCATGTCCGAGGAAAAGAAGCTGCGCCATCTAATGCGGGGAGTTAAGGAACAGCTATTTGCTGGCCTTGTTCGAAGCCCGCCGAAGACCGTGGCTGAATTCTTAACTGAAGCCACCACGGTGGAAAAATGTTACACCAGCGCTCAACTTTATATGAAAGGCAATTGAACCCAGCTTCACCTTCGGACCAGCGCTCAGCTCCGTATGACAGGCACGCGAACGCTGCTTCACTGACGGACGTGATTGCCTTTGGAAACGCGGACGTTCTCCGAGATCTTATCCGCTCTTTGGTGCGTGATGAGCTTCAACGGCTCACCTGCCCTCCTCAGCCCACGCTAGGTTCCATTTCTGCCCTTGTGAGGAACGAAGTGCAGCAAGCGATCCAATGTCCCGTTCCAAGCAACAATGCGCCGCCTGTGACAGCACAGTTGCAGCGGCCGTCGTATGCGAGTTTTGAGACGAGTCCCTGTCCCCGCTCCAACCTATTTCGACCCCGTCACGTCTTACGCCGCGTCATACGTCCCGCCGCTCCCATCTGTGCAACCATTCCAACGTATGGAGGATCGTCGCCCGCTCGAACGGAAATCTGACGTCTGGCGTACCGCGGACAGAAGGCCTCTGTGTTATCATTGTGGAGAAGCCGGTCACGTATACCGCGAGTGCCCATACCGCCGCCTCGGACTGCAAGGTTTTGCCGTGGATTCATAAAGGCCCAGATATGGCGAAAGGCCTAGGGGCGATTGAAGAATACTTGACCCAGCAGAGCATGCCACTGTTCCCGCGGCGGCGGTCGCGCTCGCCGTCCCCCAGGCATTCTTCCCCCGCTCCTAGAAGCCCTCCAATGGCAGCGCAGCGGCGATCGCCAAGCCCTCGCCGGGAAAACTAAGAACAGCGACCTTCGGGGGCGAGGCTGCAGATAATCGCCCTTCCGAAGACCTCCCATCGACGCCAGCACGGTCTATTCAGCACGATTCAACGACGACAGCAGCCGAACTCAGCGACAGATTCTCGCTTGACATACCTGTTGTGCTCGACGGCCGCCACGTTAGTGCTTTATTGGACACGGGGGCCGACTACTCAATCTTGTGCGGAAAACTAGTAACGGAACTTAGAAAAGTTATCACGCCTTGGTCTGGAACGCAAATTCGTACTGCTGGCGGGCATGTCGTAACACTGTTGGGCATGTGCACGGTCAGAGTACAAATTCGTGGGTCCACGTTTCCAGCCAGCTGTCTTATACTCCGCGATTGTTCTCAGGACCTTATCTTGGGCGTCGACTTTCTGCGAGAGTATGGTACCATTATAGACCTCCGGGAGCGCACAGTGACTTTTTCGGCAGAGAGAGCAGCGAACAACCGCGACAATTGCCGACGTAACGCGCTTCGAGTTTACGCCGACAGTGTAACTGTACCACCACGCGCAAGTGTCCTGGTAATGGTCGTATGCGACGATCTGCGTGACGGCGAAGCTGTTGCAGAGGGCAATTCCTCCCTTATGCTGACTCATGGTGTATGTGCAGCCCGCAGTCTTATTATGCTTCGAGGTGGACTTTCGGCGCTCCTCGTGACGAATTTCAGCCAGGCACATCGGCACCTATTTCATCGTACTACTATCGCCTTCGCTGAGCCCATAGCAGACGTTGCTGAATGCTTTGCGTCTGTGACGAAGGAGAACCCAGCTCAGACACTCAGCAATATCGACATCAATTCAGACCTTTCGGAGGAAAAGCAGAAAGCGCTGCGCGAGTTGCTCCTTCGGTTCAAGGAGTGCTTCGCATCTTCTTCTAAGGTACGCCAGACGTCCATCACGAGACACCGAATAATCACGTATGACGATGCTCGTCCCATACGACAGCTGCCTTATCGCGTATCGGCGAAAGAGCGCAACGTCATTAATGCGCAAGTTAAAGAAATGCTTGACGATGACGTCATACAACCATCCCAAAGCTCTTGGTCATCGCCGGTGGTCCTCGTCAAAAAGAAAGACGGAACGCTTAGGTTCTGCGTTGACTATAGAAAGTTGAAGAACGTCACAAAAAAAGACGTTTATCCGCTTCCGCGGATCGATGATTCGTTAGATCGACTCTGGCGAACCAGGTATTTTTCATCCATAGATCTGAAGGGAGGATATTGGCAAATCGAAGTTGACGAAAGAGATCGCGAAAAAACTGCCTTTGTTACCCCGGATGGACTGTACGAATTTAAAGTACTTCATTTGGCCTGTGTTCTGCACCGGCCACATTCCAGCGAATGATGGACACTGTTCTGACGGGTCTGAAGTGGCACTGCTGTTTAGTATACTTAGATGACGTCGTCGTGTTTGCAGCGATCTTCGAAGAACATCTGAAGCGTTTAGAGGCGGTACTTGAGGCGCTCCGCTCCGCTAATCTCACACTAAAGCCAGAAAAGTGTCACTTCGGTTACGAAGAGCTGAAGTTCCTCGGGCATGTCGTGAACACCGACGGCGTCCAGCCTGACCCAGAAAAAACATCTGCTGTTGCTGCTTTTCCGACTCCTCGTGACAAGAAAGCAGAACGCCGCTTTCCTGCTCTGTGTGCGTACTATCGTCGCTTCATCGCCAATTTCTCGCGCATCGCTGAACCACTCGTACGCCTCACGCGAGAAGACACACCCTTTGTTTGGGCGGATGAGCAGGACGCAGCTTTCACCGAGTTACGGCAACGCCTGCAGGAATCACCTGTCCTCGCTCACTTTGACGAGGACGCTGACACCGAGGTGCATACCGATGCAAGCAACATCGGTCTTGGCGCTGTACTCGTTCAACACCAGGAAGGCGTCGAGCGAGTCATCGCTTACGCCAGTCGCACCCTTTCACGCGCCGAAATCAACTACTCCACTTCCGAGAAAGAGTGTCTAGCGGTTGTGTGGGCCATCATGAAATTTCGGCCTTATCTCTACGGTCGCCCTTTCAAGGTGGTAACAGACCACCATTCCCTGTGTTGGTTAGCCAGCTTACGAGACCCGTCCGGACGACTTGCTCGATGGAGTCTCCGTCTGCAGGAGTTCGATGTTACCATCGTCTACAAATCAGGCCGAAAACACGAAGATGCCGACACGTTGTCGCGCGCTCCCGTCAAAACTTGCGATGAGGACATGGACGAAGACGGCGCATTCCTTGGGGCCCTCACCGCATCTGACTTGATCATACGGCAGCGCGAGGACGCCGAAATACGCCCTCTCATCGATCACCTAGAAGGCAAGAATGCTACAATCCCACGACACATTTCTCGCAGTCTCTCGACCTTCTGCCTGCGAAAGGGTGTCCTCTACAAGAAAAACTCGAGTGCCAGCGACAAAGAGTATCTGTTGGTAGTACCTGCCGCCCTTCGTGATGACATTCTCCTAGCCTGCCATGATGAGCCCACGTCTGGACACTTGGGATTTTCACGCACTCTTGCACGAGTACGCCAGATGTACTACTGGCCCAGACTTTCTACCACAGTGAAGCGTTACGTGCAAAGCTGCCATGAGTGTCAACGCAGGAAGTCGCCGTCTTTGAAGCCCGGGGGGTTACTCCAACCCATCGCGCCAACTAGTGCGCCGTTTGATCAAATCGGCTTGGATCTTCTGGGACCCTTTCCCTTGTAAGCCAGCGGAAACAAGTTGATTATGCTCGCCACGGACTATCTAACACGCTACGCCGAGACGAAAGCTGTACAACGTGCCACGGCCTACGAAGTTGCCCAGTTCTTTATCGAGCACATAGTCCTCAGACATGGTGCCCCCTCACATGTCATCACCGACAGAGGCACTGCCTTTACAGCCCAACTTATAGAGGACATATTCGAGCTGAGCTGCACGCAGCATCGCAAGGCGACTGCCTATCATCCGCAGACCAACGGACTGACGGAACGGCTAAACAAAACCATTGCTGACATGCTGTCTATGTATGTGGACGTCCAGCATAAAACATGGGATCAAGTCCTGCCGTACGTTACGTTCGCGTACAACACCGCCATTCAGGAAACCACACGCTTAACATCGTTCCGTCTTGTCTACGGGCGCGATGTCCAGACCACGCTAGACGCTATGCTCCCGCACGACACCGAAGCATCACTTACTGCCGACGCCGAGCAACTTACTCAACACGCAGAGGAAGCTCGTCAACTCGCGCGCATGCACATCGCGAAGCAGCAGAGTACAGACGCACGACGCTACAACCTTCGACATCGGCAAGTCGAGTACCAGCCAGGTGACCAAGTCTGGGTGTGGACTCCAGTTCGTCGCCAGGGGTTGTCTGAGAAGCTCGTTAGTAGATACTTTGGACCCTACAAAGTGATACGCCGCGTTAGTGAAGTGAACTATGAAGTCATTCCCGACGGTGCCGCGTCGCCTCGGCGTCGACAGCACCGCTCAGAGACAGTGCATGTTATTCGCCTCAAGCCGTATTTCGCGCGTTAAGGCGACGCCAATCCGATATCATACGAATTCCACACTTCTTCCTTCTAGTTTAGTAAGCATCGGGTCGATGCCGTTCTTTTGGCGGGGGAGTAATGCTGCTAGATGTCATGAGCCAGCGCTGGAAAAAAGAAGTTGGGACTGAAACACGCGCTCAGCAAGACATGGGCGCTGAAGTTGAAGAGGTAGAAGCTGAGGACGCTGGCTTGAATTATTGCACGCCATCATGTACAACTGCCTCCCTCGCCGACGCCGGGTACATCGTCCATTGTCTTTTCGTGACAATATATACATATATATATATGTATATATATATATATATATGGGGGGAGAGGGGGACTTAGGAAGCTTGTCCAGCCCCTAATATATATATATATATATATATTCATGCGAACCTGGAGCAACCCTCCCGATCGCGAATTTTTTTTAAATATATTGTCGATTACTCACGTGTGCAAGATCCTTACAGCAGCTATGTGTCTTGGCAGTGGTTAAGCGCATAGGGTGGCACCCTATGCCATGTACGTATTCAAACAGGCCTTGACGTTGTGTACTCTCTGATGAAGGCTGGACCCCGGTCGAAACGTCGGAAACAAAGCATCGTGTGTTTCGTACGTGCATTCCCACCCTACCAATGCCGGGTTGTAAATGTATGTCTATATATATATATATGAGGTCCGGACAGGCCGCCATTGGAACCTGAACCTGGCAACGCCTAACGCCAGAACTTTATCTAGTGAAGCGAGTCTAGCAGTGCTATTGGAGGAATTAGCGGGCGGTAAATGGGATATAATAGGGCTCAGTGAAGTTAGGAGGACAAATGGAGCATATACAGCGCTAAAAAGCGGGCACGTCCTTTGCTACCTGGGCTTAGCGGAGAGACGAGGACTAGGAGTCGGATTCCTGATTGATAAGAATATAGCTGGGAACATACAGGAATTCTATAGCATTAACGAGAGGGTGGCAGGTCTTGTAGTGAAACTTTATAAGAGGTACGAATTATAGGTCGTACAGGTTTACTCCCCTACATTCCGTCATGATGACCAGGAAGTAGAAAGCTTCTATGAAGACGTGGAATCGGCAATGGCTAAAGTCAAAACAAAATACACTATACTGATGGGCGACTTCAATACCACGGTAGGCAAGAAGCAGGCTGGAGACAAGTCAGTAGGGGAATATGGCATAGGCTCCAGGAATAGCAGGGGAGAGTTATTAGTAGACATTGCAGAACAGAATAACATGCGGATAATGAATACCTGCTTCCGCAAGCGGGATAGGCGAAAGCGGATGTGGAGGAGCCCGAATGACGAGACTAGAGATGAAATATATCTTACACTCGGCGCTAACCCTGGCATCATACAATATGTGGACGCGCTCGGCAAGGTGCACTGCAGTGACCATAGGATGGTAAGAACTCGAATTAGCCTAGACTTGATGTGGGAACGGAAGAAACTGGTACATAAGAAGTCGCTCAATGAGTTAGCGGTAAGAAGGAAAATGGAGGAATTCTGGATCAAGCTACAGAACAGGTAATCGGATTTAACTGAGGAAGATGACCTTAGTGTTGAAACAATGAACAACAATCCTATGGGCATCATTAAGGATTGTGCAAGAGAAGTCGGCGGTAACTCCGTTAGACAGGATACCAGTAAGCTATCGCACGAGACCAAAGATCTGATCAAGAAACGCCAATGTATGAAAGCCTCTAACCCTGATCTAGAATAGAAGTGGCCGAACTTTCGAAGTTAATCAACAAGCGTAAGACAGCTGACATAGGGAAGTATATTATTCTTACGGTGAAGAGAAGGAAGTTCAATTAGACTAGAGGAAGACGAAGTCTGCCAGTTGCCTGACCGCCATATACCTAAGTTGTAGATGTACATTATTTTACACTCGTGGGCCTGCTTTCTTCCTGCAACATCTTGGTGGAAGGTGCGGGATACAATCGCGGAACTTTGCAGCGGACGTCATCTACCTGCCACCACAATGGCAAATCAACCGACACACGCGACAACACCTGAGCAGCGCGTGCCGACGGTCATCCTAGCTTATTGGTGGGACCCAGGGACATTTTGTGGCATGGACAACGCCTACGTCAAGGACTGGCTTATGATGTACGAGCGAGTGTGTGACAACAACAGGCGCGATCCAACAATGATGCTAGCAAACGCGATATTTTATCTTAGAGGAACTGCGAAGCAATGGTACGACACACAATAAGCTGACCTAACGAGCTGGGATGTCTGCAAAGAAAAAAAATGCGAGACCTGTTTGGCAGAACTGTCGGTCGTCAGCTGGCAGCAAAAAATGAACTTGCGTGCCGCCCTCCGACGTCCACAGAATCCTATGCCATGTACATACTGGATGCGTTGGCCCTCTATCACAAGGCTGATAACAACATGACCGAGGCAGACAAGATTGGTCGCATACTGAAAGGTATTGCAGACGATGCCTTCAATCTACTGATGTGTAAGTACTGTGCCACTGTGGATGCAATTATAAAGGAGTGCCGGCGCTTGGAACAAGCGAAGGGCCGCCGCGCCGCTCAAACTTTCGACCGATTGACCAATACCGCCGCGACATCTTCTTGCGAAGACCCGCCGCGGTTCGTTCAGCTCACAGGCCCGGAAGATATCACGCGCATCGTTCGCCGTGAGCTTGAGGCCATGGCTCCAGCTCCAGTTCGTTCCGACTGTCGGGAAAGCGTGCCCGCTATCTCCCTTATACAAGCAGTCGTTCGGGAGGAAATAGCAAGCTGGGGCATTCCGTCACTCTGCGCGGTCCGCCATACAAGTACCTACCAGATTTCTCCTGCCGCTCGCTCTCAGACGCAAAGCTTTCCGCCACTCCGTCGCAACCCAGCTGACTGGTGCACAGCGGGTGATAAATCAATCTGTTTTAATTGCTCAGGTAGGACAGATCGCCCGTCATTGCCGCAACCACTGGTCGTCGCCTGCTCGGTGGTTGTCTCCAAGTCACCACCGCCAAGTACCAGAGAATCGCACTTTCTCGCCGTATACGACGACTAGGAACATCAATGCCGACAGTGCTCCACCAAGATCCAGCCGCTCCCCGTCTCCGCAAGGTCGTAGGTCCCGTTCGCCTCTCGTTCACCGCTCTTCGTCCCCTTCTGCAGCCGGTCGTTCGCTTCGGGAAACTAGGCGGTGCAGCTCACGGAGGTGAAGCTGCAACTCCGACGCGGCCCACAAATCCTCTGTTGACCCTGCCTACTAGTGGAAACCAACTGGACATTCAAGTTGATGGCGTTCCTGTTACATTTCTCGTTCATACAGGAGCGCAGCTTTCAGTTATGAGCGCTGCTCTCCGCCGAAGGCTCTAAAAGGTTCTGACACCTGCCGGACCGGGCACAGTGCAAGTCGCCGATGGGAGTACCTAAACTGCCCTTGGAATGTGCACAGCACGTGTGACCATTGGGGGCCATTATACCATTGTTCTCTTTATTGTCCTTGAACACTGTCCGCACGACCTAAATCTCGGCATCGACTTCCTTTTGAAAAACTCTGCCCAAATTGACTGCTCCGCAGGTGTTGTACAGTTGGATCTGCCGCTTCCTGCCGACACAACAACTTGTGCTTCACACCGCTTATGTTCTGCTGAGTTTGCAAGGCTGTCTCCACAAGCAGCTACAAATGTCCTCCTGACGCCCTCTCCTGCCGTACCTAATGGCGAGTACGTCGTGTCGCCGCTTATTGACGTAGTTTTGTCGCGCAATATTGCCCTGCCGAGCACCTTAATCTGGATCTGCGAAAACTGCACTCGCGTGTCCATCCTCAATTTTGCATTTTCATCGCATGTGCTGTCACACGGTATCGCCATGGCGCATATCACTCTTTTGGAAGAGTGTGATGTTTCTTCTTTGTCCTCTGAATCCTTCCTCAGTACCAATGGACCTTTGTCACCCAGTCCTCCGTACTCGACCTCTGCGGACGATGTTTCTATGATCGCCCCTGACCTTCCTTCAGAGCAAACAGCAGCTCTTCGTCACCTCCTGTCATCTTATCGGGACATCTTCGATTTGGACGACTGTCCACTTGGCCAGACATCTGTTGTCACGCATCGCATCAACACCGGTGACGCCAGCCCCATTCATGGGCGGACATATCGTGTCTCCGGACAGAAAGAGCCATCATACAGAAAGAGATAGACAGGATGATGGACAAGGACGTCATTGAACCTTCCAGTAGCCCGTGGGCATCGCCGGTTGTCTTAGTAAAGAAAAAAAGGCAACTCGTTGCGCTTCTGCGTTGACTACCGTCACCTCAACAGGATACCAAAGAAGGATGTTTATCCCCTGCCTCGCATTGCTGACGCTCTTGACTGCCTTCACGAATCCCAATACCTTTCATCAATTGACCTCCGCTCCGGCTATTGGCGGATTAGCGTCGATGAGATGGACCGCGAGAAAAGCGCCTTCGTCACACCGGACGGTCTGTACCAACTTAAAGTCATGCCCTTTGGGTTATGCAATGCGCCAGCTACATTTGAGCGCATGATGGACTCTCTCTTGCGCGGCATGAAGTGGCCTACATGCCTCTGTTACCTCGACGATGTGATTGTGTTTTCGCCAAAATTTGAGAGCCACCTGCAGCGCCTCAGAACCATACTCTCCGTGTTTCGCAGGGCTGGCCTTCAGTTAAACTCCTCCAAGTGCCATTTCGGTCACCGTGAAATTCACATGCTCGGCCATCTCGTAAATGCCGCCGGAATTCAACCTGATCCACAGAAATTTCACACTGTGCGAAATTTTCCTGTACCTTGTTCAACAAACGATGTCCGTAGTTTTCTGGGTTTATGCTCCTATTTCCGGCGATTTGTGAAACATTTTGCCGACATCGCTCGCCCTCTCACTGACCTTCTTAAGAAAGACGTCTCTTTCTCTTGGGGACCACTGTAGGAGAAGGACTTCTCTACCCTGATTGAGCGGCTTACAACTTCACCAATACCGTCACACGTTGACCCATTTGCGCCCACTGAAGTACGAACTGACGCGAGTGGTCATGTCATCGGCGCTGTCCTCGCTCAGCTTCAGCAGGGCGAAGCCTGTGCCATCGCTTACGCTAGCCGCCTTCTTTCCGCGCCCGAGCGAAATTACTCCATTACTGAGAGAGAATGTCTCGCGCTCGTATAAGCGTTCGCGAAATTTCGGCCGTACCTTTTCGGTCGGAGTTTCTGCGTCGTAACCGATCATCACGCCCTCTGCTGGCTCTCCTCTTTGAAGGACCCAACTGGACGACTTGCATGTTGGACATTGCGTCTACAAGAATATACATATTCTATTATGTCAGGGCGCCTGCATAAGGACGCTGACTACCTGTGCCACAATCCCGTGGGTCAACCAGACGATACCGATACAGACTCGGACATCAGTGTTCTATCCCTCTACGGCTTCCGCCATATTAGCAACGAACAGCGCAAAGATCCGGTTCTTCGAACACTTATGGAACGCCTAAGCTCCTCGCCCAATGACCCGTGCCTCCGGATGTTCACCTTGCGCGATGGAACTTTATACCGTCGTAGCGTTCGTCCTGACCGCCCGGAGCTCCTCCTAGTCGTTCCCTAGCACCTTCGACTCGCTGTGCACCAGCAACTTCACGACGCTCCTACTGCCGGCCATCAGGGCATCACTCGTAGATATGACCGCCTGCGGCTCCGCTTCTTCTTGCCCGGCATTTATCGCTCTGTGCGCCGTTATGTCGCTTCTTATGACCTGTGCCAGCGCCGGAAGACGCCTGCTATGCCTTCCGCTGGTTTACTGCAACCAGTTGATATCCCTACAGAGACCTTCTTCCGTGTGGGCCTAGACCTCCTTGGCCCCTTTCCAATTTCCTTCAAAGGAAACAAATGGATTGCTGTAGCAACCGATTATGCCACGAGATATACCATCGCACGAGCGCTACCTACCAGCTGCGCTACAGATGTCGCCGACTTCTTACTATACGACGTCATGCTGCACCACGGCACCCCTCACCAGTTGTTGACGGATCGCGGCCACTACTTTCTATCGAAGATCGCCGATGATCTGCTCCGCTCCTGTTCTACAGAACACCAGATTGCTACCGCGTACCACCCTCAAACGAACGGCTTCACCGAGCGACTGCACCGCACGCTAACTGAAATGCTGGCCATGTACGTTTCCGACGATCACCGCGACTGGGACGTCGCAATAGCACACATCACTTTCGCGCACAACTCCTCCCGTCACGACACTGCCAGATATTCACCATTTTACCTGTTGTATGGCCGCGACCCCACCTTGCACTTTGACACGTTGCTATCTTCCACAGTACAATCAACCAGCACTGGTTACGCTCGCGATTCTATTGACTTAGCGGCCCAGGCCCGAGAAGTCAGCCGTCATCGCCTCACAGTATCGCAAGCTTCTCAAAAGCGACACTACGACCTTCGGCACCGAGACTCCCATTTCCCACCTGGTTCCCTTGTCCTTCTATAGATGCCTTCACGTCGCGTCGGCTTTTCGGAAAAACAACTTTCCCGTCATTCTGGTCCGTACCAGATCTTACGCCAACTTTCCGACGTGACATACCAGATCACCCCAGTAGGTCAGCCTTCAGTGCGTCCTAACGTCACCAGCGATGTTGCTCACGTCGTCAGGCTCAAGCCCTATGTCCCCCCATTAGGTGAGGCTCTGTAACTTGCACCGGGACGGAGCTACTCTGCCGGGAGGGTGATGTTATGGTGAAGAGAAGGAAGTTGAATTAGACTAGAGGAAGGCGAAGTCTGGCAGTTGCCTGACCGCCATATACCTCAGTTGTAAATATACATTATTTTACACTCGTGGGCCTGCTTTCTTCCTGCAACAATACGGATAGAGTTGAACGTGCTCTCAGGAACGGAGGAAGCCTAAAAGCAGTGAAGAAACTAGGAATTGGCAAAAATCAGATGTATGCGCTAAGAGACAAAGCCGGCAATATTATTACTAATATGGATGAGATAGTTCAAGTGGCTGAGGAGTTCAGGTAACAGCAGTATTGTTGAAGGATGGTGGGCAGATTGTTCTAGAGAAACTGGCCACCCTGTATACGCAATTCCTCATGACCTCGAGCCTACCGGAACCTTGGAAGAACGCTAACATAATCCTAATCCATAAGATAAGGGACTCCAAAGACTTGAAAAATTATGGACCGATCAGCTTACTGTCCGTTGCCTACAAAGTATTTACTAAGGTAATCGCAAATAGAATCAGGAACACCTTAGACTTCTGACAACCAAAGGACCAGGCAGGATTCCGTAAAGGCTACTCAACAATAGACCATGTTCACACTATCAGTCAGGTGATAGAGAAATGTTCGGAGTATAACCAACCCTTCTATATAGCTTTCATTGATTACGGAAAGCGTTTGATTCAGTCGAAACCTCATCAGCCATGGAGGCATTACAGAATCATGGTGTAGACGAGCCGTATGTAAAAATATTAAGAGATATCTATAGCGGCTCTACAGCCACCGTAGTCCTCCATAAAGAAAGCAACAAAATCCCGATAAAGAAAGGCGTCAGGCCGGGAAATACGATCCCTCCAATGCTATTCACAGCGTGTTTACAGGAGGTATTCAGAGACCTGGATTGGGAAGAATTGGGGATAAGAGGTAATGGAGAATACCTAAGTAACTTGCGATTCGCTGACGATATTGCCTTGCTTAGCAACTCAGGGGACCAATTGCAATGCATGCTAACTGACCAGATCATTGATCAAGATCATGGCACTGAAATAATGAGAATAAGGATGGGCTGGTGTGCGTTTGGCAGGCATTCTCAAATCATGAACAGCAGGTTGCAATTATCCTTCAAGAGAAAAGTGTATAATAGTTGTGTGTTACCAGTACTCACGTATGGGGCAGAAACTTAGCTGGGCGGATGAGATTAAGAAGTTTGCAGGGATGACACACACACACATACATATATACATATATATATATATATATATATATATATATATATATATATATATATATTTATTCATTTATTTAAAATACCTTACAGGCCCCATGGGGGCATTGTGTAAGGGGGGTTACAGAGTAAGCAGCCTTCTAATGTGGTACACGAAAGATACACCTCAAAACAGGCCTCATCAACAATACTACTAAGATTAAAATATGAAACAGGAACAACTGCCGTAATATATATATATATATATATATATATATATATATATATGTATCTATATATATTATAAAGGCCTTGCATCAGTATTTACAAGACCTGATCATAGGAGGCAGATCAGTTTCACAGCATAAGCCTTCAAGCACCAGCTACCAGTTGGCGTCTTTCGATGGAGTAAGCTTTCTTCGTGAAATTGTCGTACAAATCGGTATCGCTACTACTGCTTCTCCTTTCCGCAGAAACTGCAGTGTTTCTCTCTATATATATTTTTTAACGTGAGTGCGAGTATAAGTGCTGCTGTGCATGACCGCTGTTGATTCCGATTTCGAGGGCATTCGGCTTGGCCTCATTTCCGTTATTGAGTGAATTGCACAGGGTGCCCCAACTGTCATGCACCATGTATTTAAAAAATTGGAACTACGTTAAACGAAGAAAGCCTACTGCACATGGTTTCCAGAACAGTGGAGTAGCCGCCAGTACTCTCCCAATCAAGAAAGTGTCCATGAGGCATTTTCAGGCACAGCCAAGGGACATCTAACTGGGTATTTTCGGCGAAGTACTGGTTGCGTACCAAATTTTCTGACTGGTAAAGAAAGCCGACGATAAAAAGTAAAACCCAACTTTGCTCCACCCGCATCATCAATCAGCGCCCTCAAATTAGCTGCGTGGTGTTCACACAGAAATTTAAAACCATATTGAAGTGATAAAGTTTGGATGAGCCAGCCGCCGCTTGTGCTTTTAGTGCGCTTGTCATCCTATTGTCAGGATTTTCAGAAAGAAAGCGAAATTCTCAATATAGGAGCCATGCATCACCGCGCCAGTAATGGTGCAGTGAGCTATTAGCTCCAATAGAAGTTTAGGTGAGAAAGCTCAAATTATTAGGGCGACAAAACTCTGGTAACGAACTTTAGGGTGCGGTGGGGCGGAGTAGGCTTCGGCATCGCCGAAGGGGGCAGCATCCTCCCCGGAAAACTCCGGAGGGGGCTCGAGCTTACCCCCTCCCCCGTAGCCGCCGCGGGTGAGCCTAAGTGCACTTTGAACTAGCGCACTTCGCCGCTAGTGTCATTCGCAGGCTGCCTCACGGGGAGCCTTAGCGACACTCACTGCAGAGTGAGTGTGCTCGGCGAACACATTTCGCGGCGGCCAAATTTATAGTCTCGTTAGTAATGTGTAAAAGATAACTAAACTAATATTGAAAGCCGAATGAGGAGTAACCTTTACTAACTGATGTTTAGGTTGCTAACGTTACAAGGTAATAAAATTGGCACACTGAAAAAACAAAACAAAAAAACCCGTAACACGTTAATACCGCTCTCGGGCTACTTACAGCCGCACCTTGTAATGGCCGCGCAGTTGTATCGCGGGACACTTTGCTTGGACGGTACAGGTTAAGTCTTGCTGTCTTGTCTTGGCTCGTGATGAATAATGTTGTTATCGAGGTTGCAATAAATTACTTCGCTTGTTATGAAGTTGATTCTAAATGCTGTTTCTAACAATGACAAGCAGTTTTTGTGCACCCATTTATAAGTTAACATATTTATCGCCACCAATTCAAGAAAATAACTTTTCCTTCTCGTGTAGCAGTGCACCGCCAAAATGACGCTCAGTGCGCTGAATTGCACTTGCTCAAAGTGCACTCAAGTTTGTCCGTGTGACAGGGTTATTGGCCTGTTTGGTGGCCTTCGTAAATCGGGCACTCGTTGAAGTGAGCCCTTGTTACGCAATCTGTTCAGTCTTCATTGGCATAAATACTTTTTACAATTCGCTTTCACACTTTTCTTCTTTGTTTGTTTCTTTCTTTCCTTTTTTTCTTTTTCTTTTTACCTCTTAAGCTGTAAATGTGGCATAAAGACAGACTTGGTTTTCCGTCTTTAGAAAGGTCGGTCTGTGGCCGAAATCTCGTAATAAACAGTTTTTTTAAGAAGTGCAGCACACTATTTAGTTAATAAGCTTCCGCCACGCATAGGTACCTCCGCCCTTACATCACATATATGCTTCTGAGGCCCGCAGTGAGTATTGTGTCTCGCTCATATTTCATTTCTTCTTTGTTGCTTACAGAATATGTTTTTTTTTTTTTTTGGCTGCCAATTATGCATCTGAAAAGCACTCTTTATTGTGTTTCGAATTGTTTCTAGTGAGCAGTGCAATGTCCAATGTATTGAATATTGGTATTTAAGGCAGTCCATATCACCTATAAAAAATGCATGGTTGTATCTGTAAGAGGTAACAAAAAATTACCAAGCAGTGTAAAAATACTTTATTTGTGCCTGTGTGCAATGTATTTAAAAAAAAAATTAAACAATATTTTGCGTTGATGGGTGATAGATCGCAAAAGTAGTTTTCAGCTTTTTAAAGCGCACTAACAGCTATTTATGCCGCAGTTCTTCATTTTGCAGCAAATAGCATTTGGCGAGCCAGCAAATTGACCAATTGGCAAATTCTTATAGGCCTGCCTGGCTTCAAGACGAGTCAGAGAATTACGCTTTGTTGTATCACTAAACCCTTATCTGTTCTCTAGAAAGAAAATGTAGCGAAACAATGATATTGTACTCAATTTCAAAAGTCCTTTGCAGCACTACTGAAGATGTGAGGCGTACGCAGATAATATTCGTGCGCGCCGGAATACAATTCCAGACACACCTCTCTGGATATTGGTGGTTGAAAAATTTAGAGTTCGTGATACGTTACATGACCTTTGTACATGCGCATTCGATACCGCGAATGACACTGCGGGCGAGCATACGGAGCGTAGCACATAACTGAGCACATATCGAGGGTCTTTCGCATTTACTACTTGCTCTGAGATCTGCAGCTTCTCCAACGGGGCAAAGACATTTAAGTTGGAGTTGGGTACAGCGAAAGACTCAGCCTTCGCTTTTTTTGCACTGTAAGTAGAACACACTGCAAACCTATTTTGTCAAGGTTTTGTTGTCGCTCATATCCAAAGTAACATACATTGAACATTACAAAAACACATGGCTTACAAGAAAGCTAATGCGCTCGCTACAAATATATTCATATTCAAACAGTCACTCAATCATCGCGACCAGTAATTGATACCTAAAACCATGGTGTCGAAAACATTAAGGAACCAAATGTTCAGTTTTGCTCTGCGATGAGCCTGGTACAAAAAAAAAATCTAGCGCTAAATTCCGCAATTTTGATCGCTCTATCTTTGGCAGCAAAGAACCGTACATCGATCAAACTTTACACATAGAGAGGTTCAGAAGAAACCTAGGAACTGGTTTTCGCTGACTCAGCTGTTTCTATCAGCCCGCTGCGCCTAGCTTTCGTCTGTCCAATATGTTAAAGAAATACTCCATTACTCTGCCTGCGAATATATATATATATATATATATATATATATATATATATATATATGTGTGTGTGTGTGTGTGTGTGTATACCATCTGTTGATCTTTTCGTCAGGGAGATGCGGCGCTCCTTGCAAGGTGTCTTCGTCAGGATCAAGACATCCAAAGTCCCCTTGCAATTTCTTTTACACTAAAAGCCCGGATGTATCAGCCTGAAGTAAAACAGCGCATTGGCGACACGCTGTTCTCGAAATGCGTTCCCGGAAATTTTTCGCAAGACGTGGATCCCCTTCAGGTATGTTGCACGCCCACACCGATCATCGCTACTCTTCCTCAGCAAAGCGGTTATTTAGGTGTTTTTTATTCGTTTCGTGAAGCTTCACAAAAAGTGTGTATATATATATATATATATATATATATATATATATATATATATATATATATATATATATATATATATATATATATATATATATATATATATTGTAAGCACTATTAACGTACTTCGTCGTTTTCATTTGTACATAGCCATTATCATCTTCCCTGTTCTTCGACTTCTTCGCGCGTGAGCTGGGGGCGTTGCCTTTTGTGGAATAAACAGCGCTGGACAACTCGATCGGTCTCGGTATTATAAAGTGGTGGAGGTACGTCAAGATCCCGACGTCCTCTCGCGTTCCCGTCCTCCCTGGAGCTCCGTTCCGGTCGCCGCCTGCACCCAGCTACCCCTACAACAATGGACACTTCCAACCCCGGCCCTTCCGGCGCCTCAAACCCTACCGCACAGACGGCCCCACCTGCGGCGCCCTCTTGGACTGTGACGAGCCCTCAGCGCGATCCCCCTGTCTTTTCGGGCCTCCGCGGTGATGACGTAGACGATTGGCTCGACCACTACGACCGCGTGAGTTCTTGCAACAAGTGGAACGACATCCAGAAATTGAGGCATGTCGCCTTCTACTTGACCGGTGTTGCGAAGACGTGGTATTTCAACCACGAATCCGACATCGCGGATTGGTCCACGTTTACCTCGAAGCTGCGGCAAATCTTCGCTTCCTCGTCTGGCCGTGCAGAAGTCGCCAAACAGAAGCTGGGAACGCGCCGCCAACTTCCCCAAGAGTCTTACACCTCATACATAGAGGATGTCTTGGCTCTGTGCCGCCGTGCGAATCCTAGCATGACGGAAGCCGAACGCGTTCGCCACATCTTAAAAGGCATTGGGCCTGTCGCGTTCAACGCCTTAATCGTGCAAAATCCGGCTTCTGTCCAAGACATCTCTTCAACATGTCAACGCCTCGACGAGCTGCAGTCTATTCGTCTTCCACATGACAGCAGCGATCCTCAGGTTCCTCATTCTCCAGATCTACGTGCTCTTATCCGCACCATCATCCGCGAAGAGCTTCAACTACAAGACCTAAAGCGTCCCCCTGCTGCCTGCGCACCAACCCCCACCTTCGACTTGCGCGAGGTCGTAAAGCAGGAGTTGACAGCGATGACTACACCCACGACGCATCTTGCTCCGGTAGCGTGCTCCACACCTACCTACGCGGATGTTGTTTCGCTACCCACCCCTACCGTGACTTCCGTGCCTGCTGGCGTTTCCTATGACCATTTGGCTTCGATGGGAACCAGAGCACTTGCTGCGCCATCGTACCCTCAGTGGCGTCCACCTGGTCCGGTTTGTTTTTACTGTGGCATACGCGGCCATATATCTCGCTTCTGCCGCCGGCGCCAGCAGGATGAAAGGCGAGGCTATGCTGAGCACGAAAGAGACCGCACTCGCCGATCAGACGACTACTATACCGGACCGCACTCGTTCCCTCAACAGCGTTCTCCGTCTCCACCAGCTGCTCCCAATCTGCCTCATAGTTCCCGTTCGGCCAGACGTCGTTCTCCATCCCCTTACCGGCGCTCTACATCACCGCTTCGTCCCACTTCCCATTTTGTCGACCAGCACTCGGAAAACTAACTGTTGCAGTTTTTGGAGGGGAAACTGCTTCTTATCGGTCTTCGAAAATTCCTCCTGTTCGCCCGGCCAACATGCTTTCTGTGACTGTCGAAGGTGTTCCCGCGTCAGCTCTCATCGATACCGGTGCTGCCGTTTCTGTTCTTCGGAGTGATCTGTGTTCCCGGCTCCGTAAAGTAAAAACGCCTTATCTTGGACCTATTTTGCGTGGTGCTAATAATGCATTCATTCACCCTGACGGACAGTGTACTGCTCGTGTTCTCATCGACGGCATACGCCACCACATCGAGTTTATCATCCTTCCAACGTGTATCCATGAACTTATACTTGGTTGGGACTTCCTACATTCTGCTTCAGCCGTCATTTCATGTAGAGAGGAAGTTGTCCACATCACGGATACAGAGCTTGAACCTGTTGCGCACTCTTCACTTTCATGCGTGAACTTGGCCATCGCTGCAGACTACGTCCTGCGTCCTGGTCACGAAGACGTTGTAGCCGTAAGATCCAGTCAGATCGCCGACGGAGACGCCCTAGTCGCCCCTTCCCGCTGTACTTCTCGCGGCATTCTCATTGCCACCTGTCTCGTCCGGTTTTCACGCGGCCGCGCCCTTCTGTTTGCTTGCAACACGACCCCAGATCCTGTGATGCTGCCCAAAGGGATGACTGTGGCGACCCTCGCCGACACTCAACCTATCTCTCTAGTCACGCTTTGCCCTTCTTCATCGCCAGCACCAACCTCAGGTTTGGATGATTCTTTCCCTCCTCCGGCCGTTCTTGGTTCTGACCTAACAGCCGCGCAGTCCGAAGCCTTAATGGTGGTCTTGGCAAAACACAAAGCCTGTTTCGATAGCTGTTCCCCTGTGTTGAGCCAAACTCCTGCGGCTACACACCGCATCGAAACCGATGGTTCCGCTATAATACGACGACGCCCCTATCGTGTATCGCCGTCCGAACGAAAGGTCATTGAACAACAGGTCGCTGACATGCTTGCGCGGAAGATAATACGACCTTCATCTAGCCCATGGGCGTCTCCCGTGGTCCTGGTAAAGAAAAAAGATGGCTCAGTTCGCTTTTGCGTGGATTATCGAGCGCTCAATAAGATCACACGCACAGACGTATATCCAATACCTCGAATTGACGACGCTTTGGACACACTACAAGGGGCGGAGTATTTCTCCAGCCTTGATCTTCGATCAGGATATTGGCGAATTCCGATTAACGAGACTGACAAAGAAAAAACCGCATTCGCTACACCGGATGGCCTTTATGAATTTAACGTGATGCCTTTTGGCCTTTGTAATGCTCCTGCCACATTTGAGCGCATGATAGACAACGTACTTCGTGGTCTAAAATGGAAGACATGCCTCTGTTATCTGGACGATATTGTCATCTTTTCGTCTGACTTCAGCCAACATCTTCATCGATTAGACGAAGTTCTCAAGTGCCTTGCGAATGCTGGTCTCCAGATCAATACAAAAAAATGCAAATTTGCAAGCAAAACAATAAAAGTATTGGGTCACGTCGTTTCAAAAGATGGCATCCAGCCTGACCCCGAAAAGATTAGTGCCGTTCTTCAGTTTCCTCGCCCCCAGCAACAGAAAGATCTACGTAGTTTCCTCGGCTTGGCGTCATATTTTCGTAGGTTTATACGCAACTTCGCAGCAATAGCAGCTCCTCTACACAAGCTACTGGTTACCGGTGCCTCTTTCACGTGGACTAGCGACTGCGAGTCGGCTTTTCAAGCTCTTAAGCGGCATCTTACTTCCGGACCAGTGCTTCGCCACTTCGATAATCGTGCCCCCACCATACTCCATACTGACGCAAGCGCACAAGGTATTGGCGCAGTACTTCTGCAACGTAATACAGCATCTAAAGAGCAAGTCATAGCATATGCCAGCCGAACACTTTCTCCAGCTGAGCGGAACTACACCATTACAGAGCAAGAGTGCCTGGCTATCGTTTGGTCGATTCAGAAATTTCGCCCATACCTTTACGGCCGCCACTTTACCATCGTCACCGACCACCATGCTCTGTGTTGGCTGTCATCAATGAAAAACATGTCAGGACGCTTAGGACGCTGGATACTCCGCTTGCAGGAATATGACTTCACTATAACGTACCAGTCTGGAAAACGCCATCATGATGCAGACGCATTGTCTCGCTGCCCGCTCTCACTCTCTCCAGGTAACGCGCCGTCGTCTTCCCAACCACGTCGTTCCGATGCTACGCCTGCCTCTCACCAACTCTCGATAACGCCCCTGGACCAAGTTACGCTTTCATCACGTTCTGATTTCGTCTCACTTCAGCGGGCCGACTCCTACTGTCGAGCTCTCATGGATCGCCTTAGTGGGTTCGCCGAACCACCCAACAGCCGCTTGCGACGCCAACTTCGACAATTCCGCCTTCAAGGTGGCGTGCTACACCGCTACGTTTACCACCCAACAGGTCACCGGTGGGTCCCAGTTCTACCTCGCTGCCTTCGTTTGCGGGTATTAGAGGCTCTTCACGACGATGTATCGGCTGGCCACTTAGGCTTCCACAAGACTTACGACCGCATAAAGACCCGCTGCTTCTGGCCTGGCCTATCCTCAACGGTGGCCAAATACATTGCCTCTTGTGCGTCATGTCAGCACCGCAAACGCTCGACATCCCCTCCTGCCGGTTTACTACAACCTCTCCCTTGCCCGGACGCACCTTTTGAATTTGTTGGCATTGATTTATATGGTTCCTTGCCATTGACACCCTCCGGTCACCGTTGGATTGTCACTTCGGTCGACCATTTAACAAGATATGCCGAGACTGCCCCTCTGCGATCCGGCACCGCTTCTGAGGTCGCCGACTTTTTCTTGCGCGCCATCGTCTTGCGCCACGGGGCTCCTCGCGTTCTTCTCAGTGACCGTGGCAAGGCGTTCATTTCACAAGTTCTCGACGAAGTTCTTCGAGCCACTAATACCGTCCACAAATCTACTTCTACTTATCATCCGCAAACCAATGGCCTTACTGAGCGCTTCCACCGTACGCTGTCTGACATGATTTCCATGTACATCCGTCCTGACCACACTGACTGGGATAAAATTCTTCCTTTTGTGACATTCGCATATAATACTGCTATTCAACGGACTACCGGCTACAGCCCTTTCTTCCTTGTGTATGGACGATCTCCTTCCACCATATTCGACAGAGAACTATTTTTCGCACCTTCTTCGCCTAACGCGTCGCTTCCAGAAGATTTTGCTGCCCGAGTTGCACATTGCCGTCAAATCGCCCGGCAAAGCACAGAAGCTACCCAAGCTGAGCGCAAGCGTTACTGCGACAACAAACGCCGTGACCTACGTTTTCACCCTGGAGACCAAGTCCTGCTTTGGACTCCAGTCCGCACTCCAGGCCTCTGTGAGAAGTTCCTTCCACGTTACATTGGCCCATACACCGTTGTGCTGCAAACATCTGCAGTGAACTATCTCGTCCGCCCAGTACACTCCGTCACTGACCGGCGCCGCCGGAATGCCGAAATTGTTCACGTCTCGCGGATGAAGCCCTTCACTCCCCGTTTAGATAATCTCTAATCTGCGGCCAGGCAGGCCGCTTCCATGACGGGGGGAAGTTAGTGTAGGCACTATTAACGTACTTCGTCGTTTTCATTTGTACATAGCCATCATCATCTTCCCTGTTCTTCGACTTCTTCGCGCGTGAGCTGGGGGCGTTGCCTTTTGTGGAATAAACAGCGCTGGACAACTCGATCGGTCTCGGTATTATAATATATATATACACACAGCTGCTTTTCTCGGCCAGCGAAATACTCCGAAACGAAATACTCCATTACTCGGCCTGAGAACATATATATATATATATATATATAAATATATATATATGTGTGTGTGTGTGTGTGTGTGTGTGTGTGTTTGTGTATTCAGCTAGCGCGAATGCAATACGACGCTACGTATGCATGAATTCACCAGAATGGTATAAATGTATCAAAGCTGCACTGATAGCAATTGCAGTGCTCAGTATTACACATGAGCTTTTTATACGGTGTCGTAGGTGTACGCGTAGTCAACATGGCACGACGATGGCAAGACAACCCGAAGTGCACAGTAGCACTGGCACCCTGCTGTCACCAGGCGTGTCAAAACATTGGCGCAGTGAAGAACGCAGCCAATGGCGTTACTGGCCGTTGCGCCTCTACGGACGACAAGATGAGGATTACGGAGAAACCTTCAGGGTTTGCCACCGTTGATCAAATGATCAGGTAGATTTAACTTGACAGTTACGCTCGTTTAGTTTAAGCCTGGTGCCGTGTAACGTAAAACTGTTCCAATATGTTCTTATTCCTATCTCCTGGCTTAAAGTTTAGGTCGCCACCGAAGGAAGCAACGGGCAGTAATCAGCAGCATTGTTTTATGAGTTCAGTCAAATGATATCGACGTTCATGGGAGCTCACATCCAGTTGCCTTTCACAGAGCTTAGGATTGCCTACTTTCAGCGATGTTAATTACCTAAGTGGCCGTCGTAGAGGCGAGGAGCACGCTCAAGTGCACTCGTTTTCGGTAGGGCCGAAGCAGCGAAGTGAAAGTAGATTCCCGGATGAGGAAGGCGGCGCCCTCGTCTGCGATTGGTCCGCTCTCCCGTACTAAGTTTGTGGTTCCTGGTCAAGAATCGCGCCTCCGTGATGGAAGCTTAAAAATGGAACTAAAACGAATGTTAATCGGACGACAGTTGGTCAGTGCGTTGTTGTATACTTTCCCAAAGAGCTCTGCTACGTTATATGCAACGCGACAAAGTTTACTACACGCAAATATGCCCTCCGGCAGCTCCTAGCAGTCCGTGCCAAAGCAATCGGTGCCCAACCGCCTTCTATTCTTTTAGAAACCAGGCATTCTTTTTTTTATTTACTTATTTATTCGGTATACCTACATCGCCTGTACGGCATTATCCTAGGGGGATTAAAATACAGGTGGTCATTCTTACGCTATTAAAAAAAGATCTGTTTTGTTCGGCGTATTAATGCATCTTTAACGCGTACACCTCACTTTCAGGTAGTGAGTTCTCGCGGTTTTGTGAGGTCGCGTGACAGACTGGTGAAGTAAGCGCCATCGGCAAGGATATCGTCAGTGCAGAGGGCTAACGGCAAAGAAGGCGCCGAATCGGAAATAACTACTTTACTTTAGTTTTGTCCACTGATGCATAATTACAATCTAAACGTCATTTCAAATGGGGAATCATCGTGGTTCTCAGGCCTCGCATGACTGATAGGCTACATGGAGGTGGGCCAACAATGTTTTCACTAATCGTGGAGGGCCAAATAAAGACTTGAAATAGAAAGAGCTCTGAATACTTCCCGTTATACCACCACTGTAATCGTAGCCGGCAGTGGTATTCACGCCGCTCGTAAGCACAGACGTTGGGTGTGTGCGCAAAGTTCTTGCATGTTGCGGAAACAAGAACATTGAGCTGTTGCTACGGAGGCGAGAAAACCTCGCTAGGTGGTACTTCCTGCAATCTTATATTTTTTTTCTTTGCAGCCAAGTGCGCTTTGCATCCCTCGGCGCTTTCTAACCATTCACGAGCTGGTTGCGCACGCGCTGTCAATAACGAGAAAGCACGATGGTGGCGGCGCCAATATGGCGCGTATTGCGTGTCGTATGCTCACACAGTTGATATCGCAATAAAAATTGGTTCAGTTCATTCAGGCGGAGAAGTTCAGTCTGGTATCTTTTCTCTGAGAGGATAAAGCAAGGAGTTCAATAAGTCGCAATGGTGAGTTAGTCAGTGAGCGATCCTGTCACAACCGGACATAGTTCCAACTCATTTTCGGTGACAATAATGGAAATATCATAATTTGTTACCGCAGTCAATCCATAGCTCTTCATGCGAGACGGCCAGTTTTTATTGTGATGACAAATTTTCATGCAGAGTACTTTCTTTTCTGCAATACCCCGCTATCTTATTAGCACGAACATCCAATCAAATATTTTCTCGGACTTATCGGTAAAGAAATAATTGCATTTTACTCTACCGCGATTGCTATATTAAGCTCAAGTGCTCCTGTATTGCAATAGAGTTGTTGCATATTTTAGCTTAGCGCGAGAACTCTTGCAGACCTTTTCAATGTGAGGTAAAATATCATGAAGCTCCTAAAAGTAAGATTTAGGAGATTTACATACACTGTCATGATGCAATATGTCCCATAGAGGCATCACTCATATGTACTTCAGTAGAAAATAGTAGCTGCGTATAATTATCGCCGCAGGGACGTCAAATTACGTGACAGGCGTGATGCAAACCGCATGGTATGGGCAGAGTCTGCCCTCATTCATCCCTAGAGTCAGGTACCAGAACCATTAAGCTTCACTGCGTTGTTGTCCCATATTTCCCAAGGAAGGTCTCGTGGCAACATTGTTCGAAATAGTATAACACTCGAAACCGTTCCTAAAAGGGTTGCGCCAGCCTAGACATTTCTGTCCAGCGATGGTATTTCGGAGTCACAGAACTTCGCCGTCACAGTGTGTGAGTGAGTAAATACTTCATTCGAAACCAATGTTCACCTTGAGTTGGCGCGGCCGCGAGACCCTGCACCCTGACAACTTCTTCAGCTCTCTTGATTAGCTTCACTTGCTGGTCAGGGTGGGGGCACTGCAACACGGCCTTCCACTGCTAACTATTTCTTATATGGTGATTCGTGTGGTCTCGTAATGCGGACGGCCACATAATATTGAACTGATCCGTTTTTTGCTTGCACTGATTACAGGTATTAAGGTATTAGTACGGATTTTAGTAGAAATAGTCTACGGGGTAGGGATAAGTCAAAAGTGAAAAAAATGGGCGAGTTGGTATGGAAGCATGGCTAAATTCAGAGCGCGAACTACTGCGACGCAACCTAAGGCACAAGAAAAGACAGGACACGACGTTACTTGCAACTGAAAGTTTATTCGGAAGGTCACAGATTATGTAAACCCGACATGTGGCTATGTCACCAAGCGTCAGGGTGATGGCATAAAAACAGAAATAAATAAAAAACAAACGAAAAAACAAAAAACAAAAATCTCTATTTATCATTGTTTGTTATTGATCTTAGGGATAGGGACTGGTCTGGCCGCAAGATTTTGTGGCCACACAAATGCAGGTATGTATCTGTGTCGGAGATGTAAAAAAAAAAGACGGGTGTGTATCTGGCAGGTGACATTTGTTTTATGGATTTTATTATATACTCAACGTCCATAACTTGAAGCGTAATATAACTGGCGCATTTTGCCGGCAGTACAGCACCGCCGGATAGCTTAGAGAATCTATTCATTACCTGATCGGTGTAGAAACTTGATCAGTACTGCGACGCTGTTATAGGCGATAAACTACACGACGTTGACAGTTCATCGCAGATGCCTGTGAAGAGCTGAGCAGACCCAATATTGTTTAGTCAGCTGAGGAAAAGTATTTCTTCCTGTCAGACTCACTTGGCGTCACGATCTAGGATGTATATTAGCACCACAGGCATATCCGCAGTTTAGGAATACTTCAAGTATGGCCGAGACCACGAGCCAGATCGCGTTAACTTCAGCAGAGACGCCGACCATGGGGACGTGCTGGCTCTTCGCAGTTTGCAAAGGCAAACGAGTTCTGCAGAGGCCAGTACGTTGGAGCGAGAATCAAGAAAAAGGCAATTGTCGTCCATCCCACTGTAGACGAAGCTAGGGAATAAAGCAGTGGGTTTCTCAAAAGCTTCATAGTTTCCTTTCTAGCCTCGTGCTACAACTGCCTGGATGACAATCTTCTCTATTACACTCGCAAATAAAGTCTGCTCATTGTCACGGTAGATCCCAAGACCTTACGTTTTAGCGAGGGTCGGTGCAATCAACGGCACAACGGGCCATGCTAAAATCACAAAAGAAGTGCAGGTAGCCATAGGCTTGTCGTCTTTGGAGGCGAAGCGCTGAGCAAAACTGGTTTTCAAAAAAAGTGTGAGTTCCGTGGTTGAAAAGAAACGAGAGTCTAAAATTTACAAATAGCTGCACCTTAAAAACCAGAAAGAAAGTCGACGACCACACCCAATGTAATTGGGAGTTAAATTAGATGACCCGGTTTCATCATTAGAAGGCAAAAGAAGAAGCGACAGCAAGTAAGGTACAAAGTTTGAGCACAAGAATTTTCATATATGTTTACATGCAAAACAAAGATCTAAACAAACACCGTGACAGAACACATTGACCATGTCTTGCTATTCGAGTCTTGTAAAACAATGCCAAGATAATAATCAATCTAACATCTTAGGAAACGGCCCAATGCAGAAGCGCGAGTATTCAAAGTTAATAGGAGCGTTAACAGGGCGTGGGCGGTTGGGAGCGGGCTTTCAGGATGAAAAAAATATACGGCGCAATGGTGGAAAAAATGTGGAAAGCGATAGGGCGAGGTCTTCACTGTACAAGATAGCTTGATACCAGAGAGAGAGACAACTATTTTTTAGCTGCGGTTTGTCAAGCCGCAAGGCTACCCAGCGCGTGAAAATGAATCTGTCGTGTTCCTGCTTCGTATGTCTGATTCTGGGGGGGGGGGGGGGGGGGGGGGGGGAGGGGGTGTTTCTGGGCAATTGGCCATCGCGGTTTCGTTGCCTAGTTTTTGCCGCAACAGCTTCAGTGATGTTGCGTGCTCCACCTGCGGATAATTGTCGCTGCAAGTGGTTGTCAGGTGGTTGTGATGCGCTGACGGCTGTTTCGGAAATTGTTCGATAGTAAGCAATACCCAGGAGCTACCTCGGTTCGAAAATGAGCAAATAAGTGCTGCGCTTTGAATTGTTCCTTCGACATACGAATCTTCCTCAGCAAGCGGTTTATACGAACAAGCTGGCGCCGGGCCCTAGTTTGTGATACGATTTGGTGTCGACTGTAGCTCGAATAATCTTTAGACATGCTAGAGTAAAGAATTTTTTATCCACGATTCGCGGCAGCCGCCTACACGCAGCGTCTATACCAGAGGCGCAGCAGCTTAATGGGATCTCCTGTCGTCGTTGCACCTGTTGTTGTTGCGAAGAACGCGCGAAGAGCAGTGAAAAAGACCTTCGTGTACATGCTTATAAGAGCACCTAAATTATTATTATTATTTAGTATTTTATTTCTGAGAAGTTTCAAATAGCTGCTTTAAGAATGTGGTCAGCTTGATTAGCCGTAGTACGCCCTGAACATCGGACCATGCAGCTTTCATCAAAGAGTCTAAAGGTATGCGTGCCTTCAGCACTGCCTCATTTTTTTTCTCCTAGTTCTGCGATCTCGTCAATAAAGGCTACGTCAGTGGGCCGTCCTTCGTGAATGCTGACAAAACGATCATTGCTTTCGTAACAACACCGGAAAGGACCACAGTCGTCTACTTCGACAGTACAGACACGCTTCGTATAAAGGTGAGTCGTGCTGCCAATAGTGAATATAGTATGATCCAAAGGCTCTCTGGCCGTGGAGGCTCTCTATACGGGAGGCTCTCTATACGTGGAGTATAGGTGTAGTACATAGAGGTCATACATATACTCTCTGAAAAATTTCTATTTGACACTGTATTCAAAATGAATCTGTTTTGACATTTAAGAAGCTCAACTTCCTTGGCAACTTTCCCGAGCATGCTTCGAACATTGGAGGCGCAGTTACGCATCTTTGACCTATTCAAGCATAATTATGATCCCTTATATGCTGCTATTAGCAACTTTCAGATTTCTAAGTACTGCAGATCATAAAAGACGCGCTTCAACGTAGTATCACCAGAGATTTCTCGATAAAATGAAAAAATCGTTACTATATTCAGCACACTACGTTCCGTGATAAGATATGCAAAGTTAACCATAACGACATACCGTTGAATAAAGGCGCAAACTCTTGCTTGACAGGACAATCTTCTTTCCAAGTGCAAAAACATTTCAGCCCCTTTACCCTACACTAGAGGTCCCTTTGGAGGAATAATAGCGGCGCACGACAACCTAAACACAACAAACGGCCGGTCCAACGAAGATAATTTTCAAATATGGAGGACTGTAAAGCGTTGTTGCAGTTACATCTGTAATATTCGTCACGTCACTTCACATGGATTAAAATTTGTGCGCCCAATGAGATCAGCCATTGCTTCGTACTCGTCAGTGATAAAAAACTAGTTACTGTATAATTAGCGTTGCTCGTATATTACACAAAGCAAGAAGTACTTCTTCAACGCTTCAAAACATGAACTAAAAGCCGTTTACGCGTCTCTCAATTCTTTCAGTTCGGTGCATATGCGCGCACTGTTGCTATAAAACATGGCGATTTCCTTTTTATTGAGTTTTTGCCAAAGATGCGCGCGTCCTAGACTTCTTAATTTTACCAAATTAGTATGGTAATGTTCTGATAGAAAAACAGTCTATTTATATTTTCGCTTTTATTTCATATAATAACATTTCGCACTCACTACGGCATTGTTTCTCTTCAGATCTGTCAATTGAAATACCAAGCACTGGATCTCACCGTAAGCCTAGCTCCTTACGACGTGAATTACGACTTTGATTCATTCTATTGCAACAACGT